>NC_057387.1:34486754-35197558 GCF_019320065.1 Cervus canadensis | reverse complement strand
CTGTAAAACTTTTGGTTTCTCCACCAAATTTGAATAAGAGCCTTGCTGAGTAAAGGTTTTTCCCTTGGTTATAGGTCTTTCCCTTCCATCGCTCTTAATATATCATCCCTGCAGACTTTCAGCTAAACTGTCAGCTGGTAACCTTATAAAGTTCCTTTGTATGTAAATTTACTTTTCCCTTCCTGCTTTTAAAATTCTTTTTTATCTTTAATTTTTGTGATTTTAATTGTAATGTGTGTTGATGTGACCCTCTTTGAGTTGATACTGCTTGAGACTTTAAGTTTCCTGGACCTGGGTATCTGTTGCCTTTCAGGTTAGTGATGCTTTAGCAATTAATTCTTCAGATATTTTCTCTGCTCTTCCCTCTCTTCTCCTTCTGGAACCTCTTTAATATGAATGTTAGAATGTTAGTATACTTGATGTTTTCTCAGAGGTCTCATACTATCTGCATTTTTTATTTATATTTTTCTTTCTTCTTTTCAGCGATTTCCACTCCTCTATCTTCCAGCTCACTGATCTGTTCCTCCTTATCATCTAATTTACTTTTAATTCCTACTAGTGTATTTCTTATTTCAGTTATTGTATTCCTCACCTATTTTTAGTTCTTTATACTTTCTAATTCTTTGTTTATAACGTCTAACTTCTTGATCTCTTTATCCAATCTTCTGAGGTCTTTGAACCTCTTTACAGTCGTTATCTTGAATTCTTTATAGGGTAAATTCCTTATCTCCACTTCATTTAGTTGTTCTTCTGGGGTTTTATGTTATTCCTTTGGAATATATTCCACTGTTCCCTCATTTTGCCTAATTTGCTGTTTTTATTTATATATATTTGGTAGATGAGTTATGCTTTCTGACCTTGGAGAAGTGGCCTTTTGTAGGAGACCGGCTATGAAACTCAGCAATGCACTGCTCTCCTTTCACCTGATAGTATGCTCCTGGGGGTGCCCCCAGTACGGGCTGCATGGGTCCTTCTGTGGCAGGCTGACTACTGTGGGTGGTATGGTAGGTGTGACTGGTCCCTAGTCAGGGAGGTTGCCGAGAAATGCCTTGTGCAGAGGCTGCTGGCCTTAGGAAGGCAAGGTCAGGCCACAAGGAGGCTGGCTGCAGGGCCACAGGGGTTTGTGGGACTAGCGCTACCCTACTGGTGTATAGAGCTGTGTTCTGAGTAGGTGAGTGTGGGGTCTGAGGTCACAAACCTAGTGCTAACCTGCTGGCAGGCAAGGCCAGGTCCTGACCTGGCTGGCTGCATGCTTTATGCTGCTCTAAAGCTTATGTTGACCAGCAGACATGTGGGGTTAAATCTTGGAGTGGCCAGTTCAGGGGCCCAAGGTGTTCTGTTTCATGATTCCTTATTTATACATTTAGTTGTAGAAGTCTTTCTGTATTCTTCTGGTCTTTCTTATCAGTAGTTGTTCTGTAATGGTTGTAATTTTGGTGTTCCATGCGAGGAGGTGAGCTCAGGGTTTTCAAACTGTGCCATCTTGGCCATTCGCCCTCTAAGATTAGTATACTCTTTTAAACACACTCAATCTCCAAAATAAAACAATTGGTCACTCTTTGTCAGATTTCCAATTAAAAAAATATATATATAGGCTATAAAATGTATGAGACCTTAAGATAGTGACATTATACCTCTTTTTATCCCAAACAGGTCTTATCAGAGTATCTCATATACTAAGGAGGCTTACCAAATGGACAAACTGATTTAATCATTTTCCTATCTGTGAATTGTTATCAGCATAAATAAAATCTCTGTTCTTCACTTTCTTTGTCCTATGTTCTAAAAATTTAGTAAGTGATCAAAGAGTGTGCTAGGTGATACTATAGTTTGAGTCAGTGCATTTCTACCAAATGCACAAACTCAAATGTAGTCAAATTCAAGCACACGTACTCATAAAAGGGATGAGAGAGTAATAGAGACAGAGATAGAGAATTAAACAGCATGAACAGTTCACTTGTCATTCTACTCACTGAGCATATGCCCCAGAGTGAGCATGAGATGGAAAATGGGATTCTGTCTTTTCCTCTGCTGAGTTCACTTCCCACGCGTCTCTTTTAGTGATCATCTTGCTGCAGCTCTGAGTATTCTAGTTTTTAAAGATGTGTATTGCATATAATACGCTTCCTAAATTCAATGCAATTACTTCATCTGGTGCTCAACCAAAAAAGAAAAATCTATCTGTTCCCAAGCTAGAAAGAAAAATTGGCTGTACTGGACTTATTGAGACACAGTATATCAGTTTCAAACTTGGCATTTTCCTAAGATATTTTCAAGGGCAAGTTTGCCTGTACTCAACTTTTGCTTTACCTGCTGACTCTAAACATTATGCCCACTTAAGATGCCACTCTACAGCATGGCACTCCACTGTACCCTGAAAACACTTTGACTTTGACATTTAATGTATTTTATGCAAGGTATTCTTTATTCACAACTGATGATTTTTTTAAAATATCTAAATTGCCTGCCATGATTTATAAACACTTTTATAAGCACTATTATAGATAATAAATATAAGGGGGGGGTCACAAAAAGGACAAACTTTAGTACAAAGGTCACACACATGTGCCCAGAGGGGTCTTAAAGGGAACAAGTGGAGAATCCTAGACTTCACAGGGTATGAGGTCTGGAGAGGCCTGGAGAGGTAGAACAGGAGGGGCTCCAACCCACTGTTTCAATGCTGGAATGGAGGTTCAGTGTTGCCATTTTTTTTATCAGAAACTGAAAGTACGGATTTATATAGGAAAGACATCCAAGGGCTTTTAACAATAATAGCAAATCCTGTGGGTTAAGACCACAAGGCCACAACAAACAAGATCCACTTGTCTAACTTAACCTAATGACCATCTATTTGCAATCTTTTCACTATCATACCTTTATCACAAATAAGTGGCTTTTTATGTAAAAATATAGCCATCTGAGCCCATGCAGTGCTTAATTAACATTCTGCGATTAAATAATGTATGGTTTTCTTTCTATTGGGCAATTATGACATTTTGCTGAATCAGGGAAAATGCAATTTTCAGTTTGCTTGAGAAAAAGTATTTAATACCTCTCAGCATATAAGAACATTTTAGCATGATGCCAAGTTTGTACCTAGAGTTCTTTCTTTCTTTTGATTAATGAGAAGTGTTTCCAGTTACCTATTTACCTATGAATTAAGGAATAAATTAAATAGTTCCCTACACCTGTAAGACAAGTTGGACTTATTCTTTATGGGATCATCATACTAGATTATCATCATACACACCTGCAAACAAAATGATGGTTTTTCTATCTCAAAGAAAATCTGGTAGCCTCAACATTAGACCTTCCATATGAATCAGGAAATTATTACCATAGGATGCATTTCTAAGAGGGGAGTACAGGACTCTAACAATATAGTGTTGGCAGAAAATTGTCTGACTCTGGTATACACAGCATCTAAAGCCACAGCTTGGAGGTGGAACCCTTACATTATTATTCCATACCTACCAAACCTATTTGCTCATTTATGTAATTGTTCTTGGAGCACAGAAACCATCAGAGGGGAATAAGTTCAGGAAGGCAAATTATACTTCCTAGGGTTATAAGAGATGTGGCGCTCAATAGAGTGGAATTACTTCTCCAGTAAAATAAATCAGAGGGCTTCCCAAACTTGTTAAACCTCTAATCATAAATGATGTTTACATTTCCTGTTGGTTTCTAGTTTTACATCCAACATAGGGCGAGGAAAAATATCCAAACCCATTCCAGAAATGAAAGGCAAAATCTGTCTAACAATTTGATGGGCCCAAGTAGTTTGGTCCCAGAGATTATAAATCTGCCTCTTATATCAGTCTTTCTGACTAGCACGTTTTAAAACTGCATGCAAAATAGTTCAATTAAAACTATTGCTTGTGTAACTATTCTAGTAATGTAAAGGTCTATTACAGTATAACTTTGAAAACAAATAAGAGTTTAAATACAGGAAATTTCTCCTATAGATCTAGAATGAACTCTCATAAATGGAGATGCAGAACGCAGCATTAATCCTGTTGGGGCAGCACATATCCATCTATCACTTCTCCATCAAACTGTGGAAACTGCCAATTTTTTCTTATAGGAAATATAGGGGTATTGATTGATATTGACTTATTTTGATATTCAAAATGGTTGTTATTCTGTGTTTGTGTCAATGTCAAGAGAAGAGTGTACACTTTCATGACCAGCAACAGGGAACATTCCCCTCCCCCAACATTTAGGAGCAGCCATCTCTAACAAAGAAATGCTTAATTACAGCCCTATGTCACACCTATTTTAATTTTTAATTTTTTTTCAAATGATTATTTATAGTTCATACACAAGAGCTGTTTGAACAAACGTCTGCATTTTAATTTCACAAGTTCAGAGTTCTATGCTGTGTTTTTTTTTTCAAATCTTCAGAGATACCCAATGCTGGTGGGTTTCAAAGATACAAACTAATCTGCACAGTTGGGGTGCTATATGTCATCCAAAGATCATGAAATTAATGAGGTCAACTTTAAAGGAGCCAAATTTTCTTGAACTGGTTTAATTTGAGCAAAGGGACTCGTTTTCATGTAGTCTTAAAACATTTTTATTAGAACTATTTAATTTTATGACATTGGTCCAAAGAGTTTGCTAAAAGTCAGGGGAAATCTCCCATATTTCTTCTCTCCCTTTCTCTCTCTCGGCTATCCATCTGTCTGTCTGTCTCTCTCTCTCTCTCTCTTACTCTCCTATTCTCCTTATATTGAAATAGATTCTGATTTATTTATTTACCTACAGTCCTTTTCACCTACAGTACTCAGATTTAAAGGGCATTTAAAGATTTAAGATGAGTTTTGAATCTTAAAATCATGAACACCACTGTAAACTTTGAGTACATCTCTACATGTTCATCTGTTGCCGAAAGTTATTTTAGAAGTTCCTACTAAGTGGGTAAAAAAATTTCACCTCTTTCAATGTTAAACAAAATAACTATTATTTCTAACAGGTATCATAAGACATGGGCCTCCCTGGTGTCTCAGCATTAAAGAATCCGCCTGCAATGCAGGAGACCTGGGTTCGATCCCTGGGTCAGGAAGATCCCCTGGAGGAGGGCATGGCAACTACTCCATTATTCTTTGCTGGAGAAGCCCATGGAGACAGGAGCCTGGCAGGCTGTGGTCCATAGGATTGCAAAGGGTCAAACACAACTGAAGTGACTGAGCATAGCCCAGCACACAGCACATCGTAAGACACGGGTTTTAAATTCATTTCCATAAATTGGAAGAGAAAAATTCTTCAGTTCTCTTGTCATTAATGCTGAGCTAGTCTCTCATGGAGCTCTAATGAAATGACTAATAAGAAAGTCATTTGGAATAATGATAATAAAAATACACCATCATAAGCCTGGCCTTTCAGTTGCCCAAACTCCTTGACTGCTGTTATTCTACTGGTAAATCAATCAAAAGTGTCTAAGCGCCTACTACGATTGTGGGCGCTGGGAAATAAAATAGGCAACATTGTCCTTACCCTGAACTGATTTAAAATCTCATTAGCAAAATACAATACATACAAATACATATACACACACATATACACTCAAGCTTGTGAAAAGTCACATATGTGTGCTTAAAAATCATAGTTAATATATTGTATTGTGTGGGACTGACACCACGTGTTATATAAGGGAGAGAATATTTTTAGCTGAGTAATTGGAGACGAATTCACAGGAGGTAGTGTATGACTGGCTTTGATGTTTGGGTAGAATTTCATTAAGTATGGAGCAGCATGTGCATGTGTACTCTGGATTTGGTGGGAGAGAGGGGGCAGTTTCCTCCAGAAAAAGGAACCAAAGGTATTAGACTGTACTATCCACTTTAAGAGGACAATGAGGATGTAGCCTGGATGATCCAGGGTGCACGGAAATGTGGATTTTTAGTTATTAATTAATTTAAAATGTTAAAAGACTTTTGAGTGAGAGAATATTAGGTACAAGGTATAATTCTTTGATGTTTAATTTCCACAGTATTATAAAGAATATATTAAATATTCCTATTCAGGGGCCAAACTTTGACTTGCAATACATTAAATACAAGATGATTAGGAGCTGGATCAGAATGGTAGCAATATAAACAGGAAGAAAAAGTCTAAGATAGGCATTTTATTTCAAAGACACTCATGTCCCTTGAGTCAGTGATGCTATCTAACCATTTTACCCTCTGCTGCCCCTATCTACTTTTGTCTTCAACCTTTCCCATCATCAGAGTCTTATAATAGCCGTAGAGGAGGTTGAAGGAATAAATAAAGACCTCATGACTGAAAGGCTTAACACCAGAGAGAATACTCTACCACTTCTTAATTTACCTTAAAAAGTGTATTTTTTAACAAATATTTTTAACGGTATACTATTTGTCACACACTGTGCAAGTCCATGGTCGTTCAACGAGGTTTGCAAGCTTCGGAGGAAGATAGATAAATAGATAGATATGAAATATCCAACACATATCTATTAATTATAGGTATTTATAGAAAAAACATTCTAAATGTATGGACATATATGCATATTGTTGTTTTTCAGTCAGTAAGTCTTGTCCAACTCTTTGAGACCCCAAGAACTATAGCCGTCCATGCTCCTCTGTCCATGGGATTCTCTAGGCAAGAATACTGGAGTGGGCTGCCATTTCCTTCTCCAGGAGATCTTCCCAGACCAAAGATAGAATCCACATCTCCTGCACTGACAGTGGAATCTTTATCACTGAGCCATCAAGGAAGCTCCACATACGCATAATACATGTGTATATTATACTATACATAAAATACACATACATGTAATTTAAATATGTATGTTTTTGTTTTTGTTGTTGTTCAGTCACTAGTTGTGTCTGACTCTTTGTGACCCCAGGGACTACAGCACCGCAGGCAACACCCTCCTTCACTATTTCCCAGAGTTTGCTCAGATTCATGTTCCTTGAGTCAGTGATACTATCTAACCATCTTCTCCTCTGTCACCCCTTTCTGTTTTTGTTTTCAATCTTTCCCATCATCAGGGTCTTTTTCAATGAGTTGATTCATCCCATCAGGTGGCCAGAGTATTGGAGTTTCAGCAATAGGCCTTGCAATGAATATTCAGGGTTGATCTCCTTTAGGACTGACTGGTTCGATCTCACTGCAGTTCACGGGACTCTCGAGAGTCTTCCCCAGCACCAGTTCAAAAGTATCAGTTCCTCAGCTCAGCTGTCATGATGGTTCAACTCTCACGTCTGTACACAGCTACTGGGAAAACCACAGCTTAGACTATACAGGCCTTTGTTGGCAAAGTAATGTCTCTCTGCTGTCTAGGTTTGTCATAGCTTTTCTTCCAAGGAGCACGCATCTTTTAATTTCATGGCTGAAGTCACCATCCATAGTGATTTTGGAGTCCAAGAAAATAAAATCTGTCACTGTTTCCACTTTTTCCCTTTCTATTTGCCAAGAAGTGATGGGACAGAATGCTATGATCTTAGTTTATCGAATGTCAAGTTTCAAGCCAGCTTTTCCACTTTCCTCTTTCACTCACATCAAGGGGCTTTTTAGTTCCTCTTCATTTTCTGCCATCACAGTATTATTATCTGCATATCTGAGGTTGTTGATATTTCCCCCAGCAATCTTGATTTAGGTTGTAATTCATCCAGCCTGGCATTTCACATTATGTACTCAGGATAGAAGTTAAATAAGCAGGGTGACAATATACAGCCTTGTCATACTCCTTTCCCAATTTTGAATCAGTCAGTTTTTCTATGTGTGGTTCTAACTGTCGCCTGTTGAACCACATACAGGTTTCTCAGGAGACAAGTAAGGTGGTGTGCTATTCCCATCTCTTCAAGAATTTTCCACAGTTCGCTATGATCCACGCAGTAAAAGGCTCTAAGGTAGTCAATGAAACAGCAGTCAATGTTTTTATGGAATTCCCTTGCTTCCTCTATGACCCAATGAATGTTGGCAATTTGACCTCTGGTTCCTCTATCTTTTCTAAGCCCAGCCTGTACACCTTGAAGCTCTCGGTTCACATACTGCTAAAGCCTAGCTTGAAGGATTTTGAGAATAACCTTGATAGCATGTGAAATGAGTGCAACTGTAATATGGTAGTTTCAACATTCTTTGGCATTGTCCTTCTTTGGTATTGGAATGAAGACTAACATTTTTCAGGTCCTGTGGCCACTTATGAGTTTTCCAAACTTGCTGACCTATTGAGTGCAGCAGCCTAAGAGCATCAGTTTTTAGAATTTTAAATAGCTCAGCTGGAATTCCATCACTTCCAACTAGTTTTGTTTGTAGTAATGCTTCCCCGGTGGCTCAGTAGGTAAAGAATTTGTCTGCAATTTGGGAGATGTAGGTTCAATCCCCGAGTTGGGAAGATCCTCTGGAGGAGGGCATGGCAACCCACTCCGTATTCTTGCCTGGAGAATCCCCATAGATAGAGTCTAGTGAGCTGCAGTCCATGGGGTCGCAAAGAGTTGGACACAACAGAGCGATTAAACACAAGCACAATAATGCTTCCTAAGGCCAATATGACTTCACACTCCAAGATGTCTAGCCTTAAGCGAATGACAACACCATCGTGGTTATCAGGGTCATTGAGAACTTTCTTGCATAGTTCTTTGTGTACTCTTTCCACATCTTAATCTCTTCTGCTTCTGTTAGGTCCTTACTGTTTCTGTCCTTTATCATACCCATCCTTGTCTGAAATATTCTCTTGATATCTCCAATTTTCTTTAAAAGATTTCTAGCTTTTCCCATTCTATTGTTCCTCTCTATTTCTTTGTATTGTTCATTTAAGAAGACCTCCTTATCTCTCCTTGCTATTCTCTGGAAGTCTGCATTTAGTTGGGTATATCTTTCCCATCCTTCCTTAATGTTTGCTTCTCTTCTTTGCTCAGCTATTTGTAAAGCTTCTTCAGACAACCATTTTGCCTTCTTGCATTACCTTTTTTTTTTTTTTTTTTGAGATGGTTTTGTTTACTGCCTCCTATATGATGTTACAAACTTCTGTCCATAGATTGTCAGGCATTCTGCCTACCAGATCTAGTCCCTTGAATCTATTCGTAACCCCCATTGTAAGGGATTTGAGTTAGGTCATACCTGAATGGCCTAGTGGTTTTCCCTATTTTCTTAAATTTAAGCCTGAGTTTTGTGATAAGGAGCTCATGATCTGAGCCACAGCCAGGTCCAGGTCTTCTTTTTACCGATTGCATAGAGCTTCTCTATCTTTGAATGCAAAGAACATAATCAATCTGATTTTGGTACTGACCATCTGGTGATACCCATGTTTAGAATCATCTCTTGGGTTGTTGGAAAAGGGTGTTTGCTATGACTAGTGTATTCTCTTGACAAAACTCTGTTAGCCTTTGCCTTATTTCATTTTTCACTCCAAGGTCAAACTTGCTGGTTATTCTGGGTATCTCTTGACTTACTAGTTTTGTATTCCAATCCCCTATGATGGAAAGGGTTTCTTTTTTTGGTGTTAGTTCTAGAAGGTGTTGTAAGTCTTCATAGAAATGGTCAATTTGAGCTTCTTTGGCATCAGTGTTTGGGGCATAGATTTGGATTATTGTGATGTTGAATGGTTTGCCTTGGAAACAAACCAAGATCATTTTGTCATTTTTGAGACTGCACCCAAATACTGCATTTCAGACTCTTTGACTATGAGAGGGTCCCCATTTCTTCTTAGGGACTCTTGCCCACAGAAGTAGATACCATGGTCATCTGAATCAAATCCATCCATTCCCATCCATCGTAGTTTACTGATTCCTCAGATGTTGAAGTTCAGTCTTGCCATCTGCTTGACTCTGCCCAATTTTCCTTGATTCTTGGACCTAACATTCCAGGTTCCTATGAAGTATTGTTCTTTAGAGTGTCAGACTTTAATTTCACCACTAGACACACCCACAACCTAGCATCATTCCTGCTTTGGCCCAGCTGCTTCATTCTTTCTGGAGCTATTAGTAATTGCCCTCCAATCTTCCCCAGTAGCATATTAGACACCTTCCAACCTGGATGGGGGGGTGGGGAGCACATCTCCCAGTGTCATGTCTTTTTGCCTTTTCGTACTGTCCATGGTGTCCTCCAAGAAAGAACACTTCAGTGGGCTGCCATTTCTGCCTCTAGTGGACCATGTTTTGTCAAAACTCCCCACTATGACCCATCTATCTTGGCTGGCCCTTCAGGGCATGGCTCATAGCTTCACTGAATTATGCAAGCCCCTTCACCATGGTAAGGCTACAGTCTATGATGATGGAAAATATGTATTTTATTATACATATACTCATTAAGTGCATACCCACACTTATGAGATGAAGACTGATGTTAATCAAATAAATGATATATTAATTATAGTCAAATGATAAATATATAATTTTGAACTCTGATAAGGCTTATAAAAGAAATGGAGGAAGCTATGCATGCATGCAACAAGAAGACCTGTATGAGTTGGGATGGTTTGAGGAAGTTTCTCTGAGGAAGTGATTTTAACTAGGCAAATGATAAAAGAGTATTCCTAAGAACAAGAATAGTGTGGGTCCTGCTTGGGAAGGGGAAATTATTAGTTCATTTCTGAACAAGTTGAGTTTGATGCTCCTTTGAGACATTCAATTGGGAATATTGAATCATTACATAGAAGTACAGGTCTGACACTCAGAGGAACAGTCTAGGCTGCAGATCTAAATGTGAAAGTCCCTAGCAAAGAGATGAGTCATAGATATGGATAAAAACCACTAGGAAGAAAATTTACAGTAAGAGGCTTACAGGACTTAGAGCAAGCCTGGAAATCTGCAATGTTCAGAAGGGAAGCAAAGGAGGATATACTTGCCCAGGAGACTAAGAAGCTGATGGTTGGGGGGTGGGGGGAATGTGGAGGATATAGTGTGAGAGAATTAAGAGAGGGATTGTTTCCTGCTGGAAGTGGTTAACATCTTTGAAAACTGCTTTGTGGACAAAGGAGTTGAAGCCTGAAAAAAACCTCCTATTGGATTTAATTACATGAAGGGCATTGTTGGCCTTGATGAAAGTAGTTTTAGGAGGAGGAGAAGGAACAAAAGCCAATTATTGTTGGATACGAACTGAGTGGGAGGTGAGAAAGTAGACAGCTAGGTTTGAAACATTTGGCAGTTAACAGACTTAATAAAATCAACTTTTTGAAAGGAAGAATAAGGTTTCCTTGTTCTTGTTACTTTAATGTGTGTGTCTGTATATGTGTATGTTGTTAGTTTTTAAGGAAATAACAAGTCAGTTTTAACCAACTTGAATTTGGGAGGATGGCAGAAACTTTATAAAGTTTCAAACATCTATAGAGGAGCACCAAGGTTCAAGAAAGAAGACAGAGCTGGAAAAATGAATTAGGTCATCATCTCAAGACGAGTCATGGCTCCAGGAAGGCTTTAGTGAGAAGAGAAAAGCATAGAGAAAAACTAAGAACTCAGAGCCAGTCTTAGCGAAATTCTCCATTTAGGAAAAGAAGCTAGAAGTGAATCTGGAGCCTAGAAATGAAGAAATGTAAAAACAGTCCAAGGAAGAGACAGAACAATAAGGTTGAAACCAAATGAGCGATAAGATTTTAAAAGAACGAAGACTTCCAAAATATGTAGAAATTCTTAATTGCGCCATTTGTAATTACTAACACTTAAGAACTATTTATTCAAGCCAATTTTTTTTTTAAATTTGAATGTTTTTAAATTGTGATGACACACCCCCCTGCTTTTTTTTATCCAGTGTGGGTTTTTCAAAACAAAAATTATGATAAAAGTAAAAAGTCAAGTAGTGATGAGAGGCTAAATAGAAAATAAAATATTATTCTGAATCTCCCAACCAAAAAGAATCATCATTACCTTTAGGTAAGATTAATTTCTGGCATCTCAATGTTCTTACATAGATGGAAGATAATAAATAAGGATATATGGAATTAGAGCTAGATGCTGGAGAACTTGTTATCTGAAGAGACCTATCTGGTTAGATTCTTAGCCAGCTAGGTATAAATAGTTATAACTGCTTTAAGTAATAATTTTGGAAGAATGGAATCACATCATATGAACTGTTTTAATACAAATATAAAATTATTTTCATTTGAATTTAAGAAAAAGAAACAAGTGGGAATAAAATGCTAGAATTTACCTAATTGTTTCTTCTATGGAGAGGTATTAGTTCCTAAAAGAGCTTGCTTATCTGAATATAGAAAAATGTTTTAAAATTTGTAATATTCGTATTTTAACTACAAGTTTCAAATTTACACAAATCTATTGACTTTCCTTCACGATAGATGAATAAATTAGTGTTAGACAGTTTCCTATCTCCTTTTTTATATGTTCCATGATTCTTATTTTTCTCCCTTGCCTACTTGATAGCATTTAAATTCTGCCCTTTAGCTATATGCTACTCTCTAGTCATAATTTTATATCTTAACCAATTCAGAACTTAAATTCTCTTTCTTTTGACATGTTTCTCTATTTTTCAGTTTCATCTTGATTCATCTTCTGGCCAGCAAGATCCAGGCAGCAGTTTGGGGCCTTATTTATTTATTTATTTATTTAAACAATGTTTTCTTTGTTGCATTCCCTAACTTCTTCTGAGTATAAAGTGGTCTGCTAATTGCCTTTCATACTAAGAGGTCAACTAGACTGAGTATAAAATCTTGGACCACACCATCTTTTTCTCAAAAGTTTTAAAACATATGTATTGTCTTCTGGTCTTTGGTTCTCTTTAAAATAAGCTTGAGGATAGTCTGATATTTAATCTGTTTCCTCCCATGTTGTTTATATGATTATTTCCTTGATACTGATATTTAGCAATTTCACCAAATGTGTATCATCTTTTCTAAAGACACAAAATACCCTTTTTAGCTGTAAATTAAAGTCTTTTTTCAGGACTCTTTCTTATATTAGAATGCTTTTTTCCTTTCTGATCTCTTCTTCAAGAACACAAAGTATGCATCAGTAAGATATCTTCTGCATTCTCTATATCTTCTTCATTACTATTTTTGTATCTTTGTTATTTCACATTTAATTTTGTGTGTTTTTTCCCATTATACCCACTATATCTTTGTGCTTTAAGTTACTTCTATTATATTTTAAATTGCTTCACAATATGGCTTTGCTTCCAGTGTGTTATATTTGTTTCTTACATTTCTTTTCTGAGGACTAGCAGCTGGCCACTGTGACCCTGTGGACTGTAGCCTGCCAGGTTCTTCTGACCATGGGATTCCCCAGGCAAGAATACTGGAATAGATTGCCATGCCCTCCTCCAGGGGATCTTCACAACCCAGGGATTGAACCCACGTCTCTTATGTCTCCTGCACTGGCAGGCGGGTTCTTCACCAACACTTATGTATAGTGTTATAGATATATATGTGACACTTCTTTGAGAATAGGAGAAGTTATTTATTTAAATTTGTCCTGTGTATTTTTAGGTAAGGATGTTTACTTTGCTACCATTTGCTTATATCCATTTCCACCTTTTTTCCTCACAGTTTATGTGTTGGTTTCTAAGTTTTACTCAAATTTGAATGAGGCTAGCTGCCTGCTGAACACTCATGTATAGGAGGGTTGGGGAGAAGGCGCTATAGGATAGGTAAGTCCAGAGTCTAAATGGAAATGTGTGCTCTCAGATACTCTCATATCACTTCAGTTATTTCCCTTTTCCTAAGGGCATGACTCCCCTCCGTGTGCAAGTAGTGATCGTGACTCACAGAAAATCCTTTAATGTCGAGTGTTCCCCGAGCAGCTGCCTCCGCTCCCGACATCACCTCTGGCACTCACTCTTGCAAAGAGCTCTAGGCTGCGGTCAATAGCAATAGGGAGCGTCTGTTTAGTTTCTCCTTCGGTGCCACCTCCTGCCGTTCTGTGCTATTAAACAAATTCTACAGGGAGGTTCTGTGCTTTTCTGCAGTCACTACACCCCCTGGATCTTGTCATCTTGAATCAAACAATCATCAGCTATGCCCTTCTGGAGTGTAACTTTTACTTTTGGAAAAAATCGATATCCATCAATGTTCAAGAAGGCATACATTGGCTCTCAGATGCTGCCCTGTTTAGAACCAGATTTCACATCATTTGCTGGGTGTGTAAACAGTTAGTAGTTGGAGATTACAGTCATCTTTTTTATTTCATTTTAACCAGTTTTTTTCTTTTTAAAATTTCTAGTCATTGTTTTTGACGGATTTAAGAAAGGAAAAGAATAGCAACCCTGTTATCTTAAACTGAAGTTCATGTGCATTAATTTTAAAATCCTGGGACAATGCAGCTCTTTAATAGTTGTGCAAAGAGAGGATATACTATTGTGATTCCTCAAAGAGTTTAATGGGTTGCAAAAAATTGCAATTGCAGGAAAGGAAACTCTCCATTTTGAAATTTGGATCTTTACGGTATATAGAAAAAATAAAGAAAAAGATTGGCCTAAGTGTAGAGGTAAAAGTTATTCTGGCATCATTAAATGTAAGAGAATTTCAGATGGATTATTTCTAACATGATACCTGTGAACCTTTATAGACGTGGACCCTTTCACCTACTTGATTTTAAGTGCTGGTCCTAACACTACCTATTTCATGTTACAAGGAGGAAAAAAAGAAGTTTCTGCCTGAAAGATGCTATCCTTTACAATGCATTTTCTCCCCCAACCTGACCCTGTGGTGAAGTCAAAATGACAAATTTGTGACATCATAATAATTTTTTTTTCTCCAGGAACAAACTGTGAAGCCATTAACACAGGATGGTGACTTCACTGCAGGATCAAACAGAGCAGCTGGCTAGAGAGGAAAAAGGGAGCGTTCTTTTTCAAACACACATATATCTTCAATAACAACCAGGGAAATTCAGAAAATTACTGTCAAAGTAAATTGCATTTTGTATAAATGCCGTCTCCTTTCAAGTTTGCCCCAGCCTGCTCATGCCTCTTTATTTAGTGGAGTTGCCCTTTTCTCCTAAGAGACCTTTAACAAAATCTCCTTTTATATTTCATGTATCATTAAAATGACTTAAATGAGTTGGAATGGGATACGCCTGACATTTATTTTTAATTATTTACATAAATAAAGAGGTGTTCTTACTTTATACCTACTGCAGTTCTGAAAATACATTTTACTAAGTGGATTTAATGCTCATGTGAGTATAAAGCACTCAACAGGCAATACCTATTCAGTTTTTTGTTCACTAGGCCCGAAGTGTGGGTTTTGATCCAAACGAAGTCCCACCAGGTGATTGTGTTACTTCATATCATTGTTCTTATCTCTATTTGTATCTGTGAATGATGAGTGAAAGATAAAGTCTCTTCACTTGAGAGATAAGGTTAATATATATGAAAAATTAAACACACTGCAAGGAAGTATGAATAATACTGAATTAACAATACAGACCTCACATGTCAAGCATTCAGAGGAGAATGCAATGATTGTGAAAGCCATGAGAACTTGGGAGTCTAGGCTCTGGAGCTGGACCACTCAAGCATCAAATCTCAACGCTCCAATTTAACTGCTATGTGACTTCACTTCTCAAAGCTTCCGGGTCCTTAGTCATAAAATTGGAGAAAATGATACCACCCTCACAGGGCAAGGTAAGGTATACGGGAAAGGTAAATGGTGACCTATGGACAGCACACAGCAAAGTGCGAGGCATAGTGAGCGTCTTCAGTGAATGCAAAATGAGCAGCAGTTTTCAGATGGGATTAACAAAGGAAGTCAGGCTTTAGAACTTGAAGTAAAACAAGATTTATAAGGCAGAAGTAAGAAATAGATTAGCCAACCTGAAATTTGGGAGTCACAGAAAAGAGTAAAGAAAGATGGGTTTAAAGAAGCACATTGGTGTCAAATGGTAGAAAATATTGAATTCAGGCTACATTTAGGGTGAAATCTTTATTATTCATTCAATAATTTTATTGAAAACATTATTTGCCAGTCATCTAATAACTGAGGATATACTAATACATAAAATGGATAAATTCCTATCTTCATGGAGCTTACACTGAGCAAAGGAAAGATATTGATGGCTGTGAACAAGGATGTAATGTGATACAACTTATATTTTAGAAATATTGATTAGATGGTCATAATGAGAAGAAATGAGAGCATGTTGGAACTAAACTTTTTTTCTGTAATGCTATTGCAATGACTCAAAATGATAGGAAAAGAATCAGGATTAGACCAGAGGCAGGGAGAATGGAAAGATTTGACAAAGGTTCCAAAGAAAAAATCTCACAAGAATTAGAAACTCACTGAATGTGAAAACACAGAGAAGTTCAAACAGGATCCTGTTCTTATCTTACATGCGTTCAAACATTCAAGTGAAAATTCAGCAGATAAATTCCATGGGAGATTTGTGACTTTGTCTTCTCTGTTTTCTTAGCAATGACAGTTGGAGATATGAATGGATAAAATCTTTGAAGGAGATGTAAAGAGATCAGAGAAAAGTTAGAGAAAACTATCAAATCCTTAGATCTTCTACAAAGGGAAGAAAGTAAATCAGAATAGGAAACAGAAAAGAAGTAAAAATATAAACCTAATGCCGGAGGAACAGTGTTGTGATGAAGGAAGTAGTCAAATGCCTTCAGTGTACCAAACCATCAAGAAAACTGAGGACCGAGAAAGTACTGTTGAAGTGCAAATGAAGGGGTCATCTGAAGCCATTTCAACAAGCAATCTCCTTGGGGTGGTGAAAGAAATCATTAGTTGGTAGGAAACGGAGGCAATAATTAGACCCCACTCATTCAATAAGTTTGGCATTAAAAAACAAAAAGAAGGTGAAGTGTCTCTAGTATCAAGCAGGTGAGTTAGTCACTCCCCCTTTCCACTCCAGATGTTAACTATAATCCCAAATAGTCATTTCAGAAGTGCCTGCTTTGATTACTAGGAAAACTGAATGAACAGGCGTTAAGTGGCTGAATGCCAGTTCACCAACACTTCAGGAGAAGAATGCATTTAGATGATTCCAAGTAATTGCATTATCTTTGCAGTCACAGCAGGTAATCAATGTTTTAAATATTACACAAAATTCTGAAGCCCTGAAGCCCTTAGATAGGAACTCTAAGACAAAGAGTCAGAGAACTTCTGCCTGCTCTGTGCTGAAATGCTCCCATCTGTACAGAGCTCTAACAGACTGTCTCCCCAATCATGTACAGATTTACGGATGAGCTCCTTTATTGCCAGACATCTTTTCTTCTTGAAGATGACAGAAACCTATAGCTGTCAATCGCTAATAAACATAGTTTCCTTGCATTACAATCCACACTACAATGTGTTTTCCTTGTAAAATCCCAAGGGTAAAAGAAAAAAAAGATATATATTTACATCCAGCTGCAGTAAAGCTGTCAAACATCTAAGCTGATTTGTCTCTCTATCTCATGTCTGAATTAGCACATAGTGCTGGGGCACTTATGTCTGCCAAGGTGAAGCCAGAGAAACATGCCACCCTTATCTTTTTCAACCCATATTATCACAATGCAGGCACAAGCAGGCTGGTTTCTTCAAATCTGCGTTTTTTGATTAGACACTACCTATATCATCACCTCTTCTGAAAAGCCCTTCACTCAGCACTAATGATGGAGGATTGGAGATCCTGAGAGATGATCCATCCATCAAGTCTCTGAATACTCATAATGCCAGACATTTTTTAAGGTATCAAGATTTATGTACTTCTGGGTCTCACGGAGAAAGACAAGCTGACTTTTCCTATTTTTAGAATTTTGTATTGTAACAACAAAAAAACCTTAGAGTGCTTGTCTTTGCCCACTTTAATTTCTTCTCATATTATTAGCTATGAATTCCTTCTAACTTATAGAAGGGACAAATTTCCATTTTACAAAGTTATTAATTAGTCACAGATTCAAACTTGTTATACTGGAGCCAAAGGGAAATCACTGCCCACACTGGCTGTGAGTGTGCTCTCTGCCACTCAGTCATGTGTGACTCTTTGTAACCCATGGGCAGTCACCCTCAAGGCTCCTCCATCCGTGGAATTTTCCAGGCAAGAATACTGGAGTAGGTTGCCATTTCCCATTCCAGGGGATCTTCCCAACCCAGAGAGCAAATCCTCGTCTCTTATGTCTCTAGTATTGGTAGGTGGATTCTTTATCACCACGCCACCCGGGGAGCCTGCCCACACTGGTTGTTGGCCTTTTAAAAAAGGAATAGAAGCCATCACAAGTGTCCATATTGCCATGAATATTTTAAAGGGAAATAGTAGAAATGTATCTATGATATTTTTCAAGGAAAATACTAAATAGTTCAAAGTTAATTTTGAAAAACTAATGCCCTGTAGACAACATATGAAAGAAAAGCAAAACACATCAGAGACATGGCTATTCCTTCAAGGAGCTTACAGTTTTAAGAAAAGGAAAACTTGCATATGTGAGGCAGCTAGATAATGACAAAACAATATAAAATGATAATTTGATGTTTTAATTTTCCTTGTTTAGGGGAAATGAAACAACCGAATGTCTACAACATCATGGGAAGAAATTATTTTTGAGTCCCAGTTGAGGAGGTAATAGGCATGAATATCTTAGGGATGTTTCGGATGTGGTAGAGACAGAATTCTTTCTAGAAATTAATGATGTATTATGATAATAATGTGAGTGCTTTGTGGAATTGGGCCCATTTTAGAAATGGTGACACAGAAAGAATCATCAGGAAGAAATTCCGGATAGAGACACAATATGACAAAGACTCTAGAAGACAGCATTTTAGAAATGACTTGATAAAGATGCTGAAAAGTTTTGAGAGAATTTACCACTTCAGAAGGCTTTTCTGATTTCTTTCAACAGAATCATTTTTCCTAATCTTGGTTACACATTAGAATCACTTGTGGAGATTTAAATACTATCAATGTCTCAGGTACAGCTATCGGTACTTTTTAATTATTTTCCAGGTGTTCATTACCTGCAGCCAAAGTGGACTACACTGTTTACTGTTGAACACATGAGACAGGGATAACAAGAAGTACTTACTGTATGCATTTATATGAGAAAAACAAGGTTGAAAAGCCAAAATGACCTAAGTTAAAATAAGGCTGTATAGCTATATCATGACAGATGCTGACAGGGAACCTACCTCTGAGCTTTTAGAAGAGGTTTGTGCTGCTTTTTGACATTAGAAACATCTTGAGTATCAGACAACTTGTGAAAATGATCTTTGAGGTAGATGAATTTATTCATGTGGGCATGCTGAGCAAGGGTGCCTGGGAACAGGAGCATAAGGTAGGAACCTTCTGTAACATTCTGGGGATGCAGGGATGCTTGCAGATCTATATAAGCATGGTTAACTCATAAGCGAGGACATATATGATTTCATGGTAACATCTCCAAATTTGGAACATTAAGGAAAAACATTAAAAGCCCACAATTACACTCTTTTTATAAGTCTTCTGACTTCTTCTAATTAATGGTCAGCTTCAACTTGGTGGTGATGACTGACTATACAAATCAAACCTGAAATCACTACCGTAGGTCAATGGGTTGTAATTAAATTTGAAACATCTCTGGCCCATGATGAAAATGCAATACCTTCTGGTTGATTAGATACCTGGAAATGTCTGTTAGATAAAAATTCTGTCTCATAAATCATTAGGAAAAGAATGAGTCATACTTACATGCATAAATATTGCTTAATCTCAACACAGAACTCTGTGCATTATTAATTAATAACATGTGTTGCTCATAAACTACTTTTAATGCTTGTTATCAAGTATAATAGTTGACCTTGAATAGATCTCTCCTTTACAAAGCTTTAAAAATGATGTGCTCTGAATGTAAATGAATTTAACAGGTAAGGGGGCTGTATTTGTATGTGTGCATTCTGAAAAACACAGACTTACAGTTTCGTGAGGAAATACTTTATTCTGGTAGAGACTGAATTTGTTTAATATGAAAATTCCATACTTGGTCAGATATTTAATCTGTTCAGCTCAGAATCTAGTCCCTGATAAAAAAACAATATCAAATAAATGTATTATGAAAGAGATATCATTGACCAAGACCTTGTTATTCACTTGAAATCATCCATAGCTTCTTTTAGAAAATTATTATGGATCTATGAGCTATGATTTAAAATCTAAGATTTGAAACACATAATTTTATTTGCTGGTATGCAGCTATTTTTTATTATTATTTTGAATATGTATAAATCTTCTAGGGAAATGAGTTTCATTATTTCACCATAAGCTTGCTACCTGCTGTGTCAAGCAGTACTTCCATTTATTTGAAATGTTTGAAATGTTACGAGTGCTAATAGTTAATCACTTGATGTATAAGGACAGATACCCAATTGAAACACCCACAGTAAAGCAAGTTCAGAAAATGATATTATGCAAAATACACAAGAATTACAACTTTCTAGAACCTTAAAGGAATTAGATATTCTGAACTGCTGAGTTTTCCAGATAGCGAAAATCTACTTCTTTAAGAAAAAAATAAACAAAAATAAACTTTTTAAGAGTTGCAAATGTAATACCTGCAGGAGTCACGCAGGTAGAGCATGCCTAAAGGAGATGGCAGCTACTAAGCTCCAATTATTTGTTTGCTCTGCTTGTTTTTATGCTAATAGGATTTGTGGAACTTGAGGTGTATACAATAAAATGCATATATCATAATTACATAGTTCAACATTAGCAAATGTGTATAATCTAACAATGTTTAAAATAAATAATATTTCCATCAGCCCATAAATTTTTCTTTCAGTTAATTTCTCTGCCACTCTCCCCAAATACAATCTCTAATTTCTAGCATCATAAGCTAATGTTTTTTATTATTTAATGACATTATATCTAGAATCACATAGGATATGCTTTTTATGCCTGGCTTTTTTTGCTCCATGTAATGTATTTGAGATCCATCCATGTGGTTACACATCAGTAATTTGTTTTTATTTTTATAATTGTTGAGTAAATTCCATTGTATACCACAGTTTGTTACTACATCCTGTTGATGGGCATTTGAGTTGTTTCCAGATTAAAGGTATTACAGTTAAAGTTGCTATGACCGTTATTAAATAAACCTTTTTCTGGGCACATATACTTAATGCTTTTGGTTCAATTAGGAGTGGAATTTCTGGACCACGTTTTAGATTTATGATTAACTTTATAATAACATTTCAGTTTTCTAAAGGGAAGACCATACTATTAATCCCATTGGCAATCCCATTATGAGTGTTGCCATAGAGTTGATGGTTGAACAGTGAGACTGTGGGTTCAGTATCACCACATTTTTTAATTCTTCCAAGAAATTGAGAGATTCTGATTTTAAGTGCAAGTTTCTGATTTTTAAATATTGTCCGGTAATTCAGTTGTTTCAAATAAATTTACATACCAAAATATTCAACAGCCAGATTGTTCCTGCATTACACCAATTTGACATTTCTGATATATTGCATACTTCCTTATATTCTTAAATAGAGTAACCTAAACAGATCCAATTATTTCTTGATGACTTAGACTATTTATAAATATCAATTATTCTTCTATATTATTATAATCTTGGATTTCACCAGAATCTATGGAGATACAAATTTTGTCTCAATACAAAGTAGCCCCCAAAGGTCTAAGATTTGTTCTTGTACATCACTTCTGTTTTTTGTAATTTTTCTATCTTCAGTGTTGTCATCAAGCCATTTGCTAAATTCTTGATGATATAGATATAATTATTCTTCCTATTCCTAATGTATTGCTTCCTAGTCTCCTTAGCAGGAATCTAGACAATGACTTTTTCTTAAAGAACTATATATTGAAATAAGGACAAATAAACTTTGAGTAAAGGTCTGAAAGACAATTCTGTAAGTAAAGTGTGAGAATTGGGGACATAGATTTTGTGACATCAATTTTTTTGCTTAGAGTGGCCTGTTTATTTCCTGGTGCTAAGCCATCTTCCAGAGAGAGGAGTTTGCCAAATTGCTGAATTTGTAGATAGCTAAAGTATAAGTCTTATATCAATAATGGATTTCATCCAAGGACAAAGACACAAACAGAGACTAATAGGTAGAAGAATAAGATGTTCTCATAATATAAGTTTCTTCAGGAGAAAAAGTATCTCCTAAAAAAATTAAAAAAAAAAAAAAGTATCTCCATCCATTTACAGCATCATTATACAACAGAATAGGTGGCTCAGACAGTAAAGAATCCACCTGCAATGCGGGAGACCTGGCTTCGATCCCTGGGTTGGGAAGATGCCCTAGAGGAGGGCATGGCAACCCACTCCAGTATTCTTCCCTGGATAATCTCATGGACAGAGGAGCCTGGCAGGCTATAGCCCATGGGGTCGCAAAGAGTTGGACACGACTGAGCGACTAAGCATAGCACATTGTGAATATTTATAGAGGCTGACATGAACCACTGGTTTTCAAATGACTATTAAATATTTTTTGGAAGTGCAGAAAATGCACCCAATTCCTGGCTTAATTTTGAAGCAATAATAACAAGGATAATTGAGTGTTTACTACATGGTTGGCACCATCTAAGCATTTTACATACATTATCATATCTGATCCTCATTCATCCACTGATTATAGTTATTATTATCAGATCTGTATTTTAACTGAGGAAACTACAGCCCAGACACATTAGTAAATCGACCAGCTCACCCAGTTATTAGATGACAGGAGCAGAAATTGAATGCAGGAAGTTTTCTTATACAACCTATATTGTCCACAATGTTAATTACACATTTCTGTGTCTACATTTTTTCTCTTCTATGTTGAAATTTTAAGAAAATAATTAATTTAATTAATGCCATATTTGCAATTACTTTAATAACTTTCAATAAATCACTGTCACAATTCCCTGCATCCTACTATAAACTATCAGAAATCACTACTGAATGAGCAGCATATTCTGAATAGACTATATTTTAACAAGCCTCTTTATTAAAGGACAAAATTGTTAAGTCAAAGTGCTTGTCTGCATAATAGATACCTTTGAGGTATTATAAAGAAGGCTGTGAATGATCCATTCCATTTATTTCCACAGCCATATTTGCAATATATTCACAAGTAGGCACTGACTACATACTTAGAAAATCAAGTGATTTATATCCTAGGTACTTTAAAACAATAAAAAAAAATAATTAGCTTTCTGCTAGAAAGAAAAGAATCTGTGCAATTGTATGTAGACACAGTACAAGCTGCATAGTGTTTCCTTGTTCTAAATAATTAATCACACATCTCTCAAAATGCTCCACCTTATTGATTTACTAGGAAGGCTTTTCCATGTTTGCTTGCTAGTTCACAAAGCCCTGCTGCTCTGACAACTATAATTAGGAATGAGTAGGGTTTCTAAATTTGAAATATTATTTGTGTGACAATTAACTTTTAGTATAAATGAGTGAGTGGGTTTGAATATGCTCTTAAAAAAAATACTGCTACAAGAATACAAAATACAGGACCTTTGAATGTAGACGCTCCCCGCACATAATCCAACTGAAACTCACCCCTCTTCCACTTTCTCTAGAATTGGAAAGATCAGCCCGAGGGATGCTCCTTGTTTGGAAAGACAGCCTCTGCTGATAGGCTTTCAATACTCATCTTAGGTTCAACCAGGCCTTGACAGGAACCTGGTCATGGAGCAGCGGGGTTCCCATTACTCATTCTGCTCTTCACTGGGTTACTGCAAAGTGCTAGACACTGTACTAGCTTCCTTGAACACAAACATGAATAAAGAACATTTTCATGTTTCCCTAATGGCCTAGCAATCTCCTCTCCCCACAGGAATCACTGTTCTCCCCTAGATTGCTAAAAATACCTCAAATTTCATTTTTTTTCCTTAAATTAAAATACAGACAACAATGCATTTGGGAGACTTTGGGTTTGGATATATGTTTAAAACACTCATTTAGCAGAGTGCCTATTAAAACTTGCTCTGATATCTTGACCTAATAGTCATTTTTATTTGTTTGTCAGTATGAGCTTTCAAATTGTTGTTACTGGGCAAAAGATTAAATAGGAATAGAAGATTCTGGTAAATCATGGCATTATCACTTAACAGAGAAGTAAGGTTTACAGATAAAATATTTAAGATAAGTAGATATCACATTAAGAGTCTCAGTGACTTACAAAATCCAAAATTTGTTTTCTGAAGACCTCTGTTTATACCAATACGAACACATATAGAAATACAGAAGGCATGACAGTTTTAGCTCATTCATTATCTAAAGCAATTGCCATTAATAGAAACAGTCTTTGAGGTTGTTCACTATTTGACAGTATATTTTGACTAAGCATTCAGTGTTAGTGATAATTAAGCAAATTTAAGCACATCAAAAACTTTCAGATCTACCAGGAGTTCCTTTAGAGGTTTAAAGATACTCTGTTGAAAGAAGACAAGGCCCTGTCTTCCTATCTCAAACAGGGACCCATCAGATCCCCTCAGCAAAAATCCTGAGAAAATTAATTGTATGTGAGTGATATTATAAGAATGTTTTGGTACCATTTCACTGAGATTAATAAATTCTCTGTGGGGCTGCTCAAGTTTTAAATGCATTTCAATTTTATGCAGAAAATGAATGATACCATTCTTCTCCTCAAGGACAAAAGAAAATGGGATATGAATTAACACATAATGGTTTTATAACATCTGAAAGGAATAACTTCCTTAGAGAAGCAACTGATAATTATTGGAATGGATTATGGAAATTTGTTTTTCTCGAGGTGCCAGACTTGTGGCCTGTGGACTGAATCTGCCCATCAGACACATTCCTCTTTGCTTGCACCATATTTTAAAACATTAAGAGATGCCATGTGAAAATCTAGATTTCACGCTTCTATTGAATGATCTGGCAACTCTGTGCACAGAGAGCTCCCTGACCGCAGTCAGCTGGAGCTGAGCAGTGGTTGTCCCTATAAACTGGACAGGCTGTCTCCAGTTAACCTTGATCCCTTCCATTTCCTATTACCTGCTTCATACATTTATTTTACCTGCTTGCCCTTCCTAGGTAGCTGTTTTTAATCCCTATTTCATTCATTCATCCTAGTTAGTCATAATGTACTATATTTCTCCTTCTGAAGTTCCAAAAATATATTCATTCCCTCTCCTCTTTAATCTTGACTAAATGTAGAGAATGCAGCAGAAATGCATTCAAAGGTTTCAGTCTCCAAGAAATTAGAAAACAGACAACTCAAGACAAATAGCCTCCTTATAGTTCAAAAACTCTGGAAAACCATACATGTTAACACATTCAGCTTAGGAGCATTCAGTAAGTGTCCTCTGAGAAGAGAATATGGGTAAGAAGGTATTTTCTCCATTCCCACCCTCATATCCAAAGCTGGATACAAATGAACACAAGGTGAAATCTTACAATCTCTCAAGGCCAGATCTTCTCAAGTACCATATCACTCTTTAGTTGGAGTCAGATAATCCTTATTTGAAAAAGCAAAGAAATTAAATACTTCCCACAAAGAATCCTTTCCAGGAACAATCATAGCTCTGCACTACGATGCAGATCCCGATTCTGGGTAAAACTTCTATCATTCTAACATTCAAGTTCAGGAAGTCAAAAGGAACAGAAATGCTAGCACAGAACCAAAGCTACTTCTGGCATAGATGGCTCCAGGTAGCAGTATACCTAGTGTATTTGACATCAGGAGTGGATCATTTTTAACACCTCCTCCTCTACAATACAAAAATATACCAGTTATAGTCATCAAAGAAAAGGAATACTTATGATAGTCAATGGAGAAATACAGATGAGAACTTTGTCTCATCACTTCATGGCAAGTAGATGGGGAAACAATGGAAACAGTGACAAATCACTATGGACAATGACTGCAGCCATGAAATTAAAAGATGCTTGCTCCTTGGAAGAAAAGCTATGACCAATATAGACAGCATGTTAAAAAGCAGAGATATCAACTTTGCTGACAAAGGTCCATATAGACAAAGCTATGGTTTTTCCAGTAGTCGTGTATGGATGTGAGAGTTGGACCATAAAGAAAGCTGAGTGCCAAAGAATTGATGCTTTCAAACTGTGGTGCTTGAGAAGACTCTTGAGAGTCCCTTAGACTGCAAGGAAATCAAACCAGTCAATCCTAAAGGAAATCAGTCCTGAATATTCATTGGAAGGACTGATGCTGAAGCTGAAACTCCAGTACTTTGGCCACCTGATGGGAAGAACTGACTCATTAGAAAAGACCCTGATGCTGGAAAAGATTGGGAGAAGAAGGGGGCAACAGAGGATGAGATGGTTGGATGGCATCATTGACTCGATGGACATGAGTTTGGGCAAACTCTAGGATATAGTGAAGGACAGGGAAATCTGGCATGCTGCAGTCCATGGGGTTGCAAAGAGTCTGACACAACTGAACAACTGAACAACAGCAATATGTAAAATTATGTCAGTTAAAATAATTTCAAAATTAAAATTAAATACTACAGTGCAAAGAAGTAATGGATTAACACTTTCAATTACTCTAATTTTTTTAAAAGGTGAAAAAACATATATTTAATGTTAGTCTGTAGCAGTAGTAGATACTAATATTATAGTGTCCATTAAGTGGGTTTTAATAAAATCAAAACACTTGCACATAATTTACCACCGACATAAATTTTATTTTCTTGATTCATTTTTTTATCTTTAAAACATGGCTAATAATTTTAAAATAATAAACAATTTTAAAATGCATTGTTTGCACTTCATAAAATATTTCATAATATGGACTAAAATTTGCACTTTCCAAAAATATTACACCTTACAGTTTGTTTTCTCTTTCACTGTATTAAATTTTTAAACAAATAAAATAACAATGAAATATCACCTCACACCGGTCAGAATGGCTATCATCAAAGGGAATGCAAATAATAAATGTTGTTAGGGATATGGAGAAAAGGGAAACTTTATACACTGTTGGTGGGGTGTAAATTGGCCTAACCCCTGTGGAAAACAATACAGAGACTTCTCAAAAAACTAAGAAATGAACTACTATATGATCCAGCAATTCTACTCCATGGTATATGTATGAAAAAAACAAAACAAACAAACAAAAAAAAAACAAAACACCACTTTGAAAAGACATAAGCACCTCAATGTTCATAGCAGCATTATTTACAATTGCCAAGGTATGAAAGCAACCTAAGTGTCCATCTACAAATGAATGGATAAAGGAGACGTGAGAACCACAGACAAACACACACACACACACACACACATATGCACACACACACACAGACACGTACGCACGCACACACACATGCACATGCGCACACACAGACACGCACGCACACACACACGAACACACATGCACACACACACATGCACACACACGCACACACATGCACACACATGCACAATGAAATACTACTCAGTCAAAGAAGAGTAAAATTTTGACATTTGCAGCAACATGAACGTACTTGGAAGATATTAATGCTAAGTGAAATGAGTCAGACAGACAAATACTGTATGATATCATATATATGTGGAAACTTAAAAATACAACAAACTCATGAATGAAACAAAAATTAATCAGATTCACAGATACAGAGAACACACTAGTGGTTACTTATGTGAAGAGGGAAGAGGGAGGGGCAATATGATGGTAGGAGAAGAAAACAGGTTTTTACGGGATTTTATGAAACCATGCTTGTGAAACTTTTGAAAATTGTAAAGCACTATAGAAGTTAAAGAATCTGTCATTCAATTAAAAATAAAGTACTTTGGAAAAAATTTGTAACACAAAATTCCAAATGGTCTCGCGGGATGACAGAACTAAGTTAGCTCAGGTTCTTTTTCTTTGCCATAAGAGATTATGTACCTCCTTATTGCCTGCACCTCAGTAATTCTCACTGTCCCACACAAGCCTCAACATTCTACCTCTGCACTGCCAGGAATGTACCAGTAAGCCTGTAAGAAGGACTGGAGCAGCATTCCCGGTTAAGGCTTTGTTAAAAGCTAACGGAGGCATATTAAAAATTTTCAGTTTGAACAAAAATTTATTTGAATGGGGCAGCACCAAAATGGAAGTGGTTAGAATTCTATCCACAGGAGCTAGGAAGAGACTGGTATGGACAAGAGATGGAAGCAAAGCAAGAAAATTACTTGATTGGCTATTCCTTAAACATTTGCCTCATTTGGGGAAACCTAGTGAGCTGTTTTGTGATTGGTTGTCCTTAGATTTTGATTTCTTAATCCTGAGATACTTATGGAATTAAGTCTTGGTTTACTAAGCTTAGGCTGCTATCTTATAGCCAATTATTTTGTCAGTAAAATGGGAATAGCAGAGAAATGCAATTCAGAACAAGCCTGATGCAGCAAAACCCACAGGCATCCAGGCATCCTTTTCTAAAGGAAAGGATCATTCTTTTACAGAGGAAAAGGGAAAAGTTGGGAGGGATTGTATCACACAAAGAGTCCTTTGGAGAAAATTGAGAGTTTGAGGTACAGTGACTTTTCACTGGCTGAATTGTGACAATCCTTCTTTGGCTGGGCTGTTAACAGGCAAAGAGTAAATCTTCCTACCTCTTGCTGGGATAGTAAAGTTGCAACTTTCTTTCTTTTTTTTCATTTATTTTTATTAGTTGAGGCTAATTACTTTACAATATTGTAGTGGTTTTTTGTCATACGTTGACATGAATCAGCAACTTTCTTTCTATGGGAGATGCAAGGTACATCTCTTCCTTTTGGGATCTGCTGATGGGCATCAGTGCTCCCCCTCCCAACCTTCCCAAATCCAATTTAAAAGAGGTTTTCTTTATTCATTTTCACAGCTGCTAAGGCATTAGAATCACTTCAGTCTAATATCTCCCTTCTTTAATTAATTTAACAGTTTACAGACAATGAGTAACTCAAACTTGTCTGATCTCTTGCCTAAATGGATTTTGGGAGAAGGGGCAAAGTTACATGGCTTAGCCCTTCATTCTAGCCACTAGGAGACTAAATGAGCAGCAGGACTGAAAACATTCTCCTGTGTAATAGGACGGGACATTCTATTCCCCATCCCAAAGAACTTCTACATCAAAATGATGAAGCTATGGTCAAGAATGGAAGGGTATCTGAACCAATTTTCCTCCTGCAGTATTCATGCACCTCACAGCACAGTGCTTTTCAATCTTTATCTTGCATATAAATTATCTGGGAATTCAACTCAATAAATAGGTTGAGGATGGGGCCTAGGATTTACATTTCAAACAAACTCTCAGATGATGGTGATATTTCTGGTCCCAGGACACATATTGAGTATCAATGGTCTAGAACAACCACGTCTAACCTCCTAACTTTTCCATGATTCTTTCAGTTGGTCCCAAGAGGCTTGGACTATGTACTGTCTTAGTCTGTTGGGCCTGCTATAACAAAATGCTACACAAAGCATGGCTTGTAAACAACAGAAATTTATTGCTCACAGCTATGGAGACTGAGAAGTCCAAGATCAGATTGCCATCACAATAGGAATCTGGTGAAGACACTCTTCCTGGCTGCAAATTTCCAACTTCTTTCTATGTCCACACAAGGTAGAAGGAACTAGGGAGCTCCAAGTGAGATTGTAAGAACACTAATCTCATTCTCAAAGGGATCCACCCTCAAGATCAAGCACCTCCCAAAGGCCAAGCCTCATAATATCACTACATTGGGCATTAGAATTAGAATGTATAAATTTTGAGGGGATACAACCATTCAGACCATAGCATGTTTATAACTTGAAAGCAGCACTAAAAGGGACATGATGGAGGCATGGAGGGAGGGAGATGGACGGTGGAATAAGCATATGTCTGAGAAACCATCTACACAGCAGTTATACATTGTTTAGAATGAAGCTTCAGATATAGTTCATCAGCAAATATGGGTACGAATATCTGATAAAATATTATAGTTTCAAATTCATTTTTGATTAAAGATTATTTGGTTTAATTTCTAGTGATTTTCATTAATAAATATTAAATTATGCCAAAGATTTCAGTCTAGTTTGTGTTCTTCTGAGTTAATACTAATGATCATTATAAATGATTGTTAGCAAATGGTATTTAGGCAATTGCTAGTTTTAGATCACTCCAAATCCTATCACAGTCCAAACTAGTTTGTAGTTTATCAGCATTTATAATAAAATTACTAATATTTCAAAAAATTTTGACATAGCACTTAAATGGATTCTTGTTACTCCTCTGAATATATACAGGTTGAAACAACTGAGCAGTTCTAGATTTTCTGTGATAAATTCTATCTGGCTAATGCAATGGAGAGATTTCTAAGTCATGTCTATGGTCCAGATTTCAGAATCAATCGCTTAGTATTCTTATGTCTTCCTTCCCTGCGAGGTAACCAATTTTAGTGAAATAAAGCGATTTTTAATGGAATAGACTGTTCAGATGACCCTATTTCCTGAAGAGGGCATTTTCATGAATATTTATTTAATCTCTGTTACTTTTCTCAGGTTTTATTTTAAATTATGTTCACCACTATAACCTCGGGAGTTGAAAAATCTATTTTTTCATGAAGGCACTGAATAATAAACATATACCTGTTGCATAAGTTTCTAAGACATTTCTATAACTTGCTCTTAAAATATTCATCTGATGCCATCCAGCCACAAATGACAGATATACCTCTTCTTCCTTTAGATTTTTTTAAAATAGGGTAAAAATAATAAGGCACATAGAAGTAATATAATTGAAAGATAAAACAAATAATTATATTATTTTAAAAGTTATCACAAGTAGGAAATATTGATATGTTCATGATGAAAAGGGGAAATATGTGTATATACATATTCAGTATGTCCATATACTAAATGCAAAGTTTTATCTCTCTGAAACACATAAAAAACATAAATAGTTTTCATGAAAATCTGGACTGCTCATCCTATGGAGGGAGCTTGTTAAATTTTTACACTAGTTTGAGCAAGAATAACTCATGGATAAGTTTTCCCTATACCTGTTTTAATCAGAATCATGAAATGCTTTGTTTAAATTCAAGTTTGTATGCATTTTAAATAACTGAAAATAATTGATGGGTAAATTTGATCCACAATACTGTGTTCCCAGAAGATTCTCATTTTTTGAGTCAATGAGGGAAAAAATATACATTTTTTCCAAGAGAATTCTGATCCCTCCAAGTCCCAACAAAAACGATAGAAAACATGAAGCCCTAGATGCTTTGATACTTTTTTAACATTAACATTGTTATTATAAATGGTTCTGGTTGAAGCCATCCTATCTTGCCCATACCACTGCCGCCAGGAAAATCCCTTCCCCTGCATTCTATGTTTATAATAATAATTGGCTCACTTTCTACAGAGCCAAGGATAAAAATGGTGTTTAACAACAAGCTTTGTGAGAACTTTGCCTGAGAACTTTGAACCACTTTTGATTACTTTTAACCAACACTTTGAACACTTTTAACACTGGAAGCATTATGAGCTGTAAACAAAACTAAAAAAATTAAGACACAGCCTGTACATAGTTTGGGATGTGCTAAATTACTTATTTTTTACTCAGTTTCTGTACTCTATATATAGGGTCACAGGAAGTGGCTAATGAATAATGTCTAGCATAATGTCTACCATAACATAATCGGTAAATAGAAATCCATCCATAGAGTAAAATGGTTTCCTTTTTCCCTCTCATTGTTCTGTCAGCTAACTATACCATGTGATGGTGTGAATGAATGACACTACATGAGCGAAGCAAGGGAGGAGCCCTGCTCTCCGGTTCCTCAGGGACCTCATACGGCTTACGGCAGAAACCCTGCTAGGGGTCTATACTGACCAGCCAACAGACTTCCCTGGTGGCTCAGACAGTAAAGTGTCTGCCTACAATGTGGGAGACCCGGGTTCAATCCCTGCGTCACGAAGATCTCCTGGAACAGGAAATGGCACCCCACTCCAGTATTCTAGCCTGGAAAATCCCATGGACAGAGGAGCCTGGTAGGCTACAGTCCATGGGGTCACCAAGAGTCGGACACAGCTGAGCGACTTCACTTTTGTTCTTTCACTTTTTCTGTCAAACAATCTGACTCTACGAATCCCTTAGACCCCTTGTCATTTTACTAAAAATCTTAGATTTTAGAATAAGAAAACTCAAATGTAAATTTTTGAGCTGACATTATATGTGCAAGTCAAAAATATACTCAGTTTCCTCATAGGTAAAAGGTAATAATGATCCCTGCTTCACAGGGCTATTGTGAAAAAATCAAATGAGGTATATCATACATGAAAGTTTTGTGAGCCAGTGATGGTAACAATTATTATGAAAGCAAGCAAAAAGCTAATTTTATATCTTGGTTATTGTGAATAATGCTACATTAAACATGGATATGCATGTATCTCATCAAAATTCTGTTTTCATTTACATTGAGTATATACCCAGAAGTGGAATTACTGGATCATAGTTGATCTATTTTTAACTTTTAGAGGAAACTCTGTATTGTTTTCCATAGTGGTCGAATCAATTTACATTCGCAATCAGCAGTGCACAAGGGTTCCCTTTTTCACTAAATCCATGCCAGCACTTGTCTCATGCCTTGATGATAACCCATCTAATAGGTGTGAGGTGATAATCTCCTTGTGGCTTTTATTTGCATCTCCCTGATGATTAGTGATGTTGAGAATCTATTCACGTGTCTGTTGGCAATTTTGATGCCTGCTTTGAAAAAAATGTCTATTCGATTGCCCATTTTTAATCATATTTTTTGTTATTGTGTTAGAATTTCAGATATTTTGGATATATGATATATATAAACCCTAGATATATATGGCTCCGTATTCAAAATATGGATTATAAAATTTTCTCCCATTCCGTAGACTGCCATTTCACTTTGTTAATATACAATAGAATATTATCCAGCCATAAAAAGAGGGATATCCTGCCACGTGTGTGTGACAAAACAGACTGATTTTGAGCACAGTATGCTAAGCAAGATTAGTCAGACAGAGAAAGAACAAGTGCTGTATGATATTACTTATATGTAGAATCTAAAATCTCTATAAAAAATAAAAAACCTGTTAAAAAAAGAGAGAGAGAGTAAAATAGTAGTAACCAAAGGATGGGGGCTGGAGGGATAATATTTATGGTGCTTAAGAGTACAAACTTGTAACAAGTTGTAAATAAGTTGTAGAAATCCAATGTACAATATCGTGAATATAGACAACAGTATTGTTGTATAATGATACACTGTAAAGATATCACTTCAATGGCAGTCATATTACAATAGATAAATGTATCAAAGTGACACTATATGCCTTGCATTTATAAAATGTAATGTCAAATTTATTCAATAAAAAATAATTTAAGAACCAAACAAAAGAAACTTAATGCTAGATTCAAAGATGGATAGCTTTTTAAGCCCCACTGAAACATGCAGTAGTAAAAAAACAAAAATTAAAAACTAGCCCCTAAGCAAATTTTTGTCTTCATACATTTCTTTCTCTAGAAAACCAAATGTTGAGTGGACAGGCGACTCCAACACCACATAAAAAGCAGCACAGTGCCAGATCCATTTCAATGCAAAACCTAGAATCAAATTGCTGTTTTGCTTCACCTTGATATTCTTTTCTCAGTGCTGTGTATAAAGGCCGCAGGCATTAAGTCTGGTTTACCTTGGAATTTACCATCAGCCTTCAAAAGGAACCAAAGGACAGCAAGGTCTGAGTTTATTTCCATCATAGGTGTAAGAAACATCTGAAAATATTACTAATAATAGAATAACAATAAGAATAATAGTTTATGTTTACTGAGCACTTACAATATGTCAGGCATTGTTCAAAGAGCTTCTTATGCACTAACATTTAATTTTCCTAATATTATCATTACCCTCATTTTCTAGATAAGCAGCTGACAGGAACAGCTATCACTGACGACAGGCTTATTTTACAAAGTAACCTAGATGCATTATAAACCTTATTTCATCAAATTCTTAACATAATTGCATGGCCCAAGCCCAAGAAAGAACAGCCAAGAATAGAACTATCATACACTAAAACTCAAAGCCTATAAATGTTTTTCAACAGAAATGGACAAGACTGTTCAGAGTGCTTTAAGAAATTTAGTATCCTAACCACTGAATCTTAGTAGTGGTTTTCTAGACATTGTTACATTCAAAACATCTCTCCTTACTTCTCAGTTCTCTCTAGGGGACAATCATAGCCCTTTTTGAGAATAAAATTTTAAGGAAAATGACAAAACAGTTTCTTGGATTTAGCCAGAAATGAATCTTGGATATTCACTCATTCATTCATTCAATAAATATTTAATGGGTATATTTTCCCTAAGGCAAAAGACAAGGTATCACTGCATCACCAAAAAGCAAATACATACAATCCACATCCTGTTTACAGTATATAAAGGAAAGTAGAATATAAATACAAATAATATTTAAAAGAGTGATGTGAGGTGAGTGAACCCAGAAGCTGTAATACAGAATGTGCTGTGTACTTAGACTCTGTCGTGTCTGACTCTTTTTGACTCCATGGACTGTAGCTCACCAGTCTCCTCTATCCATGAGGATTTCCAGGCAAGAATATCAGAGTGGGTAGACATGCCCTCCTCCAGGGGATCTTCCCAACCCAGGAATCAAACCCTCTCACATTGCAGAGGATTCCTTACTGTCTGAGACATCAGGGTAGCCCAAGAATACTGGAGTTGGGTAGGTAGCCTGTCCCTTCTGCAGGGGAACTTCCTGACCCAGGAATCGAACTGGGGTCTTCTGCACCGCAGGCAGATTCTTTACCAGCTGAGCTACCCGGGAAGCCCCATTCAGAGTGAAGTAAGTCAAAAAGAGAAGAATAAGTATCGTAACGCATATATGGGTAGCTCAGACAGTAAAGAATCCACCTGCAATCTGGGAGACCTGGGTTCGATTCCTGGGTTGGGAAGATCCCCTGGAGGAGGGCATGGCAAGTATTCTTGCCTGGAAAATCCCCATGGACAGAGGAGCCTGGAAGACTGCAGTTCATGGGGTCAAAAAGAGTCAGATATGACTGAGCGACTAAGCATAGCACAGCAACAAGGCATATTTATGGAATCTAGAAAAACGGTGCTGATGAACATATTTGCAGGGCAGGAATAGAGACTCAGACACAGAGAACAGACATGGACACAGCAGGGGAAGGAGAGGGTGGGAGGAATTGAGAGAGAAGCACTGAAATATGTACATTACCATGTGCAAGGTATAGCTAATGGGAAGATAGATAGCTAATGGGAAGTTGCTATAGTGCACGGGGAGCTCAGCCCAGTGCTCTGTGACAACCTAGAGGGGTGGGGTGGGGTGGGAGAGAGGCTCAAGAGGGAGGGGACATGTGTACACCTAGGGCTGATCCATGCTGATGTATGACAGAAACCAACACAGCACTGGACAGCAACTATTTGCCAATTACAAATAAATTAAAAAAGAAAGTGATGTGTACTATAAGACGTACGCAAATTAGAATGTCCTTGGAGTTTAGAGAAGTATAAGTCATCGCTAGTTGAAGAAAGATCAGACATTCCCATGGAGAAGATAAGGTTTAGGCCTAAGCTTTGAAGAGAGGATAGACTTGAACAAGTAGAATCCAAAATGAAGAGAATTCCAAGCAAAACGCAGCATGAGCCAAAACACAGATGTGACAAAATAGAGGTCATTTTAAGAAACCATTAACACCATTATGGCTGAAACAGACTAGTGTGTATGGATTGAGAGGAGGGCAATAAGGGAAAAAGAAGAGAAAATCAGAAGGGAAATAAAGGACGATCATGAGGGGGCAGGTTAGCATGGGGAGAGAGGGTCACTCTGAACATTCTGAATAGAAGAGAGTCACGACAGTTTATAAAAGTATTTATGTGACAACTGTATTAGAATGGATTGAAGAGGGCACAGCTTGGAAAGAAAGAGACATGTGGGGAGAATCCTGCCTGTGTCAACGAAAGCAAACAAGCAAACAGCAACAGAGGAAAGAGGAGTGAATTCAGAAAACATTGCAAAGATAGGTTCAGTCCTTTGATCACTGATTTGATGTAACTGGGCACACTTCATTCGAAGTGAGGTTTTGAGGTTGGGTGAACTCGTGGAGTTGTTTATTCAATCAAAAATTATGAAATACATTTGCCTGTCTTGGCAAAGTATTGTGTTAGACACAGGCGAAAAAGAGGTAAATGATTTCCAGTCTTGGGTTAGCAGGAGGAGATTTAATGTCAGATCCACAAAATAACGTCAAGAGGAGTAGATTTCATGGGCAAAGACAGATGCAAATATGGAAACACCGAGTTTGAAGATCTGGCTGAAAATCCAAAAATGTGTCCCATACGTAAGATTTGTCACCATCAAGCTCTATTATCTCCTTCGTAAAATGTTATCCTGACTCATCCAATAAACTTTTTTTATTTGAATGCCATATATGTCCTTTTCACTGCACAAATCTCAGAATACAGATATCTAAGTACTATCAAGTCTGCTTCCTTCTTACCTCTTGGATTTGCCCAACTCTCTTTATCCACCCCAAATTACCCTAATTCACATCTCCATCTCCTCTCAACTCAATTAATGTTTTAGTCCAACCAGTCCCCTTACCTGCAGTTTTAACGCTCTATAAATCTGTTCTCTATACAGGAGCCTGAGTGGTTTTCTAAAACATAAATCTGAAGATTTCTAAAACATTCCTCCTTTGCAAAATGGCTTTCAGTGGTTTCTCACAGCTCAAAAATAAACTACAAATTATTCAACGTGACCCACAACTCCTGACTCCTGCTCACCTCTCCAGCATTTTCTCTCAATATGATATTCCCCTCATACCAGGCTTTAGTCTCACATCAGATCAACTATGCCATTCTCTCCTTCACTATCATGTCTTCTCAGATGATATCCCTTCTGTATAAACTATTATAATTCCCTCCTTGTCTGTGTGAGTCCTTTTCATCTTTTAGTTACCAATTTATCTATCCCTATACTCCATAATATAGATCTGAAATTCTTATAATGTGATATACTACATTTCTACAATCATAGTACTTATCATACTACATTTTCATTTTCTGTTAATTCTTAAGTGCTTGTAACCTACTAGACTGTAATTATCATGAAGACAGGGATTATCTTTAATTCACAATTGTAGTACTTATAACTAACAGCACCTTAGACACAGCAAATAATTGATAAGTATTTACTGAGTTAATGAAAGGGACTATATACTAACACAATTGAACACCACTGTTTCTAGCAAAGAACCCTAACATATATAGTATTATCATCATCATCTCAACATAACTGCAATTATTCATTATGTATTTGTCTAATGGGCTTTCCTGGCAGCTCAGCAGCCAAGAATCTACCTGCTAATGCAGGATATGCAGGTTCAATCCCTGGGTTGGGAAGACCCCTTGGAGAAAGAAATGGCAACCCACTCCAGTATTCTTGCCTGGGAAGTCCCATGAACAGAGGAGACTGCTGGGCTGTTACAGTCCAAGGGGTTACAAAAGAGTCAGACACAACTTGGTGACTAACAACAATTTGTCTAATATATTGTGAACTCTTTGAAGTCAAGAACTGCATTTTATAATCTCTGTATGCCCTCTATCTTCTAAGCTAACTTCAACATGGTAGGAACTAATCAATTTTTTCTCAGTGAAGAAGTGAATAAAAATAAATGCTTTATATAAACCACCTCATCTAATTTCTCAAGCAACTCTATGCTATACTTATAGATGAGACATTTGATACTATTGCAAATTATCAATACAGATAATTTTCTAAAATTCTAGATAGACTTAATATGGAATCCTCTGGGCAAGAATACTGGAGTGGGTAGCCTTTCCCTTCTCCAGTGGATCTTCCCAACCCAGAGATCAAACCCAGGTCTCCCACATTGCAGGCAGATTCTTTACCAGTTGAGCCATAAGGGAAGCCCTTAATATGTTCACAGTAGTTCATATCATAAACTTCCCAAAGATATTCACTCCAATCAATTTCTTTCCAAATTATTCTGATAGACTTAAACAGAATACCTCTAGGACAGAATATGGACCAACTTCCTAAGGACTATTTGGGGATCTAGTTAAACATACAGATTCCAGGGCCTTACCCAGAATGCTTGAATCAAAATCTTATGCCTAACAAAGTTTGAAATGTACTAAAATAAAAGAGTAAAAGAATTCTCACTCACACTGACCTGAAAGATTCATTTCCTATAATGTAACAAAAATTCAAACTGTAGTCCTTGACAGAATTATAATCACATCTGTTCTCGGGAATTCCTATTTTAGGATCTGGGCATATTTCAATTACCAGTTAAAGAACAAAAACAAAAAAACCTACATTTCTTGAGCATTTCTTACATAAACATTGTTCTGTCTTTATTCTCTAAGGCAATCACAGTTTTGACATTATTTAGTAATGCATTGTCCCCTTGCAGAAGAATAATAGATCCTTTGATAGGACACAAAGCTTGTCCTGGGAAGAGGATGTATTTACTGTCTAAGTACTCATATTTAGAAAGATGTAGTCAGCTGAGTCAAGTGCTGCCCAGATTAACAAGTCACCAAAAAATGAGAAAACTTAGCTTATTCAGAGTTCTCTTAATGGAGACCTTTGGATTTTTAAGTCCATCATTTAAAATGTTTTTATCACTACTGAATAATCAAATTATCATGTCGTTATTAGGGTATATATTTATAACTAAATGTAACAATTGAACAAGGTGAGTAATAATAATAAAGTTATTATTTATAAATAATAAAAGTTTTACTAACAGAGAATATACCCTTTTGTTCTCTGTTTATTTGAATAGGTTATGAGGGGAAATACCTCTTGGTGGCTGGAAATTCACAGATTACAAAGGTTTGCATGACTATGTTATGAACTGTGATCCCAAGAATATCATTTTGTCATTGTCTTCTCATCTACTGTATTAGTAAAGGTTCTTATGACTGCAAACTCTAAAAAGCAATTCTGACTTACTTCAACAAGAAGAGAATTTGTTGAAAGAATATTAAGATATCTCACGGATTTCAAAGAAGAGTTTTTAAAAAAAGTAAATCTCTTAAAGTAAGGGACAGAAACAAATCATGAAATTTCAGTAGCAGCTCATGCTGTCATCAGTATATCTCAAAAACCAACTGAGTCTTATGGTCCTTAAGTTCAAAAATTTTAAATCTAGAGAAGCAGAGATTTATTGACCCATTCCTCTTCTAGCATGTTTGCACTGAAATTAAAAACTTCTGTTCAATGAGAATACTTATATGCAAAGTAAATGCAGAGATGATAGAATTGGAAAATATACTGGTAATGCCCCAACGTGACATGGCATTTATAATCAGAATACAACAGAAATTCCTGCAAATTAGTTAGAAAATAAAACAGTGACCCCAACAGAAAAATGGAAACAAGTAATAAAGAGGAGAAAATGCAAATATCCATGAAGTATGTGAATAGATGCTATAATGTTCTAGTAATCAAAGACATGTAAATTAAAGCCACAATAAGAAGTCAATCTAAACCTATTAGTTCAGCAAAAATAAGAAAGGTGGTAATGCCAAGTGCTGGCAGTAATGTAGGGCCGTTGGAACTTTCAGGTACTATTACTGGGAGTGTGAACTAGAGCAGCTATTCTTGAGAACAATCTGGCTCTACTCAGTCAAAATAGTATGTGTACAACTTCTCGCTTCCAACTCTATTTTGGATATATATCTCAAAGAAGTTTGTTCAGAAGTCCCAAAGGGGCATGTAAAGGATATTCCCTGCAGTGCCATTTGTGTAAGCAAACTCGTGTGTTCATTACTGAAAGAGTGATAGGCAAAATTTTTTGAAGGCACACCACAGAGTTCAATGCACAGTTAAAAACAACCACTTAGATGTAATCATAAAAATAAAAATATAGATGGATTAAAGGCATTACTCAAAGTGAAAAATACTGAACAAAATATATTACATAATGCTACTTTATGCTAATTTAACTTACATACTGAGAAATAACAATACACGTTTTGCAAGAGCACATGCAAGCAAAATGTTTCATGTTGTGCACATTTGAAATTTTGCCTAAGGTGGAGAAAAGGAGGAAGATGGGAGCTGGGAATGAAGATACAATGGAATCATTAAATAAAAGAAACAATGGAGGGGACTAATATGGATCAAAAATGATGATGTGCCTGATGTAAGTGTAGTTAATTCCTTACCACATAGTTATATATTTGTATGTTTTATTAATGTAAGTATGAGAAAAAATAAAAATATTTAAGTCCATGGTAAATACATTATTTTTATTATCTGAATAAGAATGTAGGGTGAGAGACACAGAAGTTGAACATGAACATGGGTTAGTTTGAAAATTTTGTGATCCATTATTCCTTCTACTATTCCAATGCATTTTACAATGTTCTTTTATTACCATAATTTTCTAGACCCCACAGAAGCTAATTTAGAACTATGTACAATTCTCCTTCTTTCCTTTTTTATCTATAATCTTATCTTTCCTTTCAGTCTCACTGACATTTACATTCATACCATGACCTAGTCAAATTTCAACCTCGGCCTGTGGCCCCTCCACCTATCAGCCAACAGTCTCCTCCACCCTACATCATTCATGCACAAACTTGACAATATTTTAAACCTCATCATCACATGTTTTTTTTTTCCTTTATAGGCCTCTAATAATTTTGTTGTAATGTACACTTCAACCTTCTTTCATTCACTAAACCTACTACTCTTCATTGCCACTGAGACTCTAATAACTCAAGCGTAGATTATTAAGAAACTTGAATATAACTGACCTCTTTTTATATATAGTCACCTAATTCATTAACATCTAAAATCTCATCACTTCTCTCTTAGCAGATGGCCTCATTTCAGACTTTATTAAGGATGTTGAGCTCCCTAACTATCCTGCATCTCAGTTCTCCAAATGTTGACCATTATGTGTACCTACTCATCCTTTTTCACCTTCACAGGACCAGAAATCTGTCCTTTTATCTAAGTCCTCCACCACAGTTATAAATCCCAACACTTTCAATTCCTGAAAAATTTTACTTCCATATTTGTCTCATTTTTCTTAGTAGCTTCAGTTCTCCCTGTTCACTAGGTCCTGTTTCTTTCTTCAGGCTTACCTAAGTCTTCTCTCATCTTACAACTTTGCACGGAAATCATCCCTTCCATCCTAAACCTTTCTCTCTCTCTGATCCTATGGAGGCATTTAACACATACATTCTTACATCATGGCTTTTGGTTTTTTTTTTGAGAAATTGTTTCACTCTACCTAGTACTCTCCCCCATATACACACATATATACAGTGACATATACAGTTGATTCCTTAGGGTATAAACTCTTTGCTACAATGTTAGGAATGATTCTGTTTACTCTGGACATATCCTTTCAATATCAAAGACCTGGAAATATTAATTTTTTAAGCTCTTGCCTGGGTACTTTCAACTGCTTCCTAACTGAATTCTCTGTCTCACCAATCTATCCTTCTTTATTTCTACAAAACAAATATCTGTATTTCTTTATTGCTATAAATAAAGTTCATCTCTTTAGCATGACATGTAATCCTTTAGCACAGAAAATAATCTCTCGCAAAAATATATCCCCCAATTCTTCTTTCCAGCTTCATCTTTTACCAGAACCTTTCTTTCTAATGTATTCCACGTCCTAGTTATATCAAGCTATTTGTTTTCTCTAAAAGCAACTTGTTACCTTTTGTTTTATTTTCATGCTTTCTACATTCTGGTCAATCTACCTGAAAGTCCATTCTCATCTCTACCTAGTAAACTCCTATTCACCCTTTAAGACCCCTCTCAACTATTATCTTTCCTTGAGATTTTCATAGGCTTTAAGATAAATACTCACATTATTCGTTCTGTTTCCCTGGCCCTCTGTTAGCACCCTATATTTCTGCTGTCATAATACTCATCACACTTTATAATAATTACCTGAAAATATTCACTTTACCTGCCAAAATGCAAGTGCAGACAATCTGTCTTACTAATCATTGTATCATCAGCACCTCAGTCACTGCCTATTATATCACATGTAGTCTATGAAGAGGCTTCCCAGGTGGCCCAGTGGTAAAGAATGTGCCTGCCAATGCAGGAAACCTAGGTTCGTTCCCTGGGTTTGGAAAATCCCCTGGAGGAGGAAATGGCAACCACTGCAGCATTCTTATCTAGGACGTCCATGGACAGAGGAGCCCGGCAGGCTACAGTCCATGGGGTCACAAAAGAGTCAGACATGACTCAGCGCCTGAACAACAACAAAGGTGTATAAAGGCTTGGCTGAATAGAGGCGTAAACAAATTAGTAGTATTCGTCTATATATGTCTTCCACTTCATCCATTACGTACAGAATTTTTTCCAGAGCAATAGCTAGTGCTCAATAAAAGGTTGCTGAATAGACAAATAGAGGGGTGAAAAAAATGAATGAAATTTTCCACTTTCCTTTGCCTAGGTTTTATCAAACCACCATCACCTTTCCACTTAAATTTGTCATTAGTCATTAAAATTGGTAAGAGACTGACCTCTCTTAGCTTTATGGGCCCCTGACACATTTACAAATCAGTTAATATTAATTATAATACATCAATCTATTTTTAAGATCATTTACTTTTTACTGTTATTATATCAGGGCATAGGAATGAATTAAGTTAATCTTTCACTCATGAACATTATCATCACTGGTCATCAATGCCTTTTAAATTTTGTTTATTTGCTTATTTACTGAATGTAATTCTATAAACCCATCAAATCACCTAAGAATAGAATATAAATAGTTGCTCATCTCTATCTCTGTATTATTTCTTATTCCACACCCCAATCCCCACAATGCCAGAGTAACCTCTATCCTGAATTTTATTTTTATCATTCCCTTGTTGGCTTTCATCCCCTTTATCACATATAGATGTATACTTACTTTTGAACTATATAAAGAGTATGTCATATTGTATATATTCCTCTGGAAATTTCTTTATTCCCTGAAGACTATGCTATGAAAAATCAACCAATTTCTTTTTCTCTTATAGCTATAATTTCTTCTGGAATGGTTAAAATCTATTACACTGTAATTGTATTATCAGTTATAGGATAACAATGTCTTCTCTCTGGGAAGTCTGAGTCCTCTTAGATATGTAATTTCTAAACACTTACTCAGTGATATAATTAATATATTTTTTAGATTGAGACTTAAGAAATGATCTAAGCTGTGAGCACATTTTCCATTGATTTATCTTTTTTTAATAAGGCATGAAATTTCAAGCATATGAGTCTGCAGCTAACTACCCAAATACATCTGGGATTACTCTTTGGCTCACTAACAAGAACACATTCTCTTCTGCCTAATTTGTTCATTCAGTGTGCTCCTGGCACTGATTATAATGCCAGGAACTCCTTGGTTTGGTCATTCTCCTGACTTATATTTTACAAACCAATCACAGAAAGCATAAACTCTTATTAGGAACCCATATGCAGTGGTTAGTATATAACTATTATTAGCCAGTAGAAAATGATTTTAGCATGAGACAAAAGCAGGGGAAACAGGAGCAAATCTTGATGGAGTGCAGTGAGATTGACTCCAAAGAGGTACAAGGCAGTCAAGTGTAATAGACTTTGGTACCTGGCTCTGCCAGTTTTTGTCTGAGTATTTCCGAGCAAGTAACTTAAGATCTCTGTACCTCCGCCTTTGTTAATCTGTATAATGAGACTAACAATAGCACTGACTTCACAGGGTCATTATGCAGATAAAATGATTTAATATTTAAGCAGTTCTTAGAAAAATGTCTGTCACATAATATAAACCATTATAATTATTTGATAAGTAAATAAAAGATTTTATTGATATTTCATATTTGCTTACTTCTAACTTTGGCTGCACTTTGATTCTCCCTTAAAAAAAACTAACGATAACAGTCTGTTGGCATTCTATGAGAATCTTTTCTGTTGGAAACCATGATCTCTTATACAACATGGCCAAGTTTGGTATAAAACCCTGTTCTTGATAATTATGGATTAGAATGTCATTTTGCATATACGCAAATTTCAGGTGAAGATATTATGTTGCCCTATTTCATTAATGCAATTAAGCAATGAATATTTATTGAGATCTTTATGCAAAGAACAATGCTAGGGCTTAAGCAAATGTAAAGATACATCAGATATTAGACTTGACTTGGAGCAGCTTACAATCTACTAACAGAGGTGACACATAGATATCACAAGAAAACTGAAGGTGAATTGTTACAAGAGTTCAAGAAAGGGAAATATTTTACACGGATAGAGGTCCCAAGAATTTCTAAGGAGGATACAATTTAGGTAGGCCTTGAAGGATAAACAGAATATACAAAGCAGAAGAGTATTCCAGTGTGGTAGGACAGGATTGTGTAGCTGAGTGGCAAGTTAGTTAGCCAAGTGAGCCTCTAGTATAGGCAGTAAGAATTGATAAGGCTAAAAGATAAAGTAAGACTAGAATAGCCTATCGTTATTAAGTACACATTATGTTCTGAATATATAGTTGTATTTGATTTTCTCAATAACCCTGTAAATATATACTAATATTATCCTATTTTATAGATGAAGACACAGAAGATGATGGAGGCTAAGAAGACCCTTAACTTCTCACACTAGCAAGTAGGAGATCTGGGTATTTTAAGTTAATCAGAGACTAAAGTCTGAGCTGAAACCAATAAACATACCATCTGGAATTAATTTTTAGTTAAGGTTTTCCATTTTTCATTTCAACTATTCACTTGTGTTACAATGAAAGCTCAAGGCAGGAAAGATTTGGGTTCTAAAGAAGCAAACATTACAATCCCTGATATACAAAGAGATGCTATGTGGGAAAAGGCACAAGGTCCATGTAAAAGAAATGTGTATCTGAAATGATTTAATTGCCATGAACTCCTTGCAGACTGGTATGTTGCCATGCAGAACATTGTTATAAAGAGAATATTCTTGTCACTCAGTCATGTTTGACTCTTTGCGGCCCCATGGACTGGAGCCAACCAGGCTTCTCTGTCCGTGGAATTTTCCAGGAAAGAATACTGGAGCGGGTTGCTATTTCTTTCTCCAGGGAATCTTCCCAAACCAGGGATTGAACCTGTGTATCCTGCATTGGCAGGTGGGTTCTTTACCAGCTGAACCACCAGGGTAGCCTGTCTTGGCAAAGTCCTCAGCCCAATTTATGGGGAGTCTGCCACTAAGATTCCTTTTTAGAGTTACTACTAATTGAGTTGAGGAGCTATAAACTTTGTACCAGCTTGTTCACCAGTGATTGGATAAAATCTATTCTTACAAGGGAGTATGACCTTTGACAAAATAAAGCTCTTCTGTCCAGACATCCTCAAAGGTGGCTGATGGCGGGAGGGATCCATCTGATGGCACCATTTCCTGGGAATAAGTCCTTCATTTCTGAAGAAGGACCTTCTTGCAGAAGAATCATCATAGCTTCCACCACAGACAATAGATTAACCTCTATATCTCAAAGACTTAATCCAAGAGAAGTTAGTTTCTCTCTCACATAAAGTCCAACTGGTGTTGGGCACTGGGTGTGTTCTATCTATGCCATCATTCAGGAATCTAGGGTCATTCTACATATGGCCTCCCTCACCTTTAAGGCTTCAGCACCCTCTTCATTCAACCAGAAGGAGGGAAAAGAGAAAGAGGAGAATCACACAGAAGATTTCCATAAACTAAGGCTAGAAATGACATCTATTGGTCTTGCCACATTTCAAGGGGCAGAATTTGGTCACTGGACCATACATATCCAAGGGAAACCAAGAAGTGCAATTAATCTACACTTTCAGGAAAAAAAGAAAAACATGCTCTGAAACAACTTGCCAGTTTTTGCCAAAAGAACTTGCCAGTCTTTGCAAAAAAAAAAAAAAAATACTGATTTTTCCTGCTTATTGTAAGAAACAATATGCTTCCCAGACCATTCAGCATACATACAGCTTCTTAGTAGTGAATGCAAACTCTGAGATCAGTCAGGACTAATAGCTGACCCAGAGTTAGACAGAACTCAGAAAATGTGCAAGTACATGATAACAGGGTTTAAAAGATTGATCAAAGGTATACCTTTATTGTGGTGGTTTATCTCAAGTCACTGTTTTTCTTCCCCCAACTTTCTCCCCCTCCCAAAAAAAATAATCCTTTAAAACATTCCATCTATTTACAGTAATATTCTACTGCAAAGATAGACATATTCTTCTTCTTTTGGTTAGGCTCATTAGAGTTTTGGGTCAGGAGTCTAGAGAAAAACACCAGCAGTTCTTGCTGTTAGAAACTACAATATATACTCTAGGGAATTATTCAGTGAATAAAAAACAAATTGTAATTTTCATGGCATAAACATGGTAGATACCACAATTTTATATTCATAAAATTTCAAATCTTTAATAAAACTTTATCCTAAATGTATGGTCTTCCCTGATGGCTCAGACAGTAAAGAATCTGCCTGCTACTCAGGAGACCTGGGTTTGATCCCTGGGTCAGGAAGATCCCCTGGAGAAGGGAATGAGTAGCCATTCCCTCCTGCCTGAAGAATCCCATCCATGAACAGAGGAGACTGGTGGGCTACAATCCATAGAATCGCAAAGAGCCAAACACAACTGAGCAACTAAGTACATACACACCCTAAATCTAGCAAGAAAAGGAACGATTCCTTACTTATTGGACTTATTTCTAGCTTCAGACAAGTTGGCATACAATAATATACCATGTCTGTGTGCTTATTTTTTTGAGCTATGCTATACAGCCTCTTCTCTCCCTCACTTACCTTGCTGTATTTTTAAAATAACATTCTGACACGTTTTATCCTCCATTTGTATCATTCCATCACTTACTTCTTCCAACTGCAGCATGAAGTGTTTATCAACAAGTGAAAAAAAGCCAGGAATTGTTTCATACATGGGGACCAGCATTGCACAAAAAACAACTTGAAAACCTCAAACTTGGTACTCTAACTGTCTGAATAAGCTTTAAAGGTCAAACTTTAGGTTCATCTTGCTACCTTCTAAACCCTGTTTAGGGACAAACCAGTTTACCTTAAAACTTTTCAGTTTTTTTCACTTGTAGAACTGGGGTAATGTTATTGTGGTTTACAATGAGAAATATACCTGTGGTCTTTGTCCCTGTTTCTGGCACAGACAGGGCTCCTAAAACCATTGGAATTTCCTAAGTGATGAGAGTTATAAGCTTGTCTCTTGTTATGTTAACGAGGGGACTTTTGGAAAGCTCCTAAGGATGAAGGCTGCTTGCTAGGCACATTACAAGAGAGCATAGACGCTCAATGCCCATTCCCCACACCTTGTCCTAGGCATCTCTTCCATCTTACTATTCTTAAGTTATATCCTTTTATAATAAATACCAGTGACTCTAGTAAATGAAATGTTCCTCTGAGTTCTACAAGCCACTCTAGCAAATTAAACCCATAAAGGGAGTCCTTGAAACCTGCAATCTATAGCCAGCCAGTGAGAAGCACAGATGACAGACAATCTGGCCTTGAAAATGGTGTCTGAAATGGACAGTCTTGTAGGACTGAACCCTTAACCAGTAGAATCTGATGCTATCTCCAGGTAGATAGCGTCAGAATTGAGTTGAATTGTAGGATACCCAGGTAGTATTCAAGAACTGTTAGTTGGTCTGCTAAAAAAAAAATAAAAGACAAAATGAAACCAAAAAAAAGAAAAGAAATAAACAAACAAACCAAAAAAAAACCCTTCCCGTGTATGAGAATTGGTGGCCAGCACCTTTCAGTTTGGGCTTCCCAGGTGGCTCAGTGGTTAAAAAAAAAAAGAAAAAAAAACCCTTCTGCCAATGAAGGAGACATAAGAGACGCAGGTTCGATTTCTGGGTCAGGAAGATCCTCTAGAGGGGGGCATGGCAACCCACTCCAGTGTTCTTGCCTGGATAATCCCATGGACAGAGGAGCCTGGAGGGCTATAGTCACAGGGTTGCAAAGAGTAGGACACGACTAAAGCAACTTAGCATGCACATGCACCTTGTGGTCTAACCAGCCATCCTACAGAATTTCTGGGGATTATTGGGAATTAACACTCATCATGTGTTTGGTACTGTTCTTAGTAATTTACTTAATTTTTATGTAACAAAACTGCATGAGGTGAAACAGTTATCCTCTCCCACCTCTCCCACTTAATAAATGAGGAAAGTGACTCATAGGAAATTTAAGCAATGTGTCAAAGACCTTATCATTAGTATGAACAGGGCCATAGAATCTGAGTCCAGCCAGTCTGGCTCCAGAAATCTTTACACTTTCAACTAACACCCTATATACTGAATATTGACTCAAGGTCACTGAAAATATCCCTGTTGGGCACAACCCACTCTGCTTTACAGAATGGGAATTCAAGTGACATTCATGACTTACTGGTCCCAGGCCTGTACTGGTGCTTAATTCCTTGAGTTGATATCAGCAGTGGTAAATCTGTGTTCAAAATCCTATGATTTCTCCCATAAAGATAGTGATAAAAACAATCCGTACAACTAATATTTTACCAGCAGACTCCATTTGTCCTCCTAGTAATTATTCTGTATGAATCCAACAGGTAATTTTAAGAGTGCTTTCTTTAAAATTTAAATTACTTAGTGGAAACTATATAAACATAAATCAAGTCAATCATATTAAAAATCTTCCAAGAACTGAAGTTTTAAGTGAGAGAATTATTTTTTTCAAAATATAATTTTATTTTCAAAGTTCTCTTTGTGACTCCTAAGAAGTGAAAGATAAACTACAACCCTTTATTTAAAATAGTCATTTTTCAAACATTTAGAAATTGGAAGTGTTTTTTATTTTCATTATTAAATAAATAATTCTTTAACTACTCATATATATAGCTCACTTCCCTAAGATACTCAAACTAAAACACTGATTGTAATAAATAACTCATGAAAAAGAACTTGAAAATGTGACATGACAAAGTATTTAAATTCAGAATTTCAGTACTGGTAAAATCCCTCAGAAACTTCCTTATTTGATGCTGACTGTGGGGAAAAATGGGCTTCCCATGTGATTCAGGGGTAAAGAATCCACCTGTCAATGAAGGAGATGCAAGAGATGCCAGTTTGATCCCTGGGTCAGGAAGATCCCTTGGGGAAGGAAATGGCAACCTACCCCAGTATTCTTGCCTGGAAAATCCCATGAAGAGAGAAGCCTGGTAGGCTACAGTCCATGGGGTCGCAGAGTCAGACATGACTAAACATGTACACTCTGCTACTGGGGAAAACTGGAATGAAATACTGTACAATAGTCACGTGAAGGAGATGCTCTGGCTCTTGTTTTTCTGAACACCTATGTGCTACATGAAACCCTGTGTTCTAACCTCTAGGATTAGGACCAGGAGTTATTAAGGAAGGGGACATCTATCCTCTGGGGCTTCCCTCATCACTCAGTTGGTAAACCATCTGCCTGCAATGCAGGAAACCCGGGTTCATTTCCTGGGTTGGGAAGATCCCCTGGAGAAGGAAATGGCAACCCACTCCAGTATTCTTGCCTGGAGAATCCCATGGACAGAGGAGCCTGACAGGCTACAGTCAATGGGATCGCAAGAGTCGGACACGACTTAGCGACTAAACCACCTAAACCGCCATCTATCCTCTTGAGTGATGCCCAGTGGCTCACCACAAACCTTAACAGTTGCTCTAGATGTTGGCCACAAAGAAGTTGCTTTCCTGTCTTCAGATATCCTATAGCACTTCCACTCTTCATATTAAAATTCTTACCGCATTCCGCATTCTATTATTATTTGTGAGCCTCCAAATCTTCCCTACTGCATTGGAAATTCCTAAAGAAAAACGATCAAGCCTGCTTTATCTTTGAGCCACCAAAACACCTACTAGATAGTCATCATTTATTGAACGAATGAGTGGACAGATGGTTGAGTGGTCTGTGCAGGCCTGCAGAGTGACAGTCCCTAGAACTCTACTCCAGTCAAGTTATGCACATCTTTACAATACATATAGAGTCAGCATATTCATGAGTGGAGGACTGTGAGCTGATTCCTGATAACCGATTGCTGTTTTTCAGTTGCTCAGTTGTGTCCGACTCTTTGCAACCCCATGGAGTGCAGTACACCAGGCATCCCTGTCCTTCACCATCTCCTGGAGCTTACTCAAACTTATGTCCACTGAGTCGGTAATGCTATACAACTATCTTGTCCTCTGTCCTCCCCTTCTCCTTCTGCCTTCTCCCAGCATCAGGATCTTTTCCAATGAGCCGGTTCTTCGCATCAGATGGCCAAAGTATTGGAGCTTCAGCTTCAGCATCAGTCCTGCCAATAAATATTCGGGACTGATTTCCTTTAGGATTGATAGCACTGATAAATGGTACTAGCTACCATTTATTGAGTAGCCATACTGTGTCAGACAATGTCTGAATAATTGTTACAATTTACAGTCCTCACAAAAATCTCTCAAAATAAGAATAATGTCCCCATTTTGCTAATGACAAGGAGTTAGGTACTATACAACTAGTAAACAATAAACCATGGTCTAAATTCTAAATTTGTGTGGGTCTTAAAAAATCATTTTAAAGGACAGTTTTTTTCCTCAGCATATGCTATTAGTATCATCATATTTTATAATGTAATAGACATAATGTATGACAGCTAATGAAGTATTAGTGACATACTTGCAGACAGTAAGAAGATATACTCTATGATTCCAAACCGTTCTTTTCTTGTCAGCAATTTAAAGATTTTTTTTTTCTTTCTTTAATACTTTTTCTTTTCTCTCAGAACTCAGGACATCATTGACAACTCCTCCTTTCCAGAAATACGTGCATAAGATTTACTAGTCAAGTAAGAAATAAAGTCTAACTTATCAAACTGTGTTGTATAAACCATATTAACCAACTATGTCTGAGCTTCCCTGGAGGCTCAGACAGTAAAGAATCTGCCTGTAATGCAGTCTCCCAGGCTCGATCCCTGGGCTGGGAAGTTACCCTGGAGAAGGAAATGGCAACCCACTCCAGTATTCTTGCCTGGAGAATTCCACGGACAGAGGAGGCTGGTGGATTACAGTCCATGGAGTCACAAAGAGTCGGATGCGACTGAGCGACTAAGCGCACATATACAACCTGACTTACCTGCCATTGCCAACAGAGCAGCTACACTCAGAAGGAATTGCAGGGGAGATTCCCCTTTAGAATCTTCCTTAAGCCAATCAAGAGAGCCTGCGATCCTCGGGCTCAGGTAATGAAAGAGGGCTGTGGCAGAGTGACTCCATCCTTCTAGGAAACTTTACTTCAGTGAAATGCTTAGACCAGGAGGAATCAGATAAATCCTTTCTCTCCCCTACGGAGAGGAGATAGTATGGGACAAAGAGGGAGACTGCTGTGGGTTCCATTTCAGTTTCCTCCTTTATGGGCACAGGAATCAGAAAAAGAAATGAGAAATTCCCTCCCCACCCCAGGCCACAGAGCCTAAAATACTAATATGCAATGTGTTTTACAATTCAAATCTCAGTTTAGATGTCCAGAGCCTGGGAGGCCTTTCTTAAAGACAAAATCTAAGCCAGCTCTCACTCCAAATCACCATTACATTGGCCCTATTTTATTTCCTTCATAGCATGTATTATTAACTAAAATTATTTTGTTCACATATTTTTTCCTGTGCTTACTATATGATTTTTGTCATTAAAATACCATTTCCACAGAATAGGAGATTTTCTTCAGGGATTTCAACAGTGTCTGGCACTTGGTGAGTATTCAATAACTAATTTTTAATGAAAAATGTGTTCTTACTCATATGCATATACATTTGATCTCATCACCACCGAGACACTTGTTTTATGGGTAAAAGTCATGTCTTACACTTCTTTTGAAGTACTGATAGAATTTGTTACTTGGTGAGTATTTAGTAAATATTTGCTTCATTGATACATTTATTCACATTTTTCCAACAATTTTTTTTATGAAATCACAGACTTTCTCCATTTAGCTACTAAATACTTTTCTTAATAAGAGAAATGTCTGCTAATTTTCACTCAAACTGACAAGCCAACAGTTAAATCATAAATTACTGGAAGTAAATGGATTTCTTCAGGCCACACAAGTCTTCTGGGAAGAAGGACATTAATGAGTTTCTCTTAAGAGAATAAATAGCATTTCATGAGTCAGTCTCACCTGTTATTATGAGATCATAGCCCTATGAAACATCTCCCCCAACAAATAATTTTTTCTGATACAATCTCAATGGGTATTTTTAATTAATAAAGTTTTTAGATATATAGGAAAATTGGTCAGAAAGCATAGAGTTTCCTTATATCCTCTACCCCATCCATCTGTACAGCTTCCCCTACTACTAACATCTTGTGTTGGAGTGCTGCGTTTGTTAAAACTAAAAAATCAATATTGATACAGTATTATTAACCAAAGCCTGTAGCTTATATTAAGGTTCACTCTTTGTGTTGTATAGTTCTATGGGTTTCAATAAATGCATAGTATCACATAGCCACTATTTGCAGTATTACACAAAATAGCCTCACTGCTGTAAAAATCCCCTGTGCTCCACCTATTCATCTCTCCCTCCTTGATAGAATCTAGGTTTTAAGTAATGTCTGTTCATAAAAATCTATTGTCAGCTGCCCTGCGAGGGATTCTTCGTTCTTCCCGTTTTATCTTTCCTCAGGCTGGTCTGTGGTCACAGGCTGCCTCATACCACAGACATTCAGCACCAACACAGGTCACGGCCTGCATTGCAGAAGGGCTGCAGCTCCCTGAATACTTGGCAATCTTTAGGATATAAAAACCACCTTGTATCCCATGCCTCTGTCCTTTTCTTGTGCTATATTTTTGTCACATGTGGACAAAAGTGGTACTGTCATCACACAATACCTTAAAGAATCTTCAGTAAGATCACTTTCTTGGGTATTATTTGCTACACTTTCTCTCCCTAGTCTTGAAAGATAAATCCCATGGGGGAACTAAACCCAGTGAGATGAAGGCCCTCACATACTGAGCAGCGATGGGGTTTGGTACTAGAACTCAAGGCTTAGCCAAAGTTATCTACAAAGGGCCAGATAGTAAATATTTCAGTCTTTGCAAGGCTCATATGCCTGCTGTCTTGTTTGGGTCTGTTTTTGTGCAACCATTTAGAAATGTACTAACATTCTTAGTTAGAGGCTGCAGAATAAACAGGCCACAAGCCATATTCGCCTGTAGTTTGCCAAACCCTGCTCTAGAGTCAGACCAATCTGTCAGGTCTGATTGTGGTTTAATTCTTTCTCTGTCACTAACTAAATATTTACCAGATACATTTGATGTCCCTAAGTTTCATCGCTAAAAGATGGATAATAGTTCCTACCTTAATAGACAGAATGAAGATTAAGCAAGATAATGCTTATAAAGCTCTTAGCACCATGTTTGACTTTTGGTAAGATTCAATAAATGTTAAGTATTGTAATTATCGTTTCTCATTAGGACATGTTCTCCCTTACTACTGGGTCTTTATTACTGACCAAGATTGTCTGACTCCATCTGCCTTTAGGATAGATTCTCTTTAAGGACTTTCCTTGTTCCCTTATGCAAATTGGACGTATATGAACCTTCCCATCCAACTGCCAAATATACCTAGATGTGTTTAGTTCCATGGAATATGATTAGATATAGGCTAAGACCCCTTCCTAAAAAACAAAAGTAAATAGTAACAGACAAGACAGATACTTCCCATTAATACATGTGTGTCTAACTGTCCAATAATGAAACAGACTAGTTCAATTCTGAATACCTCAATAACACTTGAATGAACCAATTAGCAAAAATATCCAGGTGACTTATAACTAAGTCTCATTACATAATTTCCTGATGAATTTAGGTATACCCAATCAAGTTTTCAAAGATAAGAAGACGTATTTTCTTGGCAAAAATTACAGTTTTTCAATTCAACAAATATTTATTGGACATTGACTTTTTGGAAAGCATTGAGCCAGATATTATAGGGGAGACAGATGAGTAAGACACAGATATACCTGTAAGGAAGAAAGAAAAATAAGGTGGATATGCAGGAAGGCATGAAGAAAAGTGTTGTAGAAGTACAAAAATGAGGTTTAAGAGAACATAGTCAGGAGTTTGCAGTCAGAAATGGCTCCAGGCAGCTTTCTGGCTGCTTCCCAGCTGGCTCAATTGGTACAGAATCCACCTGCAATGCAGGAGACCTGGGTTAGATCCCTGGGTCAGGAGATCCCCTGGAGAAGGAAATGACAATCCACTCCAGTATTCTTGCTTGGGAAATCCCATGGACAGAGGAGCCTGGCAGGCTACAGTACATGGAGTTGCAAGAGTCAGACACGATTTAGCAACTAAACCACCACCAGCTTTTTGACTGTGTCTTGGAAGAAGGATGGAATTTCAACAGGCTGAAATTAAATGATAGGAAGTATGGTTTGTGCTAGAAAATAACTTTAACAGGAGGTAGAACTGACCAAAGTACAGGAATCATGATGGAGAGTAGCAAGCGTGGAGGTCAGAATTAGAACAACCTGAAAATGCATGTGTGAATGTTCATCCTACCCTAACCCCTTACGTCATACATAAGGAAATTGCATCTCAGAGATTAATTGCCATTCCCATGTTACACAGCTAATGGCTGAGCTGAGGTGCCCCTCAGCAACCCAGCTTCCCAGGCTGGTTCACTTTCCATTATCTAATAGTTGAGAACACAAAATGGATGAAATTGAATCTCGTACCCAGGGTCTTAGTTTTCCTCTGTTAGAAGTGATATGACACTGGCAAACCTTGAGCAGCAGAGAATTCTCATCAGGGATGCAAACGTCAGATTTAACCAGCACTGTAAGAGGAGAGGCTGAGGCTAAAGGCAGGGAGACAGGCAGGGATGTCGCTGACATTGCTCCCACCTGAACCAGAGTGGTGGCACACGAAGGCCTTAGCTGGGACAGATATGAGGGGCACTGTGAAAAGACAACCAAACCATTGGGAAGAAAAGCAGAGCAGGAAAATGAGAGGGAGTAGTAGAGAGCAATTGCTTCTGCCCTGAATCTCTGTGTTATTGTATAGCTATAAGCCTATTATTAATTCCTGTTTGAACTCAGAAGAGAGTAGGACAGAAAGAATTCTGTGCTCCATCCCAGACCGGTGCCGCCTCTTCAGGGTCCAGCAAGTCGCTTCTCTGAGCTCGCGCTGTCTCCTGTAACAGGAGGCCTTGTCTGGATGATGTCTGATGCCCCTTCCAACTCTATGACAGTGGTTCTAAATCTCAGCCGTGAGACGAAGCACGGGGGCCAAGGCGGCTGCCAGGTGGAAAGATGCTTCCACCTGGAGCAAAGCTGCTGCACGCGTCTTTGGAGCGGAGGGTCTGAGGAGGAGGAAGTCGCTCTCCTGTCTGAGCTCAAGGAGAATCCTGCTTGGTTGTCTGTCCCTCTCCCTGAGCTCGAGTGGAGCACATGGCCTGATGAGGCGGCAGAAGAGGCCCCAGAAAGATGTGCCTGAGCAGCTTGCCTCTATGCAGCAGGCTCCAGAAATAGCACACCCAGAGCAGAAGGCTGTCCTGGGGCATGCCCTCCCTGACGGTTCTCTCAGCAAGCTTTGGAGGTGTCACCTGCCATGGCAGGTACTCAGGCAGGGCGCTGTCTGTCCCCAGAGCTCAGGAAAAGGCTGTCTGTGAGGACACCCCAGTGAGCACCAGGCTCTCTGGATGTTGGGGGAGACCTTTTACTTTTTTGCTCCTTTATCTGTAGATTGATGTCAGGAACCCGCGACTAATGGATGCTTCACACCCAGCCCCTCCTTGTCTTCTGCACCCACTCTGCCAACTCCCCAGCTTCAAATACACATTCTTCTGAGCAGCTTTTCGGCTTCTGAGCCAATGCAAGTGCCCTATGGCACAATATGATGGATATATCTTTCGGTTTCAAATAATCAATTATGCAAAATGCTTCATTAACAATAACTACTAGAGTCACTGGCCAGGGTCATCACAACGCGGTTCATCTGTGCTTGAATTCACTGATCCCTCCCACTCTCCTTGTCAAGAGATATCAAGGAACAGATTCATCAGGAATAATGGCCAGATGTTTGCTTGTTAATGATCCTTCCATAATCAGAAATGCAGTGACCACGGGACGCTTAATCTTGTCAATTTTTGTGACAGAAAACATGCTTAATTTATCATCAGCTTTGCAGAAAAGAGTTCCTGTGCATCCAAACTAAACCAGAAAACAAAATAACTAGAATTTAGTCTTACTTGCACTATAAGCCCAACATAACGTTTGCATAGTTTGGCCAAACTGCTTCTGTTTCTGGCACAGCCTAAAAGCTTAACACTGGGGACAGGGACAAGCAGCTCCCAGACCCCATTACAAGTGCTGAGCTGAACTGAGTGTTTCACTAAAATGGGATCAATGCCAGGCTCTTCAATCTGGCTGGAGGTCTCCATCAGTACTTGGCTTCATCTGCATGGTATGGAGATGCCTCACCAGCTCTGCCATTCTCGGCGCTCACAATCATCTCTGCGAAGAATCACATCCCCCACTCTCTTCTCTGACACCTAAACATCCCACAGACCACAGAGGTCTTCTCAAGACGTATGTGTGTGTGTGTGTGTGTGTGTGTGTGTACCCCCTCAGAGGGTGTTCACAGCTAACTCTAACCACAGTGCACTGCTCTTCTCCAAACACGAATGTGCCTACAGCCTGACTCCTACCCACTTGTTCTGCATGTGGTGTCATCTGGTCATTGCATACAGTGTCATCAGGGTGTTTCCTGTCGTACTTCCCCAGTGAATCAGGCAGTGTCTAAGTGAAGGCTATCTCATAACTTCCACAGTCAATGAACTGGGTGAAGTTGGAAGAAATTCTCATAAAGGCAATGAGAATTATAGAAAAGAACTTAGAAACTGAAGTCCAGAACCAAGTTTGAAACTATAACTGGGCCTTCTACCAGCTGTGCAACTGTGTGAAAATTATTAAACCTCTTTGAGCCTCAGGTTCTTTGTGTATAAAATAAAGGTCTTACAAGGACCAGGAAAAATAACACATGCAAAAAGTCTAGCACAATGCCTGGTACATAGGAAGGACTCAATAAATGTTAGTTCCCATTTCCTTTTTGAGTGATCCAATAGAGACCAGAACCTGGACTCTCAATCTCTTTCCCTCTCCATCTCTGTCTTATAAACTCTCTCTTTCTCCTCCCCACCCAAACACAATTCCCAGCAGTTGATACCTATGTAAGAATACTGTGATGGATAAACAACTGTTGAACCCAACACCAATACAAGAAATATATGCCTGACCTAAGGAAAGGCTCCATTCAGAAAGGATGCAAACACACAAAAGTCCTGGAACCATGCTGCATCTTTGTCAGTTCAGGCTGATGTCACAAAACAGCCTAGACTGAGTTGCTTAAACAATATTTATTTCTCCCAGTTCTCTAGGCTAGAGGTCTAAGATCAGGGAGCCAACTTGGTTGCATTCTGATGAGTCACTTCTGACTTGTATATATCCAACTTGCAGCACCCTGCTGTGGCATTAATCCCAACATAAGGGCCTAACTCACATAACCTAAATTCACCCTGATTAACCCCAAAGGCCACAACCTCCAATGCCATCATATTGAGAATTAGAGCTCCAACATATGGATTAGGGCGGGGCGGGTGGGGGAACCCATTAAGTCCATAGCACATGTCATGTATAAAAAAAAATGTATAAAACTGCAAAATGTAGCCACCTCATTCCATTACATGACTCTGAAGGTGTTATATGGTTATTTTGAATAGCAGTCACTTTATTGGCTTATTATCTGTTAACAATATTGGCAATATTTTATCAATAATTTAAAGCACAAGTTTTAAAAAATCATAGTTTACAAACCAAGACCCAGAATGCCAAAGTTTTCTTTGCAGAGTCAAACAAATTAGGAAGATTCTCTAATTTAGCTTTTTAACTGAGTTTTTGTCCGAAAATAATAGGAATGCAATAGACAGAGATAGAGAAAAAAATATAATGAAAAAGTAACACAGTTCCATATTCTTTCATTATCTTTGGGCAGTGATGTCAAAATACCTCAAAATGCTATGGTCACCACTAGAACAGCTTGACTGAAGCAGCAGAAATAGCATTTTATCCCATGTGTATCCCCAGGTATGAGATTATAGCAATGACAAACATCCAAGAGTTATCCAACTTCGGGAAACAAGAAATATCCCTTCTATTCTTCCCATTCAATTCTCCCAGCAAGCCACTGGGAAAGTTGCTTCGCCTCTTTAGCCTTATCTTTCTGTGGCAAGTACCTATTTAGTGCTCTAGTTTTATCCACCTTATTATTGTCTCCCATCGAGGCAGCTCTCATGGAAGTTATGATGAAGTGCTAGATGCTGTGAGAGAGACAAGGGGGAGAAGGAGAATGAGAAGGAAGAAAACAAAGAAATTATTAAATACCAGAAAACATTTGTATGTGTAAAATCCATCAGAAACACTAGGATTGCAGTGGGGGTACCTAAGAGAAAAGAACTTTTGCACTGGAGATCTAGCTATTTGGCAACTTTTTACAAAAAGCTAGTAGGAATTTTTGATTATACATTCCCAAGCTAAAATCAATGTTTATACCAAATGACATTATCCTTAATGGCTATCTACAAGCCTTATCAGCAGCAATGGTATTAACTCAAATAGGTCATCAGGAATTGACATATGTTTCTATCTACTTGCTCATGCCAAGGCATCTGTGAGTTATCCTTGAGCCTTGCCTCTCTTTCATCCCAATTACTGCCAATTCACCACCAACTCCTCTCACTTGCACCTTTCAGACATCTCTAATTCGTTCAGATTTCCAATGTCTTCATGATTTACCAGCCTAGTCCATCACCTTTCACAAAGACTTGTCCAGTCAAAGTTTGACTTCTCTGTACACCTATCCTTTCCCCTCCAAATCCTTCTCTAACAGTGGCCAGAATGACCTCTACAAAAGGCAAGTCTGGTTATGTCACTCACTATACTCAAAGCTCTTTAACTGCTTCCTGACATTTTTAGGGAAAAAAAATCAAAATTGTTAGCAAAAACCTAGAGGTTTCTGCATAACTTGGCCACTACTTGCCTCTGAAACTTTTTCTTTTCTCTCACACTTTCCCTCTCTTACTCAGCTTCTTCTCACTGACCAGCTCTCTTTTCCTCAAATATGCCAAGTGAGTTCTATCTTAGCCCTTTGGTACACATGGCTTTCTTTCTCTGTTTGAAGTACACACCACCAGCCCTAGTCCCTTTTATCTGGCTAACTCCTACTGATTCTTCAAATTTAGGCTTGAATGTTACCTTCTCAGGGAGCTCTTTCCTGACTCCCAAGTTCAGTTTAGGATCCCTGTTATATTTTCTCATGGCATTAGCTATATTTTCTTTAAGACATTTAGTGTAATTGCAGTTCATATAGCTATATGCATGTGTTTTATCTAATGCTTGTAACCACCACTCAAGTCTAAGCACCATAAGGGTAGAGACTGGCTCTTTTTTTTGCCATTGTACCCCCAAACTTAGCACAGTACCTGTATATAGTATACAGTATCAGTGCTTTGCTGAACTAATCAGTAAACTCCATTTACCTTTCTTTAATCAAGCAGCTATGTTCCCACACAGCCAAATAGCTATCATTTTTGAGCCCTTCTTACATGCCAGGCACGTACCAAGTATGTCACATATCTTCTGTTTATGGCAACTCCATAAGGCAGTGCAGTTATCGTCCTCATTTTATAAATAAGACACTGAACTATTCAAGGTCACAGATTAATAAAACTGAGATTCAAAGCAAACCCTTTCAGGACTTCCCTGTTGGTCCAGGGGCTAGGACTCCAAGCTCCCAATGCAGGGGCCCAGGCTCAGTCCCTGGTCAAGGAATTAGATCCCACATGCCACAACTAAGACCCAGCATAGCCAAATCAATAAATATTTAAAACAAACAAACAAAGCCTCTCAGGTTCCCTTGGCTGACACTCTTAAACAATTCACTATACTGATCCTTTGCAAGAAGAGGTCAGTTAAACTTTGTGGGTAGGGAGAAGGATTGTTTTTTGTCTTGCTATCTATTACTATTTCACTCTGACCAAAGGATGTAATTTTTCTCTAAATTTGTCATTTCCATTGACAATTACCCTTAGCACACCATTCTGCAGAGAGAAACTGTGTTTCCAGTTGTCGAAGGATATTAAACCACAGGAAGAAATGAATTGCAGCCCATCTCTTGCAGCCGTTTGAGTATATTTCTTTTAAATATGAACACACAGGATTACTCCTTTACTGCCCTCAACACTGATTATCCTGCTTGGCATCCTTGCTGGCCAAGGAATGTGGATAACAGAAACAGTAGTGTGCCTGTGGCAGGATTCACTCCAGAGAAAAGGAAACAGGGATATTTCCAATGGAAACTAAATATACCTAGGTTGGCTTTAATCAAAAAGGAGAATGTTGTCACTTAACTACATGTGTACAGAGCAACCGACTCTCCCGCTATAGGATTATCTCAACTTGCAACCCTATCCATTAAAAATCCTGGAAGTAGCCAACTCCTCTGTCTTATAAAAATATACCTTCAGGCCTTTGTTCCTCTAAAACTGTTCCCTTGGTGACAAGTCTGTCCCCTGGGTGTTAATTGATAGATTCTTTCCTGATGTCACTCAGACGATGGCTTTAATCTGAATAAAGGCTTCAGTCCCTTCTGAGGCATTAAAAACAGGATGCAATCATGGCTCTCCCGAGGATGAAAAATGGAATTCTCCTGTAAGCAGGGAAAGGCGCCATTCTGTACTAAAACTTGAGGAAAATACCAGTAGAGTTGCTCTGGAGCAACATTTCCATGCTCTTGTCCATTTTGGCTAGTTCTGCCCTGTGTCTGGGCTCTCAGCAAGGAGTGAAATGTCTGCATCGCCAGACATGTCACTAGTGAGTACAATTTACTTTGCTTCCTCTCATCACTGAAGTGACAGTATTTCACAATCCAGTAGAGAACCTTAAGACAGCACATCCTGTTAAGCCAATTTATGGAAGAGAGCCTTATTTTTTCTATTAATCTATTTTTGTGGGAGGCTTCACCAGCATCAATAATACTCTGGTGTTTCTTGCTTATTTCTAAAGATGTTTATTATCCATGTACTTTTTCTGCCTATTAAATATCAGGTGTTTCAAAGGGAAAAAATAAAGCAATTAAAAACTTTGAAGGAAGCCAAAATCATTTTTACAATACAATTATTTTTCTCTGATTTCCTGCAGATGATAAAATAGCTTAATCCACAGGGGCAGGAAAACAAGATTGATGTCCACCTAAAACTATTTAATGTTTTTCACAAGAATCATTAGGAGGCAACAAAATATCTTAATGCTACATGTGCATTTTGGTCATTGTTCTGAGAATCCTGTCTTAATTTACAGAGTATTTTAGGCAGGGAGGCACCTGGTACATATGTCAGCTTTCTAACTTAAGCCTTTTAGATCACAACTGAGGTTTTAACGGCCTCCTTCAGATGCCTTGACATAACTTCACTTCAGTCATTGCTGCCATTAAAAACAGGATTTTAAGAGTTCATGTATGCCATATTAATATACTAAATTTTGGCTTTTACAAAATTTATAACCTTAAAGCCAAAGATGAATACATGAATAGTCTACCCAATAGAAGTTTTAATACTCCCATTTCACTTATGTATCCACCATGTTGACTATTACAGTTGTTGGTGGTTTTTTTTGTTGTCTTTTCCTCAAAATACTATAAGTAATTACCTGCCAACTTTCTCTTAGAGTCTTATAAATGAATATTCCAGGGGGACAAAGAAATACAGAGACATGGCCCTATTGTGAACAATGAAAGAATTGTGACTCCAGAAGTGAAAAAGACAAGAATCTAAATTCTAAACCCAGATTCTGTTTCTCATTTCTTTGGCCCTTTTTTTAGCTCTCAGGACCTGGTTGTTCTGTGAGGTCTTTACTATCTTTTTTACTTTATTACTCTTTGGAATATCAATTCTAATATGGTGCTTTGACCCTCCAACAGTGAAGACAATGACTTAGAAGCAACATTTTGATAATCCCACATTATTAGGAAAGAATACATTTTATCTCGGTTTTCACTCTGCTGATGTTCCCCAAAGTCACAACAGTTAACAGACAAGAATGATAAAGGTAACCAAGAAGAGCACTTCAGACTCAGAGACATTGTTTATCATTTGCTTACCACTACTATGCACACAATAGGAACTTGATAAAAGCTTTATGAATGAACTAAGAGTGGAGGGAGGGAGGAAGGTGATTTGAAACTATATCTGACTATGGTAGTTTCTATTTTCTGAGACAGTATCAATTAACTCTCTCTGAAACATCACAAAAAAACACATTGATGAGCCATTTAATTGTGGGAGAAAGAAAAGTTTAGAGGGGAGAAAGGAGAAGAATTAAATTATTTCTTTGCGTGAGTAAGTACAAGCTTGAGTGTTTCCAGAAGGATAGGGAAAGTGGAATAAGTTGGCATGGAGGAAGAGAGATGCTCCACAAGTGTGAAAATTTGATCTGCTTTTGGGTGATCCATTGAGAATCACTCAGGGGACTTTTAAGTGGCAAAATCTCAAATTTAAATTGTTTACTTAAAGGTGCAATGTAATCACTGCCCACAAACTTCAGTGAATGACTGCTAATCTCATAGCTTTGGGTCACTGATACCATGAGACAAGAAGGATAACAGGGTTATCCAGTTGTGGGGAGCCCCTGGAAATCAGCAGCAACAGATTTGTTATGATGAGATGACCCACAACTAAATGAATTCAAGGGCAGCAGAAACCCAGAGGCACTGAGAAATGTAAGCTATTGAAGTCATCCCATAGAAGCAGAAAAAGACATTTCAAAAGTCAGGGTACTCCCACATAATATCTGTTAGTAGTAGTACAAACATCAACTTCTCCTGATTTAACTAGATTTCCAGCCTCCCAGACATTGATAGCACAAGTGGTATGCACACCACAAACATGAGAAGCCAGCCTGTGCTATGTAACTTTTTGTTGGCTCTGTTAATTGTGGAGGTGTGGTGGTTGCTCAAGACTTTTTGTTTGGCTGGCTTCATACATCTCTTGAACTGAATAACAATTTTTGAGCTCTGTGATCTCATTTAATTCTCACAATAGGTCTATATAGTAGGTATCTGTAGCTTCTTTTTTTTTTTTTTGATTGACATATAATTGATTTACAATATTATGTTATTTTCAGGTATACAGCAAAGTGATTCAGTTATACATACATGTGTATATATATATATATATGTATCTACTCTTTTCCAGATTCTTTTCCATCATAGGTTATTACAAGATATTGAATATAGTTCATTGTGCTATACAGTAAATCCTTGTTTATTTTATATACAATGGTGTTTTTCTGCAGCTCCATTTTATAAATGAGGAAACTTAAGTTCAAAAGTTAAGTAACTTACTGAAGAGTCACATAGATAAGAAGAGTCAGGGGTTGAACTCATGCCTACCAGGCTCCAAGACCTAGGTTATCCTGTCTTTTGAAATAAGTGCAAAAGAAAGAGGTTTATCATTCTGGAAAGAAAAACAATGAAGTCCCACTTGAATTAATCTTTGGTCTTGAGAGGAAGTTGGTCTGTAAAACAGAGACCTTGGTGCATATCTGTCTTATGGGAAAAACTAACAGCCCCACTGGGATAGCAGATAAAGAACTCCTATAATACTTTCCTGTAAAATCCAGGATGCCAAAACCAAGTTGGAGTAGCCCTAATGCATATGCAGAATGGAAAGGAATTTAGCAGTGGGCAAGATCACCTTTCTCCCACCTTGAAGTTCGCAGTATGAGCCTGGTTCAGCTCCAGCTGCAGTATTCACTTTTCTGTATTTGTTTCTTTACCAGAAAAATGGGTGTTGAAATAGTGTCTACCTCCCAGGGTGGTTGTGAGGATTAGATGAAATAACGCAGCTAGGTTACCTGGTACCTACGCATCAAATAAAGCGAGCAATGAAGCGACAACATCACAACTCCAGCTGAAATTAACAAAAGTATCTTGGATCCTACAATATAGATTCTGTTTTCTTTTAATTAAAATTCCTCCTGATATGCTTGATCAAGAGTCTTCATAAGGGAATAACAAAAGACTTTTGAGTGAGATCTTTGTCTCTATTTTCTATGAGGGCTAAAGGCAAGAAAACCCAATGAAGATCAGCTAAGTCCTTCATATGATATGGGTAATGATGGCAAAAGGAACAGGTTACTCTTAGCAATTTTTATTACTACTTATTGGTTTCAATTGCACAACTGTTTGAAGAACAATGTACTCTAAACACTGTAACCCTCAAAGGACCAAGGATATTGGAATAAATGTTTCCTGAGTGAATAGCATTGTTTTTTGCCAACCCAGTAAAATCATAGCAAAATCCAAGCTAATTAATATAAAAAATAAATGAATATCTCTATATAGGTCATGAAGAGGATGAGAAAAATGACACCTATTTTCTATCTAACTGACAAAGACACTTAAAAAAAAAAACAAGCAGACAACTGCTGGCTTCTAGGTGTGTTTAACTAATTGGAAAAACACTGAATTTTGAGCAGATTCCTCTGTCTGCTGAAGGCCACATTTTGCCACCTAGGAATACAGCCGCTAACATGAATTCAAGCAATGCATTCTGCACCATCTTAATACCTTGCAGAAAAGACACAGAACACGGTGGTGATGTGGTCGGTCTTTTTGATAGATGGACTCCAACTTAGCCATCTCATTCCCAAAGGGTTAAACCACAGTGACATGTTAAAGGGGGGAAAAGCACTTAGGAAATAATCAATTTTCACTGCTGCATGCCACTTCTAAAAGGTTGCTACTGTAATAAAATTAGGATGCCACTTTATTATTGCAGTGAAAGTAATTTTATTTACTTTTTCAGTCAACACATACACACAGGGCGGTGAGAGCAATCAGCTGCTGCACTTGTTAGCTCACTGATTAAATATGTTGTCACCTAACTCTGAACTAATTAAAGGAAATGGAAGCTGTTTGTGCATTAGCCAACATGGTATTAACTTTGTTAACTAAGGCTTTTGAGTTTACTTACTCTTTTTCTCTGCCATTTTAAAAAAAGTTACTTTTCTTTTCAACTAGCAATTTTACCCAAAACCTGTTAGAGCTATCTTTGAATCTTTGGGATATATTATTTTTAGTAGCTATTATATTCATTATAATCTCCTTTGCCATTTGATTGTGGAAGAAACTCCAAATAAAGAGTACTAGAGAACTATAGAAAACAGAAATATAAAATTAATTAATATCTTTTAACTATATTTTTTCTTACAGCATGCCTTACTTGTGAGTGGACCTATAAATTTCAATAGAAGCAAATGCATGGATGGATGAAGGAAAATCATTCAACAGCTGACCCTAAGGATCAAGTTGAATCCTGAGAGCTCTGTAAGTCCATTCCCCTGTTGTCTCAAATCTGCTGCCCTAGACAATGGTATTGCCACTGTTCATGCTCCTATATTCAATAACCCCATAATCTGGCTGTTCCAGTACCCTAAATTTGATTTTTCTACTGCCTAAAGCAGATAGATACCAGTAGGGTGTTTTTCCCAAAATGCTAACTCTGAAATATTTATCTGTTGCTTTGTTTATTCTTTATGTTAGTGGAAAAGCAACTTTGGTCTTCAGAGATACAAAGGAGAAAGTTTTCAAAGTGCTTTAAAGGAAGGAGAGAGAAAAAAAGAAACAGAAAAAGATCTAGAACAAAAGTTGAAATAGGTTGCTGTACCAAACCTGCTTTACTAAAGTTGCTTTCCCAAATGAGAAAATACCAGTAATGTACTGTGGCTCAGACAGTAAAAAAAAAAATCTGCCTGCAATGCAAGAAACCTGGGTTTGATCTCTGGGTTGGGAAGATCTCCTGGAGAAGGGAATGGCTACTCACTCCAGATTCTTGCCTGCAGAATCCCATGAACAGAGGAGCCTGGTGGGCTACAGTCCATACGGTCACAAAGAGTCAGACACGACCGAGTGACTAAGTACACAGCGCACACACTTTGTACTTCTATGATGCATTTCACTTTTTCAAAACACTTTCACCTACATTATTCTGTGGAATCTAGGAGCTGACTTTTATAAATAGAAAGGACACAGTGATCCTAGGGTGCTTGTAAAAGTACCATGCCAAAAAAGCTGTCGGATTTAATTAAAGGAAAAGTGTCCAGAAGAGAATCAAACCAGTGCTAATCAAGCAGCATGCAGGTTATCTGGAGAAGACAAAGCCTGTCCATTAAATGGTTGAGAATTCAACAGTTTAAGTAATAGAATAGCAATTCCAAGCGGGACTAAGTGTATGGGGATCAGCTGGAACCACTTTTAGCCAAGATTGATTGATTTAGTGGTTCACAACACCAGTCAGTTAAACAAATACACAAAGGTTTTTCAACTTCCACTGCTTATATCAACTTTAAAGACATTGTCTCTATCTTATCAGATTTTGAGAATTATAAACCCTGGAGATAAACAACTGGGAACAAAACTGGGGAGAAGCAGGGCAATGCTTATGGATTTTAAAACACAAAATAAGCTACCTACACAGCATGAATTAGTAAGTGAAAAAATTAATAGAGTATGAGCAACACATCTATAGTATTAAATTCATTTCTTACGAATTACAAGTCTATGAATTAGAAAAAAATACCTTGCCTAAGTTACTAGGCAGTTTTTATAAGATCCCTTGCAGCATTAACAGGTGATTCTGTGAAGATACCTTGAAAACATGGCTTATCATCATCTCCATCTATAGTAGCATGTAGTTGTTTGTTAGTCATTAATGGAAAAGAGAATGGCCAGTTTATAAAAAAAAAGAAAGAAACATCTCAGGGTCTCTCAAGTCTATTTTCCAAACTCTGATTGGAGCTAGACTCTCAGAATTTTCCATGAGTTTCTAGACACAATCCCAATACACTCTGGTGGCTGGCCCTTGTGTGCTGCCAACTTAATCCATCAACTGCTTTAAGTGAAAGCCCTGGAGAGCTGAGGCAGCCAAAGGTATTGGACTCTCCCAGCATAGCTGAAGAGACGTCCCCTCAATAGCTATGGAGACATGGCCCAGGACTGCTTTTTCACTAAAAGGATGTAATTGCTAATGTAGTTATTGACTTGATGGATCTGTCCCAGCTTAGCTTATTTCATTAGAGCTGTTTCCTCAGCCATTTTAGGATGAAATTTCCTAGGTATCTTAGTACAAAGAAAATGCCTCTCGTCCTTTACTCCTTTTTCTCAACATATTATAATTGATTTGTGTTTTTTTTTTTTTACCAGCTCACAATGTACTAAGCACTATATAGCACATGGTTTTGATCCCTCAGCAGTTTATATAAATATGCCCTATGGGTGCATAGGAAAGAAACCTCCATATTTGAGATCCCTAAGATGGCTATGAAAAGCTTTGCTGCTTTCATGAGTCAGTTATTTGGGGCCATTTGTGGCTCATTGATCCTCTTAAACAGTTGCTTGATCATTTCCTTGTTCATCAAAATTTGGGCAACACAGCCAAAGAAATTATGGCAGTCAAAAGCCTTGGATTTTCCTCTTTCAGGATATGAGTTTTGAAGTCATTTCTTAGCTGCAAAGTAGAAACCAAACCTTTACTTTTTATCTATTGGCCAGAGAAAGATCTTAGTGATAACAGTCATCAGGACAGCTCATAAATGCAAGCCTAAAGTAGGTTCAGTGCAATAGCCTAGGAAGGTTGGTTTCTGCAGAGATGGCAGATTGCTTTGATCCAAATATGAGGAACAAAACTATTCATTATAACTCTAAAGATAGTATTTCTTGGAAGGGGCAAAGAAACGGAAATAAAACCAAAGACTTGTTCAAACTCAGTTATCTTTTGAAATCCAAGTTTCCAGGATTGAATGGTGGAATCCACTTGCTTTGAAGTACTGTGAAGTGGCGTATGAGTGAAAGAGTTAATGTCATGCTTCTCACCCCAGCCCCTGCCACTCTGTAATTAAAGTGGTGTCAGCCTTCCTTCCACTATAAACCGGTGGTATGATTTTCAGAGGTTTATGACTCAACTATAAAAATTCACTCTAGGCTGAAAACTGGCACAAGGCAATGAAACTTGAGAACACAGTTTTTGTAGAGAAAATCATTTCAGCTCTTTTAAGGTTATGGAAACTTTTTTTTCGTTTTCATGCTCACATAATGAAAATAAATCTGCTTAATATATTCAAATTTTCTACGAGTTTATTGAATTTCAATAATCTATGATGGTTAGAGCTCTACAATACTTATTTTTATTCCTCTTCCTACCCCTGAAAAGAAGTATTTGATCAAGCAAGTATTGGGACTTTGCAGAATATGGGTTGGAAGAAAACGCAAGAGGGTATCAGATCAAATTCCTTTTCTCCATGCAGTTTCCCTGATGATGTTTCTTTTCTTCCTGTAACTTTCCTCTGTACATTACTGATAGCTTAAGACTTATTCCTGCCTTGAATTTCTCAATTATTTTATAAAATCTGTATTACTTCCAGGGAGATTAAAGGAAATTATACTATTTTGGGGCTTCCCTGGTGGCTCAGGTGGTAAAGAATCTGCCTGCAATGCACTAGACCCAGGTTTGATCCCTGGGACAGGAAGGTCCCCTGGAGAAGGGAATGGCTACCCACTCCAATATTCTTGCCTGGAGAACTCCGTGGACAGAGGAGATTGGCGGGCTACAGTCTGTGGGGTCACAAAGAATCGGAAACCACCAAGCAGCTAACACTTTCACTTTAATGCTATTTTTACCAACTGTCTGTCTCTAGAAGAATCTGTGTTAAGGAGGGTAATGTGATTGGTGCCTCTAAGGCCACTGATCAGAACAGTTGGTTGGCTGTTATGGATGATGAAGAACATCTCCCTTTGGGAGGCAAGAATCTATCCTGAAGCAATGGAAGCAGAAGGATGGATGGATTTTTCAGATGTAGGAGTTACAAACCTATTCTTGTAGCAGCTTGTTTAGATAAAACCCTTCTCAAGTCACACATTATTAGATGGCATTTGCTTCATAGAAACTGTCATTTTAAGAATATCTTAAAAGGTATCAAGATCCATTTATGAATTCAGTAATTCATCCCTTGAAACAGCAAATATTGTTAACAAAAAAAATAAGATGAACTCATTGCTTAAGCATTTTTTTTCTTATTCGTGTTAAAACTGTAAACACAATAAAACGTAGGTATATATTACATACTATATAGTATGGTTTTATAACTTACTTTTCTGTTTAATAATAGACACAAACACCTTCCCATTCTATTTTTTAAAAAAGCTATAAACAAAGAAATCCAGTCCTAAATCTGTTCTCTGATGAACTACATATCTTTCCATATTAACACTATTTTAATTCCAGTGATTTAAAATAATTTGAGAAGTAAAGAATATACTATGGAAATCCTTCAGAGAAAGAGAAAAATCATTTTAGTTACTTTAAAGGTGAATGTACTGGAAAAAATGAAATAAAGTTACCATTTAATCAGCATCTATTTTGTATCAGATAGTTTGCTAGGCATTTTACATTTATATATTGTGTTTAAGGAAGCCAAAAAAAATCCAGTTGAAGCTGAGGCTCTCTCTCTCAAAGAGGTTAAAAGAGCCTAAATTGAAGGGAGAGGGTGAGGATGAATGAAAGCACCAGATCAGAGTAAAATTCCACATTTCCTTTAAAGAATTCCCTTTCTTACATTCTATGAGTACACGTATGAACCCAGGCCACATGCAGAAAGTATTGACTGTCCTCAGAAAGCACACAGGAGAAATTAACCCCTATACCAAGTCAATCAAGCCAGATGCTTGCAGTGATTTATATTCTCCCTGTAAGTTAGAAGAGCAATGAGAGAAAGTGTTCTTACATTCTGGCTCCCTCTGTAAAAGCTGAATATCTCTAAATGGCAGAGTTCCATCCTGACTCATAATTTTTTTAAAAGTTGAGCTTCCTCTCCCAAGACAAGAATGGAATATTCCAGGTGATGAGAAGAATAACTAGAGGAAACCAAAGGGGTTTTGGCTTGTGTGCAGCAGGCAAGAAAAATGTTTCCAATGACCCAATTTAAAGGACTGTAACCTTGTAGGACATAAAGAAGACACAGCAGCCTGTAGGTTCTGTGATCAGTGGTGAAACAATTCAGTTTGACATCGCTCTGACTTTGCGGCCAAGACCACCAACAGAGCACGCTTGGCAAGCTGCACTTAGGATCCTTGCTCAAAGGACAGACTGGACTAGAAACCAGAGCGTGCAAAAATTTCTGATTGGCTGCTATGATTTTCAGCTACATCAGCACACACGGGAAGGAACACTGTCAACCTGGCCCTCACTAAATGCAATGGGCAGGGACAGAAAATGAATGTGGCCTTAAAATCTAGGGAAAAAATTCCTTTGAATAGCAAAAATATTTCTCTCCCAGGATGGGGTTGGGCCTTTGTTTTTGTTTGTGGTAGTGTTTTTTTCCAATGTATTCATAATAATTTGCCAAATGAGAATACATTATATGTTCCCTTTAATATTATTTTTCAAACACAAAAAGGTACTTGATCAAAGGCTGTATTTTGAGCACTTTTATTTTCATTTCAAGCTGAAAGTTTGAACAAAACAGAATTGAGGTATAGGAACGGCCTCCTTATATTCTGAATTTCTTCATCATCCCTGAGTCTACATAATGTTTTTTCAAGTAAATGATCTGTGAGATAATAGGCACTAATAGATCAAAAATACTTTTATATCTATAAGGTCTTTTTTATTCATGAATCAATTTAAATTTGGGATCATAATTTATATTTCAGTGTTCAAACCATAATTAAGGCAATTGCAAATTTGTAGAGGAGCTCTGAATAGATCTTGTTTTGTTTTGCTTTTTTATGGATACCAGCAAGAAGAAATTATCATTCAATTATTTATGCCTGAAACTATTCAGTTCACATTACTGAAAACACTACCCAAACTCCTAAACTATTAACCCCACTTCCCTGACTCTAAACCCTTCTCCACATTTATGCTCACAATGTTTTACAAGCTGGTAAGGAAACATATGATGTTATGAGCATGATGCTTGCCTTGGCCCTCCATGATACTGTCCATTGTCTATACTGAACATTGAATTTGTATGCTTCCTCTTCTCCATCTTGATCACAGACCGCTCCCCACCCGACTTCCCCGACACCTGGATCCTTGATACTAGACTCACTTCATGCCAGGTTTCATTCCTTGGTTTCTCTTTCTAATCCTTATCAAAACTTATTTTATACAAGTTGTCACACTGGAAATGACCAGATTAAGTAAATTATCACCTAACTAAGACTCACCCTTCAGGTGTCCCACTAAATTCCACCTGGAACCCTCCCTTGAGCTTCAGATTGGATAACCTCTTCCTAGTATGCCCTTCTAAGAACCTTGTCCTTTGCAGGGCTCATGGCAAGTACCATCACACAACTCTTCACATAATTGTTTAATGTCTATCTTTCCCACTCCTGTAAGTGCCTGAGAAGTGTACCCACAGCTCCTGGCACAGTGCCTGGCAGATAGTAGACCCTCATACAATACCCACTGCTGTAAATTCAATAGTCACCAGTGATTTAACGTTATTATTCCCCGTGTGTCTTTTAAAGGGAGAGAACGGAAGCATATTTAGCAGGCTTCTTCATGCACCAGGACTATGATAGGCTCAAAAGCACTACCTCACTGATCCTTTCGGTAACTCTGTGAGTAATTCCTTTCATATAAATTCCCTAGTCAAGGTTCCATAGCAAGCTCCAGACTCCTAAGTATTTTCACTGCATCTTTCTTTTGCTCCCAAAGAAAATAATCCCTATGATAGAGTGTACAACAGTCCTTTCTGGCCCTTCATTCACATTACAGAGGTGATCTTTTATGTTACTTATGAGTTTTTAACTAGTCTCATTGCTTGCCCTCCTGCTTCCTAAGATCCTTTGTCTATAGAGTAATTGTTTCAAAATATAAATAAGACACGCTACTCTCCTGCATTAAACATTCCAGACTTCAATGCACATAGAATAAAGTTCAAATTTCTTGCAATGGGTGATGAGGCCCTCTGTGATCTGACCTCTGCCTACTTTTCAGACCTTGTCTCTTACCACAATGCCCTTTGATCACTATGCCTCAGCCATAGTAGTCCTTAATTTTCCTAGACGATACCAAGGTCATTCCTATCTTAGGACTTCTGTGCTCTCCTCTCTTCTGAAAGTCTACTGTCCTAGCGTTCTCATGGCTGCATCCTTCTTGCCAATCAGGTCCCATAAGATACTGCACTATCTCCCAGAAATAAGTGGTCTTTTGTGTGTGTGTGTGTGTGCAGAATTTAGAGTATATGAAATAGGTTGAAAATAGTTATTTAAAATAATTATTAAGTAATTATTTAAGTATCATTATATGTTATATATTATAGCACACAATTTATTATGTTATTTATACAACTTTGTTATTATGTTACTTATACAACAATTATGTTATTTATTATAACTATATAAGTGTAATAATTTTATGTAAAACATTTATATAATGTTTTACTTATTTAAATATTTTAGTCATTTAAAGTGTGATGAGAATTACAAAAAGATAAAGCACAGAGTAGTGTGGGGTCTGAGAACAGAGAGTTCCATATTCTGGTCTGGATAGAGAAGAGGTCAAGAAAAGCCTTCCAATCAAGCGATGCTGAAGCTGAGAGATGAAATGTTAGTAGGAGTTAGCCAGGCCTAGGGAGTGGAAAGTGGGGTGGGATGGCAAGGGAAGAATGTAAGAACAGTCCAGGCATCTATAAGTACATGTCTGTCCTATACTCCAGCCCAGGCATCCCCTCACTCACTGTACCATTGCCTGTTCTCTTCCTAGAATTTACAACAGTCTGAAAATACATTCTTTTCCTTGTTTATGGTCTGTCCCTCTAAACCATTAAAAGAAAATTTCCATGGGAGCAGGAACTTTATCAATCTTGCTTGCTATTAACTAGACTTGACTGCTTAGAACAGTGGCCATCACTTAGGAGCTGATTGATGAGTGACTTTTACATGAATATGTGAAGATCTTGAAGGAGTAAAGGTTAAAAAAAGCAAGACACTAAAAGAAAAGCACTAAGTCTGTGACATAAGAGAGAAAGAGATAATGGCACCAGGTAATCTGGGGCTGAGGGGCAGATGAGTAAGAAGAGAGTGGAACTGATAAGCATGTTAAGGAAGAGGGACTTTATCCAAAAGTAATGAAGAGATACATGTTTTAAGCAGCTTGTTATATGGTCAGATATGTGATTGTAAAACAGCAGTATAGCTAAAACATAGAGAAGGGATTGAAGAGAAGCAAAACTGAAAGAAAAGCAGCCAGTATTGGAAAATTTTACAGTTGTCCACATGAGAAATGACAGTCTCCTGGACCAGGGTGGAGGCCATGGCAATACAGAAGAACAATTGGATTTAAAAAGTATTTGAGTAATAGAACTGAATTGATGTAATAGATAATTGGATGTAGCAAGTGAAGTGAGAGAAGACAGTGTTTGTTCCCAGTCTCAAACCACAGATGAATGATGAGCCATTGCCTGAGCAGAAAAATCACTGGAGGAAGAGCAAACTTCACCCACAGGGTGAAGCTCAGGGACTGTGTGCAGCGGTTGGGACTCTAAGATTTCCCAGTCGGTGAGTCTAGCAGGCAGGTGGGCAAAAGGTCCAGGGCTCAGGCTGGCAGGTCTGATTAAAGATAAACACATTTAGGTTTATCTGTCCACATTTAGGAGGGATCTGCATTACTGCTGGATAATTGATTGCTTTTGTTGTCACTGGGTATTGATAAGGCTCTGGAACCAAGATACCTGAATTAGAATTCTAAGCCCCCTCTGCTTATGTTCAGAGGTCTCCACCAAGTTCTGAGGTTCTGCAAACCTCAGGTGTTTTCATTGTAAAATAAAATTAATGAAAAGACCCAACTCACAAGACCATTTTGAAGGTCAAATGAGATAAAAGAAGCAATATGCATAAAATAGCCTTACATAGAGTGAGCTCTTAATGATTCTTAGACATTATAGCCTTTTTGGTATTAAAAGGCTACCAAATTCATGGACATTTGTTAAACGTTATAGAGATAATGCAAAGCCAACAGACTCCCACAGGTTAAATATTTTCAGTCTTCATCCAAATATAGATCACATTGTTCAAATCATCAACAATTATAAGTTGTTGCCTTTAATTGACACCATTTTGACATATAATATTCAATATTTTTTGTTTTCAGATTATACTTTTGTCGTCTTTGATAAGTAGTTGTGCTGTGTGCTGGGCTCAGTCACTCAGTCATGTCTGACTCTTTGAGGCCCCATGGACTGTAGCCCTCCAGGCTCCTCGGTCCATGAGGATTCTCCAGGCAAGAATACTGGAGTGGGCTGCCATGACCTCCTCCAGGGGATCTTCCCAACTCAGGGATCAAATGCAGGTCTCCCACATTGCAGGCGGATTCTTTACCACCTGGGCCACCAGGGAAGCTCAAGAATACTGAAGCAGGCAACCTATCCCTTCTCCAGGGGGTCTTCCTGACCCAGGAATCAAACCAGGGTCTCCTGCATTGTAGGCAGATTCTTTACCAGCTGAGCTACCAAGGAAGCTCAATAAGTAGTTACTGGAATACAAATATGCATTAGTTAAGTAAGGAAATGTTGATATATACTTCCAAAGCTACATATTATAAATTTATGTCATAATTATATTTCCAACTAACTAATGAAAAAGCATTTAAAATGTAATATATTATGCTTCCCAAAGGTACATGCTGAAATTTTCCAGTGAATAAGCTGTTCCCTTTTTACCTATAATAGTGAATATATATCTAAAAACATAAATAACATTATCAGCTATCATTATCTTATTCCTCTTCTTCATCAAAAGACCCATAGAATAGAACTGAAACTAAGTATAAGTAGAGATATGTATGTGTGTGTGTTTGTGTCTATGTGTATATACACACACATATAATCTCATGTACATATCTATATACATATGTACAGAGTAAATAAAAATGGAATGTAAATTATAAAAACAGAATTTTTTTCATTTAAACTTTTTATTTTTATTGGAGTATAGCCAATAAGCAATGTTGTGATAGTTTCAAGCACACAGCAAAGTGCCCCAACCATACATATAGATGTATCTCGATTCTCCCCCAAACTCCCCTCCCATCCAGGCAGCACATGACATTAAGCAGAGATTCTTGTGCTATATAGTAGGTCTTTGTTGGCTATCCATTTTAAATATAGCAGTGTCCATCCCAAATTTCCTAACTTTCCCTTCCCTCTACCATTGCCCCCTGGTAACCATAAGTTCATTTTTCTAAGTGTGTGAGTCTAAAAACAGAATGGTTTTTAAAAGATAATGAATCTTGGCACTGGAAGGGACACTAAAAATCACATTCCAGAAGCCTAATCATGCAGATTCAGTATCTGAAGTCCAAAGAGTTGGAATGAATTGCTTGAGATCAGGCAATATTGTACAGCAGAATCATGATAAAATGCTGATCGCCTAATGCCTAGCCCAGTTTTTCTCAATTATACTATGATTAACAGATTTACTATTGCATTTTGTTTTAAGCTGATTCTGATGGAATCATGAATATGTTTGTTGTGTTCAACATTCTGTCTCTCTACTATAGTAGCTAAGCAGATTCAAACCACACTTAAACTGATTATCTCCATCTCCTTTATTTAACCATATATTATAGTGTTAAAAATAAATAACCCAAGATAGACGATTAAAAGATTCATACAGCGAGTCATTGTCTACAAAAGATTTGAAAATAAGGCTGACATCTGTTACAAAGAAGGATTAATTAGGTATTACTTTAAATGATGAATTCTGGCTCCATTTCCCATGAGAACAGTTGGTAAATGTACTGTTCTAATTAGAGATTTGGATCAAAATATCATTTTATTCTAATCATGAAGCCTATTAAGATTTTTATTAATACTATCAGTTTTACTAACTACGTGTATCACACATGTTTATATGACAAGCACAAATACTTTTTCTCTGGTGAAAAAAAACAATCCTACAAATGGTATAACATTTATAATTAGGGGTTATTGATCTAGGGCTACACTGCAGCATTATAATTCCTCCTTTTCATAGCACACTTTCTTCATAAAATGTTATTGATAATACTATGCTATTAAAACCTGTTAAGATCCTATAAAATGAGTGACAGAAAAAGCAAGGCTATGCTGAGAGGTATGGCAGATAGGCTTTAAGTCATGGGGCTTGTATTCTGTATGGAGGACCAGTCACACCTCTCATGGACTGCCTTCTTTCTACCACCTAAATCCAGTCATGTGACTTGCCTCAACTCCCACAGCACAGCATTGGGAAGGCAGTATAAATAAGGGGAAAAACACAGAAATTAGCATATGGAGTCATGGGCTTAAATCTTGGCTTTACTACTCACTAGTTCTGTGTTTTTGCCTAAAATGTTCCCTTGATATATCTAATTGTCTTGATGAGATCTCTAGTCTTTCCCATTCTGTTGTTTTCCTCTATTTCTTTGCATTGATCGCTGAGGAAGGATTTCTTATCTCTCCTGGCTATTCTTTGGAACTCTGCATTTAAATGGGAATATCTTTCCTTTGCTTTTCACTTCTCTTCTTTTCAAAGCTATTTGTAAGGCCTCCTCAGACAACCATTTTGCCTTTTTACATTTCTTTTCCATGGGGATGGTCTTGATCCCTGTCTCCTGTACAATGTCATGAATGTCCGTCCATAGTTCATCAGGCACTCTGTCTATCAGATTTAGTCCCTTAAATCTATTTCTCACTTCCACTGGATAGTCATAAGGGACTTGATTTAGGTCATACCTGAATGGTCTAGTGGTTTTCCCTACTTTCTTCGGTTTAAGTCTGAATTTGGCAATAAGGAGTTCATGATCTGAGTCACAGTCAGCTCCTGGTCTTGTTTTTTGCTGGCTGTATAGAGCTTCTCCATCTTTGGCTGCAAAGAATATAATCAATCTGATTTCGATGTTGACCATCTGGTGATGTCCATGTGTAGAGTCTTCTCTTGTGTTGTTGGAAGAGGGTGTTTGCTATGACCAGTGTGTTCTCTTGGCAAAACTCTATTAGCCTTTGCCCTGCTTCATTCCTTACTCCAAGGCCAAATTTGCCTGTTACTCCAGGTTTTTCTTGACTTCCTACTTTTGCATTCCAGTTCCCTATAATGAAAAGGACATCTTTTTTGGGTGTTAGTTCTAAAAGGTCTTGTAGGTCTTCATAGAACCATTCAACTTCAGCTTCTTCAGCATTACTGGTTGGGGCATAGGCTTGGATTACCATGATATTGAATGGTTTGCCTTGGAAATGAACAGAGATCATTCTGTCATTTTTGAGATTGCATCCAAGTACTGCATTTCGGACACTTTCTTCAAGAAAATTAGAAATATCAAGGGAACATTTCAGGGAAAGATGGGTTCGATAAAGGACAGAAATGGTATGGACCTAACAGAAGCAGAAGATATTAAGAAGAGGTAGCAAGAATACACAGAAGAACTGTACAAAAAAGATCTTCATGACCCAGCTAATCGCAATGGTGTGATTACTCACCTAGAGCCAGACATCCTGGAATGCGAAGTCAAGTGGGCCTTAGAAAGCATCACTATGAACAAAGCTAGTGGAGGTGATGGAACTCCAGTTGAGCATTTCAAATCCTAAAAGATGATGCTGTGAAAGTGCTGCACTCAATATGCCAGCAAATTTAGAAAACTCATCAGTGGAGTGGAAAACTCATCACAGGACTGGAAAAGGTCAGTTTTCATTCCAATCCCAAAGAAAGGCAATCCCAAAGAATGCTCAAACTACCACACAATTGCACTCATCTCACACGCAAGTAAAGTAATGCTCAAAATTCTCCAAGCCAGGCTTCAGCAATACATGAACCAAGAACCTCCAGATATTCAAGCTGGTTTTAGAAAAGGCCGAGGAACCAGAGATCAAATTGCCAATATCCGCTGGATCATCAAAAAAGAAGAGAGTTCCAGAAACACATCTACTTCTGCTTTATTGACTATGCCAAAGCCTTTGACTGTGTGGATCACAATAAACTGTGGAAAATTCTGAAAGACATGGGAATACCAGACCACCTGACCTGCCTTTTGAGAAACCTGTATGCAGGTCAGGAAGCAACAGTTAGAACCGGACATGGAACAACAGACTGGTTCCAAATAGGAGAAGGAGTATGTCAAGGCTGTATATTGTCACCCTGCTTATTTAACTTCTATGCAGAGTACATCATGAGAAACACTGGGTTGGAAGAAGCACAAGCTGGAATCAAGATCGCCGGGAGAGATATCAGTAACCTCATATATGCAGATGACACCACCCTTATGGCAGAGAGTGAAGAGGAACTAAAAAGCCTCTTGATGAAAGTGAAAGAGGAGAGTGAAAATGTTGGCTTAAAGCTTAACATTCAGAAAACTACGATCATGGCATCTGGTCCCATCACTTCATGGGAAATAGACAGGGAGACAGTGGAAACAGTGTCAGACTTTATTTTGGGGGCTCCAAAATCACTGGGGATGGTGACTGTAGTCATGAAATTAGAAGATGCTTACTCCTTGGAAGGAAAGTTATGACCAACCTAGATAGCATATTAAAAAGCAGAGACATTACTTTGCCAACAAAGGTCTGTCTGGTCAAGGCTATGGTTTTTCCAGTAGTCATGTATGGATGTGAGAGTTGGACTATAAAGAAAGCTGAGCACCGAAAAATTAATGCTTTTGAACTGTGGTGTTGGAGAAGACTCTTGAGAGTCCCTTGGACTGCAAGGAGATCCAACCAGTCCATCCTAAAGGAGATCAGTCCTGGGTGTTCATTGGAAAGACTGATGCTGAAGCTGAAACTCCAATACTTTGGCCACCTCGTGCGAAGAGTTGACTCACTGGAAAGACCCTGATGCTGGAGGGATTGGGGGCGGGAGGAGAAGGGGGCAACAGAGGGTGAGATGGCTGGATGTCATCACCGACTCGATGGGCATGAGTTTGAGTAAACTCCGGGAGTTCGTGATGAACAGGGAGGGCTGGCGTGCTGCGATTCATGGAGTCGCAAAGAGTCAGACACGACTGAGAGACTGAACTGAACTTAACTGAAAGCTCTGTGTTTACGTTGGTTACTTAAGCCCTTATATGCTTCCTGTCTTTATTTTGTCACGTATTCAGTTCAGTTCAGTCGCTCAGTCGTGTCTGATTCTTTGTGACCCCATGAATCGCAGCACATCAGGCCTTCCTATCCATCACCAACTCCCAGAGTTTACTCAAACTCATGTCCATCCAGTCGGTGATGTCATCCAGCCATCTCATCCTCTGTTGTCCCCTTACACTCATTTCTCAAGGGTTGTTGTGAGAATTATATGAGCTAATTTATGGGTTTGACATCCAATGCTACTCAAAGAAATGTTTATTTAATACTTACCAAATACTTCTCCTAGAATTTGTGAATAGTTGTTACACATTTTCAGAAAATATAGTAAGCCATCAACAGTTAGGGGGTAGAATGGAGGAAGTTAAAATAAAAACATACATATATGTGGAAATAAAAACTAAGCTGCTTCAAGACGTTTACTACATGCTTACTTTTTAATGAATGTTTGATTATTTTATGAAAAAAAAGTAAATCTTAGAGCAATCACAGAAATTCTCTTTTTTAAAATTTTCAATATAATGAAAGTGAAAGTCGCTCAGTCATGTCTGACTCTTTGCAACCCATGGACTACACAGTCCATGAAATTCTCCAGGCCAAAATACTGGAGTGGGTAGCCTTTCCTTCTCTAGGGGATCTTCCCAACCCAGGGATCAAACCCAGGTCTCCTGCATTGCAGGAGGGTTCTTTACTGTCTGAGCCACCAGAGAAGGGGAGGATGTTAAAATACCAAATTACCCCATTAAGTGATAGACACTTGAAAATGCTAGTTACTGAGGGAGGCTTGCCTTCTTGTCAATGGCATCCTCACTGCCACCACTGCATGTTGTCACCTCAAAGGACAAGAAAGTACTAGTAGTTGAGACAGAAGTCACAGTCAGGGCTGAGATGGGAGAGTGGTAATTGCTGGATAAATATACTTAGATGGAAAGGAGGCAGTCTTGTAGGAGGAACATGTTTGTGTTTGTGTATAGAGGGTAATTAGATAGTTCATCTTTAAAAAAATCTATTGAACATACATCTTAAGAGAGAGCAGAGTGTAAACAGAGAAACAGTTTCCAAAAATGTTTAAAAATCAGCTCCTTTACATATGTGCTCAGTCTAACTTATGATCATATTTCAACTTATATTTTTAAATTTCTTAAAGCAAATTTTGAATATCTTTTATCCAGTAGACCAAGCAAACATCTATGAAATTAAAGAAGTTGACAAACATCTATGACAAAGAAGTTTCTGGGAGCAGCAAACCTTATGTGGCCTGTCCCCTTAAAAAGGCTGCTGCTGCTGCTGCTAAGTCGCTTCAGCCATGTCCGACTCTGTGAGACCCCATAGACAGCAGCCCACCAGGTTCCTCCATCCATGGGATTTTCCAGGCAAGAGTACTGGAGTGGGGTGCCATTGCCTTCTCCAATAAGCAAAGGCAGCTGCCCCCAAAGCTATTATCTCCTTATCCTCTGAGCCTGCAGTTGCAGGGTTTTTTTTTTTAAATTTAATTATTTTTAATTGAAGGATAGTTGCTTCACAATATTGTGTTGGTTTCTGCCATACATCAACATGAATCAGCCATAGGTATATATATATATATATATATCCCCTCTCTTCTGAACCTCCTTCCCACCTCCCACCCCTTCCACCCCTCTAGGTTGTTACAGAGCCCTGGTGTGAGTTCCCTGAGTCATAGATAAAATTCCCATTGGCTATCTATTTTACATACGGTAGTGTGTATGTTTCCATGCTACTTTCTCCATTAGTTCCATCCTCTCCTTCCTCTCCGCCCCTTGCCCATGTCCATAGTCTAGAAAGATGGTACTGATGAGCCTATTTGCAGGACAGCAGTGGAGACCCTGAGGTTGTTTTTAACAGCCACCATGCCCTCTGTCTCAGTAGTGAGCTAAATCTTTGCATTAGGACCAATTCAGATAAAAATTTTTAAAAGATAGAAACAAGGCCCATTTTTAGAATTCAAAATGAAAATAACTCATAGAAATCTATAAAGACATTTATTCTTACAGTTGAAGATTACCAACTTTACTGAAAAGAATGCCAATGAGGAAAAACTGGCATTACATTTTAGCAACTAAAACTAAAATATTCATGTCTAGACATATTTCAGAAGTAGCAATAAAGAAGCAGATCTTAGCCTTCAAACTGAACGTACGTCACAGAACATATCTCAAAGGTAGCTTGACCACATACAACTTATTGCTACAAGTATGAAGTCTACATCAGTCCGTTATCAAAGTCCCAGACTCAACTAGCTACAGTTGATCTCTTGCAAACTGCCCTTTGTTGGCCCCTTCTCACTGGCTTGTACTGCTCTGGCAAAAATCTAAGCCAAATAAAACCCAGTTATCTGCTCTAGGCTCTATCCTTGAAGCTAAGCGTCGGTGAAGAGATTATGCAACTGAGTAAATCTGAAGCACTGCATTTTTATGATCATTAATCTTTTCTTCTAAAGAAGAGTCCTTCTACTTCTATTATGAACCCAGTTTCTCTTGTTTTCTCTAGGAATTTACTTCTTTGGTTATTCTTTCTCACTCCATCTTAAACCTCTCCTCTTAATTGGAGTATTCCTAGTAACATATGTTAATATATGTTTCTGATCTTAAATAAATAAACAAAAGCATCTCATCTCCCAACAGTTTGCTGCACTGTATTTCTCTTTTAGTTTGTATCCAAAACATTTGAAGAATTTTCTTCTTGCCCTGGATTTCCTGTTTACCTTTCAACTCACCTGAATCTATCATCTGCCTGCAACACTTCATCTAAACTCACTCTTGCTAAAGTTAACACTGGCCTCCAAATGGATTTTTAAGTATCTGACCCAATTGGCCACTATTTCTCAAAATACAGGCTTCACTGACCCCTGTATCACATTTCCTCCTTCTTCTTTGGCAATTCTTTCTTAGTCTCCTTTGCTAGCTACCCTTCTCAATCTTTCAAGGCTTGAATTCCTTGGGATCAGATATTGCAGTTCTAGTCTTAGACCCTCTACCTAAGTGTTTCAACCATTCCTGTGATTTTAAAAACTGTCTGTGTCCCACATTGATATTGCCAGTCCTGACCCTGAGAATGACAGACTCATATCCAATTAACTACCTGACTCAGTTATTTATTTGCCTCAAGGTTGTTGCCATCCAATTGGTTTGATATGGAACCCTTATTCTTCCCTCCACTATCCCTCTCAGTGGCTTTCTGTTTCACTTAGAATAAAATCCAATCTCTTTAGCATGGTCCCCAAGGATCTGCATGATTTGGCCTGTGTCCAGATCTTCAAAGTCATCTCATGTTTCTGCACGGTAACTTCATTGAACCAGTTCCTAGAAAATGCCAACTTCTTGCCTGCCTCATGTTTTACAGGCATTTCTTCTGTTTAGACAGCTCCTTCATGTCTCCCTACTCATGACTTAACAGTCTTCACTTGACTAAAGTCAACTCATCTATTAATGTCCAGTTTGAATATCATACCACCAACTCTCCAATCCAAGTTATCTCCCATTCTCCAGCTGCTATTCTACCTCATAGAATCTAGTTAATTTACTTCATAGAAGTCATTACAGTGCTTGATTATACGATCATGTACATGTCTATGTCCATCTCTTATAGTAGATAATAAACTCCATGAAGCAGGAACATTTCTGTTTTATTTACCATTGTAATATACTCTCTGGTCTGTAGCCAGGGTTCAATATGTGTAAGTTCTTGAACCAAACGAATAAAAATTCAGTAGTAGTTACTTAAACCAATTAAGCTATTTAATCTTTGTAATGATTCTATATATAACGTTCATGTGTATTAGAAATATAAAACATTTAGTATTTGTGTCTCATATAATATCTAAAATTATACAAGGTTTGTGACATCGTGTAACCTCCTACAAAGTTTTCTGGTTTACTGTCTCCATTTTGTATTAGCACATTTGAACTTTCAGACATCACTTTTTTTTTGGTAGATAATGCAACTGAGGCTTAGAAAGATAAAAGACTTGATAAAATTCACATTTCTAGTAAGACAGCAGATATTTAGATTCTTCATGTCAAATACTCTTTACATTATGTTGATTATATAATAATTACATATTATATTATTGCTCCAAGACTAAATTTTAAACATTTTGAGAAATAGAATCACAACTTTAATTTGCCATTTATCCCCTTGAAAGATGATCACAAAAAAACGCTAACTTTGATAGAGAAGAAGATGGCGGAGGAGTAATGGATGTGGAGTACATTTCTCTCCACGGATACATCAGGAATACACCTTCAGACACAGAAGTGCATGCAGTACACCAGGGGAGGGCAGACAGGAGGACCTGACCAGTAGAAAAGAATATATAGAACCAGGCAAAATTCGGTAGGATGAAGGAACGAGGGGGGAAAAACAAGAGTATAAGTAGGACTGGACCTACCCTCTGCAGCTGGGGGAACTGAAGCAGGGGTCTGATCCCCACAGCGAGGCAATTGTCTGAGTCAGAGGAGAAATATTCAAGGCTGAAAGTAAAACAGCTGATCTGTGGCAGCCTAAATGGAATGAGAATCAGACAGTCCTTGTCACAGTCATACATATGCCAGGCAGGAACATGGGTCTCCTGGAAGGTGCAGCAGCTGGGAGCTGGAGTTTAGGGATTGTGGAGCAATCCCAGTGCAAGGGCTTCTGTTAACTGCGGAGAGATGGATCAAGGGGAGATGAAGAAGGGGATCGTGGTGGGAATTGCCAGTAGAGGAAAGCCAGGCAGCCATGGAAAAAAGGCAATACTGCTGAGTCATGTGTAGGGGGTGGAGCCATCACCATAGCCTCTTTCTCCACAAGCCAGCATAGGCAGCTGAGCAATAGAGAGGCTGGCCCATCAAATGCCTGACACAGTGAACTACAGAGTAGGACCCCACTCAGGGTGACCCTTTAAGTGCCTGATGTGCCCATCTACAGAGTAGGACCCTAGTCAGGGTTGGGGGGGGGGGCCTCTATGTGCCTGACTTGCCAAACAACAGAGAAGGACCCCAGGCAAGGTATCCCTCTAAGTGCCTGAACGGGTGGAGCTATGGAGAAAGACTGGCCAAAGAGGCCTTCTAATGGCAAATAGGTGGGGAAACAGTGGCTGACTTTATTTTTTGACAGCATATTAAAAAGCAGAGACACTACTTTGTCAAAAAAAGGTCTGTCTGGTCAAGGCTATGGTTTTTCCAGTGGTCATGTATGGATGTGAGAGTTGGACTATAAAGAAAGCTGAGTGCAGAAGAACTGATGCTTTTGAACTGTGGTGTTGGAGAAGACTCTTGAGAGGCCTTTGGACTGCAAGGAGATCCAACCAGTCCATCCTAAAGGAGATCAGTCCTGGGTGTTCACTGGAAGGACTGATGTTGAAGCTGAAACTCCAGTACTTTGGCCACCTGATGCAAAGAGCTGACTCATTGGAAAAGACCCTGATGCTGGGAAAGATTGAAGGCAGGAGGAGACAGGGACGAGAGAGAATGAGATGGTTGGATGGCATCACCAACTCAATGGACAGGAGTTTGGGTAAACTCCGGGAGTTGGTGATGGACAGGGAGGCCTGGTGTGCTGCGGTTCATGGGGTTGCAAAGAGTCAGACACAACTGAGCCACTGAACTGAACTGATCACCAGCTGCAAGAGGCTCGAAAAAAGACTCTGATAGGGCCATAACTCCTGCCGCGGAGGCAGTTTGTGTCCCTGACACTTGGCACCGCCAGGGTCATCCCTAGAAGCCAAGCAGCTGAGCCACCTTCACACACAACTCTCACTGGGGCAGAGCTGCCACAGGCAAAAAAAAAAAAAAAAAGAAAAAGAAGTCTTGTGATTATGCTCGCAGGGTCACATCAGTCCTGTCCAACTCTTAGCGACCCTGTAGACTGTGTCCTGCCAGGTTTCTCCGTCAGAGAGGGGGCTCTCCAGGCAAGAATACTGGAGTTTATTGGCCAATACTGGTTGCCATACCCATCTCCAGCACTATATTTCCTGCTGCCCTAGCCGCCAACTCCCCTGAGTACCTGGTGCTGTCAGAACCCTTGTGACCCAAGCAGCTGCACCACCTCCACGCCTGGCCCTCACAGGGGCAAACCCAAGTCCTCCAGGGCAGCCTCAGGAGCTACACCCCAGCGGATGACCCACATGTAGAGGTGGAAATAAAACCACAATTGGAAACCCAGGGGCAGTGTGGCTAAGGAAGAAGACCCAAAACCTTCCCACGAGCTGTACAAGCTGCAGATTAAATCCACACGATCAACCAGGCAGACTCTGTGTCTATGGAATATATAAAAGGCCATTGAGAGTTCCCACAAAAGAAAACGCGCTATTTCTGATAGCTATGGATATTGGCGGCAAGAACACCCAGGAGTAGGACCAGGTTAGAATCTGAGCTGCCCCCACAGCAGGTCCAGAGATCAGTACAGTTTTGGAGGGCATCCTAGGGAGGTAATGTGATTCCCAGCACGGGAAAGGACTCTGACAGCAGACACTCAAGAAAAACATTTAGTATTCTTATTTTTTGACTTGTTCTGTAGATTCTTCTGGATGTTTTCTTCTTTTTTCCCCTTTCTTCACCTCCTCTGTTGTAGTTGTCTATTTTATTGGCACTAAGAAATCTAATTAAACTTTTGAGCGTTCTGCTTTTTTTTTTTCTTTATTCTCAGTCACATTTTTTATTGTCATAAACCTCTGCCTCTACGTTGGGCTTTTGCACTTCTGTGGCGTTTTGCTCTTTTTTTTCTTTTCTTTTTTTAATTTTAATTTTTAATTTTTTAAACCTATTATTTCTACATTTATTCCCTTGTTTCCTTTTCCTACTGTTATTTTCCCCTTGCAATTAATCTTTAATGTATATAAACCTTCTTTATCTACCTCTATTTAACTTTACATAGCTATTCTTTCTTTCTTTTCTTTCTCTCCTTTCCTCTCAACATATTTGTTAGTTTTATTTGCATTGCTTTATTCCCCAGTTGGCACCTTACTTTAGTTTTGTTTTCCAGTTTGTGCTTTAATTAGTTTTGTTCTGGTAGATATAATTTTTGGTTTCCTTTGTTTGCCAGGTCAATCTATTGTACTTTATTTTTGTTGGACTGTTTTGATTTTGCTTATGGCTGTATATGTATATGTGTATATTCAGTCATACTTTCTATTGTTGTTATAAACCTCTGCCTCTACATTGGGCTTTTGCAGTTCTGTGGAGTTTCTTTTTTCCCCTGTTTTATTTCTTTTTCCATTTTGTTCTCTTTTCTCTTTTTTTATATTTTCAATTTTTTAAACCTATTGTATTTTTTCTACATTTATTCTATTGTTTGCCCTTCCTACTGTTCTTTTCCCCTTGCAGTTAATCTTTAATGTATATAAATCTTCATCTACCTCTATTTAACTTTGTATATCTATTCTTTCTTTCTTTTCTTTCTTCCCTTTCCTCTCAACATATTTGTTAGTTTTATTTTCATTGCTTTATTCCCCACTTGGCACCTTGCTTTAGTTTTGTTTTCCAGTTTCTGCTTAAGTTAGTTTTGTTCTTAACTAGTAAATATAATTTTTAATTTCCTTTGTTTGCTGGATCAATCTACTCTACTTTATTTTTGTTGGACAATTTTCACTTTGCTCATGAGTGTATATGTATATGTGTATATTCCATTATTTTAATTATTATTTGCCTGATTTTGTAACTGCCATTGGTCTGGGGTTCATCTTTGGTTTCTCATTTTTGGACATTATTTTATTCTCCCTTAATGCCATAACAAACCACTTGTGGAATCTTCGTTCCTGACCAGAGATCAAACCCTGAGCCTTTGGAGTGGGAGCACTGACTCCAAGACCCTAGACGACTACTACTACTCTTCTCCCTAGAGAACGAACCCTAGGGAATATTAAATAGTGAGAACTCACACAAAGGAAACCACTTGAATACAAGACACAGCATCACCCAACCACCAGGAGCACCCTGTGCAGGACACCTCATCTAAACAACAAACAAAACAAAAATACAAACCCAATCATCAGCAGACAGAAGTACCACCTCACTCAGCCTTGCCCATCAGAGAAAAAACAAACAAAAAAACAAAAACTCAGCACAAATCTCACACTATACAAAGCTCACACAAGCCACTGGACCAACCTTAGGAGGGCAGAAACCAAAAGGAAGAAACAATTTAACCCTCTTCAAGGAAAGAATTCAACTTTCCTTGAAGCCTCGGAAAAGGAGACCTCAAACACAATAACTTAAAAAAAAAAAAAAATGAAAAGGCAGAGTAATACCGCACAAATGAATGGACAAACTAGAAACACAGAAGTCCAAATAAATGAAGAGGAAATAGGGAAATTACCTGAAAAAGAATTCAGAATAATGACAGTAAAGATGATCAAAATCCTTGAAAACAAAATGGAGAAAATGCAAGAATCAATTAACAAAGACCTAGAAGAATTAAAGAATAAGCACACAGAGACAAACAATACAATTACTGAAATTAAAAATACTCTAGAAGGAATCAATAGCAGAATATATGAAGCAGAAGAAAAAATCAATGAGCTGGAAGATAAAATGGTGGAAATAACTTCTGAAGAGCAGAATAAAGTAAAAAGAATGAAAAGAGCTGCAGACAGTCTCAGAGACCTCTGTGACAATATCAAATGCACCAGCACTCAAATTATAGGGGTCCCAGAAGAAGAGAAAAAGAAAGGCTTTGAGAAAATTTTTAAAGAGTTTATAGTTGAAAATTTCCACAACATGGAAAAGGAAACAGCCAATAAAATCCAAGAGGCACAAAAGAGCCCCATACAGGATAAACCCATGGAGAAACATGCCAAGATACATACTAATCAAACTAACAAAGACTAAACACAAAGAAAAAATATTAAAAGCAGCAAGGGAGAAGCAACAAGTAACATATAAGGGAAACCCCATATGCTTAACAGCTGATCTTTCAGTAGAAACTCTGCAGGCAAGAAGGGAATGGCAGGATATATTTAAAGTACTGAAAGGGAAAAATCTACAACCAAGATTACGGTACCCAGCAAGGATCTCATTCAAAATTGATGGAGAAGTAAAAGGCTTTTCAGACAAGCAAAAGTTAAGAGAATTTAGTACCACCAAACCAGCTTTACAACAAATGTTAAACAAACTTATATAGTCAAGAAATACAACAGAAGAAAAAAGATCTACAAAATCAAACCCAAGCAATTAGAAAATGGCAATAGTGACATGAAGTCGCTCAGTCATGTCCGACTCTTTGTGACTGCATGGACTGTAGCCTACAAGGCTTCTCCATCCATGGGATTTTCCAGGCAAGAATACTGGAGTGGGTTGCCATTTCCTTCTCCAGGGGATCTTCCTGACCCAGGGATCAAACCCAGGTCTCCCACATTGTAGGCAGACACTTTACCCTCTGAGCCACCAGGGAGGCAATAGGAACATATATATCAATAATTACTTTAAATGTAAATGGATTAAGTCAACCAAAAGACACAGATTGGATGAATGGATACAAAAACAAGACCCATATATATGCTGTCTACAAGAAACCCACTTCAGACCTCAAGACACATATAGGCTGAAAGTGAGAGGGTGGAAAAATATATTCCATGCAAATGGGAAGCAAAAGAAAGCTGGAGTAGCAATCCTCATATCAGACAAAATAGACCTTAAAGTAAAGAAGATCACAAGAGATAAGGAAGGACACTACATAATGATCAAGGGATCAATCCAAGAGGAAGACATAACAATTGTAAATATCTATGCACCCAACATAGGAGCCCCTCAATACATAAAGCAAACACTAACAGACATAAAAGGAGAAATTGACTGTAACACAATAATACTAAGAGACTTTGACACCCCATTCAGACAAATGGACAGATCATCAAAACAGAAAATTAATAAGGAAACACAAGCCTTAAATGACGCATTAGATGAGATGGATCTCACTGGTATCTTCAGGACATTCCATCCAAATGCAGAATACACCTTCTTCTCAAGTGCACTTGGGACATTCTTCAGGATAGACCACATCTTGGGTCACAAACCAAACCTCCGTGAATTAAAGAAAATTGAAATTGTATCAAGCATCTTCTCCGAACACAATGCTATGAGACTAGATATCAGTTACAAGAAAAAAACTGTATGAAACACAAACACATGGAGATTAAACAACACGTTTTGAAATAACCACCAGGTTACTGAAGAAATCAAAAGGAAAATCAAAAAAATTCTAGAAACAAATGGCAATAAAAACATGACAACTCAAAACCTATGGGATACAGCAAAGGCAGTTCTAAGAGGGAAGTTTATAGCAATACAATCCTACCTCAAGAAACAAGAAAAACATTGAATAGACAACCTAACTTTACACCTAAAGCAACTGGAAAAAGAAGAACAAAAAAAAAAAAATTAGTAGAAGGAAAGAAATCATAAAGATCCAAGCAGAAATAAATGAGAAAGAAATGAAAGAAACAATAGTAAAGATTAATAAAACTAAAATCTGGTTCTTTGAGAAGATAAACAAAATTGACAAACCTTTAGCCAGACTCATCAAGAAAAAAAAAGAAAGAATCAAATCAACAAAATTAGAAATGAAAAAGTAGAGGTTACAACAGACAATGCAGAAATACAAAGGATTATAAGAGACTATTATAAACAACTATATGGCAACAAAATAGACAGCCTGGAAGAAATGGACAGATTCTTAGAAAAGTTCTATCTTCCAAGACTGAACCAGGGAGAAATAGAAATTATGAACAACCCAATTACAAGCACTGAAATTGAAGCTGTGATCAAAAATCTCTCAAAAAACAAAAGCCCAAGAACAGATGGCTTCACAAGAGAATTCTATCAAACATTTAGAGAAGAGCTAATGCCTATCCTTCTAAAACTCTTTCAAAAAATTGCAGAGGAAAGAACACTTCCCAACTCATCCTACAAGGCCACCATCACCTTGACACCAAAACCAGACAAAGAAAACACACACAAAAAAGGCAAACTGTAGGCCAATATCACCGATGAACACAGATGCAAAAATCCTCAACAAAATTTTAGCAAACAGGATTCAGAAACACATCAAAAAGCTCATACACCATGGGCAAGTTGGGTTTATTCCAGGGATGCAAGGATTCTTCAATAAACAGAAATCAATCAATGTGATACACCATATTAACAAATTGAAAAATAAAAACCATATCATCATCTCAATAGATATAGAAAAAGCCTTTGACAAAATTCAGCACCTATTTATGCTTAAAACTCTATAAAAAATAGACATTGAAGGAACCCACCTCAACATAGTAAAGGCCATATATGATAAGCCTACAGCAAACATTTTTCACAGTGGTGAAAACCTGAAAGCATTCCCCCTAGATCAGGAACAAAAAAAGAGTGTCCACTTTCACCACTATTATTCAACATAGTTCTGGAAGTCCTAACTACAGCAATCAGAGAAAAAAAAAAAAAAAAAGAAATAAATGGAATAAATGGAATCCAGATCGGAAAAGAAGAAGTAAAGCTCTGTTGGCAGATGACATGATATTGTACATAGAAAACCCTAAAGAGAGTATCAGAAAATTACTAGAGCTAACCAGTGAATTTAGCAAAGTTGCGGGATACAAAATCAATGCACAGAAAACACTTGCATTTCTATATATGAACAATGAAAAGTCAGAACAATTAAGGAATCAATCCCATTCATCATTGTGAAAAAAAGAATTAAATATCTACTTTAGGAATAAACTTACCAACAATGGTGTGATCACTCACCTAGACCCAGACATCCTGGAATGTGAAGTCAGGTGGGCCTTAGAAAGCATCACTATGAACAAAGCTAGTGGAGGTGATGGAATTCCAGTTGAGCTATTTCAAATCCTGAAAGATGATGCTGTGAAAGTGCAGCATGCCATATGCCAGCAAATTTGGAAAACTCAGCAGTGGCCACAGGACTGGAAAAGGTCCGTTTTCATTCCAAACCCTAAGAAAGGCAATCCCAAAGAATGCTCAAAATACTGCATAATTGCACTCATCTCACACGCTAGTAAAGTAATGCTCAAAATTCTCCAAATCAGGCTTCAGCAATACATGAACCATGAACTTCCAGATGTTCAAGCTGGTTTTAGAAAAGGCAGAGGAACCAGAGACCAAATTGCCAACATCTGCTGGATCATCGAAAAAGCAAGAGAGTTCCAGAAACATATCTATTTCTGCTTTATTGACTATGCCAAAGCCTTTGACTATGTGGATCACAATAAACTGTGGAAAATTCTGAAAGAGATGGGAATACCAGACCACCTGACCCACCTCTTGAGAAACGTGTATGCAGGTCAGGAAGCAACAGTTAGAACTGGACATGGAACAACAGACTGGTTCCAAATAGGAAAAGGAGTATGTCAAGGCTGTATATTGTCACCCTGCTTATTTAACTCATATGCAGAGTACATCATGAGAAACACTGGGCTGGAAGAAGCACAAGCTGGAATCAAGATTGCCAGGAGAAATATCAATAACCTCAGATATGCAGATGACACCACCCTTCTGGCAGAAAGTGAAGAGGAACTAAAGAGCCTCTTGATGAAAGTGAAAGAGGAGAGTGAAAAAGTTGGCTTAAAGGTCAACATTCAGAAAACTAAGATCATGGCATCTGGTCCCATCACTTCATGGGAAATAGATGGGGAAACAGTGGAAGCAGTGTTAGATTTTATTTTTGGGGGATCCAAAATCACTGCAGATGGTGATTGCAGCCACGAAATTAAAAGACACTTACTCCTTAGAAGGAAAGTTATGACCAACCTAGATAGCATATTAAAAAGCAGAGACATTACTTTGCCAACAAAGGTCCGTCTGGACAAGGCTATGGTTTTTCCAGTGGTCATGTATGGATATGAGCATTGGACTGTGAAGAAAGCTGAGCACCGAAAAATTGATGCTTTTGAACTGTGGTGTTGGAGAAGACTCTTGAGTGTCCCTTGGACTGCAAGGAGATCCAACCAGTCCATCCTGAAGGAGATCAGTCCTGGGTGTTCATTGGAAGGACTGATGCTGAAGCTGAAACTCCAATACTTTGGCCACCTCATGCAAAGAGTTGACTCATTGGAAAAGACCCTGATGCTGGAAGGGTTTGGGGGCAGGAGGAGAAGGGGACGACAGAGGATGAGATAGCTGGATGGCATCACTGACTCGATGGACATGAGTTTGAGTAAACGCCAGGAGTTGGTGATAGACAGGGAGGCCTGGCATGCTGCGATTCATGGGGTTGCAAAGAGTCGGACACGACTGAGTGACTGAACTGAACTGAACTGAAAGAGACAAAAGAACTGTACACAGAAAAATTAAAAGACACTAATGAAAGAAATCAAAGGTGACATAAACATATGGAGAGATATTCCATGTTCCTAGGTAGGAAGAATCAATATTGTGAAAATGACTATACTACCAAATATAATCTACAGATTTAATGCAATCCCTATGAAATTACCAATGGCATTCTTCATAGAACTAGAACAAAAAATTTCATAATTCATATGGAAACACAAAAGACCCCAAATAGCCAAAGCAGTCTTGAGAAAGAAGAATGAGGCTGGAGGAATCAACCTTACTGGTTTCAGATTATACTACAAAGCTACAGTCATCAAGACAGTATGGTACTGGCACAAAAACAGAAATATAGACCAATGGAACAAGATAGAAGGCCCAGAAATAAGCCCATGCATCTATGCATACCTTATTTTTTAAGTTTTAGAAGGAATTTTAGAAGGAGGCAAGAATATACATTGGGGCAAACACAGCCTCTTCAGTAAATGGTGCTGGGAATATTGAACCACTACATGTAAAAGAATTAAATTAGAACTTCCTAACACCATACACAAAGATAAAGTCAAAATGGATTAAAGACCTAAATGTAAGACCAGAAACTATAAAATTCTTAGAGGAAAACATAGGCACAACACTCAATGATATAAATCAAAGCAAGATCCTCTATGACCCATCTCCTAGAGTAATGGCAATGAAAACAAAAGTGAACAAGCGGGACCTGATTAAACTTAAAAGTTTCGGCACAGCAAAGGAAACTATAAGCAAGGTGAAAAGACAACCCTCAGAATGGGAGAAAATAATAGCAAATGAAAAAACTGACAAAGGGTTAATTTCCAAAATATACAAGCACCTCATACAACTCAATACCAGAAAAACAAGAAACCCAATCAAAAAGTGGGGAAAAGACCTAAACGGATATTTCTCCAAAGAAGACATACAGATGGCTAACAAACACATGAAAAGATGCTCAACATTGCTCATTATTAGAAAAATGCAAATCAAAACTACAATGAGATATCACCTCACACTGGTCAGAATGGCCCTTATCAAAAAGTCTATAAACAATAAATGCTGGAAAGGGTGTGGAGAAAAGGGAACACTCTTGCACTGTTGGTGGGAGTGTAAATTGATACAGCCACTATGGAAGACAGTATGGAGATTCCTTTAAAAATGAAGAATAAAACCACCATATGACCCAGGAATCCCACTCCTAGGCATATACCCTGAGGAAATCAAAATTGAAAAAGACACAAGTATTCCATTGTTCACTGCAGCACTATTTGCAACAGCTAGAACACGGAAGCAACCTAGATGTCCATCGACAAATGGATGGATAAAGAAGTTGTGGTACATATACACAATGGATATTACTCAACCATAAAAAGGAACGCATTTGAGTCAGCTCTGATGAGGTGGATGAACCTAGAACCTATTATACAGAGTGAAGTGAGTCAGAAAGAGAAAGATAAATACCATATTCTAACACATATATACGGAATCTAGAAAAATGGTACTGAAGAATTTATTTACAGGGCAATAGTGGAGAAACAGACATAGAGAATAGACTTATGGACATGGGGAGAGGGGGTATGAGGGTGAAATGTATAGAAAGAGTAACATGGAAACTTACATTACCATATGTAAAATAGATAGCCAACGGGAATTTGCTGTCTGGCTCAGGAAACTCAGACACGGGTTCTGTATCAACCTAGAGGGGTGGGATGGGGAGGGAGATGGGAGGGAGGTTCTAAAGGGAGGGGATATGTGTATACTTATGGCTGATTTGTGTTGAGATTTGACAGAAAACAGCAAAATTCTGTAAAGCAATTATCCTTCAATAAAAAATTAATTAATTAATTAAAAAATGCTAACTTTGATGCCATTAATAAGATCATATTATCAAATTTACCATCATCCCTATCCCTGGATGGAATACACTACTAAATAACTTTGGTATCAAAATGAAAACATGTAAAACAATTCTATCTCAAGACATACTTTGCTATTTTAGTTTCCTAGTTCCATCTACTGATTAATATAGGATAAGGTGGTATGGGAAGAATATCCCTAATTTTGAGGCAAAGAAGATGATAAGAATTAAGAGCTGGCTTAGAGGTGTTAAAACACTATCTTCCAAAACTCATTTTCTCATTATTAATCCACATTACTTATTTTATTAGCTATTTTCCAAGTTTAAACATACAGGTGACAAAAGCCCATTCATATGGCAATGCAGGCAGGTTCTATGACATTAGCAAACTCATATGGAGCCATTTGTCAAAGAATTACTGCTTTACTTTTATTATTAACGAGAACAATAATGGTAACAGATAACGTTTACTGAGTACTTGGAATGGTCAAAGCATTATTTCAGAATTTTAAAACTACTATTTTATTCTCAAACCATTCTTTAAAAATACACCTTATTTCTGCCATTTTGTTGACAGAGATACTGAATCCATAAATCATAAAAACAGGCTTCCAGATTGCTCAGCAGGTAGTTTGTGGGTCTGGGATTTGAACTCAGATTTATCTAGTTAAAATCCATTTTCTTTAGATGCTGGCAATATTGACCACCCTTTGTCCTTTTTGATAGTTTACCTCAGTTTCTTTATCTTCAAAGTTGTGATTATTGTCCCTTTTCTGGGTATCTAATAGGCTCCTAAGAATCTTTCAAAACCTTCACTAAGAATGGGTATGAAAGACAACAACAAAAAGGTAATAATGTGACAAAGATGTGTTAATTAACACATTTGTGATAAACATTTCACAATATATTACACATATCAAGCATCACTGTACACCTTATACTTCCCTGGTGACTCAGACAGTAAAGCACCTGCCTACAATGTGGGAGACCTGGGTTCAATCCCTGGGTCACAAAGATCTCCTGGAGAAGGAAATGGCACCCCACTCCAGTATTCTTGCCTGGAAAATCCCATGGACGGAGGAGCCTAGTAGGCTACAGTCCACGGGGTCACAAAGAGTTGGACACGACTGAGCAACTTCACTCACTCACTCACTCACTTAATCTTATACAATATTATATGTAAATTATATCAATAAAGTTGAGGGAAAAAAGAGTGGGTAAGAGACATGAGCATGAAGTCAGAGCATGAAATCACATTTTTCACTTACCAGCTGTTGATCTTAGGTGCATTATCTTACTTCAATAAGCCTCAATTTCCTTGTCTATAAAACAAAAATAAAAATTATAAGCTAATTCATAGGATTCTCATGAGAAGTAAATAAAGCATTTCTTGGACTAAATATGCTCCCCAGCTCACAGATATCTAAAAGGTAAGAGTTCTCATTACATTTTTTAAAGTTTTATTGGATATTACTTTAGAGTTTATTAGCTGGGTAAATTTGAAAAGGTTACTTAACTTCCCCAGGCTCCATTTTTTCTTACCTAAAATGAGAATTAAAATACTATCAATTATAATCATTTTGTCCAAATAATTTTTGTTGAAAATGGGATAATTTTGAGAATTTTTTTAAAAGTCATTTAAATAATTTTAGATAATTTAGCTAATATAATCTTGAAATAGTCACTAAAATTTGTTTTGTTTATATTGGTAGATCTAGAAAATAATTCCATACAAAAATATTTATAAAAGTAAAATTTCTAAAAAGAATAAATAAATTTGTGTAATGTAAAAGAAACTGAAGCACTTATAAATGTTACCTGAGTATTAAAAATAACAAGCACAGTAATTATACCTTCTATATATTCATATAATTTAAGCAGTTTTTAGCTATCTTTATCTCATAGCATATCACTATTATTTCTAAAACATGTATTTTCAATATTGATTTAGTTTTAATTTTTGATAATATTGTCTAGAATTACCCTTAAAATTACATATTGTAGTCAGTAAATTTGATATTCTTGATACCGCCAATTGACTTTTATATGTAGAACGTAATATTTGAGAAAATACATGAGAAAATATTCTGGCTATGAGTGTGAGGAATATGATATGTTCAGAGCAAATTCTGCTAAATGTAGTATAGTCTGAATTATATTTTTCATATTTAATGTGGAAATATTTCAGCTCAAATACTTTCACAGAAGCTATATTCTGCCTCCACTAAAACTAACAATGTTCAACAAATTTTTTATAATTAAAATGTCATTAAGTTAACTAGTTCTGTTATTATTTTGAATGGATCTTTATATTTGTATTCTTGATCATCTCAATTTCATTTTATTATGGATATAGGATTTATTTATACAAGTAAAATCAGAAGTTTGATTAAACAATTCTTACCAGCAGGTAAGATTTTCCAAAACACAATTATGCACATTTATATTCTCATTTTCATTACATTCTCATCATTTAATTGTTCAATTGTTTCTTTTGTAGGGATAAATTTCAGTGTCTACCTGATTGTATGTTTTGTCTTTAATAGTTAATGTGAAAGCCACTCAGTTGTGTCTGACTCTTTGCAACCCCATGGACTATACAGTCCATGGAATTCTCCAGGCCAGAATACTGGAGTGGGTAGCCTTTCCCTTCTCCAAGAGATCTTCCCAACCCAGGGATTGAACCCAGGTCTCCCTCATTGCATGTGGATTCTTACCAGCTGAGCCACCAGGGAAGCCCAAGAATACTGGAGTGGGTAGCCTATCCCTTCTCCAGAGGATCTTCCCAACCCAGGAATCATACCGGGGTCTCCTGCATTGCAGGTGGATTCTTTACCAACTAAGCTATGTTAAAGCCCTATTAATAGTTAAAATTCCTTCCAAATCTTCAAAAGTTTGTTCCACTCTTAACACTGCAATTAAATAGTTACAATTTTTTTTAATAAAATGAAATAGAGAACCTGACTACAAGAAAGGGTCAGTAGAATTGTGGGAAAATTACAAAATCATTTATTATAGGTTCAAACATACCTAAAATTACATTTGTGATAGGCCATAAGAAGAGAAAATAAATATTAGTATATTGCCACAATGATATATGTGTGTTTGATACCAGTCCCAAAATTTTGTAGTTCAGTTTGTGAATGCATAAGATATTTGTAAATTTTGATAATTACAGCTGTACTTCAAAAAATATCATTATCAAAAAAACAGAATGCAGTAGTTGTTTGGATTATAAACTATGCATGTACCATAACAAATTTCCTGCACATGTCTGCCCCATGAATTTCTTAATTTATGAGAAAACTATTTTTTAACCATGCATTATATAGTAATGTAATATTTGTAGTCACATTATCACTATGAAAACAAACACATCCTCAGTGTTTACCTTTAGAGATGAATTAGCAAAGTGGTTCAAAATAATGTAAGGTGTTTCTCTTTCAATATAATGAACTTCCTCACCTATCTGATGGGATTGTCCATGTGTGATAGGTTGCCTTTCCACCATTTTCAAATTTTTCTCTTCTTTGAATTTTGTCAATTTAATTATAATGTGCTTTGGTTTAACCCTTTTATAGGGTTCAACTTATTTGGGGTCTTTTGAGTTTCATGAATCCGAATATCCATTTCTTTCCTAAGTTTGGGAAGTTTTCGGTCATTATTTAGATAGACTGTCAGTTCCTTTCTCTGTCTCTTCTCCTTCTAGAGTTACTATGATGCATAAATTTATTTTATGTGTCAGTGTTCCGAAAATACCACAGGTTTTCTTCATGGATTTTTTTTTATCCTTTTTTTCTTTTTGCTCCCCTGATGGGATAATTTTCAATGGAAATCGGAACCTAATTTTTCCTTCTTTTTCTAAGTTGCTGTTGAAGTTCTCTTTTGAATTATTCAGTTCCATCATTACACTCTTCAGCTATAGCATTTTCATTTGCTTTGTTTGATGGTTTCCATTTCTTTGTTAAACTCCTCATTTGTTTCTTCTAATGTTGTCTGTTTTCTGTACTTCACTGAACTTCTTTAAGAGGGTTATTCTGAATTCTTTGTCAGACAATTCAATGATTTCCATTTCTTTAGCATCAGTTATGGGAGCTTAGTTCCTGTTACTGGTGTCAGGTTTACTCGGTTATTTGTGATTCTTGTAACCTTGTGTAGGTTTCCGTCCCTTTTAGCATACAATCTCTTCTTTCAGACTTAATGGTTTTTGTGTTAGCAGGTTAAGACCCTTGGCAGTCACTTCAGCTTAGGGTAGTGGATGGGTCAGGTAGTAGTATCTGCAGACAGATCTGGAGCATGTTATAGGGATCCCTAGTTGGGTGAGGTCACTGCCTTTTCCTCTTAGGCTGAGGGAAGAGTTGCCAGTGGCTGGGCTCCACAGTCAGGTAGGTTTTCTGGCTGAGCTTCATGTTCAACCAGTGCCTCTGGGTGAGCTCCCCAGCTGGACAGAGTTGCTGGCTGTTTTCCATATTTGGATGGGGCCACTCTCTGGCTCTGGAATCACCCCTGTTCAGGTGGGGCCTCAGGCTGTCCTCCCCAACCTAGATGGTACCCTGGCTGGACTTTACATTAAGGCAGGGCCACAAGCTGGGCTTTATGGGTGGGTAGATCAGGGAGCAGAGAAGGCAATGGCACCCACTCCAGTACTCTTGCCTGGAAAATCCCGTGGGCAGAGGAGCCTGGTAGGCTGCAGTCCATGGGGTCACTAAGAGTTGGACACGACTGAGCGACTTCACTTTCACTTTTCACTGTCATGCATTAGAGAAAGAAATGGCAACCCACTTCAATGTTCTTGCCTGGAGAATCCCAGGGATGGTGAGGCCTGGTGGGCTGCCGTCTACGGGGTCACACAGAGTCAGACCCGACTGAAGCGACTTAGCAGCAGCAGCAGATCAGGGAGGGTGTTCACAGCTGGGAGAGGTTTTAGGGTGGGTTTTCTGGTCAGGAGGGGATGCTAGCTATACCCCACAGTTGGGTGGGGGTGATGAGTATGCTCTAGGGTTGAGAAGAATCTCTATCATGGCTTCTTGGTCAGGTACGGACACAAGCTATGCTCTGCAATTGGGTAGGGTCACTGACTGGGGTCCCTGCATCAGGGAGGCTGCTGGAATCCCTCAGGATCGCATGTCCTGCTCCACTGATAGGTAGGGTTGTGGGCTGAGCTCTGTAGCTGGGTGGTTCCACAGGCTGAGTTTTCAGCCTCTTTTGGGTCTTTTCAGGCCCCCTGGTTATTCAGGGCCAGTTGTTATTCATTTGCTAAGTTGTGTCTGACTCTTTATGACCCTAAGGACTGCAGCACGCCAGGCTTCCGTGTCCTCCACTATGTCCCAGAGTTTGCTCAAATTCAAGTCCATTGAGTCAGTGCAGTCTACTCATCTCATCCTCTGCCACTCCCATCTCCCTTTGCCTTCAATCTTTCCCAGTGTCAGGGTCTTTTGCAATGAGTCAGCTCTTCCCATCAGGTAGCCAAAGTATTAGAGCTTCAGCTTCAGCATCAGTACTTCCAATGAGTATTCAGGGTTGATTTCCTTTAAGATTGACTGGTTTGATCTCCTTACAGTCCAAGGGACTCCCAAGAATCTTCTCCAGCACCACAGTTCAAAAGCATCAATTCTTCAGTGCTCAGCCTTCTTTATGGTCCGATTCTCTCATCCTACATGACTACTGGAAAAAACATAGCTTTGGTTTCAAGGACAGAAATTATGCCTAACAGATGGACAGGGCTGCTGGCTTGGCTCCCTGCGTGCAAAAGCCGGAAGATGTCTTCTACTGCTGCAGAGTGTTGTGGCCACAATTTCTAGAGCAGTGGATCTGGATGCTAAAATCAGAAGCTGGGCTGTGAATCTGCTCTCCTACCAGGGAATGGTATGTGCTCCATGGCCAGCATGGCCTGGTGGTGGCGATCCAAATCAGGCCAAACTGCTAACTGAGCTCCCTGACCTGATTGGGTCATTGGCTTGGTTCTGCAGATCTGCACAACTGCTGGCTTGGATCTCTGCTTAAGCCTTACTGCAAGCAGGAATGCAGTTGGCCAGGTGGTGAACTGGTTAACTGCGTCTATCTGAATCCAGTAATTGAGCTCCACAGATTCTCCCAGTGACCCTGTGAGCCTACCAGGAAGCATCCAGCAATGCTAGGGAAGCTGGATTTTCACTCAGGTTCTGTTTTTCTCACTGGAGAAACACAGGTCCTGGGGGCCTTCTCAGTAGAGCACTGTGCCCCCCTACCAAGGAAGGGGTGATGTGGTCAAAGTGAAACTTCTCCTCTTACTCTTGTAATTCATTCATTCTCAGTCTTTGTTGTCTAGGAAGTGTTTCAGCCTCACCTGGGTTCTTTGATTTCACAACGCTCTCCTGTCTAGGCACAGTGGCTAGTTGGTCTTGTTTGTGTGTGCTCAGTCATGAGCTGTGTTCAACTCTTTGCAACGCCATGGACTGTAGCCCACAAGGTTCCTATACCCATGGGATTTTCCAGGCAAGAATACTAGAGTGGGTTGCCATTTTCTCCTCCGGGTTATATTCCCAACCCATGAACTGAACCTACATCTCCTGTGTCTCCTGCAATGACAGGCAGATTCTTTACCATTGCCATCTGGGAAGCCCCTGGTTGGTCTTTTAGGGGACTGTATTTTGATGATATCGCCACCTCTTTTAAGTTATTATTCTTAAAATGAAATTTTAAAATACACAAAGCATTAGTTCCTTGATAGTCTTGGTCTTTGTTTCATTAAAAAAATTTCAGACATAGAAACCTTAATTTTGCATTTTCCGTTATTAAATTCTTAAGATTGGTTCTAAAAGCAACTTCAAGTTGGACATTAGAGTATACGCTGTTTCATATCAGCTTGTTTTCTTTTTTTGAAGATGAAAATATCTTTTCTCCTTGTTCTGATTTTTGCTTTGCCATCAATGTCAATATTGCTTTTGCTAATTCAGATTTTAAATCAACTTCTGATTTCATTTAAAGCATTCCACACAATAGTCACAAATTTTTTTCTCTTTGCATGTCCTCTGTTAGTGTCTAAAAGAACTGTAGAGTTCAGTTCAGTTCAGTCACTCAGCCGTATCCGACTCTTTGCGACCGATAGACTGCAGCTTGCCAGGCTTCCCTGTCCATCACCAATTCCCGGAGCCTACTCAAACTCATGTCCATCATGTCGGTGATGCCATTCAACCATCTCATCCTCTGTCGTGGTAGTGGTAAGGAACCCACCTGCCAATGAAGGAGACATGAGAGAGTCAGGTTCAATCTCTAGATCGGGAAGATCGCCTGGAGGAGGGAAAAGCAACCCACTCCAGCATTCTTGCCTGGAGAATCCCATAGACAGAGGAACCTGGCAGGCTACAGTCCATAGGGTTGCAAAGAGTCAGACATGACTGAAGCAACTTGGCATGCACAATAATATTAAGATAGTCTAGCAAAGCAACAGCACTACACAGAATCACATGCCAAAATTACAATGAAATGATTTGTTTTCAGAACTCGTTTCTTGGAATGCCACTTATATGTCTTAGAACACCACCCATAAATTTTGAGCAGTATATTTTATAAGTATAAACATAATTTTTTTCTTTTTTGCGAGAATGGCTCACCATCAGCAGCAGACAATTCCAAGAACATACACTTAAAAAATGGCAACAACTGCAAGCATGACTGCTGAGATAATAACCATGCTTTTCTATCATGTTCCTGTCCTTTGTCTTTCAAATTGGATGCCTGTCTTTCACTAATTCTCAGCTTCTAAGATTATCCAGAGACCCGTGTCAGTTAACACATTATACAAAGACACAGAAATAAACATTAGTAAAGCTGCCATCCTTCCTGAAATAAGGGATGAGATTATCCATTTGATTACTGATTTATTTTACTTTCAGAGTAGTTAAAACTCCAGAAAAATTTGCGTAGGGAGGCTACACATTAGTCTATCCTTGAGGTTTGAAAGATTGGATAAGGCCACTATTGGAAAGCATGGTGGTTCAGTGGTAAAAATCTCGCCTGCCAGGGCTGGAGATGCAGGTTTGATCCCTGGGTCAGGAAGCTCCTCTGGAGAAGGAAATGGCAACATTCTTGCCTGTGAAATCCCAGGGACAGAAAGAGCCTGATGAGCTACAGTCCACGGGGTTGCAAAAGAGTTGAACACAGCTTACTGACTAAACAACAACATATTAAATCAGGGAAGAAAACCAGATGACCTTAAAAGCCACTTACAACCTTAAAATAATAAGGCTATATTCAATGCCCGGGATTAACTCATTAAGCCATTGCCACTAGCTGTTAAATTTTCTAATATTCTGAGCCTGCTCTGAGCCTCTGTACTGCTTAGAGCTGAGTTACTACAGAAGAAAGAAAAGTCAGATTGAGCTGTCATCCCCAAAAAATTAACATATGCACCTAATTGGCTTAGGTTTTATTATTATTATTATTCATATAATTAAAATGTGTGTCTATAGAAAATGTGACCATTATTTTTAAATTACTATTTCAGAAAAGCAAGTTATCAAGATTAAGGTTGTGACACAAGTAAGGGAAATTCATAAAGTGTGCAGAAATTACAGCTAAATCCAGAATGGGCATATCAGTACATAAGCAGGAACACATTTTCAAGTTCTTGATATGCTTGGCCTCTATCCATACCACTAATTACTTCTCAGCTCAAACAAGCAAAATCGCTAGCGATTTGCTCAGCAATAGGTGAAAAGATATGTTTCTTTTTTTCTTTCCCTGTGGAAAATTGTCTGCATTGTACTGCAATGCTGAGCAAGTTATTCTTAGCAGCATGTCTCCTCAGACATTTTATGGCAGCTTGGGGAATATTAAATGTATGATTAATAAATAATTACAACTATGTGTCCTATCTTCAACCCATATTCAAAAGGAATTTTGACTGTATGAGGCATTTAAGAGAAGTTCTGAAAACAATATATTTATACATTTTAATTTAGATTTATTCCAATGTTAAAGTACAAATATTTACATACCCCATGCCTACTTTACATATAGAATTATTTTAACCATTATCAGTATACAACTACCTCCAGGGAGAAATGCAGTAAAGAATTTAGCAGCAGGAAAATACAGTAAACAACAATTTAGGACAGAAGGTAAAGAACATTGTAAACATGGAAAATCTGAAATTAGAGAAAGAATTTTTAATTAGGCAGAATGTAATCACTCAGCTGGAATTTGTCTGCGTTACCAGGACAGGAGCATTTTGTTACTGTGGCGGAAAGGGCTTTCAGATATTTCAAGAACAAACCAAGCAGAAAATCCCATCTCAGTCTTATTCACCACCTCTCTACCTAAGAGAACAATATAGTGTGAGCTTAGCCTATCCATTCTTGTGTAGGGATATAATATTGGAATGATTATATCACTGGCAACAGGGTATAGTCTTCATGAGCCTAGGCCCTGAATTTTCTGGAAAAGTCCCAAATTCCTACTTGATCAATTCTAAGTGTTATCCTTAGGTTCCAAAATTATGATCACTGTGACTTTGAAACCCAAAGCTGTGGCTGATGAGAAAACACTGCTAGCTCCAGCTCAACCACTCAGCGTGTGCCCTAAAATGTTTCTATGCAATTTGGGTGGCAGTCCCAATCTCCCTCTTTATGCAAAGGCATGACTGGGAAGATGCCAAACAGTCTATCATTCCATGGCTTAACTAGCATTAAGCAGGACAGCCTAGCTGTTAAAAACACAGATGGTACCAGTGTGATTGGATTTGAATCCCAGCTCTGCTAATTCCCAACCCTGTTTGAATCTGGGCAAACTAATTAACCACTCTGTGCCTCAGCTTCTTCATCTGTAAAATAGCCTGATGACAATAGTAATTTCTCATGGAGTTGTTATAGGAGGCTTTGATGAGCTGACATAAAGCACCAATAAGGAGGAGGGGTATGTGGGGGTAAGGAATGGGAGTTTGGGATTAGCAAACTATTATATATAGGATGGATTAAACAGCATTCTACTGTACAGCACAGGAACTATATACATTCAACATCCTGTGACAAACCATAATGGAAAATAAAATGAAAAAGAATATATTTGTATAACAGAGTCACTTTGCCATACAGAAGAAATTAACACATCATAAATCAACTATACTTCAACAAAAATTTTTTGAAAAGAACCTAAGCACAGAACAGTAAATGTGATAAGCATAATGGTTAAGCAAACACATGTGAGAAAGGACTGCATATGTTCAAATTCTCTATTATTGCAGTGATTCAGCTGTCCTTCCCTCTTTATACTCCAGCTCTGAGCACCTTAGGAGAGGGGTTTTGCTCGGTATAATTATGAGAAAGCAGATTACAGAGGTTAAGAAACTTGCCCATATCTTACCTGACACCCAATATTTATAACCTTAGTATGCCTGATTTCAAATCTATGCTCTCTATACCCTGCTTACCCAGAGTCCCCAGAGATTTTACAAGATGGTTATTACTTATTACAATATGTTTTGGTCCCAAGTTTGTTGTCTACAAAAATATATAACAAGTATGATTTTTGGACATACAATGATTGAAAGGCAGTTTCTGGTTTACATTCTCACAATAAAAAATTAGCAGTTAAAGAATCAGATTCTACAGCAAGGCCTCCTGTGTTCATAATATCAGCTTTGTCACTACCTAGATGACCTCAGGCTTAACATCTCTGTGCCTCAGACTTCTTCTCTGTTAAGCGAGCAGAGTGTCAAGTGTTAGCTGCTCAGTCGTGTCTGACTCCATGCAACTCCATGGACCCATGGACCCATCGACCTACAAACCCTACCAGGCTCTTATATCCATGAAATATTCCAAACAGGAATACTGGAGTGGGTAGGTTTATTCCCATCTCCAGGGGATCTTCCCAACCCAGGAATTGAACCTGGGTCTCCTGCATTGCAGGCAGATTCTTTACCATCTGAGTCACCAGGGATGTCCCATAACAGTACTTAATTCAGAGTATTATTTAAATATTTAATTAATTAATTTTTTAAAAAGCCTTAGAGTAATGCCTGGCACATAGGAAGCAACATAGAAATGCTTCTCATTAATATACTTACCATTACTACTATTACTTGGGAGGCTGGGATGAGTGGCAGAAGAGATATTTAATAATACTATACCAATATAATCAGGACTATATGTACATATATAGCCTGCAGAGATGGGTAAATGTGTTTCCAGTTTTTGTTCAAACAGAAAATCACTCTTCTTTTCAAAGGGATGTGCTACTCCTTCCTCATGAACAGTTGCTTTAGTGTGCAGAAGGACACTGATCCCCAAACAAGAGACACTTAAAAGGCTCAGCTTAGAGATACAGAGGGATCCCAGGTGGCACAGTAGGAAAGAGTCTGCCTGCCAATGCAGGAGATGCTGGTTCAATCCCTGGGTCGGGAAGATCCCCTGTAGTAGGAAACGGCAACCTGCTCCAGTATTTCTGCCTGGAAATCCCATGGACAGAGGAGTCTGATGGACTACAGTCCACTGGGTCACAAAGAGTCAGACATGACTGACCACACATGCATGCACCCAGAGATACAGAAAGCTGGGATTATACAGACCCAACTAACAATAAACAAAAATGTTAAAAGGAGGCAAAGCCTTCCATGGAAACAAGCTGTTAAAAAGTCAATATCTAATAACAAGTGTTTGAGTAAGTATTATACATAAAAAACTCAAATGTAGTGGAATAGGTCTGACTAACTTGGATGAATTGAGAACAGCACCATGGGGAGAAGGAGGTGAAGACAGATTGGCACTGAGGTATCCCTTTGGCTACCCCTCTTCAAAGCTTATGATAACCAAAAGATGAAGGAGAAAATGACATTTACATCAGAAATCTTACTAAGACTTGAAAGTTTGTTGTTATGTATGTAAACAGTATATGGTTCTTTGTATAGTATGGAGCCTTCATTTTTTCCCATATTCATAGACCTCTAAATATAAAAGTGCCTTCAGGGATTGTAAAAGAGAGTTGTCTAAACTGGCTGGACCCCCACTCAGCTGTTAAATTTAAGATTCTGGTGTTCAGAGTGTACAAAATAAGTAGTACTTACAATATTTTCTCTTATTAAGGTTTATTTCTAAGTGGCCCCTCTTAGATTTGTCTTGGTAGGGTTTCAGTTTCCCATTTGCTTTCTCCTTTGTTTTCAGTAGAGGGAAAAACTTGAACAGATTTGCTGACAGCCCCAGTGAATGGGTCACTAAGAGGATTGTAGATTTTAATAGACTCTTCTCTTGCCTTCCCACGCAGTTAGCTATTTCCTAAAACCCTAAGTTCGAAGGATTTGAAATAGAACTTTAAATATTATAGAGCTGAACCATCAAAGAGTTTTAAACCTGCCACTGGATGAAGGACAGAAAGAAAGGACCATCTGATCTAAAGCCATGAATTCTTAGCACTGACGATGGCTCCCCTGGAGCAGAACAGAGGAAAACAGAAAAGGAAAATGCTTAATTGAACCAAAATAAGCTACTATGACATACATGGAAATCAAAGCTTCAAAATGGCAAATTAAAATAAAGGGTAAAGAAAGCAAAGGTGATGTTAACTTTCTTTCCTGAGGCTGCTAACTTATCTAGGGCAATGGATTTTAGATGCTAGAAAAAGTGCTGGTCCATAATGATGTTTTTAATGTTCTCCTACAAAGTGGAGAACATTAAAAGATTTTAAAATTAAAAGTTTTTTTTATTAAGGGTAGTTTTTTTTTAAAGGATTAATACTTAGTCTAGGAGTGTGTTCTACCTATGTGCTCAGTCAGTCAGTCATGTCCAACTCTGTGACCCCATGGACTATAGCCCGCCAAGCTCCTCTGTCCTTGGGACTTTCTTGGCAAGAATACTGGAGTAGATTGCCATTTTCTTCTCCAGGGGATCTTCTTAACCCAGGGATGAAACCCACATCTCCTGTGTCTGCTCCATTGGCAGGTGGATTCTTTACCATCAAGCCACCTGGGAAGCCCATTCTACTTACATTTTTGTATTAAAATACCACGTAATTGGAAGAGATGGTGACAAAATATGGTAGTTTATTTGTCCATTTCAATGCCTTAATGATTAAAATTAACAATCAACAACACTATATTACCCACCTACTCCCCAAAATTCTGATCCATGAAAAAACAGTCTGAGACCCAGCAATTTGAGTCAGTTCTCTTCCAGAGGGCACATTAGCATTACCTTGGAAGTAGTTTCCAAGCACAGCTCCCCTCCCCACCCTTTGTGGTATGAGCTCTCAGAAGGGAAGTGGAAGGAGAGGGACGGGAGATGTGTATTCTTATATAAGACTCTGATACAGACCCTAATTGACATCCACATTCTCACAGGAGAATGCTCAACTCTCATCCCTGGAAGACCCATATCTTTTTATTTTGTGTTTTTCTCGAATGTATTCACCTCTGTGGACAGAGGACAAGTAGTTTACAATGAATTTTCCTAAATAAGAGAAATAATATTTTAGGAAACAAGTTTTTATGCTCCACATAAAAAAGCTCTTTGAAGGAGAAGCTTCAAGGAAATGGCAATTCTTTTCATAAAGAAATCATAATATTAAGACTCTAGGGATATAGCAAATATATTCTTGACTGTGGTGGCAAGCTAAATAAAGTCCTTGAGCTAATTTTAATGGAAAAATTTCTACACACAAACCGAATAAATAGACATACTCTATAAATATATATTTCTTGAGTTCTAAAAAAAACACATGGAGGACTGCTAAAATACATATTCAAACTGTGCAAGATGGGTGAAAGTGTAAAAGTAAATCCAGTTTTCTTTAACACTGTGAAGCAAAATAAAATGTTTAAAACACTGAATTCCTCTCTGTACTTGAGGAGATTGCTCTAGTACAATCTTTTTGCTCTAGTCTAGCTCATTTCCTCACTGACTGTATATTCAAAACAAATTTACTTATTTAGCCATTGATTTCCACGGAAGACTTTGCCTCCTTATGGTGCTATTAGAACTAATGCTATACCCCGACCTTCCTCTCACTCCACCCTACTGCCAGAGCAAAATAAGTCTCAACTTTTCCTCTGCAAATTCTACGCATGCTCTAAAGCCTCTCTTGTATATACAAGCACAGAACACAGCATGTGCTTGGCACTTGCAAGGCTCCAAAAGGACCTAAGGGGAAATTTGAGGTTTTAAGGAGATTTGGATTCTAGGTGTGGGATATGAGTTGGAGGAGGCCTTGAATAGAAACAGGGAGATTCTGTAGGAGGCTGCTGTAATTATCTAGGACAACGATTATCAAAGCATGGCCTCCAAATCATCAAAATCAGAATCACCTGGAACTGCAATTTGTTAGAACGGCCAATTGTCAGGCCGATCCCAGACCTACCAAATCACAAACTACAAGTTCCATCCCAGCAATCTGCATTGTAGCAAGGCTCCCAGGTGATGCTCATGCACACTGAAGGATGTGAGCCACTGACTTAGCAGTGGGAAACAAGATTAGTGGCAATGGCTTCGGAAAGCGGAAAACACACTTTCCAGCTGTCACTGAACTGAAAGACACGATGACTGATTAGATGACAAGGAAGAAGTGAAAAAAAAAATTGAAGCTTTTTATTTGTGTGACTTATGCCTAGTGGAGCCTTTCAGAGATATAGAAATATAAGAAAATATAAGATTAATGGTGCAGCATAGAAAATAAATGTTTTTTTTCTATTCTCTCTGTGTGCATGCATGCTCAGTTGTGTCCAACTCTTTGCAACCCCACAGACTGTAGCCCACCAGGCTCTTCTGTCCAGGGAATTTCCTAGGTAAGAATACTGGAGTGGGTAGCCACTTCCTTCTCCAGGTGATCTTCCTGATCCAGGAGTCAAACCCACATCTCCTGCATCTCCTGCACTGGCAGGAGGATTCTTTACCACTGAGCCACCTAGGATGCATCATATCTGAAATTTTAGACATTCAAATGGAGATGTCCAGAATGGTAGTACAACAAAAAGATCTGAATATAGGAAGAAGGATTAAGATAAAAGTGATCATAGGAGTGATTAAAGTTGAAGAGCTAATTAAAAAAAAAAAAAAACAAGGGAACAGAGGACGTCACCCAAGCAGAAAGTATGAGAAGTGAAGGAAACTGGAAAGATAGAAAAAACGGGAAACTGGAAAAAAGGAAGCTGGAATCTGGAAAACACTAACATTTAAAGAATAGATGCGTGCAAAGCTTGGGAGAAAAAAACAGGATCATGGTATTTTAGAAGTTCAACAAGGCAAGAGTTTTAAGAAGGAGGAGTTAATCAACAGTTTTAAATGTCACAGGGAGATTAAGGTATGAGAAGAAATATATCCATTAATTTTGGAAATGAATACAGTTGTGACTTTGATAAGAAAAATTTCAATGGTGACGAAACGAGATAAGGTAGGAGGAAAAAAAGAATGAATTAGGACTCTGGTTTCAGCCATAACATGTAAAAAGTTTAGCATTCATTGCTCTTATCCTTATAACAACAAAAAATAAGTTGGACAAACTGAAAATAAGTGACTTTTCTTGGACCCATCAGAGAACTGACACCACTTCCAAAATCTGGAGAAAGGATCATCCAAGAAAATGAGCCTGCTATGTTTACCTGAAGGAGAAGCCATTGGAGCCAGCAACTGATAGGAATACTTAAAAGGTTATTTTGCCAAATTGCTGGAGGATGAGCATGGACTAGCATGAGTGTGAGAAACTCCTGGGACCTTCCAGAATATCATGGCTTCTCCTTCCGGGTGATCATCTAGCAAAAATCCCTCCCTGATTCAGTCACGGAGAGTGTTTTGATCACTTCCTCTCCACCCTACTGGTGAGGGAGGGGTTCATTCTAGGATTACAAGAAGAGCCAAACTCACAGCAACTGACACTGGATACATGAGCTTGACAGCAATTTATGAGTCACATCCAGCCACAGTCCAAGAGAGGATGCAATAAAGGAATACCTGGGGGCTTCACTTGGGAACAGAGTGAAAAACGAAGGGCTGTGGAAGGCAAGTTTTATAGTAGCAAGAGGAGAAGGTGCACCTCAGTTTCTCCATAAAGATGTGGTTGGCTTGTTTGATTAATTCTGTAATCTGGCATGGAACTGAAACTCACTATTCATGGATTAAAATGACCTGTATTTAGTCCATTTGATAGGGAGGATTGTTAAGCAGAGGGTCATACCAAAGGAAGCAGAGTGAGACGAAAGTAACCACAAAGTTTTCTATTTTCTGTATTTGATGTATTGACACTTGGGCCTTGCTGACCTTGGAGGAACTGCCACTCTCAGAACTAGCCACTTTTTAGAGATAACAAAGGACTTGCCTGTGAGCATACTTTTCATTTGCAAACCAAGTCTAAAGAGGCCTTACAAATAGCTGAAGAAAGAAGAGCAGCTAAAAGCAAAGGAGAAAAGGAAAGATATACCCATTTGAATGCAGAGTTCCAAAGAATAGCAAGGAGAGATAAGAAAGCCTTCTTCAGTGATCAATGCAAAGAAATAGAGGAAAAACATAGAATGGGAAAGACTAGGAATCTCTTCAAGAAAATTAGAGATACCAAGGGAACATTTCATGCAAAGATGGGCACAATAAAGGTCAGAAATGGTATGGACCTAACAGAAGCAGAAGCTATTAAGAAGAGGTGGCAAGAATACACAGAAGAACTATACAAAAGAGATCTTCATGACCCAGATAACCACTATGGTGTGATCACTCACCTAGAGCCAGACATCCTGGAATGCAAAGTCAAGTGGGCCATGGGAAGCATCACTATGAACAAAACTAGCGGAGGTGATGGAATTCCAGTTGAACCAATTGCAAATCCTAAAAGATGATGCTGTGAAAGTGCTGCACTCAATATGCCAGCAAATTTGGAAAACTCAGCAGTGGCCACAGGACTGGAAAAGGTCAGTTTTCATTCCAATCCCTAAGAAAGGCAATGCCAAAGAATGCTCAAACTACTGTACAATTGCACTCATCTCACATGCTAGCAAAGTAATGCTCAAAATTCTCCAAGTCAGGCTTCAACAACACGTGAACCATGAACTTCCAGATGTTCAAGCTCGATTTAGAAAAGGCAGAGGAACCAGAAATCAAATTGCCAACATCTGTTGGATCATCGAAAAAGCAAGAGAGTTCCAGAAAAACATCTACTTCTGCTTTATTGACTATGCCAAAGCCTTTGGCTGTGTGGATCACAATAAACTGTGGCAGATTCTTCAAGAGATGGGAATACCAGACCACCTGACCTTCTTCCTGAAAATCTGTATGCAGGTCAAGAAGCAACAGTTAGAATTAGACATGGAACAACAGACTGGTTCCAAATCAGGAAAGGAGTTTGTCAAGGCTGTATATTGTCACCCTGCTTATTTAAATTATATGCAGAGTACATCATGCAAAATGCTGGGCTGGATTAAGCACAAACTGGAATCAAGATTGCTGGGAGAAATATCAATAGCTTCATATTTGTACATGACACCACCCTTATAGCAGAAATTAAGAAGAACTAAAAAGCCTCTAGATGAAAGCGAAAGAGGAAAGTGAAAAATTGGCTTAAAACTCAACATTCAAAAAACCAAGATCATGGCATCCAGTTCCATCACTTTATGTCAAATAGATGGGGTAACAATGGAAACAGTGAGAGACTTTCTTTTCTTGGGCTTCATAATCACTATAGATGGTGACTGCAGCCATGATATTAAAAGACACTTGCTCCTTGGAAGAAAAGCTATGACCAACCTAGACAGCATATTAAAAAGCAGAGACATTACTTTGCCAACAAAGGTCCATCTAGTCAAAGCTATGGTTTTTCCAATAGTCATGTATGGATGTGAGAGTTGGACTATGAAGAAAGTTGTGCACCAAAGAATTGGTGCTTTTGAACTGTGGTGTTGGAAAAGACTCTTGACAGTCCCTTGGACTGCAAGGAGATTCAACCAGTCAATCCTAAGGAAATCAGTCCAAATATTCATTGAAAGGACTGATGCTGAAGCTGAAATTCCAATACTTTGACCACCTGATATGAAGAAATGACTGGAAAAGACTCTGATGCTGGGAAAGATTGAAGGTGGGAGAAGAGGATGATATGGTTGGATGGCATCACCAACTCAATGGATATGAGTTTGAGTAAGCTCTGGGAGTTGGTGATGGACAGGGAAGCCTGGTGTAAAACAGTCTATGGGATCTCAAAGAGTCGGACACAACTGGGCGACTGAAGTGAAGTGAAGTGATTCAGAGTCTACCCCCTGAATTTATTACACTTCAAGCCATTATTCTCCCACTGTACTCACTCCAGGACCAGGTACCAGACAAGAAATAGTCCCCATACATCCAAGTCTGCAGAAATTATTCAAAGTAGCCAATTATGTTTACCCTGCCTTACCTGTTCCTTCCTGTGGAAACTACAGTAAAGATTCCTGACAACATTCTCCCCTGGCTTCCTGTCTGCTGATCGACCTTGGTAATTCCTCATGTGACCTTGTGTAATGTGCTATGCTTCCTGTTTCTAGGTGTTTTCGAGTATAGAAATTCTTCCTTCATGACAGTCATATTATGTCATGTGTTTATCATACCTGAATAAAACAAATCACAGCTACCTTGAAAACAAAGGAATTTGGGTTAAGACATTCAAGGTCCTCCTGGTTTTACCAGAGGCCAAGACAGCACACAGTTTTAACTTGTGGCCTTACATCTCCAACAGGGGGAAGAATAATCATTAAGAACTGTGTCCAGAACCTTATCAGGACATATACCTGTGCTCCAGGGGAAAATATTTGGCCAAAGCCTATCCCAATTGGGAGAAGGGCATTTTTCCACTCCAGCACTATCTAGCCTTTTTATTTCATAAAAGGGAGGGGGATTCAACAAGAGTCAATATTTCAAGAGGATAGGGAGAACTAAATCCAGGGAAAGTGGTAGGCAAAAGAAGGAAAAGTAAACAAAAAATGCTATACCAGTTGAGAAACACTTGTAAAAGACATAAACCTAAGACACAAATCCATTAAAGCATCGAGACTTAAATGTATGATTATAGAATACCTCTCTCCCCAACACTTCACCATCACACCAACCGGGCTCCAATATAGAGACAGCGGATTACACCTGAAAGAACTGAAGACACAGGCTCTTTCAGAAGGAGGCATAAGGAAATCTCAAAGTCAAGAACAGAGACAAAAGCAGGTCACTAGACAAGTTGAAGCTCTGGCACCTTTGGTTACAAAAAACATTAAACACATCCCACTCTTAGCCAGATCACCATATATTCTTACACTAAAGTACTTCAATCCCTATTACCTGGCACAAGATGTCCAGCTTTGGGGAAAAAATTACAAGGCATGCCAAACACAGCAGAGGGGGAAAAAAAAAAAAAGAACCAGATTTGTTATGACGCAGATGTTAGTATCATCCCACAGGGAACTTAAAATAACTACAATTAATATTTTAAGGGATCTAATGGTAAAAGTAAAGAAACATCTGGACCATGCCAGAGATGGAAACTCTTAAAAATAAATCAAAAATCAATTCTACAAATAAAAAACTTTGTAACAAAGAAAAAGAGTGTTTTGAGTGGCTGATCAGTAGGCTCAACATAGCAGAGGAAAGAATCATTCATTGTGATAATAATTCATCAGAAGCTTCCCACACTGAACTGCAATGAAAATGAACAGACTTTTAAAAAATAGGACAGACATCTAAGAAATGTAGGACAATTTCTAAAAGTGTAACTTAGTCATAACTGGAATATCACAAGAAGAAGGATATGAAACAGTAATGGATTATAACCCAGAGTATAAGATAAATATCAAGCCTACACTGATAAAAATGAATGAACAAGTTAACAGTTGTGAAAAAACAGATAAACTGTTTATGCAGAAGAATTCCATATAGTTGTATAGTTACTCCACCCTCAGGTAGATGGAGCATAATTCCTCAGTCCTGAAGAATTGGCTGTCCACTGAAACTTTCTTCCAAAGAGCACACATGTCAGAGGGAATAATTGACTTCCTACAAATTGTGCTAACAATCAGATATCCGTATGCATTAAAGCAAATTTTCATCCATGCTTTGTACCGTATCCAAATATAATTCAAAATGAATCATAAGCTTGAATGTAAAATCTAGAACTAGAAAACTGTAAGACAAAAACAGAGGAGAAAATCTTTGTGACATTGAGTTAGGCAATGGTTCTTAAATGTGACACCAAAACTACAGTCTATATAAGGAACATTTTATTTTTATAGATTCAAATTTAAAAATAACATCAAAAATGGAAAGACAAGTCTTATACTGGAGAAATATTTGTAAAAAACATAATTCTTAAAACACATGTATTCAGAATATATACAAATTTACAATTCAATGGTAATAAAATGAACAGTCTAATAGATTAAAATTGATTAAAATTTTTGAATAAGCACTTTTCCAAGTTAAATATACAAATGATAAACACAGGAAATAATACTCAACATCAAAATACACTCAACCACAAAAAATACCACTAAAAACCCACTTGAATAAATCTATTCAAAAGGGCTTTCCTAGAAATCCAAAAAAGAGGAGATATATGTATACCTGTGGCTGACTCAGGGGCTTTCCTAGGAGCTCAGTGGTAAAGAATCTGCCTGCAATACAGAAGACCCGGGTTCAATCCCTGGGTTACAAAGATCCCCTGGAGGAGGACATGGCAACTCACTCCAGTACTCTTGCCTAGAGGATCCCATGGACAGAGGAGCCTGGTGGGCTGCAGCCCATAGCTTTGCATAGAGTTGCACACGACTGAAGTGACTAAGCACATTTTGCACACGTTGCACACGACTGAAGTGACTAAGCAGCAGCAACACGGCTCATTCACTTTGTTTTACAGCAGAAAATGACACAGCAGTGTAAAGCAACTATACTCCAATTTTAAAAATGTTTGATATATACATAAATACTGGGGGCTTTGCAAAAGTTGGAAAGAATGTGGAGACACTGGAATTCTCATACACTGCTGTTAGGAATGTAAAAATGACACAATCACCTTGAAAAAAGTTTGGTATTTCCTCAAAAAGTTAAGCAAAAACTTACTGTATAACATTGTAATCCTACTCCTAGGTATCTCCCACGGTAATAAAAACATACAGCCAAAGACTTGTACATAATATTCATAGAGGCATTATTTATGATAGCCACAACCTGGAAAAAAATCCAAATGTCTATCAGCAGGTGAATAAACTATGGTGTATCTGTACAATGAAATAACTCTCCAAAATAAAAAAGAACACACAAGCAATACATGTAAAACAATAGTGAATCCCAAAACACTGTGCCATCTGAGAAAAGCTAGATACAAAAAACTACATATTGTACAAATCCAATTATTTGGAGTCTCTAGAAATTAGAAAACTATGAAGACAGAATGAGGTCAGTGATTGTTCAGGGCTGGAAGTAAGAATGGGATTAACTCTAAAAGGCAGGAAAGAACTTTTTGGGATAATGGAAGTATTCTAAAGTGTGGTGGTGACTGTATATATTTATTAAAACTCATAGAGACCTGTATCCTTAAAATAGGTAAATTTTACAGTCTGTAAATTGTCTCTCAATAAAGCTGCTTTAAGAAATAGTGAATATCTCCTAAAGAAGTAGAGGTTGTACTTACTTGAAAATTGACTAAAAGGAAAGAGATAAGCCTTTAAATAATAATTAAATAATCTTGATAGAGATGTATTTTCCCTTACAAAAATGAGAAACAGTTGAGCATACATAGTATAAAGGAGCCAGTAAATGATGGGAGACTAAAAACATAATGAAAAAAATATAATGGATCCAGACCCTTGAAAGCAAGTAGATGGATTCACTTAGGATGAAAAGGCTTATTTCATTCTCTATGCTGGGAGAGAAGATGGAAAAGTTGGATAAAGTTAAAGATAACAAATGGTGGTGATGGGGCAAAAAAAAAAAAAAGCATCAAGTTAAGAGTTTTATCCCCCAGTGTCAATTCTCACTTAGAATTAAATGGAAAGAATATATTCCTTAATTGTTCAGTTTCTTCCTAATGATAATAAATTCTTCAATTAGTATGAATAGCATGGTATTCTTTTTCACTGAAGTGCACTTACATTTGTAGCTATAACAATAAAACTTAGCAAAATAATCTTCATCATCAATCAATTGTAAGAGGTGTGTACAGTTAGGGGTCTTAGTATGGAAGAATTTAGAAAGGCACATGATGACAATTGAAAAAGAAACTGATTAGGATCTATAGGATTGCTGGGAACTTGAGGCTCACCTGACCTCAAGTAAATAATTGCTGGAAATGAAGAATTGCTTCCATCATTCAGTTAGGTATTTTCTTCAGCTCTAACCCATAGCACAAGGTAGATAAGAATAAGGTGGTGGTTAGGTGGATCTATTAATGCTCTCACTATTTCCCAAAAGATTTCTCTATAACTACTTTCACTCTGGTCGATTGCTCTATCGTCCTCACCTTTCTCCCCAGCTGGCCCTCGCTTCAATCTACCACCTCCAGTTCTGTCTGCCACTGCAGTTTACCTCAAAGTCCTGCATACCTCTCCTCCATTGGGAGTACAATGAGATGCAATATCTTAGGCTTCCCTGGAGTGTCTGTATTACTGCCGAGCAATTAGTCATGATTAAGTTTCAGTAAGTGAGAAATAATTTAAAATGATTACCAGTAAGCTATTTGTTAATAAAATCTTTTCTGAAATATTAGTAATAACCATATGTGTTAGACCTCATTTTTAATTTAGGCTTTTATGTCAAAGAGCTAGATGATATAGGACAAGTGACTTAATACCTGTGAGCCTCCATTTTTTCACCTGTAAAATAAATGGTTTGGCTTAAATACTTTAAAAAATTAGCAATTTTTTTCAATTACAAGTGAACAAAGGGACTAAGGATAAATGTTTATAAACCAAAATAGGTAGATGGTTAAAACAAAGAAGACCCTGAGAGATGGGATGGGGAGGGAGGTGGGAGGGGAGTTCAGGATGGGGAATACATGTACACCCATGGCTGATTCATGTCAATGTATGGCAAAAACCATGACAATATTGTAAAGTAATTAGCCTCCAATTAAAATAAATAAATCAAAAGAGAGAGAGAAGAAGAGATCCTATTTGTTTATTCCTGGATCTACTATTGCAATTTCACAGCACAGAGAATCAGAAATGTAAAATTGATTTTTAATGTAAGTTTTTGTAGCATTTGATGCTACTGAAAGAGAAAACAGTTTCTAGGAAAGAAAAGTCAAACATGTGCAACAATTTAAAAAATATGTCAAAATCTGTATAATTTCCTATATCCTAGGGAATTGAAAATTACTACTCAAGAAGACAATTACACTCATGATAAATCCCTATTTCACATACATGAAAAAAATAAAAATTTAATCTGCCTATCTAATATCTCAATTTTAAGTGTTCTGTAGCTAAATTTAGATATGCTATCTTTTTTTACTTGATGTTGGAGTTAAAACCTTTTCAGTTTGGTTGTTTTCTCTGAGAAAGACTGGCCCAGGATGATAATAAAAGACAAGGAAAACTTGTCTATAACAGAAAAAGATTAAAGAAAATCTAGTGAATTGCTTGAAGGAGTAAAACCTAAGCTAGAGTGTAGATAAAAGTGGACATAGTTGACTTCTTCAAAGTGAAACCTAAAGGCAAAGGTAGAAATTATGGATACATAACATAAAGAATATTTTTTTCTAGTCTTCACTGTCCCACAGTGAAGCATACAATTTCAGGAAGGAGTCAGCTTTGGGGACTGGGATTGAGTGGTAAGACCAGGGGCTTCCCTGCTGGCTCAGTGGTAAAGAATCTGCCTGCCACTGCAGGGGACACGGGTTTGATCCCTGATCTGGGAAGATCCCACATGCCACAGACAACTACGCTAGGCCCATGAGCCACAACGATCGAGCCTGTGCTCTGGAGCCCAGAGGCCATGTGCCACAACTCCTGAAGCCTGAGTTCCCTACGGCCCCTGCTCCACAACAAGAAAAGCCACCACAATGAGAAGCCCAAGCACTGCAGCTAGAGAGTAACCCCTGCTCACTGCAACTAGAGAAAAGCCCAAGCAGCAACAAAGATCCAGCACAGCCATAAATAAATCAATTATAAAAAAGAATGGTGAGACCAGCTGCCAGAGAAATTTTAAAAGGGAGTCTTATGGTAGACAGAAGTTAGTTTCCTTTACAAGATACTGATTGATGATAAAGTTCATGACTAGAAGACTACATAAAACCTACTGACCTCATAGGCTTTAATATGAACGTTCTCTTTTTTTTTTTAATAGAAACTAACCAACTGATTCATCCAATAAGTATTTAATAATAATTTACAAAGGAAAAGTGAATTTTTCATAAAGGTCTTGTAGAGGATTGACATTAACATCTACTAAATCTTAACTACTACTTGCCAAGCACTGTTCTAACGCTATGGATTTACTAACTGAATTCTCAAAAATAACCATTTGAGATATTACACTATCCTCATTTTACAGATGCAAAAACTGGCACCCAAAGATATTCAGAAGTCCACCTAACTCATAAATGAAAAGGCCAGAATTTGAATACCATTGGTATGATCACCAGATCAGACCTTCATTCATTATAGGTATACCAGTCCTTTCATATACATTTTTTACTGAAGTCATCTTTTTCCCAATGATGTGTTTATTCCAACATGGTGAAAGTAAAAAGGGTAGCAGGAAAAATTATCTCAGCATCTGGACCACTGTCTCCTAGCTTCTTTGACAAACTTAATTAATCTTTCAGAATCTTCCTCCTGGTTATGGGATTTTCAATTAACCAGCATGAATACAGAGAAGTGTCTTGACTAAACTAAGTTTATTTATACCTGCAGTGTTACAATGCAGTATGGCAAAATGATTTTTAGCATTAATCAACTCTAATCCCACAGAAGAAAATATACTATCTACTAAGAAAGGCCTTTTACAAACAAAAGTTATCACTTTCCTTTATTTCTTCAAGAAAGACTGAACTGATAATTATCTGTCTACTTTAAAAAATCTACTTTAAAGAAATAATCAGAATTATGGAAAAGATTATATAAAATGTGAGAGTTGCAAAAATTCAAAATTATCTAAATGCCCCCATAGAAAGACAATGGTTAAATAAAGAATTGTGGATCTATAAATAGATTTTCATCTATTCATTGAAAATCATATTTTAAAAAACAGTCCATGTCATCAAAAATTCTTATTATATCATACTGGGAGGAAAGGATCCCAGTACATGCAAAAAAATGAATTAGGAGACTATACTCCAAAATATCATCACTGATTATATCTTGATTGTATGATTATAGATGATTTTAATATTCTTTTTAGTGTTTCTGTTTTCCAAATAATCTACAAAATACATATACTATGACTTTTATAATTAAAAAAAATTTTTTAATCTATATTAAAATAGAACTTCATGGTTACTTTTTGAATAATAAGATGATATTTATACCTGGGAGAAGGAAATGGCAACCCACTCCAGTACTCTTGCCTGGAAAATTACATGGATGGAGGAGCCTGGTAGGCTGCAGTCCATGGGGTCACAAAGAGTCGGACACGACTGAGCAACTTCACGTTCTTTCTTTCTATAGTTTCTTTTGGAGAAGGAAATGGCAACCCACTCCAGTGTTCTTGCCTGGAGAATCCCATGGATGGAAGGGCCTGGTGGGCTGCAGTCTATGGGTTGCAAAGAGTCAGACACGACTAAGCAACTAACACACACACACACATTTATACCTGCCAACCAAAAAAAAAAAAAAAATGCATAACATGAGAGTTGTAAGTTAAATTTTATGTGGGGTAAAATGGGGATTGCAGCCCAGGAGAGAGCACCTCAGATAGCTCCGAGAAACTGCTCCAAATAAGCAAGGAGGAAGGTAACTGTATATGTAATTTTGATGAAGGGGTAATATATGCAATCAAGCACATATTTTTTTATTGAAGGTTTCTGCTAGTCACGAGGAACAGTCATCACCATGAAGGACTTTAGTGCTTTTCTAGATATGAGGAGATAACAAAAATTGGGCTTATAAAATTGGCTCCAGAAAATATCTCACTATCAGAAGACCTGTGCGGCCAGTTTTTCCCCCAGGACAGAGAGCCTCATTTCTGCACCCCACTCTGAACTCCTTTCAGGGCATGTTGAAAATAAGCAGCTACAGCAGCATATGATTTAATCCTTGTAGAGGTAGATGGCAAATGTCAATGACAAATGTCAATGGCAAGTGCCAATTTGTAGTTGACATACCTCACACATTTTCTGGAAGTAATGAGTATATGTATGGAGTATTTTAACATGCTATTTCATTTAATTGCTAAAAGAAACCAAACAGTCTTCCAATTCCAGCTCAGATCAAATGACATATATTGGACTCACTCTCCTACCTGAACCAAAAAACTGATTAAAATACATGAAATAATGGTGTTTCAAGATACTAGATATCAGCTAATGGAGAATATTGATTCCTGAGGGACAGGAGTCAAATGAGGTGATCCTTAAAATTTTCTCAGCTTAGTGCCTTGTGAAGGTTCCCAGCCATGACACAGACTGGATGGGAGGAACCCAAGCAAAAGACAATAGTTTCCTGAGGTAAAAACATGGATTTGTGAGTTCAGGGCATACAAAGTTAAACTTCACAGGACAGAGTACTTTAAAAATGCTACACAGAGGAGGAACTCTAAAGACCCACAGTGTGTAAGAAAATTACCTAAGTCCTAGGAAGGATTAGAAGGGACAGTACCAAACTCACTGGAATGCTGCCTATTCCCATGAGCCAAGCTGAAAAACATCAAAACTTACAGGGCACTGGAAGGAATACTCATAAGGATTTCTTTTTTTTTTCCCCTCAGGAGTGGAGGAAAATTGCTGTTGTTTAGTTGCTAGCTTAGGTCTGACTCTTTTGCCACCCTCATGGACCCTAGCCCTCCAGGCTCCTCCTCGGGATTTCCCGAGCAAGCATACTAGAGTGGGTTGCCATTTCCTTCTCCAGGAGATCTTCTCAACCTAGGGGTCGAACCCTTGCCTCCTGCATTGCAAGCGGATTCTGTACCACTGAGCCACCAGGGAAACCCAGAGTAAAATTAGCTCCAGACTAAATGCTGCTCGGTCTCCACACTACAAATCTTAAAAGCAAGACCAAAAGGATGAAATGGTTTCAAGTGACTGTATTGCATTCCCAGAACACACCTTAAGAATACCAGGGATTGAACCCAGGTCTCCTGCATTGCAGGCAGAGTCTTTACCATCTGAGCCACAAGGGAAGCCCAAGAATATTTATAGCAATACAAAAATATTCAGCACACAATGAGGTAGCATAGGAGAAAACCTAGATGGCCTGGCTGTGGCAATGGCTTTTTAGATATGCCAAACACATGAGTCATAAAAGAAAAAATCACTAAGCTGAACTTTGCTAATATTAATACTTTGTAATTTGCAAAAGACACTCAGGAAAATGAGAAGAAAATATTTGCTATGGACTGGAAGAAAATATTTGCTAAAGGTATTTCTAATAAAGGACTGTTATCCAAAATATACAGGAAACAGTTAAAACTCAACAATAAGAAAACAAGCAACTCAACTTAAAAATGGATGAAAGATATGAAGACATGAACAGACGACTCACCAAAGAAGAAGGCACAGCATATGCTCAATGTAATACACCCTTGCATGCGTCCTAAATCACTTCAGTCATGTCTGACTCTTCCCAACCCCTATGGGCCTTAGCCCACCAGGTTCCTCTATCCATGGGATTCTCCAGGAAAGAATACTGGAGTGGGTTGCCATGCCCTCCTCCAGGGAGAAACTTAGTATATGTGATACTGTAATAGCAGCCTTGTGTCATTGTACATTGTACTAAACCCATAGAAAGTACAACCTCAAGAGTGAACTGTAATGTAGACTATGGACTTTGAGTGATAAAAAACGTATCAATGTAAGTTAAGCAGTTAACAAATGTACCAGGCTAGTAGTGGATGTTGATAATGGGGGAGGCAGCACTTAGGTCAGGGGAGGGAGTATAAAGAAATCTCTGTACCTTCTGCTCCATTTCACTGTGAAGCTAAAATTGCTTTGGAAAGAAAAGTTTGTTTAAAAAATCCTCTGCCCCCAAATATAAAGACATGCTATTGGCTTTTGTGCTTCTATAACATAAGATCTGAGTTAACTTTTAACATGTGATGAAATGCATCTGTTAACAAATCTTTATAGTTTATACTGGGGTTCAACTTACAATTATATCTGAGATCCCACTAAATTTCAATAATGTAAACCCTATATTTTTAAGGTAGTCACCAAAGGTAAAAGACAAACAGGCAAGATTCTCCTTAGCCATCAGAACTGTTTCCATGCCTAAATTCTCTAGAGCTGTAGCACTCATTGCTCTAAAGTATTCCAGGGTGGGCATGTATACTCTGAATCAACAAGTGATAAATTTAAATTGTATTAAATGTTTGCACTCATAATCAGCTTGACAAGATGGGAATCCATGTATCCCCCTGGTTAAAAATAATTAATATGGCCCAAGGTAAATTAAAATAGGTCCCTCACAGATTGAAACCCACTATATAAGACCTCTTTAGAGAAGAGGTGATGACACTAAGGCATTCAATAGAAATTTTACCTCCTTCACTAGCCTTAGGCTTCAGGCCTCATAAACGCCATAATGGCTAATTTCAAATTTAATTAAATAAAGTGTGGCACCTTTCGATCATTGGACAAATATAAGGGTGAACTGCAGTAAACAGGTTGACTCTATTTTTTAAATTTTTGACTGTTGATAGCTTTCAAGCCCCACTTTTCCCCCTTCTCATATAATTTCCACTTCTGGGAAAGCCCACGTGCTCCCTTCTGCAATACTTAAGCCAGACGAACCACAGTCTTTAGGCAGGAGCCATTCCTCCAGCCCCATCCACTAACCACCACAGAAGTCAAACCCAGTCACCCCTGCCTTGCTCTCTGAACCATTTCAGAGAGCTACTTAGGAGCTTGCAGCTCTCCTCAGGAAGACTCATTTTATGAATAACAAATCTCTTCATATCCTCTTGATGCATTTGTGGCATCCTTAGTATCAATATTAAACTAAATGATGTGTGGGAAGTTGAGCCCTTTTCCCATGGGGTAATCAAAACAGGCACCAAGCCAATATTCTTAAAATTAGTAAGTAAAGAGAAAGAATCAAACACCCATGCTGCTTTTTCTCTATCAGTTATGTTCCAGAGTAACCAAATGCAGGAGAAATGAAAGAATGAGAAGCATCATCATACTACAACTCTAATGGAATACTGGGTTTAGACAACAATCATCAGTGACTGTGAAAATCATTAGATAAAAGATTAATGGGTAACTTTGTAATAGACAGATTAGGTTGGAACCATCTGAAGTGACTGATCACCTTAACAGCCCTAAAAGACAGAAAACTAGCTGTTATTTGTATCCTGTTGAACACAACAGGAAGTACACAGCACAATCTGTTCAATATTCTTACTAAAATCATAATATGCATCCAATCAAGCCTTTAGATTTAAATACTAGCTATTAGAAAATGTGGTGGATAGAGGAACCAGCTAAATGTAACCATGAAACTCACATTAGTAAAATATGGTTTATGGAAATTCCATCAGAAAAATCCATGAATTCTTCCCTAAAATGCCATTGAAATGGGAAAAGGAACTAAAGAAACAGGAATAGTAGACCAAACTACCTGCCTCTTGAGAAATCTGTACGCAGGACAAGAAGCAAAAGTTAGAACTGGACATGGGACAATGGACTGGTTCAAAGTTGGGAAAGGAGTACGTCAAGGCTGTATATTGTCACCCTGCTTATTTAACTTATATGCGGAGTACATCATGTGAAATGCCAGGCTGGATGAAGCGCAAGCTGGAATCAAGATTTCTGGGAGAAATATCAATAATCTCAGATATGCAAATGACACCAGTTTAATGGCAGAAAGTGAAGAAGAACTAAAGAGTCTTGTGATGAAGATGAAAGAAGAGAGTGAAAAAGCTGGCTTAAAATTCAACATTCAAAAAACAAAGATTATGGCATCTGGTCCTATCAGTTCATGGAAAATAAATGGAGAAAATGTGGAACAGTGGCAGATTTTATTTTCTTGGGCTCCAAAATCAATGCAGATGGTGATGGCAGCCATAGAATTAAAAGACTCTTGTTCCTTGGAAGAAAAGCTATGACAAACCTAGACTGTGTATCAAAAAGCAGAGGCAAAACTTTGCTGACAAAGGTCCATACAGTCAGAGCTATAGTTTTTCCAGTAGTCATGTATGGATGAGAGAGTTGAACCATAAAGAAAGCTGAGCACCGAAGAATTGATGCTTTTGAACTGTAGTGCTGGAGAAGACTCTTGAGAGGCCCTTGGATTGCAAGGAGATCAAACCAGTCAATCCAAAAGGAAATCATCCCTAACTATTCATTAGAAAGACTGATGCTGAAGCTGAAGCTCCAATATTTTGGCCCACCTGATGCAATAGCCAAGTCATTGGAAAAGACCCTGATGTTGGGAAAGTTTGAGGGCAAGAGGAGAAGGGGGTGACACAGGATGAGATGGCTGGATGGCAGCACTGATTCAATCGACAGGAGTTTGAGCAAGCTCCAGGAGATAGTGAGGGGCAGGGAAGCCTGGCGTGCTGCAGTGCATGGAGTCGCAAAGAGTTGGACATGACTTAGTGATTGAACAACAGCAGCAATAGACAAGATGAATTAATAAACCTATTGCAATGTGTGAATTTTGATTCTGATTCAAGCACATCCACTGTAAACTGTTTTGAGTCAATCAAGGAAGTTTGCACACAGACTGAACATTAATTGATATTGAGACGAATTGCTAAATATAGTAAATGTGATGAGGATATGGTGGTTATGTTCTTCTTAAGGGCTTAACTGTTAGATACACATACAGACTTGTGGGAAAGGGAATGTAATGTGAGGAAAGAAGAGCATGTTAGAGATACATACTACCGGAAGATATCAATGTCTCACCTGAGACCTAATAGACATGAGTAGAAAGGGAAAATAAGTATACACCACACAAGACAAATAGCACATGGGAAGCTATGGATATCAGAAAGACCACAATCTAAGAAACTGAGAGGCACAATATGGATTGCATTGTAGAGCAGAAAAAAAGTGGGAACACTGAAAGATAATTGGAAGCTAAATCATGAAGGCCATGAGTATTAGGGTTAGTAGCAATAAGAAGCCATTGAGAGACATTAAAAACTAGAATGATAAAATGATATTTTGCTTTAGAAATGTCACTTATTATGTTATGTGGAATGGATAGATGGGTAAGATTTCAGGCAAGGTGACAATAAGTTAAAAGGGTTTTGAATAGTTGATATATGAAGTGACAGTATAATTGATGAGAAAAATTTCAACAAAGTGACTGTGTGTGAGGGACAGGGTGTGAAGGAAACAATATAGACAAGGATGATACCAGATTTCTAATTTGGGGAAGTAAAGAATGGCATTGTCTCTAGACTGAGATTGGGAACATGAAATGAAGAGCTGGTCTGGAAGCAAAGATCATTTGCTGCCTTACTGAATTTAAAATAACCTCAATATACCTACATGGAGAGATAGCCAGTAGTCAGTGGACACAATGAATTGGAAACTTTGGGATATATATTTGACAATCATCAATATATACAATGTACTTAAAACTGTAGGAATGCATGAGAAAGCCCTGGAAGAATGTGTATGGTAAGAAGAAAAGCTTAGTAAACAAACCCTAAGAATATATAACTGAGAACTATGGAGAAGGAGATTCATTTTTAACCATCTGATTCCTAAAGCCTTGCACTTAGAAACTGCCACTATTTTGTTAAGCTAACCAAAAGCTGATATTATGTCTTACGTGCTTATGTTTGATTATTATTTTTAATTATTTTAAAATACATCAGAGATTGCAAGATTATACTACTTTTTTATTTATTTTCCTGTCAAGTATATATTTGCTATTAGAAACCATGCCACTATGAATATTTTTATATGTCTCCTTGGGCACAAACACCAGAGTGTCCTTAGGAAATATATGTAGAAGTTGGGTACATATGCAAAAAGTTTTCTTAGGGTTCATATCTGGATGTAGGATTCCTAGGTCAAATTTCAGTGTTCAATTGTAGGAGACAGAAACAATTATTTTAAGGAGAGAAATATACAACACAGTGTTAAGTGCTTGCAAAATCAATGAAGAGGCTACAGGAGTGGGCTCCAGACTTCTAAGAATGACTCAGAACAATGCCACTAGAAGAACCACTAGAAGTTCACCTTGGCTACAGTCAGAAAGGTTGAAAATCGGGAAGCTATTATTGGAGCTGTTGAGTTGAGGAATAAACCACTATCACTGTGACCCCAGGATCAAGAAACCACAGCCTCTGAACTACAACTGTCTGTCAACTCTGATGAAAATAGTAATCTGACATTCAGTGTTACTGTAAGAAAAACAAAACAAACTCTGCCTGACAACCAAAACAAATTCAAGAATTGCCCCTATATCATTTCTACTCCCTAAGTATTTCCCAACTGTATTTAATTAACAGAACCATGTGTTTCTGGTGTTCTAACTTCTCAAGAGTCTGAGAAATATTGATTTTAGCTCTCAAACTTTTAACAAAAGAGAGGAACCTGGCAGGCTATGGTCCATAGGGTTGCAGAGTTGGACATGATTGAAGTGATTTAGAATGCACACACACACAGTAGGCCAACTTGGAAAGGAATGCTGTCCACCACATAGTGTCTATGCACCTTACATTTGGCTACATACTGTGAAACTTATCTCTTAGTTAACTCCAGATACCATAACAAAATAGACTGGGTGGTTTAAATGACAAATTTATTTCTCATGCTTCTGGAGGATAGGAATTCAGAGATCAAGGTGCCATCCCATTTGGTTTCTAGAGAGAGCTCTCTTTCTAGCTTGCAGACAGCCAGCCACCTTCTCTGCTGTGACCTTGTATGACAGATATCTTGTATTCCTCTTCTTTGAAGGACTCTAATCTCATCATGGAGGGACCATTCTTACCATCTCATCTAAACCTGTGTGTGTTGGTTGCTCAGGTATGTCTGACTCTTCGCGACCCCATGGACTGGAGCCAGTCAGGCTCCTCTGTCCATGGAAATCTCCAGGCAAGGATATTGGAGTGGGTTACCTAATTACCTCCAAAAGGCCCTGTGCTCTGCTCTGCTATATTTAGCTGCTCAGTGGTGTCTGACTCTTTTTGACTCCATGGACTGTAGCCCACCAGGCTCCTCTGTCCATGGGGATTCTCCAGGCAAGAATACTGGAGTGAGTTGCCATGCCCTCCTCCAGGCCAAAAGGCCCTACAAATATCATCCCACTGGGAATTAGAGCTACAACATATGAATTTAGAGAAACTCATTCAGTCCTTAACCATTTCCTGTATGGATTTATCAATATATATTCTCACCACTAGTGTATGGGTGCTTCCACTGTTCAACATCCTCTCCACTGATTAGTATTTTCAAGGTTTTTTTTTTCATTTTTATCAATCAAATAGGTGTAAAATTGTATTCATTGTGGTTGTAATTTGCATTTTTTGATTACTATTTAGGTTGAACATATTTTCAGTTGTTTGTTGGACATTTTAATTTCCTTTTAAGTTTAGATATCTTGTCTTTTTTATATTGAGTTGTTAATCTTTTCTGTAATGATTTATGGGAGGTCTTTGTAAATTCTGCATCTTAATCCTCTCCTTACTATATGCATTGAAATTATCTTCTAGTATATAGCTTATAATTTTACTTTTCTGTTGTTACTTATGGCATCTCTTCATAATATATTTTTTTACATTTTAATTTTTATGCAGTAAAACTTAATTTCTTCCCTTTATAGTTTATTCTCTGTGGGTTCAATTTATTACACTCCTCTCCTAGAAGTGTTAAAAGATATTTTTCTAACAGAGAAGTTCTTTATAACTTCTTAAAGGTCTAAAGATTTAATTTGCACAGTAGGTTTTATTAAACTTCTGATATTAACTTGTGGGTATGGTGAGAGATATGAATCTAATATATATTTTATTCCTTACGGGTCATCATTGTTTGAGCACCGTTTTTTTTTCTAGCTAGATCAACCTTTCCCTACAGTTGGAAATGCCACCTCTGTCATATATTAAGTTCCTGAGTCTGATTCTGAGATCTCTATTCTGTCAACTTGCCTATTCCAGCACTACACAAAACTGTCTTGATAGCTTGATAATTTTTTTGCCTTAAAATCTATTTTGTCTGATTTTTATATATACTAGCTTCATTCTGTTTAATAGTTGTCTGTTATACATTCTTCATTGTTTCACTTCCAATTTTTTTGTGTATATTTAAATATGCACTTTAAAAAAAAAAAAAATGACACATGGCTAGATTTTTTTAAAAATTCAAGTCTGGCAATTTCTTTTTCACCTGGCAGGTTAATCCATTCACATTTATTGTGATCGTTGATGGTGAACCCAAGTTTCTGCACCTGATGCAAAATGACGTCAAACAAACCAAAACAGAGTTTGGAGTAAAGAAATGTTAATTTTAAGGGCCAGACAAAGAGAAAGAGCCAATACACATGCGTCTGTTAAACAGAAGGCCCAACACATGACTAAACACTGGAACCAGAAAAACGTTGGAACTAAAACCTATAATGTGATGATAAATGCTTTATTATACTAAAGAGCCACAATGCACTCTAGCCAGCAAGAAAAACATGGCAAAGTGCATTGGCATCTATTACTCCAACTATTTTTGCTTTTGTCTTTGTCCTAGTTACTTTCTTAGGAGTATACCCATTTTGATGCTTATAACTTACAGATGATAAACAGGAAGTTATCTATTTGTCAGAATATTTGTAAATGTTCTGCCAAGACATAGGACTTAAGTCGGAAAGCTTTATCTCCCTCTTCACAAACTTTGGTTCCTCTCTCAGTGGAAGATCTGTTTTCCAGCCTGCATGGGGACCTTTCTCTTTCTGCTCCTACTCTGACTCAAGTTTTTGGATCTAACACCTCTGTTCACTGCTCAGAAACAAGTCCTTAATTGGCCACTTTACCCTATTATAATACAGCTTGTGTCGGGAAAGCTTATTATAGCTGACTACATTTTTATTTTAATTATTAGTGTAATTGTGGGCTGCAATACATGGAATAAAATAAATGGGTAACTAAATAGATGCTTTTTTAAAGCCCCTTCATTTCCTCTGTATTTCTTAAATTGCTAATGGTTCTTTGCATTTCAACATGAAAAACATCCAGAGAGCTGAGAACACATGATACACACTACTGCTACACAGTTTCAGAAATTAAATGTGTACCCTTGCATCATTTGGCTGAGTCAGTAATGGGGCAGGGGTGGGGGGGTGGAGAGGCGGGTTGGGGGAGCGGGAAGTGCAAATTGTGTGGCCACCATTAGCAGCAGCCATTATCAGCCAGTCACCATCACTGCCAAAACTCTGTTTCTTCTTTAAGGCTCTTTTCTGAAATCTGAAACTCAAATGACATTTGCTAAACTGCAAAGCTTCCACTAAGCCTTGGCTCAATTTTAGTGTGAAATCTAGCTCTCCAAATTATGTGTGGATCTAGGCTAGATTCCAGCTTCTTACACTCTTATCTCTATCCATCGTCAAGAATCTTCCTCACTACCAGTGTCTCCTTATGGGGAAAACCCTTTGGCTTGACTGATTCCTTCTTATCTAATGTACAAGAGCCAGGTGGCCTTCCTCCCAGACGTAATCTATTTGCTAGTTCTTTCTGTCATCTTTTGAAGAGGACAGAAATAGGGGAATCCCTTCTTCCTACAACTTTGGAAATGTTTAGGCATTTTTTAAGAAGGTCAGAGTGAAGATATCAGGGATCTCTAAATTTTCTGCCAAACTTTTGATTGTCCAGGTGTTTAGCTAGATTCAAGGGCTACAACAGCAGTGCATCCTCTGAAAACATTTTAAAACTAACAATATATACTAGTTTTTGAGGTTTCACTTATATTTAAAATGTAACAACAACGTTGAAAAAGAAGAACTGCAACAAAGTATAAACTTAAAAAATGTTCAAAACTGTTTTTATTCTCCTAGTTTCTGAGATTTGTTGTAAGAGTGAAGATTAAAAAGAGTAAAAATATCATTGTGCCTTTAAATTGTACCTAGAACCCAATGTGCCAACAAATTTGGAAAACTCAGCAGTGGCCACGGGACTGGAAAAGGTCAGTTTTCATTTCAGTCTCAAAGAAGGGCAGTGCCAGAGAATGTTCAAACTACCACACAATTGTACTCATTTCACATGAGAGAAAAGTAACACTCAAAATTCTCCAAGATAGGCTTCAACAGTACATGAACCGAGAACTCCCAGATGTTCAAGCTGGTTTTAGAAAAGGCAGAGGAACCACAGATCAAATTGCCAACATCTGTTGGATCATAGGAAAAACAAGAGAATCCAGAAAACATCTACTTCTGCTTCATTGATTACACTAAAGCCTTTAACTGTGTGATCACAACAAACTGTGGAAAATTCTTCAAGAGAGGGGAATACCAGACCACCTTACCTGCCTCCTGAGAAAGGTGTATGCATGTCAAGAAGCAAGAGTTAGAACGGGACATGGAATAGCAGACTGGTTCAAAATTGGGAAAGGAGTACGTCAAGGCTGTATATTGTCACCTTGCTTATTTAACTAATATGTAGAGTACACCATGCAAAATGCTGGGCTGGATGAAGCACAACCTGGAATCAAGATTGCCAGGACAAATGTCAATAACCTCAGATATGCAGATGACACCACCTTAATGGCAGAAAATGAAGAGGAACTAAGAGGTTCTTTATGAAAGTGAAAGAGGAGAGTGAAAAAGCTGGCTTAAAACTCAACATCCAAAAAACGAAGATCTTGGCATCCGATCCCATCACCTCATGGCTGGGGAAGCAATGGAAACTGTAACGGACATTATTTTCTTGGGCTCCAAAATCACTGAAGCCATCAAATTAAAAGATGCTTGCTCCTCAGAAGAAAAGTTAGGACCAACCTAGACAGCATATTAAAAAGCAGAGACGTTACTTTGCTGACAAAGGTCCATCTAGTCAAAGCTATGGTTTTTCCAATAGTCATGTATGGATGTGAGAGTTGGACCATAAAGAAGGCTGAATGCCAAAGAATTGATGCTTTTGGACTCTGGTGTTGGAAAAGACTTTTGAGAGTCCCTTGGACTGCATGGAGATCAAATCAGTCAATTCTAAAGGAAATCAGTCCTGAATATTCATTGGAAGGACTGATGCTGAAGCTGAAGCTCCAATAATTTGGCCACCTGATATGAAGAACTGACTCATTGGAAAAGACCCTGATGCTGGGAAAGATTGAAGGCAAGAGGAGAAGGGGATGGCAGAGGATGAGATGGTTGGATGGCATCACCGACTCAACGGACATGAGTTTGATCAAGCTCCAGGAAATGGTGAAGGACAAGGAAGCCTGGCATCCTGCAGTCAATGGGGTTGCAAAGAGTTGGACACAACTGAGAGATTGAACAACAATAATAAAAGCACCCAAGAACAGCATTAAAACAAAATCAACTCAAAAGGTCAGCATTAATCATAAGACTGTGATTCTGACTGTGACGATTTCAGGCAGGTATGTCAAACAAAAGGCTTCCCAGGAAGCTCAATAGAAAAGAATCTGTCTGCCAAGCAGGATGCCTGGGTTTGATCCCTGGGTTGGGAAGATCCCTTGGAGAAGGAAATGGCAACCCACTCCAGTATTCTTGCTTTGGAAATCCCATGGACAGAGGAGCCTGGCAGGCTACAGTCCACGGGGTCACAAAGAGTCAGACAAGATTTACAACTAAACAATAACAAAACACCATGTTAAAAAAAAATTGCATTATGACAGCTGTTATATCAGCATGCATTTAAAATTTTTTCTTAAACTGGTGAATTTTTGTGTAGTCATTTTAATATTAAAATAAAAAAGCAACATTTTTGGCAAAAAAAAAAGAAAAACCAAAAAAAAAAGTTTAATTAAAAAAATTTATTTTTCCTTCTAGGTACAAATAAAACTTTAATAAAAAGGGTAATTTTGAAGCACAGCTGATAAACACTTGGCACTTAATAAAACTTAAATTTTGTAACAAAAGAATAGTTATTTTAGCTTTTGGGGTTTTAATTTTTTTAACAGAAGGGTAAATAATAACACAATGAGGTTCTCCTCCCAGAAATTTCCTGGGAAATTTGACTGCCATCAACAAACTAACAATTCAGACAAAATCCCTCTTTCTACTTCTAAAGAAAACAATTGTCTAAAATGTTTCTATAATTCTCAAATTGAGCTAATTGCTTCTCTGCTCCATTTCATTTATCTGATTGTGTTTGAGTCACACTTCCTCTTTTTCATTTTCCAGCCCCTTAGGGCCGACTGATATCTTAGTCTAGGAGAGGCCACACTGCAGTAACAGAAAATATCCTCCTCAGGTCACAGGAAGGGCTGGCACAGCTGTGTGTGGTAACTCTGAGATCTAGGTGCTTTTCATCTTACAGCCATGTCATCCAGTTCTCGCAGGCTCTAAGGTCATCACAGGAAAATACGGGGATGAGGTGGCTTCTGGTTCTATATCCTGCAAGATTTGCACTCACATTTCATTGGCTAGAACCAACATATGCAAGGAAGGCTGGGAGGTGTGCATAGGCAGTGGGTAAGCGCTCATCATTTCTGACAAAAATGTGAACTTCTGGAACTACGCTTCTTCTTTTTATCTGAGATTTTCTAATTGTATAGTTTTGCTCACTCTCAAAGAACAGGGTCTTAGGGGTGGGGGAAAGAGGGGACTTTATTCCAATCTTGGTATCTCTTACTCTTGGAATACATTCAATTTCCCAACAACTTGATAACACAATTTTTAGTAAATGTTTATTCTTTCAGGATAATTTGGGTGGGGCTGAGGACAGGGGGTGGGGTGATACCTTGCCTGGCTGCCTCTTTTGTCATGGACAAAAAGAATAACATGTGGAGTCCAGGCATGAAGGGGCTCTTTTAATTTATGTAAAGAACTTGTCATGTGAGTCTAGCTGTATGGATGCAGGAAAGCTAAAAAAAGACAAAGTCCTGATGTGTCCATTCAGAATGCACCACTGTAAATCTACTGCATGTTATTACTTGCCAATATATATTTTTCATGTTTTAATAAATCACAAAATAGCATTCACAATCTGACTCACTTGGAAAAAGTAGAAAATAGTTGTCATGCTCTTTCAGAGAATGAATTCTTATCAGTCAGCCTAGTGACCAGTTTAAACAGAAATGAGTATGAAACTGCCAAGACAGAACAGAAGAAAATGTGTGCTGTCTTTTAAAAATGTCTTCCTGTCGGGCAAACAGCACACACAACCACCAATGGGAGATATTCAGCCTGAATTAAAACAGATGTCAGCCCAGAATGGAGAGACTACAGAGAGAGAGAGATAAGAAATAGCAACACAACAACTAAACAGCTACAGGGTGAGACCATGACTTTCTCCAAGAAGGTTAGAGTAGGTGGTTTACCTATGCAAATCATCATCACTGGAGACCTTGGTTCACATCTAGAAGATGAGAAAATTGATAAAGAATAAACCACAGTAAGGAAGGAAGACCCTCCTGCTACACGTAAAAGAACCTATGTAATCCACTGAGCCCCAGGAATCCCATTAAAGTCACAACCCTGAAAGATGTTTCAAAATACACTATGGCATCTAGCTATAGTGAGTTTAGTTTGCTTAAGCACTGAAATTCTTAATGGCATCCAAAAGGACATAGTGTTAAACACACACACACACACACACACACACACACACACACACACACACAAACACATAGGAAAGGTTATACATCTAAACTTGGTGGTTCTCAACCGGGGGTGATATTTCTCTCCTAGGGGACATTTGGCAATCTCTGGACACATTTTGGTTGTCAAAACTGTATGATGCTTCTGGAATGTAGTGAGTAGAGGCCAGGAGTGCTGCTAAGCATCCTGCCATGCACAGGACAGCTTCCCATTATCTAATTCAAAGAATTACCTCATTCAAAATTTCATTTGTGCTATTATTGAAAAATCCTGACATTAATGACAGCTTCTCTGGGTAATCAAATTAATAGTTATGGTTGTTTCTTCTTTGTGCCTCTCTATATTCTGGATTATTTTCAGGAGAAGGTGCTTGTTTTGTTTTCATCAGGGTAAAAGAAAACTCCATTTGGGAAGGAAAGAACAATTATTTTAACATGCTTGAGTTAATTTGAGTGAATTTAAATCTGGAGACATTTTATACAGAAAATCTTGGGACCTTAACTGTTATAGAGAGATGATAGATAGATAGATAGACAGACAGATTTCTATTATGTGACCTTCCAATTCCAATGAATTTGTATTGTCTCGACTCATATCTATTCCTCAAATTTTCAGAATTTTGTTATTATAATTCTAAAATTGAATTTCCTATTCATAATTTTTACAATAAATCCATAATGTGGAAAGAATTCAATTGTCAAATGGTGACTGGCCTGATGAGGAACTGGGAAGGACAATTCCTCTTTATCCTAACCATCTCAAACATTACAGAGTATCTATCCTATCATCTCCACCTTCCAGCCACTAAAATGCTAGTGGGGCCCCTTCCATTGAGTCATGTACAATGAAAAATGCCCGCATTTCTGAGTATCTCCTTAGATGGACTATAAGCAACCCCAGCTGAGAACTGCTTGACTAGTTGAGATTCTGATGGCTTCTTCCAAACATGAGTCTTTGATTTCCCATATACCAATAGAAAACCTCTCCTGATCCTTTTATTTTAATTCCACCTGTTCTTAAGTACAGAAATCAAGGTTCTATACAGACATCTCAAGTTGAAGAAATGTCATTTTATTGATATACTTTGGTTTTGACAAATTAAACCAAAGTAAACTCAAGAGAAAACAAAGTAGATGATAACATAAAGGTCTAAGTGCAGCCAGTGGAACTAAATGTATTTAGTATGATTGCAAAGAGCATTTTCATAAATTTGACATTTCTCTTTACTATTACTGCTGTCTAGAATTTCTGCCTTCTTGCCTCTAATTTCCAAGTTCTAAAGTAATTGCTAAAAATAGCCAAAATTTCCTAATCACCATGTCATATTTTCATACAGTTGGTCAAGTGCATTTTGTCCAAAGAGTTACTATTTTGCAGTACTGCTACAGGATATCATAACTGTTTGCTTTTCTATGAATACAATACAGCATCTTAAAAAAATTTCATATTTCAAAATTTTACTTTTCATAAAACATTAAGCTAAATTTTTATTCCATGAGAATTATATATTTTTAGACAAATTGTAATTGCATTGATATTTAATGTCTTTGAGTTTATTTTATTAAGGTATAATAAAGTCCTTTCTAAAGTCATCTTTTTCATATGTCAGCTGACATATAGGGGAAGCACCAAAAGGCAAAAAACACAAAAACAAAAAAAATTGAGCACCTAAATTGAGAAACTGGATGTATACTGAGCTGAGATTTGGAGTGAACCAGATTAAGCTAGAGTTTCAAGCAGAAGAGAGAGAAAAGAAACTGAGAAATGGTCCTTGAAAGGATGTACTAGTAAGCAATGAAGTGGTTACTTAAGTCAATGACAGTGGCACACCAGATTATTAAGAAGTTAATTTGATTTTAATTCAAAAAGACTCATGGTGTTATGACTGAAGTCCACAGCTTTCACAGAGGCATACAATATAAACTCTTTTGAATTTATAACATATAGGACAGCATGCTATGAATAACTTAAGAAAAAAATTACTTGGTTCTTGAATTTAGAAACACTTCTACTGAGGGCTATACAGTGACTTTTCTTTTTTTACTGTCTATTGTGAGAAATTTCAAGTATATACAATATTAGAGCATTTGTATGATGAACCTTCATGTATGTATCATCCAATTTCAACCAATATCATCACAAGGTCAATCTTGCTCTTAGACTATGTTTCAATTTTGGGTAATGCTTATCTGACAGGATAAATTTAGGAGCCGCATTCCCAGAAATCCTGAACATAACCAGGATAATAAATGGATTTTCATCTTCAGTCTCTAAAGAATAACATCACAAAGATTAAGACCCCAGATAAAGACATCAAATTTCACACATCCATCTACTTTCTATTTCTCAAAAAAACTCCACCAAAACGACAATAAGTGAACTTTTTTTTTTAACATTATCCCAAAATAACTAGGAGTATGGGAGAGAGGACAACAGCACAAAGGTTTGGAAGTCAGAAACAGATGGAAGAGTGGCGTACAACTGAATCCTAAATGGGATCTGGGCAATGCTGGAAACTGATCTCACTTAATTCTGAGTCTCTGAAGAGTTTTAGGGAAGGACAGCTCCAAATCCCAGAATGCCAACAGGCATCCTTCATCTTCACACAGGTGAATAGAGGATCGTTCTCTGCAGAACATGACCAAACTAAGGAAAGAGCCCTATAGATGGAGGTGTCGGGGTCTTCAAAACTAAACCGTTCAGCCACATCATCCTACGGCAAAGCCTATGGAGAACTAACCTCTTTCATAGTCTCAGAGCTCCCCAAGATTTTAAGTCGCTAACTTTTGAATATGAAACAAATGAGTAAAACCACACATCTGAGAAAACCAGTCAAGATGAGAAACTGAGATCAAAATAATCAAAGAGGAAAAGCAATTGGGAGTAAAATTGGATACAGAGGAGAGATCTCTTAAAAGAGAAAAGAAAAAAATAATCATCAGTATCCTCAGAGAGACAAAAGAAGGTATCAAAACCATGAAACAAAAACAGGATATTGGTTTTTTAGGAAGCATTTTTAGAGCAAAAGGAGAGCTATTGGAAATGAAAATATGATAACACATATGCAATACTCAATACATAACAATGAATACACAGGCCACAATGGAAGCAAAAATATTAAAAAATTTAAAAGAGATAAAAAAGATAAGATAATGAGAGGATTAATCTAGATGAGTGAGTCAATTCTAAAGGAAATCAGTCCTAAATATTCATTGGAAGGACTGATGCTGAGGCTGAAACTCCAATACTTTGGCCACCTGATGCGAACAACTGACTCATTTGAAAAGACCCTGATGCTGGGAAAGATTGAAGGCAGGAGGAGAAGGGGAGGACAGAGGATGAGATGGTTGGATGGCATCACCGACTTGATAGACCTGAGTTTGAGCAAGCTCTGGGAGTTGGTGATGGACAGGGAAGCGTGGCGTGCTGCAGTCCATGGGGTCACAAAGAGTCGGACACTACTGAGCAACTGAACTGCACTGAGAAAGTGTTAGTTATCAGTGTGTCCGACTCTTTGAGACCCCATGGACGGTAGCTCACCATGCTCCTCTGTGCCAGGCAAGAATACTGAAGTGGGTTGCCATTCCCTTCTCCAGGGGATCTTCCCTACCCAGGAATCAAACCTGGGCCTCCTGCATTGCAGACAGATTCTTTACTATCTGAGCCACCAGAGGGGACTTGATGATCTAAATGACCCAAACTCCAAATTAGAAACAAAAGAAGACAGAATGCTGACAGAAAATCGATCCAGGGAAATAATGAAAGAAAATTTCCCAGAACTAATTAAGAAGCCCACCAAGTGTCAGTCAAAAAAAAAAAAAAGATAAAAATAAAGCCATCTCACCAAACATCATCATGAAATTTCCAAACACCAAAGTAAGAGACAAAATCCTAAAAGCTTCTGGGTGGGGGGCGGGGGGAGAGTTTATACACAAAGAAACAGGAATCAGAGTAGCCTTGAATTCTATACAGCAACATTCCAATATCTCAAGATTACAGTGCAGTTCTGGATAAAATTGCCTAGTCTTTATAATATAAATATTGAAATCTACTCCAACCAGAATTATAATACACCTGTAGTCAAGGCTGTGGTCCTTCCAGTAGTCACATACGGTTGTGAGACCTGGACCATAAAGAAAGCAGAGTGCTGAAGAACTGATGCTTTCAAACTGGAGTGCTGAAGAAGACTTTTGAGAGTCCCTTGGATAGCAAGGAGATCAAACCAGTCAATCCTAAAGGAGATCAATCCTGTTCATTGGAAGGACTGATGTTGAAGCTGAAGCTCCAATACTTTGGCCACCTGATGCGAAGAGCTGACTCAATGGGAAAGACCCTGATTCTGGGAAAGAGAGAGGGCAGGAGGAGAAGGTGAACAGAGGATTAGATAGCTGGATGACATCACCAAGCCAATGGAAATGAACTTGAGCAAACTCCAGGAGTTGGTGAGGAACAGGGAAGCCTGGCGTGCTGCAGTCCATGGGGTTATGAAGAGTCAGATACCACTGAGTGACTGAACAACAACATATTAAGAGGAAGAGAGCTGAGTAGGAGAGTGAGATGACAGTAAGGGAAAACAGAGTAAAATCTTTGCTTTTCATTGCAGGGAGTCAGTGCTTGCATACGTCCAACTCTTTTTCGACCCGATGGACTACAAACCGCCAGGTTCCTCTGTCCGTGGGATTCTCTAGGCAAGAATACTGTATTGGGTTGCCCTGCTCTCCTCTAGAGGATCTTCCCGACCCAGGGTTTGAATCTGTGTCTCTTGCATCTCCTGCATTGCAGGCAGATTCTTTACCCAGTGAGCCACCTGGGAAGCCCACAGGGAGTCAGTAGATAATGCCAAAATAATGCAAAATCAAAAAGTAACAGTATAAGCATGTTAACAGGAGGTAAATACCACATGCACACACATATGTGCTCCAGATAGACAGTGTAGACAGATATTTAAAAGATATAAAAGCAACTTATTTGAGGAAGGGAAAATGAATGAGAGAAGGAAGAAGAAGACTATTTTTTCACAGCACATCTTATTTAATGAATTAATTTATTTGATTCTTCAAATTATTTAATTATGTGGTTACAGTTGAGGCATCTATAACTTTGACTAAAATTTTAAAACTGCAATGTCGATTAAAAAAATAAAGCCTTATTCAATGTTTCTGTGTTACTCTAAGTTGATACTTGTGTATATTTCATTTGGATTGACTCCTCGTATAATCAAAACACCCCATTTTATAACCCTCCAAGTAGCCAGCAATCCTGTGTGTGTGAGAGAGCTGTCACAAGGCTGATTTGAGAATGAGCTTTGACAATATTTTTGAAAGTAAAACAGAAAATAACTGATCCACATAGTTTTCATATGTCTACTGGACACACAAATTTTTAATTAGCTAAATGTGTGGACAAAGTAAGACCTTCCTGATGGCTCAACAATTTTGCATCAGAAGAGCCTACAAAACAGAGAGATAAATTGTTGGATTGCTTCCAGTCAGGATCTTAACATCTGTGTATGCTCTGTCTCAGGAGAAGCTAAGGAGCAATACAGAGCTTTAAAAACCACTAATAGGTATTCATGAGATGATCATTTTCAGCCACTAGAGACTTAACTTGAAAGGATAACACTGACCTAGACACAGCCATCCTCTAGGTTATGTGCTGAGGAGAAGCAGATATCTGAACCCTTTGTGATTAAATCATGTCAAGTTGTTCATTTCCTCTACCTATTTTAAATTACCAACATATTCCTAATAGATCCAACCATCTTCATGTGCACCAAGACCCATGCCTGAATTCTTCCTTGTCACTATCATCACCACCTCCACCATAAAATACTAAAAATATAGACATGTAGAGATGGGTAAACTATAATATGGGCTCCCCTGGGAGCTCAGAGGTAAAGAATCCATCTGCCAATGCATGAGACACAGGTTAGATCCCTGGATCAGGAAGATAACCCTGGAGAAGGAAATGGCAACCCACTCCAGTATTCTTGCCTAGGAAACCCCATGGATAGAGGAGCCTGGTGGGCTACAGTTCATGAGGTCACAAAGTGTCAGACATGACTGAGTGACTAAATAACAAACTGTAATCTAGGTCTTAGTGAAAACAATGTTTCGAGAATCATACCTGTTTCTATTCACTGGATATCCTATTTTGGAATTTGTCTGATGCATGTGAGAACAGTATGTTTTCTTAAATAGATTAACATTTTAATATTTGTTGAGTGTGCATACTAAATCATAAATATGCACAGAGAAAATACCTTCTACATACTTCAAAAGAAATGCAAAGATATCTAAATGAGTCAAAAAGCAGGGCACAAAAGTAACAATAGAATACTTCATTATTTTTGTCACCAGACATTCCAATCATTAATGTTATACTGGAAAACATTAATCACCTTAAATTGTATCTCTATGTTAATATTTAAGTTAATATAATCAACATCACTTCAAAGAGTTTGTAATTTATGTAGTTCTCTTACAGCTGGTTTAATTTCCTTTAGTCTTTTAGACTATTGCAAGTTTTGAGCAATCAACAGGAAAAAAAAGAAAAGAAATAAAGTTGTTTACAAATACATCTCTTTTAATTTTGTTTAGGCTTGTTTTTCAAAAGATAGTAAGCTATGTTCATCCAGTTAAGACTCCTTATATTGCCATTTATTTGTGAGATAAAAAATCAAGTCTGAGTTTAATGTATATTTCTAATTTCCTCACCTTTTAAAAATTGTAACAGTTGGAGTTACAATCAGCATGACTAAATTATCTGTCACTGGATGGGAAGAGTTCTGGGTCTTTTTCTTTGTGAGAGTCGCTCAGTCGTGTCCAACTCTTTGCGACCCCCTGGACTGTAGCTCACCATGCTTCTCTGTCCATGGAATTCTCCAGGCAAGAATACTGCAGTGGGTAGCCATTCCTTTCTCCGGGGGATCTTCCTGATCCTGAGAGCGAACCCAAGGCTCCTGCATTGCCAGCAGATTCTTTACCATCTGAGCTACCAGGGAAGCCCTTTTATTTCTTTAGGTTCAAGTAAACCAGGAATACTCGAAGAACCAATATAGGCACCAAAGAGTTACAGTTTCACTTGACAAATGCTCACAAACTATTCTTTCCTATAATTTATTTTGGAGTCCTGTCCATGTAGGCAGAAGTCAGTTGATCAGTAAAATATCTTTATTCTTATACAGATTATATCTATTCTTGCCTGTTTTTCATTGTTCTTCTAAGCTCTATGACAGAAGTTAAGCAATATCATTTTCAAGTGCCCTGTTTCCTGCAGTATAGTTTGGATCAAGATTCTTAAGTAGTTTAGACTGCTGAAGACCTCAGAGACTGCATAGATGACATTTCAGAGGGGCAATGAAACTAAATTATTATGCACAAACTCTTGTCACTCATTAGTTAAAGTCTTTTCAAAAAGAGATTAACTCTCAAATTTGTCTTGCCTGCCCCTAGTCTGAGAAGTGTTCATGCCTTCAAAGCATTTGAATTCATTTCAATTCCCTTTCACTAAATTTGTTCTTTTTTATTCAAAGCAAAGGTATTTTTTCTTAACAGAGAAAACATAAGCAGTATTGTTTCTGTCTCTTCAACCTCTATTGTTCATCGCTCAGTGGTGTCCAACTCTTTGCGACCCCACAGAAGCCTGCAACCTGCCAGACTTCCCTGTCCATCACCAACTCCCGGAGCTTGCTCAAACTCATGTCCATCAAGTCGGTGATGCCATCCAACCATCTCATCCTCTGTCATCCTCTTCTCCTCCTGCCTTCAATCTTTCCCAGCATCAGGGTCTTTTCCAATGGGTCGGCTCTTCATATCAGGTGGCCAAAGAACTGTAGCTTCAGCTTCAGCATCAGTCCTTCCAATGAATATACAGGGTTGATTTCCTTTAGGACTGACATTTCTAAATCTGACTAAATCTGAAGACACCCATCTTAAATAGGATTCCACTAGAACACCTTGAGCAAGGTGATGGTGAAAGGTCTTCCAAAGAAGCACCCACAGAAGACAGTAGATTGAGAGAGTTAATTCTTAGGTAGGTTGGTAAGGAGTGTGAGAGTTGGACTATAAAGAAAGCTGAGCACTGAAGAATTGATGCTTTTGAACTGTGGTGTTGGAGAAGACTCCTGAGATTCTCTTGGGCTGCAAGGAGATCCAACCAGTACATCCTAAAGAAAATCAGTCCTGAATGTTCATTGGAAGGACTGATGCTGAAGCTGAAACTCCAAAACTTTGTCCACCTAATGCGAAGAGCTAACTCATTGGAAAAGACCTTGATGCTGGGAGGGATTGGTGGCAGGAGGAGAAGAGGATGACAGAGGATGAGATGGTTGGATGGCATCACCAACTCAATGGACATGAATTTGAGTAAACTCCAGGAGCTGGTGATGGACAGGGAGCCCTGGTGTGCTGCAGTCCAGGGGGTTGCAAAGAGTTGGACACAACTGAGTGACTGAACTGAACTGAACTGAAGGAGTCTGGGGCCCTCGAGGAGCAGAAAGGGACAAATTTTTTTTCTACATTGCTTTGTCTTAGTCACATATTTTTTCTTAAACTCTTTGAGTTGTTATGACAATCTTTAAGACTAACTTCCTTGTAGCTCAAATAGTAAAGAATCTGCCTGCAGTGCAGGAGACCTGGGTCCAATCCCTGGGTTGCGAAGATCCTCTGGAAAAGGGAATGGCAATCCACTCCAGTATTCTTGCCTGGAAAATCCCATGGACAGAGGAGCCTGTCAGGCCACACAGTCTGTGGGGTGTCAAAGTCTGACTACTACTACTACTACTTCTTTAATCCCAGAGCTAATGATAACACAACAAAATAACTCATCTTGCTCAATGGGCACATTTTTCCTTAAGCTCTATACTAATGACTATACAACAACAATGTATCTTGCTTGAGGACATGTTTCTCCTTAACTAGACTATATGTTGTGGGAGGAGGTCTGGTAAGACCTTTCTATTGTTAGTTCTAATCTTATTAATTTAAGATGTATGTTGTGGGAGTGGGTCTGGTAAAAGTATATAAGACTAGCCAGTGGGGCACTCTCGGACCCCCTTTTGATGTCTGTGTCAGAACTTTTCTCTGTCCTTTTTCACTGTAATAAAAGTTCTGCCACACAAAAGCTCTGAGTGATCAAGCCTGGTCCCTGGTCCTGAAACTAAATCTTCTTCATCAGAGATTACAAACCCTACATCCTTCACTGTGAGCTATCAAGATGATACAGAGAAAGGAAGGAATTCAAAGGAAGGCATGTTAAAAAAACCAGGATGCTACTGTAGATAACAGAGGATCAATTCTACTGAGAAGCTTGGGAAACTGCATAGAGTCCATCTCAAAGGACCAAGGAAACTCACTTAATAGGCACAATCTTGTCAACCATTAGTGAAGGCTTGTACCAAAGAAATCATTTTTTAAAATTGTCTGGGCTGCCCATTGCAAGCTAAGAACTCTCCACCTTTGCAATAAAAGTCTCAGGCAAAGAGCTGCAGGTATTTACAGTAGGAAGCTTTTGGGTCAGGTCTGCAAGCATGAGGACTATAGGTGTTCAGTGGAAATGGTCAAATATATGGACAGCATCTGCTTCTTCACACCAAAATGACTAATATGTCTCTATAAAAAATATCCATTTTTGGACTTCCCTGGTAGTCCAGTGGTTAGGATCCACCTACCAATGCAGGGGACACAGTTCGATCCCTGGTTCAGGAAGATTCCTTATGCCATAGGGCAGCTAAGCCTGTGCACCACAATTATTGAACCCACATGCCCTACAGCCTGTGCTCTGTAACAAGAGAAGCCACTGCAAGGAGAAGCCCTCACACTGCAACTAGAGAGTAGCTACCACTCACCTTAACTAGGGAAAAGCTGGCTTGTAGCAAGGAAGATCTGATGCAACCAAAAACAAATAAATATGTTGTTAGTCTTAAACAAATAAAAATGGAATAAGACACCCATTCTTTATTTTAATGATCTTTCTCTATATGATTATTAGGATGCGCTTTCAAAACTCCAAGTCCTATTTCATGCGTGCGTGCTGAGTCACTTCAGTCATGTCTGATGACTTTGTGCAACCCTATGGACTGCAGCCCACCAGGCTCCTCTGTCCATGGAAGTCTCCAAGCAAGAATACTGGAGTGGGTGGTCATGCCCTCCTCCGGGGGATCTTTTCAACCCAGGGATCGAACTCACGTCTCTTATGTCTACTTGCATTGGCAGGTGGGCTCCTTACCACTAGCACCAAATCTTATTAAGCCATCCTATATTATAGCTCCAGATCACAGAAGCCCACTATGTTTCCTTTATTTTTGAAAGCCATATCTTTAGTGTTGATGGTAAGCACCTGAGTGAGTCAAATGCTCATTACTCAAGCTTGATGATGTCATCACTTCACAGCTTCAGCTGATAGGTAAGGGTCTCAATGTCCTCATCCTTAAGCAAGAGTAATATTTATTTGAATTAAGATAATAGTTTATTTATTAGGCTGCAAAGAGCAAGCCGGGCTACAGTCCATGGGGTCACAAAGAATCAGAGACAATTTAGTGACTAAAAACAACAGGGCTCTCCAGGTGGCACTAGTGGTAAAGAACCCTCCTGCCAATGCAGGAGACTCAAGAGACATAGGTTCAATCCCTGGGTTGGGAAGATTCCCTGAAGAAGGAAATGGCAACCCACTCCATATTCTTGCCGGGGAAATCCCATGGACAGAGGAGCCTGGCAGGCTAGTCCTTGGGATTAAAAAGAGTCGGACATGACTGGGCACATACACGCAAACAACAAAAGATCAAGGAGGTTAATATAAGTAAAATATTTAACATCTTCTTTATAAAATAGTAAACATTAATTATTATATTAGTAGTAGTAGTAATTACTGGTTTCACTAAACAGTTTTTCAACTTCCACATTTTCCTTCTTAAACAAAGTTATACCTTGAATAAAAGTTCCCTTAATCTTTAAAACATTCTAGGACAGGGTTTCTGAACTTCAGTATTATTAATATTTGGGATTGGATTAATTTTAAAGGCTGGGCATTTTCCTATACATTATCAAGTATTTAATAATATCCTTGGCCCCTCCTCCAGTAGCACTCTTGCCTCAAGTTATGACAACTAAAAATGTCTTCAGACACAGTCAAATGTCCACGGGGATTGATGGTCAAGTTGCTAGGAGAAAAATAGTACATGGCATATAAAGAAGTAGTCAATAAATACTTGTTGAAAGAAAGGAAAAAAAGAAAAGTAAAAAAATAATGGAGAAAGAAGGGAGGGAAGAGGGAAGAGGAGAGGAAAAGCAGAAGTCAAGGAGGAAAGAAACAGAGAGAAACAGAGATGCCCTGCAATAAGTGGCAAGAGTTTATCATAAGTACTGACTTTCACTGAACGAAAATATCAGTAGATGATCTGACGGCTAAAGTCCCTCAGAGCTGCTGCCATGTACTGCCTCCATGCCAGTTTTATAATCAGATTCAGGGATACAAAGCCCATGTATTACACTTGACCTGTACATGCAGTCTTTTGTTACTTCTATTCTTTTCCCCTTTTACTCTGTATCCAAATGTTCTCCAATCTGCCTTAATCTTCAGGTTCATGAGTTTTTATGATAGGTAAATGTTGTCTTAACAAATGACAATACTTGATCTCTTCTGTTTAGCATTCTATTATATTTCAACAGTTTATACCTGGCCCTGTCCAACATGGTAGCCACTAGCCGGTAGACTTAGTATGTAGAAAATAACATAAAAAGCTGATTAATAATTTTTATTTGATTAACTGTTTTAATGATAGTATTTTAATATATTGAGTTAACTAAAATATATTGCTAATATTAATTAACTTGTATCATTTTACTTTACTAATGTATACCCAGAATTAGCCAAACTGTGAAGCTGCAGGCACATTCCTCCAGACTGCCAGCTGTAACCAAGACTTCTTTTTTTAATTGGAGTAAAGTTGCTTTGCACTGCTATGTCAGTTTCTACTGTATAGCAAAGTGGATCAGCTATATGCATACATAAAGTGAAGTGAAGTCGCTCAGTCGTGTCTGACTCTTTGCGACCCCATCGACTGTAGCCTACCAGGCTCCTCCGTCCATGGGATTTTCCAGGGAAGAGTACTGGAGTGGGTTGCCATTTCCTCCTCCAGGGGATCTTCCTGACCCAGGGATTGAACCCAGGTCTCCCACGTTGCAGGTAGATGCTTTACCATCAGAGCTACCAGGGAAGTTCCCCATATGTATACATAAATCCCTCTTTTTGGATTTCCTTCCCATATAGGTCACCACAGAGCACTGAGCAGAGTTTCCTGTTCTAGCCAGTAGGTTCTCATTAGTTACCTATTTTATTCATAGAAGTGTACATATGTCAATCCCAATATCCCAATCCATTCCCACCCGCCCCCCACCAGAGCCCAAGACTTTCATCACCAAGTGTGCCCAAGATTTCTGACGTCAATTAAAAGGAGTTGCAGTCCAAATACAAAATCAGAAGGAAAATTGCCCTCACTTCAAGCATGAACTGCAAGTTCAAGTTTCCAAAGCTACTCTGTTTTGATACTTCTCTAAAAGGAATCACAGAACATACTGAAGGCTATTATACTCACAGTTATGGTTTTATTACATTGTTCAGTTGCTAAGTCATGTCCTACTCTTTGCCACCCCATGAACTGTAGCACACCAGACTTCCCTGGCCTTCACTGTCTCCTGGAGTTTGCTCAAACTCATGTCCATTGAATCAGTAATGCCATCCAACCATCTCATCCTCTGTCACCCCATTCTCCTCCTGCCCTCAATCTTCCCCAGCATGGGGGTCTTTTCCAATGAGTGAGCTCTTCACATCAGGTGGCCAAAGTATTGGAGCTTCAGCTTCAGCATTAATCCTTCTAATGAATATTCATTAATTTCCTTTAGGATGGACTGGTTTGATCTCCTTGCAGTCCAAGGGACTCTTAAGAGTCTTCTCCAGCACCACAATTTGAAAGTAACAATTCCTTGGCTCTCAGCCTTCTTTACAGTTGAACTCTCACATCCACACATGACTACTAGAAAAACTATTGCTTTGACTAGATGGACCTTTGTAGGCAAAATGAATGCCTCTGCTTTCTCATACGCTGTCTAGATCTGTCATAGCTTTTCTTCCAAAGAACAAGTGTCTTTTAGTTTCTTGGTTGCAGTCACCACCTGCAGCCATTTTGGAGGCCAAGACTATAAAATCTGCCACTGTTTCCACTTTTCCCCCTTCTATTTGCCAGGAAGTGATGGGACCAGATGCCATGATCTTAGTTTTTTGAATGTTGAGTTTTAAGCCAGCTCTTTTGGATAAGGGAATGGCAAACCACTTCAGTACTCTTGCCTCAACAACCCCATGAACAGTAGGGTTTTATTATAGGGAAAGGACATAAAGTGGAATCAACCATGAGAAGAAACCCATAGGGAAAAGTCTAGGACAGTCCCAAACGCAGTTTCCATGGTTGTTGCGCAGGATGTGTGGCAATCCACACAGAGCACTGCCAACCAGAGGTGCTCAGCCAAGCTTCAGTGCAGAGTGACCAGACTCCACTCCAAGGCTACGAGGTGTGGCTGGTCCCACCTGAAAGATCTGATGTTGCCAGCCCCCACCCTAAACAAAGACACAGAAGGTATGACATCAGATATGACACAGATGACTCCTACAAGCAAAGACAAAAGCTAAAGATCTCTTAGGGCAAGGCCAATGTGGCTACTCCTACTGTGAGTACCAACGTTAAATTAACTATGTGGCTACATTTTGTTCTATTAGACAGGACTTATAGATAAGCACTGTTCCATAACCTGGGCTTCCCACCTGGTGCTAGTTGGAAAGAACCCACCTGGCAATGAAGAAAACATAAGAGATGTGAATTCTACCCCTGAGTTGGGAAGATCCCCTGGTAGGAAATGGCAACCCACTCCAGTATTCTTGCCTGGAAAATTCCATGGATAGAGGAGCCTGGCAGGCTATGTCTATGGGGTGGCGAAGAGTCAGATATGACTGAGCACACACGCACACACTGTCCCATAACCAAAATTCTTATATATCCTATTATCCTAAATCTCACTAATATCTTTGGATTCTTATATTAAAGCTGTGTCATACTCTGTCACCTTAAGTAAGTTGTGAGGACTTTTCTGATTTTTTCTTTTTTTTCAGTATGACCTATTGGCAACTTTCTCCATTGTTATTCCCCTTTCTAGGTCAGTTTTGGATAACTGAATATATTTACATGTTTTAGAATACTTGATCTATTTTCAGCTGATCAGTCTGACATATCTCTTATTAAAAGAATTTTCTTCATCCTTGGAGTTCCATTTTTCCCACAATGAGCTCATCATTTTGGCAATCTTAAACAGTTGTCTAGGAAAATGCTGACATAATCTAGCAACCAAGTTCTTAATTGAATATATCCTCCTTTCTCCTCCATGAAGAAAGAGCCCAATTCTTCACAGACCCTAGATGCGCTCTCTAGGTCTTTTTCTGAAACTTTACTCATCCTATAGTAAAATCAGAATCATGTTCAATTACTTTCACCAAGTCTCCTGTGTAATTGCTCCAAAGACAAAGTTCTCTTCCCAGTCAGCCATTTCAGGACTACATACAAGTCTCTCTAGATCAATACTTTGTTGACTGGATATAAAATTTGGGGTTTATTCACCATTTATTCAATACTTGTAGTATAATATTAAGCAAGACTTATAAATAGAGAAAAGGTTTCTGCTGTCAATGAACTCTGAGCTTGTAATGGAACTTGACCAAAAAAATGCCTTACATGAAAAGTGAAAGTTGCTCAGTCGTGTCTGACTCTGCAACCCCATGGACTATATAGTCCATGGAATTCTCCAGGCCAGAATATTGGAGTAGGTAGCCTTTCCCTTCTCTAGGGGATCATCCCAACCCAGGGATCGAATGCAGGTTCCCTGCATTGCAGACAGATTCTTCACCAGCAGAGACACATGGGAAGCTCAAGAATACTGGAGTAGGTAGCCTATCCCTTCTCCAGCAGATCTTCCTGACCCAGGAATTGAACCAGGGTCTCCTACATTGCAGGCGGATTCTTTACATGGTCAATGCATTTTAAGATCATGACAGGCAATCTGAAGACAGACCAAGAACTAAGCTGCTCAGTCTACAGACTATAGATTCCCAGAGGCATTCATTTCACACGATTATTAATGCATACCTTGTCAGAAGAAAAAGAAAATATTAATTTTAAAAAGACCTCAATTAAGAAATACCCATTCATAAAGAATGTGTGCTGCAGTAGTGGGGATACAATTAACTATGTCTTTGCAATTGGGATTTTTAAGTCCTGGATCTTAGGAGGTAAAAATGAGTCATTAATTATATTTATTTTTGGTTCATCTTCTTATATTACTCCATTCTGTCATGGGGCATATACCAATTAAAATGTATGCATGATGTTTTTATGAACACATTAGGTGGAGATAACAATCACTAATGCAAAACCAACACAACTAAGTTGTTCTGCTGTGTTTAGCTCTGGAGGTGGGCACTATATGAGATTCTGCAGCCTCAAGCAGTTCTGTTGATGGCTTCCTGTCCCTGGCAAAACCACTGAGGATGACTCTAATAGATGCTACATCTGCACATATGCTGTTGGTTGTCCTTCCTTCACGCTTATTCTACCCTAGCTGACTTTGCACATCTGTCATAATTTGGTGAATAATAATAAATACACTTATGCAATAGGTGATGCTACAAGGCACCAACAGAAAATTCATTATGCAGCTGAGATTGGGGAAACAATCATAGGGTATCAGGGACTACCTCATTGTAGCCATCTTATGCTAGATAAGGAGTTAGGAAAGATATGTCTTGACCTAATACTTCTTCTCCCTTACTGAAAATCTTATGGAAATTTCTTAACTTTTCTGCCTCAATCATTCATCTGAAGAGAATAGCTACAGGGAATAGTTATATCTGTTTCAGTTACTTCAGAGTGATTCTAAGTAATAATTGAAGGGGTTTTTCCTGTAAGTACTTTAAAAAGATTTTAGTCTCTCACAAGTCTATACAGACAACATTTTCTTTAAGGTTTTATCAACCACAGTCTCATTTTTAATTTCCTTAAATGAGATGGTTTTCCATAACACCACACAATAATCGGTGCCTTTCAGGGGACAGGTTTGAAATTTCTATTACTGGTTCATAAGCCTGAAGTTATCTTCTGAAACAGAAGTCATAATGTTTTGATCACCCATCAAAGAATATTAAGGCAGCAGTTAAGAATCTTCTCAACTGTGCACGCTAATCAGGGAAATCTCAGAGATTTAGCTGCAAGTGAAGACCACAAACTGTTTCAGGAAACTTTTTATGTCTCTTCTTTCTTGGCAACAGGTGGGTGTACTTTTCCCTTCATTACTAAGGCATTCCCTGACAAATAGCTCTATTTCCATCAAGTGGTAAAATAATCATCTTCTACCATTGTTCGACGCCCACGGAAATGCTTTCTGCTGTTGACTCACTGCAAATTAACTCGATAGTGCTGAAATTAATCACCCAGATTCTTTATCTCTATTTAGAAAAACAGGGAGTCCTTGGCTTTTTGTCAATGGAACCATGAGGAACCCAACTTTTACATCATTTATAGTTCTTTGTAATTGCCTTAATAGGTCTAATTAGTATACTGGATTTTGTTTTCCAAGAGTTTGCATATTTTTAATGGGTTTACTCTCTTGTTAAATGGTCTAAATGACTTTCCAAGAAGACCAGCTCTCAACAGAGGCAGACTGCTTATCAAAAAAAAATGACTATTAATCTCAAAATGTCTTTTCCCCATGATTTTAAGTTTAAATATTTAGTGTTGGGTTTTCACCAATTATAATCAATTAAGCTACATTAGTAGTGAAATTTCAAATCTCTTAACACATTTTGCATGATTTTAAGATTAAATATTTAAAAATGAACTTTGGGCAATCTAAATAAGTGTTCTGTTGAAAATTAAAATGTCACTGTTTGTTCAAGGGATATTTTCCAAATACAGTCAAAATATTAAATAGTAATAATATCTTATACCTAAAAAGTACTTCAAAGTGTTTTTACAGGCATTACTCATACTAATCAATATTAAATATTTCAATAAATAGTGGAATATACATCTTTGAAGATCCTTATGTAAAGATAAATATTCTCTTCATGTTTCTTTTTAATGAACATTTTTACAGTTCTTTACAAACTGGATAAAATGTGTTGTGAAATCTAATGACTTGCTTAAAGGAAATCACTTGATTCCATACATTTTCTACAGAAAAATAAGAAAAAGATCATGGAAGATACTCTATGGGATAGTAATCATACCATCTAACAAGATACGATATACAGTTACTCTGTTTTAAAGAAAGAATAAAAGACAGGTGCTCTCTATAGATCATATATTTTGGTAAACAGTAAAGGAAGAGAACTCACAAGTGTTTACACATTAAAAAGTCAACACACTCAATTATCATTTGCCTTTTGGAGTGTTCATTGGGTGCCTCGCTGTTTAGATCCTGGGGATACATTAGTGAACAAAAAATAATCTCTGATAGACTATAATTTATATTCTAGTGTAAAGACAGCAATAAACAAATATATACATATAAAATAGAGTGTCGGGTAGTCCTAAGTTCAGGAATAAGAGGAAGGTACAGGGCTACAGAGAGGAAGAAACACCCTTTTAGAAAGGCCACCCAGGAAAGACTCAACGAAGTCCGAGATGAAAGGACACCTGACCGAAACAAGGCAGAGAGATGTGTGGACCCCTGGGGTCAGTGCACGCTGGGAGAAGGAAACTAGCGCCAGCGCCCTCATGGCATAGTGCTGAGCAAATTCTAGGAACAGAACTGAGGTGCATGGCACTAGAATACAAGGAGAAATCCGTCTTATTAGAGTCCATGTTACAGTGACAGATTTCCACACCGTGGTCTTAAACGCCTACTGCCTAACACAATACAAAAAGAGTAAAAGCTCTGAACAAAATGCACAGACACGCTGAGTAAAAGTCAGTATGATCAATATGTGGATCACAGTCAGGTTAAGGGGAAAAAACACGATCGTGATTTATTAAACAAAATCCAAGGTACTGTTGCATTTTTTCTGATGCCTTAGAAAACTACTTAATTATATTTTCTATGTCAAATCAAAAATCTAACTTACATTCCATATGAAAGCAAAAAATAAAAAATGCTTACAAATCCATTCGCTTCATGTGGGGAATTAGAATACAAATGTCACAGTCTGATAAAACTAGACTTTCATTCTTAAACTCCCTTTACCTTCAGAACCACCAGGGAAGCCCCTAAACTCCTCCAGACACTATTACTAAAGATGCTCTCTTTTGAGGTATGTGCTTTATAACAGATAAGAGGCTCTCAATTATATATTTTTGCCATTGGAATTTCCATAATCCTGGATTTTATTAAATTAAACCACTTTTATTTTGTTTTTTAATATTTTAATTTTCACTAAGAGCTTGCTATTTTTATAATAATGTATACAAATTTATTCTGGCATTGGGGGTAGATGAATGGATAGATAAACTGTGAGATGGATTAAAGTATGTATGCATTAATTATATGAGTATATCAACTGGGCATGAAAACTACAACCAAAATAATTAAGATAGTCTTATATTATTTGCTCTGGAGGCTAGTTTTTATGAGATTTTTGTCATATAACTAATCTAAACAAAATTTAGCAGTAAAATGAGATGAAAACAAAAAATCTCCAATTTAAGAGAAGGGCACAGATGTGTAATTCTGTCACTTACTAGCTGCATGACCTAAGCAAGTTACTCAGCTTCTCTGAACCTTAACTTTCTCTTCTGTAAAATGAAAACTATAACTCCTTATTGTTTTAAACATACACTATCAAAATCCATGGCACAGTACCAGGCATTTAATAGGGTGCACAAAGATTAACATCTGATTTGTAAGTAATAGCAGTAGTTTTTATTATCATCACTACTACTAATCATTTGTAAGTCTCCCTTAGTTGGTGGCAGTACAAACAATCTATGTCCCAGGTGAAACTGTAATACGTACTTGACCCTGCCAGGATCTACTGGTTACTTTAGAGAAAGACTCAATCAATCTTGCACTCTTAACTTAGCATATGACAGATGGCAGTCTGTGATAACATTACTCCTGAGAGTTATGCTATGTTGCTGCACCATTGAAAGTGAAAAGCAATGACCAATATCTGCATAATTATAAACTCAGTGAAGAAAAATAGGGAAAAGTTTATTCTCACACATTTTGGTATAATAATTCTATTATAACATAAAGGAAACTTTAATTATTTAATGTTACCCCAGCCAATGATGGCAACTCACTCCAATATTCTTGCCTAGAAAACCCCCTGGAGGTCTACAGTCCATGGGGTTGCAGAGTTGGACACAACTGAGCAACTAAACCACCAGCCAATGATAGCGATATACTTTTATGACTTACTTTTTGAGAAAATCACATTAACAAAATATACAATTATAAATTATGTAACACTTCTTAAAGAACATATGTTCATCACAATAGCTTTGAAAACAATAACACACACATGCACAGAGTCCAGAATAACAATGGAAATAAACATACATTCAAGGTGACATCTCAAATGCATGACAGGAAAGATAGGCTGTCCAAAGAACATTTTTGAGCCAACTTGGTAACTGTCTAGAATACAGTGAAGTTGATTCAATACTTCACAAAGAAAGACAAGATAAATTTCCAAATAATCAGAAGTGAAGCAGTCCATACATTTAGTGTAACACTCTGCTTCCCCAGAGTCCTCAAGGCCATCAACATGGGGCTAAGACACAGCATATTCTGAATAGGATCACCCGCACTCCATTCAAGGTCAAGAGACTAAAACAATAACTACTAGAATTTCTAAATCCTTAACCAGAAACTCACCTTTCCCTTCTCCAATTTAAACTCTTAAATCCTAAAGAGGCTCTCTGTCTTAAATACACTCGGGGACTTACTTCATCAGGCCCTTTATCCTCAGGTATGTCCATCACCACACTCTTAAAACAGACAGCTACACTCTAATCATAGAAAGAAACCCAACATCATTATTCTAATTCTACCAATCCATTCAACTGCTGAACTTCTTCCACTCTCAGTTCAGTTGAGTCGCTCAGTCATGTCGGACTCTTCGCAACCCCTTGGACTGCAGCATGCCAGGCCTCCCTGTCCATCACCAACTCCCAGAGTTTACCCAAACTCATGTCCATTGAGTCAGTGATGCCATCCAGCCATCTCATCCTCTGTCGTCCCCTTCTTCTCCTGCCCCCAATCCCTCCCAGCATCAGGGTCTTTTCAAATGAGTCAGCTCCTCGCATGAGGTGGCCAAAGTATTGGAGTTTCAGCTTCAACATCAGTCCTTCCAATGAACAGTCAGGACTGATCTCCTTTAGGATGGACTGGTTGGATCTCCTTGTAGTCCAACGGACTCTCAAGAGTCTTCTCCAACACCACAGTTCAAAAGCATCAGTTCTTTGGTGCTCAGCTTTCTTTATAGTCCAACTCTCACATCCATACATGACCACTGGAAAAACCATAGCCTTGACTAGATGGACCTTTGTTGGCAAAGTAATGTCTCTGCTTTTCAATATGCTGTCTAGGTTGATCATAACTTTCCTTCCAAGGAGTAAGTGTCTTTTAATTTCATGGCTGCAGTCACCATCTGCAGTGATTTTGGAGCCCAAAAAAATAAAGTCTGCCACTGTTTCCGCTGTTTCCTCATCTATTTGCCATGAAGTGATAGGACTGGATGCCATGATCTTAGTTTTCTGAATGTTGAGCTTTAAGCCAACATTTTCACTCTCCTCTTTCACTCTCATCAAGAGGCTCTTTCATTCTTCTTCACTTTCTGCCATAAAGTTGGTGTCATCTGCATATCTGAGGTTATTGATATTTCTCCCAGCAATCTTGATTCCAGCTTGTGCTTCACCCAAGCAGGGTGACAATATACAGTCTTGACATACTCCTTTTCCTATTTGGAACCAGTCTGTTGTTCCATGTCCAATTCTAACTGTTGCTTCCTGACCTGCATACAGATTTCTCAAAAGGCTGGTCAGGTGGTCTGTTATTCCCATCTCTTTTAGAATGTTCCACAGCTTACTGTTATCCACACAGTCAAAGGCTTTGGCTTAGTCAATAAAGCAGAAATAGATATTTTTCTGGAACTCTCTTGCTTTCTCGATGACCCAGCAGATGTTGGCAATTTGATCTCTGGTTCCTCCGCCTTTTCTAAAACCAGCTTGAACATCTGGAAGTTCATGGTTCATGTATTGCTGAAGCCTGGCTTGGAGAATTTTGAGCACTACTTTATTAGCATGTGAGATGAGTGCAATTGTGTGGTAGTTTGAGCATTCTTTGGGCATTGCCTTTCTTTGGGATTGGAATGAAAACTGACCTTTTCCAGTCCTGTGGTCACTGCTGAATTTTCCAAATTTCCTGGCATATTGAGTGCAGGTTTACACATCATCATCTTTTAGGATTTGAAATAGCTCAACTGGAATTCCATCATCTCCACTAGCTTTGTTCGTAGTGATCCTTCCTAAGGCCCACTTTACTTCACATTCCAGGATGTCTGGCTCTAGGTGAGTGATCATATCATCGTGATTATCTGGGTCATGAAGATCTTTTTTGTACAGTTCTTCTGTGTATTCTTACCACCTCTTCTTAATATCTTCTGCTTCTGTTAAGTCCATACCATTTCTGTCCCTTATTGAGCCCATCTTTTCATCTTCCACTCTACTCTCTGCAACTCATGGTTCCATGATCAGCAAGATCATCTTCCCTTCATCTTCTAGAAGTCTGGTTCTCCCCATGGACCCTCCTTCTCCTGCAGCTCTTTTAAGTGGCAGCTGTCTATTGACTCCTAACCTGAATGTCACTAAGGTAAAAGTGAGGTAGATATCAGCCTCAGTCCTCATTGCTGTTTTCAGACCATTCCATCCCTAAAATAACCTGCTTTGAATACACTGTCACCAGATTACATCACTAAATATTCCCTATTTTTCTGACATATCAAATGTTCTAGATCATTTTTGTTAATTTCTCAAAAATTCCAGCCCCTGAGTCTCTCTTTACACTACTATACCTTCCTACCAGTAGTCATGCATGGATATGAGAGTTGGACCATAAAGAAGACTGAGCAACAAAAAATTGATGCTTTCAAACTATGGTGCTGGAGAAGATTCTTGAGAGTCCCTTGGACAGCAAGGAGATCAAACCAGTCAATTCTAAAGGAAATCAATCCCGAGTATTCATTGGAAGGACTGATGCTGAAGCTGAAGCGCCAATACTTTGGCCACTTGATGCAAAGAGCAGACTCAGTGGAAAAGACCTTGATGCTGGGAAAGATTGAGGGCAGGAGGAGAAGGGGACAACAGAGGATGAGATGGTTGGATGGCATCACAGACTCACTGGACATGAGTCTGAGCAAACTTCAGGAGAGGTGATGGACAGGGAAGCCTGGCATGCTGCAGTCCATGGGGTCACAAAGAGTCAGACACAACAGAGTGACTGAACAAGAACAGCAAACATGCTGAAAGAGTTTGCTAGGACTGCCATAACAAAATACAAGGGACTGGGTAGCTTAGTAAGCAGAATTATTTTCTCACAGTTCTGGAGGCTGAAAGTCCAAGATCAAGGTGCTTACAAAATTTATTTCCTATGACACCTCTCTCTTTGGCTTACAGATGGCCATCCATCTGCTGCCCCCTTCCACATGGTTTTTCTATATGCACAGACCTCTCTAAGGTCTCCGTTAGATGACCTCATTTTAACTTAATTATCTCTTTAAAGACTCTACATCCAAATACCGTCACATTCTGAAGTTCAAGGAGTTACAGCTTCAAGACATGAATTTTGAGGGAACACAATTCAGCCCATAACACTTGTGGATGATCCATTTCATATTGTCTTCTCTTTTGTTTGCTTTCATGTCTTTTAATGATCCTGTCACTAAAGATAGATCCTTTCAATATTTATGTCAGATTATGCCACTCACATATCTGATATTCATTATCAAGAATGCATAGAGGCTTTGCTATAACTGAAACTCTTTCATAATTTCAATATATTGCTTCCCAACCTCTGGTGATTCCTCTTGCCAGCCTACTCCTAAAAATATTTCAGTCCCAGTAACTCTTTAGTCCCAGTAAAAAGATTCCTCTCACCTCCCCCTGCCCTTTGATATCCTGATTCCCCTCTTTTAACTGCTTACATTACATGGTTTCTCTTCCCCTCCTCTCCCTTCATTGAACTAATTTGGAAATGCCATAACCTTGGTTAAATCCAACTCTCACCATTCTGTTCCCGCATACCTTACAGCTGAACAAAACTAGTCTCACTCTAAATCCCTCAAGAGGGCCCTTGCTGCTACCAGAACAGTTATGATCCACATATATTCACTCCCCAACACTCCAAGATGACCATGACACCTATTCTCTCTTCCCACCCTCCAATAACTCCTCACTCTTAAAGCCCTTGCTACTAACCTCACTGAGATAATTAAAGGATTCAGGAAGTCCTGGCACCATGACATCTGTGTACCTATGTCCATCTAGACTCAGGTAGAGTCTGTCTGCCTTCCTGTTGGCATCGATAAACCATCCATCTCCATAATCTTGTACATTAGATCTCACCCCTCTCACTTTAGCAAGTCACTATTTAACATTTTCTGTCACTTTCTCCTTTATCATCAAATTCTTGTTTCCTTCTGTCCCAAGTCCATCAGCATAGCTTGGGTGTGCATTTAATTTCTCTCAAATTAAAGCAACAACTTTTTAAACTTTCTTTCAGCTTCACTTTCTCTACCAGATACCATCTCATTTTGTTCTTCCCTCCTAACAAAATTTCTCAAGATTTCTCTAAACTGTCATTCATTGCACTCCAGCCCCACGGCTCTTGCTCTTTCTCAGGCATGCTCTTAACTTATGAGTCTCAACCTAGCAAGATTTTCTCCCAGAGAAAAGTCACTCACTTCCTTCCTATCTTTACACAGATGTTATCTTCTCAATGAGGTCTACAGCAATCACCTTATTTTAAGCTGCAGCATATGTCTGCCACTTGTTATTCCAGTTTCCCTTCACTGACTTTCTCTACCTTAACTTTAATAGCACTCATCACTTTTGGCATACTACATAATTTATGTATTACATTGTTTTGGGTATTTCTGCTTTGATTCAGTTTTTAAATCTATCTCCTTCTGCTAGAGTATAAACTCCACAGTGGAAAGGATAATTGTCTTGATCAATGGTACATCCCAAGTACTTAAAATAGTTCCTAGTACATGAGAGACACTCAATAAATATGCGTTCAATAAATGGATAAACAAATCCAACAAAAATTTAGGTATTAAAAAGATAAAATTATCAAATGCTGGAAGAAAATTGTGTGTTGAGTAAGGGGATGGTGGGTAGGGGACTTGTATAGAAAAGGCCTCTCTATTGTATCTCAAAACCCTAAATCCACAAAAAGATAAGTAATTTGAATATATTAAATTTTTTAAAGAAAAATTTTGCCCAACAAAGCACCTTAAGCTAAAACAAATCTCAAATCACAAAAAACAATTTGATCCTCATATCACAGATAATGGTTAATCCTTATAATTTATAAAGGTCTCCTAGAAATTAATAAGATAATCTTATTATTTTATAAAACCAATAGAAAAAGAGGTAAAGACTAGGAATATACAATTGATCAGTTCAGTTCAGTCCCTCAGTTGTATTCGACTCTTTGTAACCCCATGCACTGCAGCACACCAGGCTTCCCTATCTATCACCAACTCCTGGGGCTTGCTCAGACTCATGTCCATTGAGTCCATGATGCCATCCAACCATCTCATCCTCTGTGTCCCCTTCTCCTCCTGCCTTCAATCCTTCCCAGCATCAGGGTCTTTTCAAATGAGTCAGTTTTTCACATCAGGTGGCCAAAGTATTGGAGTTTCAGCTTCAGCATCAGTCCTTCCAATGAATATTCAGGACTGATGTCCTTTAGGATAGACTGATTGGATCTCCTTGCAGTCCAAGGGACTCTCAAGAGTCTTCTCTAACACCACAGTTCAAAAGCATCAATTCTTCGGTGCTCAGCTTTCTTTATGGTCCAACTCTTACATCCATACATGACTACTGGAAAAACCATAGCCTTGACTAGATGGACCTTTGTTGGCAAAGTAATGTCTCTGTTGACAGTAATGCTGTCTAGGTTGGTCATAACTTTTCTTCCAAGGAGCAAGCATCTTTTAATTTCATGACTTCAGTCACCATATGCAGTGATTTTGGAGCCCAAGAAAACAAAGTCTGTCATTGTTTCCATTGTTTCCCCATTTATTTGGCATGAAGTGATAGGACTGGATGCCATGATCTTTGTTCTTTGAATGTTGAGTTTGAAGCCAGCTTTTTCATTCTCTTCTTTCATTTTCATCAAGAGGTTCTTCAGTTCCTCTCCACTTTCTGCCATAAGAGTGGCATCATCTGCATATCTGAGGTTATTGCTATTTCTCCCAGAAATCTTGATTCATGTATACAATTTATACAGGACTGGAAATAATAATGGTTTTTATCCATATGAAAATATGCCCAACTGCTCTCATAATACAAAGTAAAACTACCATGAGATAATATATTTATGAATCAGATTGATAAAATCTAAAAGCATTTTATAGATGTGCTTATACATTGCTGCTGAAAGTACAAATTGGTACAAGTTCTATGTAAGGCAATTTATCAAAATCTGACAAAATCACAAATGAATAGACCTTCTGAATTAATGATACCTCTCCTGGAATTTATTTTATATGAATCTGTTTGCATATTATGAGGTCTGTAAAAAATTATTCATTGTAATACACCATGAATTATTAAAATGCTGGAAAGTGTTCATCAGTAAGACTTTGGTTAAATAAATGATATCTCCACCAACTGAAATACTATTCAACTGTATAAAAGAATGTAAAACATTATATTTTGATGTGACAGAAACTCTAAGAAACAATGTTAAGTGAATACTGCATCAAGCAGAACAACAGTATCTTATGTTTAAAAAACAGACAATAAGAATATACATAAATACTGGTATTTGCTTACATGTATAAAAACAAACACTAGAATCACATCCAGTAAGTCCCCTACATATGAATCTTCAAGTTGAGAACTTTCAAAGATGTGAACATGCATATGCTTCCAGCAAGAAACCCTCCCTCCTCCGGTCAGTAACTCGTCTTGCCTGTTTACTCAATGCTAGCCCCTGTATGCCAGTTGTTGTAGTGTACTACTATACTTTTCAAAGTACTGTATCATATGATTAAAAATGTTTTCTTTATTTTTTATGTTTTTTTTTATGTACTATTTAGGTGAAAAGTGGTGTAAACCTATCACAGTACACTGTCAAATAGCCAGTTGTGTTAGTTGGGTGCCTAGGCTAACTTTGTTGGACTTATGAACAAACTGAATTTACAAATGCACTCTCAGAATGGAACTTGTTCATTTGTTGGGGACTTCCTCAGAAATTAACAAAAGTGTTACCTATAGAATAAAGAGGTGAAAGTGTTAGTTGTTCAGTCATGTCTGACTCTTTGCAACCCCAAGGACTATAGTCCATCAAGCTCCTTTGTCCAAGGGACTTTCCAGGCAAGAAAACTAGAGTGGGTTGCCATTCCCTTCTCTAGGGATTATTTGCAACCCAGGATTGAACTCAGGTGTCCAGCATTGCAGGCAGATTCTTTACCATCTGAGCCACCAAGGAAACTTTTCACTGTATATCTTTCTGCACTCTGTATATTATTTTTGAACTATGATAATGTATTATCTATCCTAACAAACACATGTTAAAAATAGTTGCAGAAAAATAGCTCATAAGAAAATCATATCAATGCTACATCATTGAAATTCCAGCTAACTTACTTTTATATACACCTTGACGAAACACTTTATATATACCAAATATGAAAACAGACGAAAAGAACATTTCTCCATTTTGACTACAGAATGAGTGTGGCGAGGGAAGAACAGAAACCGGTAAAGAATTCATTACTGTTATTTATTAGATACTGCAGGCCTGAAAACATGTCAGGAATCCAAATAAAACACAGCAAGAAGCAGTATTAGCATCAAAAACAACCACTGACAGTGAGCAATACCACTTGCAGAATGAATAAACAGGTGTATAGCCACTTAAAGTTTAATTTCCACATAATAGGAACAAACAGATAAATAAAAGAGAGGCCTTCCCACTGAGATCAAGAAAAATTGGACCACAGAGCAGCAGCACACCACTATTGTTAAAATAACAATCAAGATAGTGGGTGATGAAAACAGAAGGAAAACACAGAGACTGAAGGCAATCCGCCTGATATTTTGCATCTATTAATTCCTTTGTAAGTACAGTTCAAGGCCCTCAGATGAAGGAAGACTCTGATGCCAACACTCCCACCTTTGGGGACAAAAGTATCTTGTTCAAAAGTGGTGAGTACAAGTACAGACAAAGAGATTTCTCCCACTAATGGCTCTCACAATAGTCTGCACCAAAAACTGGGAGATCAAAGGGGTGTGACCAAATGAACTAAAAGTGTCATTGAAGACATATGCAAGAATGAATGGAATTGGGAGTAGTCTACCTAAAAAAAAAGAAGGGTAAGAAAAAAGATGAGTAGAATCAGCATCAATAAGAACACATTATTTAGTTACCAAGCATTTCAGACCTTGGGAATCAGAGAATTAAAAAAACAAAACAAAACAAAAAAACTCCCTCCAGAGAGCTTTGGAGATGGGACACGCACATTAAAACCAAATTTATAAACTTGTTGCTTAAGAGTCAGTCCAGCACAGAAATATATTTTCTTATAGAATGCTACGTCAATACTAAATATGCTAGGCACTTTCAGATAAAAATCTGAATTTTCAGTTTCTTTTCAAAACTGGGCCACAGAGGACTGCCAAACGTTGAGAGGAGGAAGTGTTTAAGGAACCCTGGGCTGTATTTTACACTGAGAACAGAGGAAACGCCATGTGAGAGAAACCACCAGCGGCCTGGAGCCTATAAAGCTTACAAGATGAAGCACAGTGCTGAAGGGTATATTAGACAGCTTGGGCAGCCATCACAAAATACCATGGGCTGAGTGGCTCAAATAACAGAAATTTTCCTACCATTCTGAAGGCTGGAAGTCCAAGAACAGGGTGCCAGCATGTTCAGGTTCTGGTAAGAGCTGTTTTCCTGCTTTGCAGAGAGCCCTTCTTGCTGTGAACACACATGGGGGACAGTCGGCTATCTCTCTCCTCTCTCTTCCTATGCTTATAAAGCCATTAATCCTATCGTGAGAGCCCCGAGACCCTCATGACCAAATCTAAGCCTACTTACCTCCCAAAGGCCCCACCTTCAACTGCAACCACATGGATAGCAGGGGTAAGGCTTCAACATAGGAATTTGTGTATGTGTGTGCATGCTCAGTCGTGTCCAACTCTTTGTGACCCCGTGGACCATAGCCTTCTAGGCTCCTCTGTCCATGGGATTTTCCAGGCAAGAACACTGGCGTGAATTGCCATTTTCCACTCCAGAGGATCTTCCCAACCCAGGGATCGAACCCAAGTCTCTTGAGTCTCCTGCATTCGCAGCAGATTCTTTACCACTGAGTCACCTGGGAAGCCCATGAATTTATGGGGGTGACACAAACATGTGGTCGATAAAAGGAGCAGAAGTAAAGCATTTGCTGAGTAAGAAATTTGAAAGTTAATGGAAATGTGGTTAGAAGACATATGACATTTCAATTATCTCTTTCACTCTTTTGTATTTCAAATTCGGTGTAGTTAAAAATCTTTCTCCACACAGCATTTCCCTTGTGGTTTGGTGGTAAAGAATCTGCCTGCCAATGCAGGAGGCACAGGTTCGATCCCTGGTCCAGGAAGATCCCACAGGCCTCAGAGCAACTAAGGCCATGCACAGCTATTGAGTCTGTGCTCTAGAGCCTGGGTGTCAAAACTCCTGAGCCCATGGACTACAGCTACCGGAGCTCTCATGCCTAAAGCCCTGCTTCTCAACAAGAGAAGCCACCACCATGAGAAGCCCATGCACCACCAAGAAGACCCTGCTCATTACAACCAGAGAAAGCCTGCCCACAGCAACGAAGATCCACACAACCCAAAATAAATGAATAAATATTTTAGAAAATCTGTCTCCACTCAAAACTTCACTCTCTAATTTACAACTATTTTACCACCAAAAATCTCATCTTAAATTTCCAGAAAAGGAAATATATATTCCATTCCGTACCAATTATGGACATAAAAGTCAATTTCACAAAGTACATAAGAAAATTGGTTCTGCTAATTTACATTTACCTTTCATTAAAAAATAAATATTTTTAGTGAGCAGAGACTTAGAATCTGGCCAATAATTTGATATATTAAATTAGTTAATTAGTTAATTTAGTGATGTTAAATAGTCAAATGAGGTCACAAGTTCTACTTTAAAATAAATTACCTGTGCACATTCTTCAACAATATGGAAGCCTTTCATTTATTTTTCAAAACAGCTGTTAAACTTAATTTTTAAAAACATGCTGCTAAAAATCTTTTGCCCATGAAAGTCACCATATTTACACCTCTATTATCCTCCCTTTCAGCTTCTTTTGAAAGCAGGTGGCTTTTGTTTCATAATTAGTAAATACTAAAATAGATCATCAAAATGCAACTTTGTCAAGCTCCTAAAAGCTCCTATATCAGAATATGGTCCAATCTGTACTGGTAATAGAGCTGATACAAGGCTGCTCTGCCCAGAGATGGGGTCTCTCATAGCTTTGCAAACCTAATGTTCCCTTCACAGGTCCTTACTGTCCTCAAATCTAAAGCTGGGTTTGGAACCAGGGTTAGCTCTGATAAATGCAGGACAATCTTATCTTTGCTACATTAGGCCCAAAGAAGAATCATAACCTATGTGAAAGTGAAAGAAAGTGAAGTCACTCAGTCGTGTCCGACTTCGCGGCCCAGTGGACTGTAGCCTACCAGTCTCTATGGGATTCTCCAGGCAAGAATACTGGAGTGGGTTGCCATTTCCTTCTCCAGGGGATCTTCCCAACCCAGGGATCGAACCCAGGTCTCCCGCATTGCAGGCAGACACTTTAACCTCTGAGCTACCAGGGAAGCCCAGTCTATGTGAACCACTGTACAGATCTGAGAGTCACTTACTTGCCACAGCTCCACCACTAGCTCTTTGGCAACTTGATCTCTCTGAACTTCACTTGCCTAATCTTCAAATGATAAATCTTCACTTCCCAATAATAACGCCAGTCTCCTAGAATTATTATAAATTAAATTCTTAGTACAATGTCCAACAAAAAAGAAAGCACTTAAGGCAGGTCAAAAAGAGACAGATCACATGAATTTACTCTCTCTCCCTCCTAAAGCATACCATAATGGAGCTTTGTTTTAAGGCACAAAGCCGCAAGGACAAAGAGAACAGAGAAAAGTAAGAAAAGTTTAGAAGTCAGAAAAGTAAATGATAACTGACTAATGGGAACTTGACAGCAGACCCAGGAAGGCAAAAGGCAAAGCAGGCAATGAAGGAAGTGAAAAAGAACCCCATTTAAGATATGTAACTGTGCCACATACCCACACCCCACCCCTGTCTGAGGCATAGGTGAAAATAAAGCCAAAACAAGAGGTCTAGTAAAAAGTCTTAAAGAACAGTTATCCCATCCACCATTATAAGACCAGATCACCCGGGTGATGGTTTCATCCCAGGGCACATTCACATCCTGAATGCTTGAGACTTCAGGCTGCTTACCCTTGTACTTCACAAAGGTAGAAAGTCAGGCTTAAAAATAACTTGTTAGACAGGCAATTAGACAAGCTTTCTCAGAAGAATATGATGTCTACCTTGAAAGATAGGGATCAAAACAAACAAATAAATGGAAAAGTCACCTCAGAAGAAATAAAAGTCACCAAAGCAGGGAGAAGAAATTTTCAAAATATTACTAAGACTATCAGAAATAAAATAAAAAATACTGCATCCATGGAAAAAGAGAACAGAATGCTATTTTTAAAAATGAGCATCAGGGAATAAAACAGAGCTTTCCAGTCTCCTGTGTAACACAGTAGGTAAAGACTGAGTACTCCCCTTGGTAAGGATTTCCAGAATCAGTAATCACACTTGAGTGTTTTGGGCTCCCACATCCAGATTTCACATCCTTTTTTTAAATGTATCCCCCCCCCCAACTCCCTATTCTGATTTAGATCCCCCTTATCTGTGCACTCAACACCCTGTGCATACATCTTTCATATCTCATACAGAATATACCCTAATTTCTGTTTGTTGTCTATCTTCCATATTCCAGTGCAAAGTTTCTCCAGGGAAGGGACTGGGTGTTCCCAACACATAGCATAGTGTCTGGCATATTAGTAGGTGTTCAATATTTGAGCAGATAAGTAATTGGATAGGGGAAATGTCATCACACCAGTTTGGTATGTCCCCAAGACTGATCATTCCAAAAGCCCATTACCAGCTCTGCTGGACCCCCACAGTAAACCCAGATATATCACTTGACTAGGGAAAGAACCAGAAAAATGTTTGAGAAGAGGAAGAAGGCATGAGTGGGATCTTCCCTTCAGTAAGGAAGGTCAATTGAACAAATAATATATAATTTATACAAAAAAAAAAAAACAACCCTCTATGGAGTACCTATGGAATTATGCTTCTGATTGAAAGGCAAATGCTCTATTACTATAGTTAAACTCCAAATATCCATTTATGTATTCTAAAATATGAACAGTGGTCATATTTGAAGTTATTTTCTTCTTTTTGCTTCTGTCTTTTCCAATGTTTTTACAGTGAACAGGTCAGTTCAGTTCAGTAGCTCAGTCCTGTCCAACTCTGCAACCCCATGGACTGCAGCACGCCAGGCTTCCCTGTCCATCACCAACTCCCGGAGCTTGCTCAAACTCACTTCCATAAAGTTGGTGATGCCATCCAACCATCTCATCCTCTGTCATCCGCTTCTCTTACTGCCTTCAATCTTTCCCAGCATCAGAGTCTTTCCCAAAAGAGACCCAGGCATGCAAGCTACACAGATGATTCCAATATTCAGGCAGGTCTGACAATAGCCATTTACAGAACACAGGAAGGCTCATTAGAGCCTTAAGGCAAGAACTAGGACTCCACCCAGTAATTGCTTTCAGTGACTTTACTCATAACTTGTAAGTGGAAAAGTAATCATTAGTTCAGTAAGAGGGGTAGAAGACACATAAAGATACATAAAGAATAAGACTTCTCCTGGTGCCTGAGCAACATTAATCCGGATCCAAAGTATCTATTAAGTGAAGACAATGAGTAAGATAGGATTTATCAGGCTTATTTCAAGTTTATCTTGCTTTTCTGTATTTCTAACTGCTAAGGAGTAATTTCTTAGAGGATTAACTCCATTAAAAACCCACCCTCTTATCCTTTTTGCTAGCAATTCTCTCCAAAGTATATAAAAGCCTATTTCAGTTTTTAAGAAGCTAGTTAATCAAACGGATATTCAAGTTCATTTCCTTGGTGTCCTTGGCTAAGAGTTGACACTCAAATAAGGGCTTATAGCACACGCATTTGAGCTATTAGCCACGTCTGCTAACCATTTATCTTCCTTCTTTTTTCTCAACTCAAAAGCTAAAATTCTGTTAGCCTGTAACTTTATTTTTATTCACTAAAATATTACATTCAAATCACATCACTATTATATTAACGTAATAGATGAGCTCTGTAATTGAATGTGAATACTATCACTTTGCACCCTTCTAGAGTTATTAATTTCAGTGTATTCACTGTATTTTCGAATAGGGCTGCACAGTAAATAATACAACAGAAAGAGGCTTTAACCTATTCCCAAAGCCTACACAAGGATATAAAGCCAGTGGTGTATTAACTTAAAAAATAGATCAATCTTATCTTGCAAAGAGAAGATAAAAGGTAGTTCTGTCATTAAAGACAACCATGCTTGAGGCTGTAAACCATACTTGAGAATATAAAGAGAAGCCTGCAAGCATCTGTTAAATTTGGCTTTCCGTCCTTGAAGAAAATCTTCAACCTGATAGACATTTTAAAAACAAAAAAGCAGATTTAATCATCCAGGCATTTCCTCGTGTTAACTAGGCTGAGAAAGCATAAACCCAATAACAACAATAATTATAATATCATTTTACAGCACTTTACAAAGAGCTTTAATACACATGAAAGTGAAAATTAACTGAATTCTTAAGTATGGCCATTACACTATCCAGATATCCTAAGGCATGTAAGTGAAGAACATAACAGTATTCATCAGAAGAGTAACACCATAGTGCCTCAAACCAGCAAGAAAATTCAGAGTGAGAATTAAATATCTGCAGAGCCATGAGAGGAAGACATTTGAATAATACAAAAATTAGCCTCAAGTTTTCGAGAAACAAACTCAGCATTATTTGCAAACCGTAGACAAACCTGGTTTAAAGGACTAGCAGGTCGATTTTCAACTCTTTGTACTCATGTTGGTCTGCACCCTCTGGACTTTCCACTGCAATCTGAAACTGGCTCCAGGCGATTTAAGAAAGAAACAGACAAGTCCAGACGGGTGGCATGCATGCGCATGCTCAGTCGTGCCGGGCACTTGTCCACCCCGTGGATTGCAGGCGGCAGGTTAAAAGGCAAGGGGACTTACCTAAGAGGCTTGTCTTGGGCGGCGGTAAGATGGTAAGATCTCCCCACCCGTCTGGCAGAATCTTAAGTTTGTATAGAGGCTTTAATGGGGTTCAGTCAGGTACGAAGTCCAACAATACCTGACGGTCTCAACAACGTCTTACTCTCTCAGGGCTCCTTCCATGAAATGGCTCGGGCTGTGGGAACGGAGGGGCTTCCCTGGTGGCTCACGGGTAAAAAATCCACCTGCCAATGCAGGAGACCCAGGAGACGCTGGTTTGATCCCTGGGTATGGAAGAGGGCACGGCGATCCACTCCAGTGTTCTTGCCTGGAGAAGCCCATGGACAGAGGAGTCTGGCGGGCTACAATCCATATGGTCGCAAAGAGTCGGACACAACTGAAGCGACTGAGCACGCAGGCGTGGTAATGGAGGGCAAAACATTCATTTCCAGGACAGGGGAGGGGTTCAGTTCAGTTCAGTTCAGTTCAGTCGCTCAGTCGTGTCCGACTCTTTGCGACCCCATGAATCGCAACACGCCAGGCGTCCCTGTCCATCACCAACTCCTGGCGTTTACTCAAACTCATGTCCATCGAGTCAGTGATGCCATCCAGCTATCTCATCCTCTGTTGTCCCCTTCTCCTCCTGCCCCCAATCCCTCCGGGGTTAGGAGCTTCCAATTGCGTGGATCCAGCTTACAGGTCAACAAGTGGTCACACCCTCTTGATGACCTCCCTCAGCACTTCATCGCTCATGACTGGCTCTTAAAATTTCACACCCACCGGTTCCGTCCAATGTGCCCTTAGCAGTCAACAAAACGTTTCACTAGCAGGGAGGTGGCTCATTTGGCGACTTTCAGGCTGCGTTGGAGGCAGATTCCACAGAAGCCATATGGGCACGTGCAAGAGAAAACGCAGAAAAAGATAATGCTTCCCAAAATAAGTAACAGTGTTTTTCACCAAAAGGCCCATGATTATTTGAACCACTGATGTATTAAGTCCCCTAGGATGGGGGCGGGGGAGGTGGTCAGATCACATAGCTTTCACGTGTGTCCTCATGTGATTTAATAAAAATGATGTCTTATCAGATTCATTAGGTATGAACACACAACAACATTCTGTTCCTATAATGGCACAAGTGCCTCCTTTCCAGACGGTAATAATGTCCAAGGCCATCCAGTTTTGGAGGACAGTATTTTTCATTAGAGACATTTCATTGTTCGGTAAAGACAGGCTTTGCTGACTATCATTTAAAGGTTTGCTGGGTGAATTCAGCGAGAGCTTTGTATGTGTGCTGTAACATCCTCAGGCCAATGAAGGGAACAAAGACAGTGGCCAAGTGACTGTCACAGTGGAAAACAGAATGTGCTCATCTGGCCTAGAGGAGAAGGAGGGTGAACATTTTTGTTACTTCGGGGTGGGGGAGAGTCTCCCCAGCCCCCAGAGAAGACCTGGATAGAGCACAGTGGCCCAACCACCCTGGTGGAAGCCATGTCCAAAGATCTGTGCTCTCCAACAAACAGCTGGGTGTCACAACCAGTCAGAACCAAACAGGTCACTACCCTTCCATGCGACGGCATGACTACACTGTTCTGGTGATATCCATCCCATATTCCTAGTACAATAGTGTTGGTTCTGTCCAGAGTGATTCGTCTGTTCCCAGCATGGGGATGCCGGAGGTTCAAATGTCGATAACCCAGCGTGAGCCACAGGAAACTATCCTAAATCTGAGTGCTAGTCACCCCTGACTCTAGTGGTGGTATTTTTAGGACCCTTCTGGTCAGCAGTTTGATGGGTTGTCTGTGTAGTGTGACTGACAGAAAAAGAATACCCATGCCCAGAGTTTGAGATATTTGTGCCACAGGCCAGATCTCCGAATCACGTATCGGTAATGCCAGATGAATTAAGAATACTAGTCCTAGCTTGTTCTACCTTATGTACTGCGTTATGGCCTTCCAGTTCTCTCCCCAGAATGGCCATGCCACCACGGAAATCCTGATTAGCTAGAAAGGGGCCCCTTCCCACAATACCCAACAGTTGGATTGATTCCTTTGTTGGGCATATGAGTGGACTCACTGTATAAAAGTATTTCCATTTTTTTGTTCATCCTGTGACCAGTAAACAGAGGAGCAGCGGACACCTAAAGGCAAAAGACAGATATTTAAGAGAAACCTTGGTGGGAAAGTCTTTCCCTTTTAAGAATTACACATGTGGCCTGATCCTTAATGTGACTGCAGCTTTAAGAATTTGACCTGGTTGCACATACCATAAATATTGGCCAGGGGAGGCAGCACTGTCAGGCACGTGGAGATTCGCTGAAGGTGGGATGTTCTAGATCAGGGACCCTCCTTTTTCCCCATCTTTCAATGGTGAATGTTCTGTTCCAGGTATAGCATGTTTCAGTAGGTCCAGCTTACAGTGGGACAACAGGATCTCAGTGCCCAACCCATACCTTTAATAAATCACAAACACATCTAATTTAAACAGAAGCCCGGCTTGGGAGATGCCTAGAACTTTTATCCATTTTGTTAGTATTTTTCTTTTGTCAAAGGTGATTTACTGCTCTGATCCCCAGTCCCACATATGCCCTTTCTTTACCAGGCAGTGTGAGGGATGGAGGCATCAAAATAGTAGGGAGTAAAAGTCTTCCCAAACCCCCACATCCACAAAGGCTTGTGCCGCGTGCTCTTACAGACTGGATAGGCTTGCATCTTGTCAACCATAGTTTGTGGGACAATGCAGATTTTACCTGCTCATATGACTACCAAAAACTTTATGGTAGTGCCTGGGCCTTAAGTTTTTGGAGAGTTCATCACCTAGCCTCTGGGTTGAGCACTTCTGTCTTTGCAAATGGCACGTTAAGATCTCCAGCGTCTTATCCTGGTCTCCCATCTTGTCTGCCAGCCTTACAGCTAGCAGAGTAGTGGACATCCACACATGGTTCTCTAATAGCAGCCCCTCTTCCTGCTTTCTGACTTGGGCTTCAGCCTCTTCAGCGGGCATTGGTGGCCAGCAACCAACCCACAGTAGAGGCCAGCCCCCTGCACAGCCATTGCTTTCCTTCTTTGCTGTGTCTGTGCATCCTGTACACACATGAAGTCCATACGCATCTAACATATGGGCCACCCCTTCCCACACAGAGGTCAGCGGCCAACTCTGGACTTCCCCGGCTGATGTCTCTTTCTCAAGGCTCACTTCTTTGGTCTCCTGATTGGCTCACCAATTGTTGGTTCATCAAATTTAGGAGCTCCCCGAGTGAAATCTGAAACTAGCCTCCTACACAGAGAGCAAGGAGAGACCAAAGCATCAGGAAGATCAATCCGAATTGGCAGGTGGCAGGTTCAATAAGCAAGGGAACTTGCATACAAGGCTTTTATTGGGTGGCAGAAAGCTGAGTGGATCTCCACACCTGTTTGCCACTCTTATTTAAACTTTATATAAAGGCTTTAATGGGGTTCAGCCATGTACACATACAGATGGTCTCAACAGCACCTTTTCTTAAAACTATGTATCCTGAATATTGCTCTGGCAGAGTACATCATGAGAAATGCTGGGCTGGATGAAGTACAAGCTGGAATCAAGATTGCCGGGAGAAATACCAATAACCTCACATATGCAGATGACACCAACCTTATGGCAGAAAGTGAAGAACTAAAGAGCCTCTTGATGAAAGTGAAAGAAGAGAGTGAAAATGTTGGCTTAAAGCTCAACATTCAGAAAACTAAGATCATGGCATCTGGTCCCATCACTTCATGGAAAATAGATAAGGAAACAGTGGAAACAGTGGCTTGCTTTATTTTTCTGGGCTCCAAAATCACTGCAGGTGGTGACTGCAGCCATGAAATTAAAAGACACTTACTCCTTGGAAGGAAAGTTATGACCAACCTAGATGGCATGTTAAAAAGGAGAGACATTACTTTGCCAACAAAGGTCTGTCTAGTCAAGGCTATGGTTTTTCCAGAAGTCATGTATGGATGTGAGAGTTGGACTATAAAGAAAGCTGAGCCCCGAAGAACTGATGCTTTTGAACTGTGGTGTTGGAGAAGGCTCTTGAGAGTCCCTTGGACTGCAAGGAGATCCAACCAGTCCATCCTAAAGGACATCAGTCCTGGGTGTTCATTGGAAGGACTGATGCTGAAGCTGAAACTCCAATACTTTGGCCACCTGATGCAAAGAGCTGACTCACTGGAAAAGACCCTGATGCTGGGAAAGATTAAAGGCAGGAGGAGAAGGGGCCAACAGAGGATGAGATGGTTGGATGACATCACCGACTCAATGGACACGAGTTTGGGCAGACTCCAGGAGTTGGTGATGGACAGGGAGGCCTGGCATGCTGTGGTCCATGGGATCGCAAAGAGTTGGACATGTCTGAGCAACTGAACTGACTGACTGATGGGATAGAATGGGCAGAGCATACATTCCAAGGGCAGGAGAGAGTGCAGGGAGCCTCTGATTGCCCAGGTCCAGCAACAGTCAGTAAAGTCCTTTGAGTGACCTCCTCCAACAATTGTGAACTCCTTATGGTGAACAACGAGACTGCTTCCTCCTCTTTTTCTTAAAACGCAGCATGGTGCTAGATATGTAGAGGGAGCTCAAAAATATTAATTGAATAAACTAACATTCTTTTTCTTTAAAAATTTCACTTTATTTTTTTCTCACTTGATTGAAGTATAGTTGACTTTTATTAAACCAACTAAGGTTTTTATATATAGTCAGTCTAGTACAGCATCAGTAACAATTCCCATATCACAACTCTTCTGAGTAAAACACAAGCAATGATTAGATAAAAACATGATGTCTGATTTTCCCTTTTTCTTTGACGTATAGAAAAAGAAAAGCTGCAGAACAGAGATGAAAGAAATGAATAGCTTGGGTCCCTCTTTGATGCAAAGGCATCCAGATACAGTATGATCCATAATGACTTTGAGGAAGCTGAAAACTGAATGCTCTACAGCAGTATAAGAGGAGGAAGTACTGTTTTATGCAATCACATGGATTAATTTCAATACACATATAGACAGCAAAGTAATCCAGACCAATGAGGAGTCAGTTAGCCTCTTTTTGCTTATTTTCTGATCTCTAAAGGGGTTAATTATAATACCTACCAGGGATTGTTTTATGAAACTCCAGTTGTCTCTGGGGTATAGAAAGCGCAAAATAAATGTGAATTGCCATCAAAATAATTAATATTATGACTACGTGTATGGTGTTCCACTAGACTGTAGGAAGATAAAGGAAATTGGTTCCTGCCTAAAAGAAATTTACGATCCTATAGAAAAGATAAATAAGTGATTGGCATAACTACTATGTGCCTTGACTCACTAATGTCACCTCATGGATTTTGCAAATCAGAGATTATTCCCTAAAGTATAAACTCCATAAAAGCAGGGATTTTTGTCTGTATTTTTTACCCTTATACTTTCTGATATAGAGTGCCAGGTGTTCAGTACCTATTTGCTGAATGATTTAATTAATGATGCATATAAAACATTTAAACAATGCCTCGTACATGGCAAACACACAAACTTTAGCTATTATTAAGGCACTTAATATATAATATGATAATAAAATAAATAAATTATATAAAGTATGAAATATTGAGTCAAAATAACCATACAAAAAATATGAAATTACTGATAGGAATGATTATTTCTATCTCAAAGGACCCGTGTGACAACAGAAACCTAGTTAAACAAATTGTGTATTCATACAATGGAATACTACAAAATAAAGCAAGGAAAGTGAGAAATACTGCTACACATAGTCACAGGGGTGACTCTCACAACCATAATGGTGAGCAAAAGAAATTAGACACAAGAGAACACATACTGCATGTTTTAGGTGTATATGAGGTTCAAAAAGCCAGGTCACTGAGTATTTTATGATATAATCAGGATACATACCTTTGGGAAGGAGAAAAAGTACAGGATTAGAGGGACACAGGTATAGTTATGACACTGGCTATGTTTTATGTCTTGATCTTGGTGGCGCTATAATGATTGTTCATTCTGTATGTATATTTATATTATTAATAGACAGCCTTGTTTTTGCTGTAGTAACAAGAACACCAATATCCCAGTGGCTTGTAACAACGAAAGTTTTATGTTTTTTGCTTCCATTATATGAGAGCTACAGTCTACTGGGTTCATTTAGGCTCAGCTCAGCTTGGCTTCATTCCTGGACCCAGACTAAAAATGTATTCGCTATAGATGATTTTTTTTTTTTTCACATGGCGGGGTTCAGAAACTCAAGGGTGACTAAGGCAAACTTTGTTGTATTAAAATCTTTGGCTTAGATATGGTGAACAGCTTGTTCAAAACTTTGTTTCTGATCTATTTGATCAGTCATCTCCCCATGCCTTGAGTCATGTGTGCTCAGTCACAGGAAATTCTTCATGACCCCATGGATTGTAGCCTGCCAGGCTCCTCTGTCCATAGAATTTTCCAAGCAAGAATGCTGGAGTGTGTTGCCATTTCCTACTCCAGGGGATCTTCCTGACCCAGGAATCGAACCCACGGCTCTTGCATCTCCTGCACTGGCAGGAGGATTCTTTACCACTGCCATGAACCACACCCATAATTCTCTGAGCCATAGACTAATTTTGAGATAGTTTGCAATATTTATCAATTTTCAGTGGGAATACACAGTTGGTCTCTATGCTGAGCTGTTTTCTCCAGCAGAAAGCATTATTTAATAGATGTAATTGAAATCCCAAATCACTTTATTTTGAATTTATCAAAAGGGACATCATCCTGGGGAGGTGGGAGGCAAGGAAGTTATTTGGAATAGGACCCTCCCTGAGATAAGAAAGCTTTTTCTACTAGCCTCGGAGAAGCTAGCTGTGTGTTGTGAGAGAACCTGGGAAATGACCATGTGGCAAGGAAGAACCAGCAGCCTTTAAGGGCCAAAACACCCTCCATCTGGAAGTCAGGAAAACTCAGTCCTACAATTGCAAGGAACAGCAACTACATGCTTGAGGAGAGAATCCCAAGATCCAGAAACAAATATAGCCAGATGGACACTGTGATTGCAGCCTTGCAGAGGTCCAGTGAGGCATGCCTGAACTTCTGACCCACAGACACCAGGAGATTTTAAAATGTTTGTAGTTTTAAATTGCTAAATTTGTAGTAATTTGTTTTACCACAGCAGAAAGAATAATAGACCTTCCATCCTATAATCTCTGCATGGCCTGCAACAGTCTGCAGGTTGTCTAGTGCAGGGGTTCTCAAATTTCAGTGTTCCTTGGAATCACCTGGATGACTGCTAGAACAAAGACAGCAGAGCCCCAACCTCAGAGATTCTAATTTATTAGGTACTGAGTGGGGCTCATGACTGCATGATTTATACAGTTTCCCAAGTGATGCTGATACTGTGATGCTTCCCAGGTGGTGCTGGTTGTAAAGAACTTGCCTGCCAATGCAGGAGACATTAGAAGTAGAAGTTTGATTCCTGGGTCGAGAAGATACCCTGGAGGAGGAAATGGCAACCTGTTCCAGTATTCAAGGCTGGAAAATTCCATGGACTAAGGCATCTGCTGGGCTACAATCCATGGGGCCGCAAAGAGTCAGACATGACTGAAGTGACTTAGCACACATGCACGTTGATACTATTGGTCCAGAAACCACCTTTGAGCATCACAGGACTACCATGACTACATTACTTCTCTACACTTTAGCAAAATACTATAGGAACATAAACATCTGATTGAAGCAATAGTCAGCTTCCTTTCATATTAAAGCTTTTCACAGAAGAAAAAAAGAGAGAGGAAGATCTTATTAAATGATATTCACTGAACCATAATGCCTGATTTTCATTAAACTACCTGATGCTTATTACTCCTGGAGCAGGTGAGCAAAGGCTTATTTCCAAAGATGCACCGATACATTACTTTTCCCATATTATAATTTACATTCATACTTTTCTGTACGATTTTCACTAAAGTGGCCTGATTTATAGCAGAAATTGTTAGGCTGTCATAACCAATATTTACACTTAAAATTGTTAAAATGCCATATTTAATACACTAAGAGGGCTCAATAAATTTAAATTGAATTGCTAATTATGGATTAAGTTCATAATATCCCTGTTGTTACAACCTAAACAATTCAATACACACAATTTTCAAAAGAATTAGAATCATAATCTAATCAGGGAGCTATGAATTTGCTATTCATCTCTTTCAGTATTAGGTTTAATCATGGGCCAATACACTGTGGATCTAAAAGATACTATACACATTATGAGAGTTACATATACCTGGGCTTTCTATTTTTGATGTTCCAATTTGTTTAAATACAAAAATCACCACCTTTTGTGTTCATTTTCTATAAAGGATTTCTTTTTTTTTTTTTTGACAGAAGTGCCTCTTTTTATGCTGGCAGCTTCCAAGTAACTGAAACAAGGCAAGAACTACATCGTTTAATGAATATTCATATCAGAGAGATATTTATAACATTCTCATGTCATTGTTCCTTTACCCTTCCCCAACATACACTTTGAGAATTATAATTAATCCTTGAAATCCTAAAGGAACTACCTTCAATTCTTATACTAGAATTTAAAAAATATATTTTTAAACAACAGGCCTTCAAACTAAAGGAGAAAAGAATTTAGAAATAAGTATTTCTGGGAGGAAACCACATCAGAACCAAAGATAAACAACTAACACAAGAAAGAAAGTTGAGAGTTAAAAGTGGTATAATGATTTACCTAAGTAAAAAAACTGTAAGAATAACAGATAACATTAACACAAAACATAAGCTTTTTAGGGGTAAGGGGTTTTGTCTTTTTTTTTTTATTATTAATGTGTCCCTTGTTTCTAAATACTTAGTATAGAGTAGATGTCCAGAATGTTTGTTAAACAAGTGAATGATTGGATAAATGCATGAATGTGTATGATGCAGAAAATCATGGCTCTCCTAGTCATATAGGGCTTCCCAGGTAGTGCTAGTGGTAACGAACCCGCCTGCCAATGCAGGAAACATGAGACATGGGTTTGATTCCTGGGATGGGAAAATCCCCCTGGAGAAAGACATGGCAACCCACTCCAGTATTCTTGCCTGGAGAATCCCTATGGACAGGGGACCCTGGTGGGCTACAGTCCACAAAGAGTCAGACTCGACTGAAGCGACTTAACAGCACACACACTCCCTGTCATACAAAACACATCTATGATCCTGTGTGTACTGAGGACTGCCAGTCTGGAATCTGCAAATGGTTCGGATCCCAGCACAACATGCTAGATTCTCAATATGAAAGTGAGAAATAAAAATATCTTGGTGTTCAAATGTCCACTGTTTGGCATGGAAAAGCCAGATGTATAAATAGCTCTGGTATAATTAGATAAGTGAAAAAAGTTATATAAGTATTAACAGGACATAGGCTACTTGAAAAAAACTACCAAAAAAATGATAATATTTGAGCACTATCTAAAAATAAGAGTGGGAGGACAAGACTATTGCACTGAAAGCAAAATTACAAAAATGTCAAACTTCACTTTGTTTTTGGAGAATAGTAAGCTGTGGATTTCAAACTTTTAACTGTAACCTGTAGAAATAAATATGTATATAGTATGCATAACTGAAACACGGTTTTTGAAATAACACCCATCTTTATTCATTTTATGCATTTGATATTTTCTATTTTTTTAATGCTGGTGAAGGTATATTAAATCCATTTCAAGATCCATTTGCTTGAAAAACATTGGATTTGTGTGTTGGCTATGGCGAATAAACCACTGACATGAAAATACAAAGAACACTTTGCCATCACAGCTCTAATTCTTCTCCCATTACAGTGGTTTGCTGCTGAGTTGCAATGCTTAGACTATGATCTGCTCCCTTTCTTATTGAGGTAACTCAGTATGGTAGCAAAGATGAGCAAAGAAATCACTCACTATATCAAGACAGAGTGCAAGAAGGAAAAGCGTCACAGACCATTTTCCCTCTAATCTGGGTATGCTATTTAGGGCTTGTGCTATGTTTAGTTGCTCAGTCATGTCTGACTCTTTGCAACCCCATGACCTGTAGCCAACCAGGTTCCTCTGCCCATGGGGATTCTACAGGCAAGAATATTGGAGTGGGTTGCCATGCCCTCCCCCAGGGGATCTTCCCAGCCCAGGGATCGAACCCAGGTCTCCCACATTGCAGGTGGATTCTTTACTGTCTGAACCACCAGGGAAGCCCATTTAGGGCTTACCATTATTCTATCCAAAAGGGTTAAGAGAATTTGGAAATGAAATCATTTCCTATCTGGGAGCATCCTAAATTTGATCAACATCTGAATTCATCCCACAATTTACCAGAGTCAGATTGTCATAGAGAACCACAAAAAGCAAAACTCTCTTCCCCTTCCCCTATGAATAATAATTTAATTGTTTCCACAACAAGTCTTCATTGAAGACTATTAAATACTCTATGTCAGGTTCTGTTCTAGTGCTAGGAACTATTGATACAATAGTGGGGGAAAAACTCCTAGTCTCCTGTAGTTTATATTTTACAGAAAACAAATTGACAAATTACATACATTCAGCTGGAAATTCACCTAATAATAAAAGATATGAAGGAAATAAACCATACCTTGGGTGAGAAAATAGTGAGTTTTGTGTTTGTTTTTTTTTTTGAATAGGGTTTCCTTTCTTTTTTTTCAAGATTTTTTGATGTGATCCATTTTCAAAGTCTTTATTAACTATTGAATTTGTAACAATATTGTTTCTGTTGTATGTTTTAGTATTTTGACCCCGAGGCATGTGGTATCTTGGCTCCCCAGGGAGCCAAGGATCAAACCCACAGGTATCAAACCCACAACTCCTGCCTTGGAAGGTGAAATTATAACCACTAGCTAGACCACCAGGGAAGTCCCAGAAAATAGTATTTAAAAGAGCCAGGGAAGGACCTTCTTTGGCAATAACATTTAAGCTGAAACCTGACAGATGAACAGTAGCCACTAAAGTACTAAGAAGAAAAACAATGTCCTAGTCCCTGCAAGAGCATAAGTGAAGACTTAAGACAAGAAAAAGGCTGAAAACCAGTCTATCTCAAGCCCAAGGAGGAGTTGGGATGAGTAGTTGAGATAAGATGGGAAGTTACTTGAAGTTACTAGATTGTTTCAGTAACTGGAAGTTACTAGGGAATGACACAGTCCAATTTAGATTTTGAACAACTAATTCTTGTAGCTCTGTGGAGAATGGATTAGACAGGGGTAAGACTGGAAGTTGAGAGATTTCTTAGGAGACTGATTTCCACATAAGCAAAGATGGAAAATTAGACTAGGGTGGAGGCAGTGGAGAAGAAAAGATGGACTCATATACTTTGGAGGTAAAACCAACAAAACTTATATTCAGATGTTTCCTTAGAAAGATTGCAAGTAAGTAAATTGAAAATCAGGTAGTGAGTGAATGCATTTAAAAGAGGAAGGAGAAGATTTTGAGGACAGAAAGAGTGAGAGAAGTATACACTAATAGCCTAGAAGTACTATATTAAAGTGGCCACATTTATAACTTTAATCACATGTCCTGTTCTGGGCCTCTATTTTCTTAAAAAGATATCAAGCTGGGCAGAGAGGAAATGCTCTGAAGATTTTTAGCCTTAAATGGTTGAGCCCAGGCCACTGAAAAAAGATAATTTACTCAATGAAACTAATGAAGCAAAATTTAACTAACATCATTTTAGTGAGAAATGGTTCTCTCAGGCTGCACAAATTCCCTGGGTAGCTTTTAAAACTATATGCACAGGCTCCACTGGAATGCTTCTGATTTAATTAGTTTGAGGTGGGACACAGGTGTTTTTTAAAAGCTCCACAGAGGATTCTGAGGAGCAGCCAGAGTTGAGCCCTGAGTTAGAAGTACAGCTAAGGGGACTGCCCTGGTGGTCCAGTGGTTAAGAATCTTCCTGCTAATGCAGGGGACCTGGGGTCAATTCCTCGTCCTGGAAGAGGCAGCAAGGCAAGCAACTAAGCCAGTGCATCTCAACTACTGAAGTCCCCACGCTCAAGAGCCTTTGCTCTGAGATAAGAGAAGCCATCACAAAGAGAAGCCCTGGCACCACAACTAGAGAGTAGCCCCGACTCACCACAACAAGAGAAAGCCCAGGCACAACAACAAAGATCCAGCCCAGGCAAAAATAAATGAAAAAACTGTAATAAAGAAGTACAGCTGAGGATGTCAGGTTAATAAATCTATTTCATTCAATGACAGATTAACAGAGAATGGGCTGAAGGAACCTTCCCCCAGATAAGGAATACAGCCCCATTGTTAAAAAGAAACAGTTTGAGACTACAAGAAAATAAAAGTCAATGTTCTTCCTGTTTTTTTTTTTTTAAGCTAGGAGAAAATTTTCTCACCTTACTCATGATGAACACAGACACCCATATAAACATCATATGTATTTTTAAAAGGATTTATTTCTATTACGAATATCTCAGAGGGAAGAGGTTAACAGCAGATAGTTGACTGAAAGGAACATAGAAGAGGAAGAAAGGAGTACCAATCTAGCCCAGACATGGAAACAGGCAGGAAAAAGTGAGTTGAAGCAGAGAAGTGATCACAGGTGATGAAGGATTCAGTTACCTAGGGAGGGGAAAAAATCAGCTACCAGAATACACCTAGCAACAGTTGCTTTTCAACTACTCCTTGGACTGGACGTTTCCAAGATTTAAACCTTGAATGAGTCACAGAATTACCAGAGCAGAACTAAGAGCCAAATAACTATTCTCCTAAAATAGAGACCAGAAACTTAATTTTCAACTGCCTTTAAGATTCTTTGTTGCTGGAAGTTGCATGGGTAATTGAAGGCAAGAGTACTTATATAACTTGCCCTAATCATTCCGTTCATTTGTGGTCTCACTGGAATCCAAACCAGGGTTTTACACTGTTGGGTTTTCACTTTGTTTCATTTACACTTTTGCATTCTGCTGCTTCCCTCGTGTCCGACTCTGTGCGACCCCATAGACGGCAGCCCACCAGGCTCCCCCATCCCTGGGATTCTCCAGGCAAGAACACTGGAGTGGGTTGCCATTTCCTTCTCCAATGCATCAAAGTGAAAATTCAAAGTGAATCGCTCAGTCGTGTCCAACTCCTAGCGACCCCATGGACTGCAGCCTACCAGGCTCCTCCGTCCATGGGATTTTCCAGGCAAGAGTACTGGAGTGGGGTGCCATTGCCTTCTCCCTTTTGCATTCTACCTCCCCTGAAAACGGAGAAGAAAAACACGCAGTGCAATTTCCAAATCTCCAGGTTTGGAGAGCTTTAAGAGTTGCAACTGTGTAGATGAGGCAGCAGCTGTGCACGGTGGCGCCCAGAAAATTCTGTGTAATAAAAAGTCTGGAAGTTGGACAAGACAAAACATGGATTTTCAGTTTTAAGTGGGCGTGTCCACGTCACGAAGGGCGTGAAAGCCAAAGAGACTGGAGAATCTAAGGGAAGGAGAAGGAACGTAGAGAACCATGAAATGTGGGTGCAGGGGATGGAAAAGGGATTCCAGGACACCAAAGGAGCAGGAAAAAGAGCAGAGTACAGGTCAGAGGTATCCGGCTGACACTCGCCCGGCGACCAGCCAAAACCGGGAGGCACGAGCGCGCACTACAACTACCATAAGGCCCAGCGTCCTGGAGCCCGAGGCGCGGCGCGCAACGCACGCCGGGAGTCGGCCCAAGCCGCCAAGATGTCGCAGCCCAAGAGAAGAAAGCTTGAGTCGGGGGGCGGCGGCGAAGGAGGGGAGGGAACTGAGGAGGAAGATGGCGGAGAGCTGGAGGTGGCTGTGCCGCGACCCCGGAGGACTAGGCGGGAGCGGGACCAGCTGTACTATCAGTGCTACTCGGACGTATCGGTCCACGAGGAGATGATTGCCGACCGCGTCCGCACCGATGCCTACCGCCTGGGCATCCTGCGGAACTGGGCAGCGCTGAGAGGCAAGACCGTGCTGGACGTGGGCGCGGGCACCGGCATCCTCAGCATCTTCTGTGCCCAGGCTGGGGCCCGGCGCGTGTACGCGGTGGAGGCCAGCGACATCTGGCAACAGGCCCGGGAAGTGGTGCGGCTCAACGGGCTGGAGGACCGGGTGCACGTCCTGCCGGGACCGGTGGAGACGGTGGAGTTGCCGGAGCAGGTGGATGCCATCGTGAGCGAGTGGATGGGCTGCGGACTTCTGCACGAGTCCATGCTGAGCTCTGTGCTCCACGCGCGGACCAAGTGGCTGAAGGAGGGCGGTCTTCTCTTGCCGGCTTCCGCCGAGCTCTTCGTGGCGCCCATCAGCGACCAGATGCTGGAGTTGCGCCTAAGCTTCTGGAGCCAGATGAAGCAGCTCTACGGCGTGGACATGAGCTGCCTGGAGAGCTTCGCCACGCGCTGCCTCATGGGCCACTCAGAGATCGTGGTGCAAGGCCTGTCCGGCGAGGATGTGCTGGCCCGGCCGCAGTGCTTTGCCCGGCTGGAGCTGGCCCGCGCCGGCCTGGAGCAGGAGCTGGAGGCCGGGGTGGGCGGGCGCTTCCGCTTCAGCTGCTATGGCTCGGCTCCCATGCACGGCTTTGCCATCTGGTTCCAGGTAACCTTCCCCGGAGGGGACTCGGAGAAACCCGTGGTGCTCTCCACCTCGCCTTTCCACCCCGTCACGCACTGGAAGCAGGCGCTCCTCTACCTGAACGAGCCGGTGCAAGTGGAGCAAGACACCGATGTTTCCGGAGAGATCACGCTGCTGCCCTCCCAGGACCACCACCGTCACCTGCGCGTGCTGCTGCGCTACAAAGTGGGCGACCAGGAGGAAAAGACCAAAGACTTTGCCATGGAGGACTGAGCGTGGTCGTCTGTCCCAGCTACCTCCCAAGGCGGCCAGACCGGCGCGGGAGAGGCGGAGGGTTGGAGGAGTGAGGGAGATTCCACGTGCAAGTAGGGGGCTTTATCATCCGTCTCCCTTTTCACCCAGGGCTCCTGGGGAGGGAGTGACTTCAGTCTCCCTTCGAGGAGATTCTTCTGGCGATATTTATTAAAAAAATGATTTCGAATCCCCTGCCACAACCGAAACAGCGTGTTTATTAAGGGCCCTTTAAACCTCAAAAGCACGTGGCACCAGGCACTCCTTTTTCTATTTCGTTTCGTGCAAATGAAAGGGGGAAGAAAATAGCAGTTTGTGAAGGCTCCAGTCACATCCCTGACACCTCACACCCTAGTCTAAAGCCAGGGAAAGGGCAAAAGGGTTTATAGTTGGACTCCATGTATTTCCGATAAGATGGGATATCACTCCAGAGCCATATTCTCTCATGTTCTGAATTTCCTCTCTTCCCAGGTGCCTCTAGACTACAGTATTTTGTCCTCTTTTTTTTTTTTTAATAAGTTTTACTGCCGGTAACGGGGGAGGTGAATGAGGATAAAGTTTAAATAACACCTACTACTTCCTTAGGATGCTAAAGTTAATGACATCTTACTCCATTAAATGAAATAAACTTCATATGTACTACTACAGCATACCTAAAAAATCTAGAAGGTACGTTTGGGAGAAAAAGACCTGAAACACAGTAAAGTAGTATGAACTTTTTGTCTTTACTGTTAAGATTTAACCAAGAAAATTTCATGTAAGTTCCAGAGTAAAAATTTTGTGTGCTTCTTTAAAACAGACTGATAGAGGCGATTTCTTCTGAACTTGGTCCAAGGGCTTATTTATCACCTTGGGTAAATTATTTAAGTAAGGAAAATATTTTCCCAGCTCGAGAATTAAAATCCCTCATTCAGAGGGATCGTGTGATTTGGCCTACTAACATCAAGTGAAAATTTTTTTGTTAGTGTTTTGTTTGTTTTCTTTTTATTTAGGTCAGCTAAATGTGAAAGTTGTTAATTTAGGAAAATCATTTGTAATGTGAGTTATGTTGTCAAATTTATTTTACTCATGTTTCCCTCCTTGTCTCTGGCAAATAAAGCACTGGCATTCTCTATTTTTATAGATGAAGTAAGAAGTCTTGTGTAATGTTTGATTTATAACTTTTGCCTTTTTAATATTGTTCTTAAAAATGGTGTTATAACCCCATACAGAGCATAGCTTAGGGATAATCAACTATGCTTAATGTATGGTTTTACACTAGTAGCTTTTGTATGCTAATAGAAAACAGATGTGAAAATCTGATCTGAAGCACTCTAGCATAGTTCTGTTTATTGTAACGGTTTTTTCTTCTTTATTCATCACTTATTAAAATACTTAAGTATAACTAATTTGCTAAAATTTGTATCAACTCACTAGATCTGCCATTAGTAAGGGAACTATACATGTACAAAATCAACTTTACAAGATCCTTGACTTGTGATACATTGTTATCACAATGTGATAACTTGTTACAGTTGTCACCATTGTTGGTATTAGGATAGTTAGCTTATGTAAATGGTTCAGTCATTGCAATTTAGGCCTGGTTTAAACTAGAGTTACAAATTGGTTCCTTATGTTAGGGTCGACTGTATTTTACATTGAACATTAATTAGCATTTTGGTGTACAGTTTTAAGTGAATTTCTAGTGTTTATGTTAACTTCCTACCACAATCTCTTTGTTGTATGAGTACTTGAAAGCATCCTTCCAAATTCCATTTTTTAATATATGTTTTATACGAGTATTATAGAGTTCTCATTATCAGTATAAGCACACGAAGGGACACTAGTTAAAACTTTGGTTAACTATAGAAGTAAAGGTAAGTATTTTATAATTAGAATTAAAAATTATTTTGTAACTGTTTCCCCCAAGTAAGATGGATTATCATAAAAATACAGCTATACAGCTAAAGCAATTAGTTAAGAGGCAAGAGTGTAGTGGTGAAAAGTCATGGACTGAAGCCAGACATCTCATGCTGCAGTCTAGGCTCCACCACTTTTAACTGTGTGACTGTGGGCAAAATACTTAACATCTGTTTTTTCTCCACTGCTGTCATGCAAATGGGGCAACAGCCACACTTGTCCCACAGAAATGTGAAGATATAGTGAGTTAATACACGTAAGCACGTAGTACCTGGTACATAATAAGATCCTTGCTGTTGTAACTATAGAAAAGAAATATGCAAACCTGGAGCACTCAGACACACAGAAAATGTACCACAGAATAAATGAGTCAACGTTTTGATTTTTTTACAGGTGTTTGAAAGTATGAGCATGGCTGTATATGATAAGCAGTGTGACTCTGGACACCACATGATCCAAAGGAAGCCCAAACCCTGGAAGTGATGCTACTTCAAGAAGGATGAGATTGTGAGATGCACCATCATTCAGGCACTGTCCAGACTCTGTACGAACTGGTACCGAATCCTTAGGGTCATTTGGGCAATAGGAAGGAACTACCAACTCTAAGGAGAGAAAAACAAGATTAAGTTTTACCTGCTTCCCTCAAATAGCTTACATTTATTTAGCACTGTGAAACTTTCCAGCTATTTCCATTAACTCACTGGACCAATGGACATGTATTGAGTATTCAGTATATTAGTCATTGTGATAAGCACTTAGGATAGAAGCCAGTAAAACATCATTTCTATTTCTAAGTGGGTATAATATGTTCACAGAATAAACCAGTAAGTAAAAAATAATGGGCCAAAGACTAGGATGGTATAGGTGTTACGGTGGGCAGGTAATTATCTTCAGCTTACATACTAGGAAAAAAGTTAACACATTGAAGAATTTAGCCTAAGACTATACAGCTAATTCTTGACAACTGAACACAAGTTTTTCAATTCCTAACCCCCAAACAATCCCAAGTTTAAGGAAGTCCCACTGGAGCTCTTATCTCATGGGCCTCAAAGAGCCACCTTCACTATATAGGATCTTCAGCTTGATAGATCCTAGACACTCAACAAAGGATTCCCTGATGCCATTTCCCTATGTGTGTCCATGTGTTCTCAGTCCTGTCTGACTCTGCAACCTCATGGACTGTAGCCTGCCAGGCTCCTCTGCCCATGAGATTCTCCAAGCAAGAATACTGGAGTGGGTTGCTGTTTCCTCCTCCAGGGGATCTTCCCCATCCAGAGATCGAACCCACGTCTCCTGCAATGGCAGGTGGATTCTTTACCGCTAAGCCACTTGGGAAGCTGCTTCCCATTCCGTAACAGAGCTAATCAAATGTGGTCCCCCCAGGAAGTTGAATCCTCAACACAGTAGCAGAGATAGACAAGCTCTACCATTCTACTTGGTACTTGGTGCTGAGGAGCAGAGAGACCTCTGACCAGGTCACTCGTTTAATAAACACCAACTATCTAACATTGAAATTCTGTGACAAGCAGATCTTGTTTAAAAACTTGGAGTGCAGCAGGGAATAGAAATTGCCTTCATCAATAATTTCCAGTCATTCTTTAGCTTGGAAACATTTCATTCCAACTAAATCTTGCCCCTGCTGAAGGATGAGGCCAGCTCTCTTACCAATTTCATCCTTAAAATTTTTCCCAAGTGCAAAAATATTTCTTATCATCACATAGATTATTTGCTATATGGTGTTAATTCCAAAAATAAATCTGTGTCCTCTATATAACTGATTTGTTTCAGTTAATTGGCACAATATATTGGGTATACATACTTACACTGGCTACTGGAAAGCTGAGCCAAATGTATAGCTCACTTTTGATTTTTTTTTTTTCTAACTTTGTATCTAGCTTCATTTCCATAACCCAGTTTTTTTTCCTTGATTTATTCCTCTCATAATAAATATTAATGTTTTGTTGGAATTTATGTATCTTTTTTCCTCCTTTAATACATTTTGGCATGAAAATATTTTCCTACATTTTGGAATACCTGCAGAAATTCTGAGAGTTGGAGATTGGAGAAAAGTCTAGAGGACTCTGAGATATGTCCCCTTTATTTTCTATGAATTGTGTCCAAAATTGTTCACATGGATGTAAAGCTGACTGGATCACATCTTTGTAGCCAATCTACAGCATTTTACATTTTGTAGAATCAAGATTTCTGAATGTGTGACAAACTCAGACATGTAGACAGTCTTAAGGACACCTTAAATATTCTGCAGCTCTTTGTAAACTTAGAACAGGCCCTCAGTTCAGTTCAGTCACTCAGTCATATCTGACTCTTTGCAACGTCATGGATTGCAGCACGCTAGGCTTCCCTGTCCATCACTAACTCCCCAAGCTTGTTCAAACTCCTGTCCATCGAGTTGGTGATATCATCCAACCATCTCATCCTCTGTCGTCCCCTTCTCCTCCTGCCCTCAATCTTTCCCAGCATCGGGGTGTTTTCCAGTGAGTCAGTTCACATCAGGTGGCCAGAGTATTGGAATTTCAGCTTCAGCATCAGTCCTTCCAAAGAATATTCAGGACTGATTTCCTTTAGGATTGACTGGTTTGATCTCCCTGCAGTCCAAGGGACTCTATCAAGAGTCTTCTCCAATACCACAGTTCAAAAGCATCAATTCTTCAGTGCTCAGCTTTCTTTATAGTCCAACTCTCACACCCATACATGACTACTGGAAAAACCATAGCTTTGACAAGATGGACCTTTGTCAGCAAAGTAATGTTTCTGCTTTATAATATGCTGTGTAGGTTTGTCATGGCTTTCCTTCCAAGGGGCATTGTAGATTGTTGTTGTGTTAGTCACTCAGTCATTTCTGATTCCTTGCAACGCCGCGGACTGTAGCCCATCAGGCTCCTCCGACTGTAAAATTCTCCAGGAAAGAATACAGGAGTAGCCATTGCTTTTTCCAGGGGATCTTCCCAACCCAGGAATCGAACCCAGGTCTCCTGCACTGCAGACAGATTTGTTACCATCTGAGCCACCAGGGAAGCCCTGTAGATTGCCAAACTCCTTCCAAAAGTGATTCAAAATAATTTAATGTGATGATAAGGAAGAAGGTGACATAATGAGACTATTTCTCAAATATCATGCATGCTTGTAGGAGAAGATTCAAAACAAAGAATCTGAACCTAACTAAACAGAATTTAAACAAAAATTAAGACATCAACAGTGACATTGGAACTGTGCTCCTTGGAGAGCTTTGATAATTAAATTCATCATATTGATGATAATAACTTTGGGGAAAGACGTGAGATTTCAGTTGGATAGCTTTTTAACTCTAAAAACAATCACTTATAACAGAGATTTAAAATACGGAGAGCTGGGGTGAGGAAGAAGGGCAGAATTACTCCTCTTTCTATAGGCTATCCCCTGCAAGGAAAGAACAGAAAGGAGAGTGGGATGGAAAGAAATTCTCCCCCCAAGTTTTTAAATGCTTTATAGGCATTCCTGCAATCACCTGAGATAGGTATTTTTTTTAAAAAACAAAAACTTCACGTTCTGAAATATTATGCACTAAAAATAACAAACTGAAGGAAAAATTAGGTTGGGTAGACCATCATAATATATATAATTTTGTAACCAAGAACACTAATTCTATTAAAAATATTAGCAGTTTAGAAAGATGTTAACCGTAATGAATGAACATTGCAGTAAATAAGATAGCTTGATGAAAGAGCATGAGGAAGTTACAGAGACAAAGCGAAATGCACAGAGATAGGGAGAAGGCTTAATAAACATTTATAGGACATAGAGCATGTGACTGAACAGAGCCAAAAGCAATAATACTCGGTGTGATACATTCCTCTCTGACTGGTTGCATGTAGTTGCATCTGTGTACTTTGTGTTAGGTGGTTGCTACCCGGTGGTGGTAAATATTAATGATGGGAGTGATCACAAATGAACCAATCAATTTCCACGTTATATTTTGACATTGATCTACCTACCAATCTCATTCAAGTTCATTATGTTATAGAAACGTGTACTGTAGCATAACATTTGATCCTTTGTTCAGTTTCCAAAAATTATAAAGTACTTCAAAATTCCATTGGATTTACAGGTATTTTCAATGCAGTTTTTCTTAAAGGAAAATGGAACGAAGTGGGGGCCTTACAAGTGGATATAACCACTCTTTAGCATGAATCTATTTATTTTATTATTTTGGTCACCAGGAAAGATCAACTAGAAGGGGAAATAGAAAATTCTGGCCTGTTTAGAGTGGAGGGAAAATAACTGAGTATTCAGGAGGTGATTAGATAGTGGGATTTGAGAACAATAGGTGTTTTTCCAGAGCCAAAGGTCAACATACAAATCATCCTGGGGTCAAAGAGACCTGAAAGTTAGTGAAAGAAGTGCATAAGCAAAGGTTAGACTCCTCACGCATATACTTTGCCTGCATTACAGTATCCTGAAGCATATCTGCAGTCATGGGCTCAGAACATAACCAAGATTATTTTGATCAATTACAAATTATTGCTTGTTTTGATACTTGTCCCTAATTGCTCTTTTTAGCTTAGATTCTAAACCTATTCAAAGACTCTTCTCAAATTTATGAACAAAACCTTCCAACCTCTGTTATCTCAAGTGATGTGCATTTAGTAATGGGTGGTATAGGGTGGGCTGATATTAGACCTTTTTAAAAAAAACACTTGGAGCTTTGCTGCTGGTAAAACTATTATATTTAAGAACAAAGGGTAGAATTTTTATTTTAAATATTTTAGATTAACTGTGATGCTAGAGAAAGAACTAAGAATCTCAAATGGTAAAAAAAAAAAAAAAAAAATTTCACTGTATGCACTTACTGAAGCCAGACCTCCACCGGAAATTTCCCTAAAAATAACAAGCTCCTTATTTTAATGTGAACTCATTCTACCATTATTTATCACCTGATGAATTATAAAAATAGGAAATATTTAAATGGTTAGGTATTACAGTAAAAGAATTAAAAAGAGAGGATTTGGAAAATCCACAGATTAAATACATGGTCCCTGAATAATTGAGAATTTACTCTAGTCAAAATAATTAAGAGAAAACATAGAGAGAATGACAGCAATTACAACAAGGGGATTTTAGTATGAAATGAAATTGGAAATTACCAGGGAATGTTCAGTTTGTAATAAATAGAATTCATTATTAGCTAACTTTGCTTTAACCCCAACCAGGGGAATTTTATAGAGCCCAGACATTATTATAAAATAGATTCACAATAAATTAATTCCATGGTATTGGGTCCAAGAAAAAATAGGCCTCAGAAAGGTGTTCTGTGTAGATGGAAGATAGAACTGTTGAGTTACTATAAGCAATAAGACAAGATTCTTAAACTAGACCAATAAAAGATATGGTCATTGCACCACTCCTATAATAGTGATGTTATTTAAGATATTAAAATGATATATTATTCAGTGCTAAAATATGTGATATGGTTGTTAGGGAGATAATAGTTTCATTTTTTGATTCATTATCTGATTTATTTTATACCAGATGATAATGTATTCATAGGGACATATAGTGAAAATAGCATATGCTGAAAATTTTATACCAAATGACACTCTAATACACCAGCTACTACTTCTCAGCATGTAGAATGCTTTTATGAAATAATGGCATATTAATCATACTGTGCAAAGTCCCATTAAAATCAATGATGTATTGACTTTGTCTATTTCACATTAGTTACACGTAATGAAATAATGTTCTGTAAAGAGTGGCTTTCATCCTGAGGAAAACTTCATATCATTAATTTTCATGTAAAAGAAACTCCTTCTTTTATCAGACATGCCACAGCATACATAGAGATAAATAGTCATGATACTTACATAAAGATTCTTTATTAATTTCTAAATCATTATTGAGTGCCTAACATGCACTAGATGCACTTTAAGTACATTATTTTATTTACTCCTTGAAATAGCTCTGTTAAGTTCTTCTATTATCAGTCCCATCTTACAGATTAGAAAACAAAGGCCTGGAGTTGGATGAATTGCCCAAGGCCATATGGAAACTACTGGCCAAGCTTGGGACTCATTACCTAAGCTCTGAGGACCACCTATACTGCTACACATATAGCCTCTCCACAAAGCCTGAGTCCTCTGGTGAAGGTAACTTCAGTGGGCACTTAAAATAGACTGATTGTTGTCTTAGACTGGGGTCTCCAAAAGCACACTGAGTCAAGGATATATGTAAACATGCTTATCAGGAAATAGTCCCAGAAAATGCTAGAAAGTATTCCCAGAAAATGCTAGAAGGGCAGCAGGACTAGGAAGGAAAGAGATCTGGGTAGAGTGCGATATTAAGCCAAGTCCCAAGAGTGAGAACTTTGCCCCAATCCTGCAGAGATGTTCTGGAGACAGCATGAATCACACATGTGAAAGTGAAAGTATTTGTTCAGTCCTGTCTGACTCTTTGCAAGCCCATGGACTGTAGCCCACCAGGCGCCTTTGTCCATGGAATTCTCCAAGCAAGAATACTGTAGTGGGTTGCCATTTCCTTCCCTAGGGGATCTTTCTGACCCAAGGATTGAACCCAGGTCTCCTTCATGGCAGGCAGATTCTTTCCTGTCTTAGCCACCAGGGAAGACCACACATACTGCTCACTCTATAGGGACATGTGTGATCTGTGCTGTCTCCAGAGCATCTTCGCACCATTCAGATCTTCTCACCCATCAGACATTGACTAATGATTGCCTCTGTTGTTTAGTTGCTAAGTTGTGTCTAACTCTTTTTCACCCCCAGGGACTACAGCATGCCAGGCTTCCCTCTCCTTCACTGTTTCACCCAGAGTTTTCTCAGACTCATGTCCATTGAGTTGCTGACACCATCCAACCATCTATCTCATCCTCTGCCAGCCCCTTCTCCTCCTGCCCTCAATCTTTCCCAGCATCAGTGTCTTTTCCATTGAATCGGCTCTTCGCATCAGGTGGCCAAAGTATTGGAGCTTCAGCGTCAGTCCTCCCATGAATATTCAAGGTTGATTTCTTTTAGGAAATGACTGCCCTTAGAGAGACATAAATTCTTAGGCATCTCCCAGCTCTCATGTGGGTGGGCGTAACGGTATCCACAGCCTAAGGGCAGTTCCCCCAGCTGAGGGTTGCCAGTGTAGCAGATTGTGTCAAGGTTCCAGGGGAGCAGATGTACAAAAAGAAAGGGAAAAGATACAAAGTGACGTAAGTAGAATAAGTGAACTGTTGATAGGATACTGATACTCTCATAAATATATTTTCTAAGATTCATTTACATTCTAAATAAATAGTTACACATTTGCTTTATGTCTATAGTTATCATTAGATCTTTTAAAACTGCGTGAATAAAATACAAATATATTTAGAAGGAAAAAGTTGATATCCCATTCCCCACAGTTTAGAATGTATCCTTCTACTACATAGACTCATGTACACATATTTAACGTAGTTTTTTTAAATATGTAGACATATTATTCGTATTACTCTTAAAATTATATTTAGGTTAAAATATATATCCTAAATATTTCTTGAAGTCAATATATGTATAAATAACTTACTAAGAGTAATATGAAAATATATGGTATACATAATCCATAATTTATTCAACCTATTGAATTCTCTATTGATAAGTAGTAGTTGTTTACAATTCTTTGCTATTACAAATTATACTTACCCTTCTTTCTATTGTCTGCCTAGTTGATTTCATCCAGTCCCATTACTTTAAATAGCGTGTCATCTATATACTGATGACTCCTCAATTTATACTGTTATCCCCTGACATCTTTATCGAGTTTGTACTCATATATACAACTGCCCAATTGTCATCACCACTTGGACATAGCAGGGATAACCTAAGTGATCTATTTAATATATGGTATGTATATATAAATATATATATATGTATATTACATATATAATTTTACCATATGTAAGTATTTTCTTACCTTATACTTATTTTCTTTTCAGAACCAGTATGCATTTATTGGACATATTTTTTAAATAACCAGAACCTCTCACTACTCTCTGTACAACTTTATCTTTAGTCAAGTTGATATGCTCCTTGAAAACATGACAACAGCTAAGTCATCACATCAGATTGTGATCACCAGTGAGTGTTTATTGAATGCTTATTGTATGAGAGTACTATTTTTGATTGGGGTATATCAAGGAGCATAGGAAAAGGTCCCTGGCCTGAGGAGCTGAGTCTGGAGTGGAGAGCAAGCATCTCAATTTCCTAAAGACAACTAGTATGATCATGCAACCTACTTCCAATAACAAATGAATCACACAGACAATGGCTGTTGTAAGAGTATGGTCACTGCGTGATGGGAAAATCAGAGCTTCTCACTGAAAACAGGCATAGAATCAGAGGAATGTGAATCTTGCAGATTCACAATTATGTCAAGATCCTTCCTGAGGGACCTTCCACCCAGAATGTTCTTTCATTAAATTGCACGTTCCACTCTCTCTCTCTCTCAGTTCTCTGCGCAAATGTGACCTCTGAGAGGCTTTTCTTGGCTACTGTGAGGTTAAGAGTCCTCTTCTCTACCACAGATAACACTTCCAAATTCAGTTAACTTGTGTATTGTCTTTCTCACAACATGAGATTCGTGAGCAATGTAATCTTGTCTCTCCTGTTCATCACTGTCTATCCGTTGCCTAAAACATTTTCTGGCACAAAGTAGGTATTCAATAAATATTTGTTGAGTAAATGGGCCTTGTAAACCAAATGGAACGTACGAAAAATGGCAGAGTAGTCATCCTAGGCAGGGACAATGGCATGAGAAACAAGTGCTCCTTAGAGAGTTATCTTCAATTATGATACATAAATGGCTTTCTACTCTCTACATGGAAACTTCAGTAATACCTGAGATACCAGTAATATCACTGGTAGACAGTGAAAATGATTGAGCTTGCCACTGTTATAATAATTCGTAGTCAGTTTATAGCCATTGAGCCTTCTCCTAGTTCTGCCAATTTCCCATGACCTCACAGAATAAAAGCTGTCAAAGAGGAGTTGACTGGAGTCCCTAGAAATAAAATTTTGCAAGGCATTAGACAAATAAAAATGTTGATGGGATTTTCAAAATGATCAGCTTGTTTTTTTAGAGTTTCCGTGAACAAAAGAGAGACTAAAATTTATGACAAAGGATGAAAACAAAACCAAGGTTTAGTTTGTTAAAGATGATAACAACTTTTGTTTTTTTCTTCAAAACTGTATTTTGATGACCAGTTTAGTCAGATTTCTCCCCAACTACTGTTTGAGGAGTGTCTGCCAGTCTTCTCCTCCCCCACCAGACCTGAGTGGACAAGATCCTACAAAACTGCCAGAAGGCCACTGAAGGAATTACAAGCTTGAATGCTCTTCATTCATTGTCATCATCAGAGCTGTTGAGTCTATGCTGTGAGATCATCCCTGATCTAGTCCATTTGCATTAACAGGAGACTGTGTTTCTTCCTTTGATGAAGAAAGCAAGCAGGATCTTCTCAGTTAGTGCTATGAGTGGTTAAACTCACTGAAGACATGATAGACTACAGTAAGAGTCAGCTACCACAGACTGAGGCTACATACCAGTACATTTTGACAGGATTTTACTAAGAACCATTTTGGAAAAAAAAGTTCATCTATTTTAATAGTATTTTTTACATTAAGAAAGCAATGCAAGCTGACTATGGCAAATTTCAAACTGCAGGAATCATAAGAGAAGAATAACATATGACCCATAGTTTCACCCCGTACAGTATTTTCCATTTCAACTTTTATGTATGCCTGTTTTTGAACTTTATAAGAATAACATCATGCTATCTAATACAACTCTTAATTGTCACACCACCATGTTTTATCTTCCAAATACCACTATTAATACCTGAAATTATTTTATTGATTTCTTTACTGCTATATTGACTTTCTCCAAATAAAATCTACATTTTACAGACAAAATTCTTTTCTCCCTTATGCAGTCAAGAAATGAATGAATGAACAAATGTCAAATTAATATCTTTATAAATATCACCTCAAATACTTGTATTTTCACATCTTTAAGATTGCACTCAATGCTCGGTTACTCAGTCATAGCCACCTCTTCACATGCTGCACCTTGCCTAGGATATAGTATTGGATTGTTTTTATTCTATAACACTGTTTCTTTCTGTTCCTCATAAGGGAAGAGTGTTTTTGTACTTTAAGGCAGAGTTCCTGGTGAACTGATTTTACAAAGGCCTTAGATCAACTTGGCACCCCATATGTTAGAAAATTCTATTACTAAAAGGAAATCAAAATACTGTATCCCCAAAAGAAGATGGAATATTATTAATTGAACAATAACTTTGAGACTTAGTTCTATTTTGCAAAATAATAAAATATCTATGTATAAAATAAAATTGAACATGTTATTGTTCCTCAGAAAACCTTAACCAATTTACAGCAAGTTTTATTGGGAAGAAATTCATCCAAAACTGCAATGCATATGCCAAGTTTTACTCTAATGTGTTAAAACTGCTTCAGTATAATGTTTGTGGTCCATCCACATCTAATCTATCCATATGAAATGTGACATTATTATAAAAGTGTAATTATTTCCAGAAACCTTAAAATAAGAAGTGTTTCTAATTAAACATTTGTCTTACAATATATTAACTGTAGGTCACTTTATCTGAGAAAAATTAGGCAATATTTTAACTAGATCTTGACAAAAATGCATTAAATCTATTTTTTAAAATGTTTTATTACTTGCAAGTTTCAGCCTGATGTGATTTTAAAATAGCCAAGTTATAAACCCCTGAAAATTGGAGTTTATAATGGAAATACTGACAGACCCTTAACTTTTAGGATGAATGTGCAGCTGTAATAACATTTGCTGTTGCTGCCTCAGTCAGTGTAGCAACATGACTGGGGTGCTAGATGTGGTTATTTCAAATATAAAACTGGCTGAACACTTGCTGAAGTATTTTCCCATTTCTAAAATCTTAGAAAATTCATTTCTTGTTTTGGAAACCCCTTTTATCTCAAAAGTTACTATAATAAACAAGATGGAGGCCCTATTCTTCTACTTTCTATTTACACATTATCTCCTTGGTTAGCCCATCTTCTCCCTTGGCTGGTTATCACAAAGGTTTCCTGTATATGGCATCTCTACCCACCAGTTAGTTATTCAAGCCAGAAAATTAGAGGTCAGTTTTAACTCATACTACATCTTCACCACATCTAACTGATTGCAAATACTGAGGGTTTTACTGCCAAAATGTGTTTTGAAACCATTTATTTTTAATCCCCAGTGCCATCACTTTAGTTAATGCCACTAAAACCTCAGGCCAAGCTGATTACAATAGCCTCCTAACTTGCATTTCAGGATAATCGATAGTTGGTGGAAGAAAGTTCTTAATATTTATAGAATTTCAGCAAATACAGCAGTAGAAATGATAAAATTAGAAAATCACCATTGCCCAACCTACAATAAAATAACAGATCTCTGCAATGATTATCTATAGTTGCTAAAATAAGGAGGGAGTGGTTACCAGCATTTTATATTGAAGGAATGAGGCTGACATGATCAGAATCTATCAGTTGTACTAATCACTAAAAGTGGGAAAAACCAGTTGCTATGTGTCTTAAAACATGATAAAAACAACAGGAAATATACTTGCCTAAAATGTTGAATCTGAATCTAGTTAGTCCTCTAGATTTATGGAAAATATAGGGAATGAAGGAATAAGTTAGCACTGTGAAGAAACAGTCAGTCAAATCCTGAATCTAAGAAGTCTACAGAAAAACAACAGACTGATTTCTCCAATAAATCGATGTTGTATGTAAAGCACTGATGATGGAATGGAGGTGGAATTGGAATTGTTATGAAATAAGAGTTTTAAGACACATAACAACTGAACACAATATGAGTATTTCACTGGATCTGATTCAAACAAACCATTTTCAAAAGTCATATTTGAGGCAATGGGTAAATTCAAATATGAACTGTATCAAAAATATTAAGAAATTATTACTAACTCCCTAGGTATGAAAATGGTAATGAGGTTATTTCCAAGAAAAGTTCTTACCAGAGAGACATAATGAATATGGGTGAAATGACATGATATATGGGTTTTGTTTTAAAATACTCCAGAAAATGAAAGGAGAGGCAAAAGAAGAAAGAAGATTGGCATATTCTAATAAGGGTTTGAGCAGGATAATGAGTATATAGGTTTCATTATACTATTTCCTTTATTTTGTGTATATTTGAAATTTTCCCTGGAAGATCAGTTTTACAAAGTCATTTAGGTTCTATAGAAAAGAAGGGTAATGACTCAGCAAAGGTAATCATGATAAAATATACAGATTTGAGATGTATTTAAATTAATAGGCTTTGTTAATTAATTGGAGGAAGAGGTGAAAAATAAAGAGAAATCAATGGTGACTCCTTGGTTTTTGATTTGAGCAACTGGGTAAATAATGGTACCAGATCCCGTGAAGGAAGGCATGGCAACCCACTCCAGCATTCTTGCCTGGAGAATCCCCATGAACAGAGGAGCCTGGCGGGCTATAGTCCATCGGGTCGCAAAGAGCCAGACACAACTGAGCGGCTAAGACAGCGCACAGCACACAGAGGAGCAAGTTTGGGGATGGATTAAAAACCTGATTTAATTTCAGACAGTGAGACCTATAATAGTTTTCTACAGATGCTGTAACAAATTACCACATACTAATCCTTAGCATGTTAAAGCAACACAAATGAATCATCTTACAATTCTGAAGGTCAGAAGTCCAACATCAGTCTCACTAAGCTAAAGTCCAGGGCTTCCCTGGTGGTTCAGATGACAAAGAATCTGCTTGCAATGCAGGAGACCCAGGTTCAATCCCTAGGTCTGGAAGATCCCCTAAGAGAAGGAAATGGCAACCTTCTCCAGTATTCTTGCCTGGAGAATCCCAAGGACAGAGAAGACTGGCAGGCTACAGCCCATGGGGTCACAAAGAGTTAGACACTTCTGAACAACTATACGTAAGCTCAAGTCAGGCCTTCCCAGGTGGCACTGGTGGTAAAGAAACCGCCTGCCAATGTAGGAGACGTAAGACATGTGGGTTCGATCCCTGGGCCAGGAAGATACCCTGGAGAAGGAAATGACAACCCACTCCAGTATTCTTGCCTGGAAATCCCATGGACGGAGGAGTGTGATGGGCTACAATTCATGAGGTCACAAAGAAGTCAGACACCTCTGAAGCGACTTAGCAGGCAATCTGAAGTCAAAGTGTCAACAGGACTGGTTCTTCCTCCTCTTCCACACCTCCCCACTTTCTCTTCCTCCCCCTCCCCCTCCCGCGTCCTTTTCCTCCTCTTCTTCCTCTCCCTCCTCCCCCCCCGCCCCCACTTTCTCCTCCCTCCTCCCCCTCCTTCTGAATCTTAAGATTAGTGTTTCCTGGGCTTGTTTGGCTCATGTGTCAATACCCAAATATTTTCTTTTTAAATCCTAACAACCTTAAATTCAAATATCTACATATCAGGTGCTCAGTTTCTCAGTCACGTCAGACTCTGGCCCAATGGACTGTAGCCTCCCAGGCTCCTCTCTCCATGGGATTGTCCAGGCAAGAATATTGGAGTCGGTTGCCATTCCCTACACCAGGGAATCTTCCTGACCCAGGGATCCTATTGGGAGATTTCCTTAAAAATTTGGAATTTTGACTTGAATGATCTGGAGATACTGGCCTATAATTCTCCTTGCTAGCAATCACTTCAGGTGAAGATGAATACCAGGTATTTCTATCTCCAGGTCAGACCTCTATCGACCAAACCTTCAACTGTTTACTAACGTTAATCCATCCATAGAGATTGCTTTTCCGGTTTCCACTATTGCTAAGGAGAAGTCAAGACAAACTCTTCTTAATCTTCTGCAGGCAACCCTCTTGCCTTCCTTGAATACTTGGAGGAATTTTTCTTTGCAGAGCATACATGCTGAGTACTAAATTCACTGACACTCAATTTGTAATGAAAAGATTTATCATCTTTGTCATGATCAGAAAAGATCAGAAAAGATTTCCTTTATCATGATCTCTTTATCATCCCTACCATCAGACTTGTTTCCAAAATAGGAAATATTGCTGGAATTTTTCCAGATTTACTTCACTAACTTTCTAAAACACTGAATCACTCCCTTTGGAAGAATTTTTTAATGTCAACTTATAATGTCTACTTTCAATTTTATTCAGTTTATACAGTTTCTGAAAAATGTTCCATATAGTTTGGATAATAAGTTTGAAATGAATCCCTAGTCTCAAGTTTCTTGCTGTTTTATTCACTGTGGTACAGTTCAGTGGCCTGGACTTCAAGTCTCCTCTTATTCCTACATCTTTCCTGGAAATGTCTTCACTTCATGTTTAATGTGTATGTTACATAGTACACAGTTTATTAAACATCTTAATATTACTTTACAGTAAGTTGCTTTATTTACTTCAGATATTCCCTTTTCAAAGATAGGGAATATGCCACCTGTAAACATTCAATAAAACTAATTATGTAGGGAATTTATGAGCAATTTATGGATGCGGTTGTTACCTGAATAAGTACTTGGTGTTAACGGCCATATAACAGTTGTCTTGTTCCTTTCTCTCTTCTTTAACCTACTAGTCAACAAACAAGAAGATACTTTCAATCTTGTATTTATCCTTAACATTCTAAGAACTCCCACTCAAAATTTTTTCTTTAATAGGTAGAGTGACTTTTCTAAGGCAATTGTAAGGTATATCAATCATAGGTATCTAGAGAAACAGAACCAACAAGGTATGTACTTATAGATCTATCTCTAACTCATCTATCTATTTATCATTTATAGAGAAAGAAAGAGGGAGGGATTCATTTTAAGGAGTTGGCTTAAGCAATTGCGGAGGCTTGGCAAGTCCAAAATCTGATGCAGTAAGCAGATGGGTTGGAGATTCAGGCAAGAATTGTAGTTCAAATGCTAAGTTAATCCACTGGCAGAATTCCTTTTTGCTAAGGGGGATGTCAATCTTTGTTCTGTTAAGGGTTGAAGGTGATTGGATGAAGCCTATTCACTTTACGGAAGGTATTTGACTTTAAAAGTCCACCAACTTAAATGTTGTCCTCATCCAAAGAGCACCTTCACAGAAAACATCCAGAATAATGTTTAATCAGATATCTGGCCTCTGTGGCCTAGCCAAGATGACTCACAGAATTAGCCATCACAGAAGATACTTTTTATAGGTGTTCATATTTATAAAAGTAGGTGGCATATTTGGGTTATTGGAAAAGAAGATCTATCCTTTGGTGAGTCGTCTGTTTGTTTACTGTTAATGTGAACTGACTGGAATCATAGCTATTTTAAACCAGCATTATCACAATGCATTACAGGAACTGCATATGCTGGAAAAAAAAAAAAGTGGGCAGTAAAACATATTGATGAATAGTTATTGACAGCTTTTATCCAGACATGCGTTTGCAAAAACAGTGAGTCCATATTTTTGCAAGAGGCTTTCTTACTGCAAGCCTGCATAGGCCATAGTATAAGCATAGTCTAAGCTCAGGAAAAACATGAGCTGAATATGCAAGTGTTGTTCCAGTGTTCACAGATAGCATCTGGATAATTAAATATCCATATTTTGATACATATATGGAAAGGGGGATGCATACTTTTGCAGAAAGCATTTGCTTAGGGTACCATAATATTTTTTGTTAAAATGCTTACTTTACATGCTTGGCTTTTTTCCCCCAGAAGAATGGAGGAAAATAAATATTTTTCTTCTAGAAATATTTAACTACTACATTTTTCTGCCTTTATAATTATTTGTTTTCAGTTTTGTTTTGTTTAGGGAGTCACTCCACAGATATAGTATGTTTGCTAACCATATAACATTCTGCATTTAGCAGCAATACTTTGAAATATTCTAAATTTATTTCATAAATCTACACTCAGGGAGGGATGAACAGTGCCATAACTTGGCACAGCAGAAGTTAAATCACTAATTTCCTATCTATGCAATATAATTATCCTCTAATTGACTGATATAATTTTCTAGTTACTACCAATAGAATCACTGCTCGTTCAGACTTATTCACATTTTTTGCAAAATAACGACCATTTAAAAAAATTCATTTCTGTGCATATGCCACTTTTTGTCCTGAGAAAGGCTCATCCTTCTTTTAAACCCTGTTTAAAACTATTCCTCTTTCCAGAAAGAGAAACCTTGGAGCGATTCTGCCTCTAATAGTTGCAGCTCGGGACCTCTCCTGTAAGCTTGCAGGTGTGCTATGACATTGTATACGTGTGCAATGGTTGTGCACAGAGGCTGGTGTGACCACATGCAGCTTTGTGTCCTGAATGAGCATCACTCTTGCTGGGCATTCAGAGTGAAGGTGGGTGTGTCATAAAAAATTTTCTTTAAGGCTCAGGATATTCAACTAATGTAGCCCCTGGGTGCTAACCCTGAGATGCTCTTGTTTGACTGAAAGCTGAGTAGATGGCAGACCAGGACTCAGTCCTTGGGAGGTCCTTGGACATCTTATTCAGTGGTTCTTCATTATGTCCACCCATCAAGTTCTTACTTCTCTTCTTACTTCTTGAGAATTTTACTGGAATTAGTTCCTAAACTTTAAGCATCTCATGTACTGATCACCCCATCTCCAAAACCACAAATGTGTTTCTCACCTCTGAAGCTCTTTCTATGGTCCATGCCCCATGTATTCTGCCCTTTCCATTTTAAATAGAAGTACAAGCTTACCTGAAACAGTCCCAGGATAGCAAAGAAAAGGAGGAAAAACTAAAGTGTTAACTTCTCATGTTAAAAGAGATCAAGTATTCTTGTTCTCTTACAATGTCTATGTAGGGAAATAAAATGATTTATTAAATGGTATTTTCTCTGGATCAATCATAAACAAATACTTCTCCTGAAATGATTTCTTCAAATTCTCCTTGCAGTGCTTAGCTATGATCAGCTTCCTTGGTGTCCTCTTGAGTAGAATAGGTTATTTTCTCATCCTCATCTTTTAACTGGTCAGGCAATGAGATTCTGGCACAGTTGCTTGTTCTGAGCTCTGGAAGAGACAGTTTCTCTGAGAAAACTGTTTGGCCTGGAGGAAAAGGATGGCATCTCTCCCTGTGATGATGGAGGAGAGAGATGCAGGCTGCTCTCAATTCCTATTAGACTTATATGCCATTATGAAGAGCCTTCCCAGGTGGGGCTAGTAGTAAAGAACCCACTTACCAATGCAGGAGACATAAGAGACACCGGTGGATCCCTGGGCTGGGAAGATCCCCTGGAGAAGGGTATGGCAACCCACTCCACTATTCTTGCCTGGAGGATCCCCACGGACAGAGGAGCCTGGCAGGCTAGAGTCCATGGCGTGGCAAAGAGTCAGATACAACTGAAGCGACTGAGCATGCATGCCATCATGAAAGGCAGAGGGACAGAGGGAAAGGGAAGGGGGTAGGTGCAAAAGGAAGGAAGGGAGGGAAGAAGAGAGAAAAGAAAGGAAGCAGAATAAAATAAATAATATAAAAACAGGGGAAAATGCTATGTGTTCCAGATTGAAGAATCCCTTCTTTTTCTTTGTGTCAGGAGATCTTCTACACTCTGAAACCCTCAGCCACTGCCACTATTCTGATAATTCCCAAATCTCCATTACCAGCCTGTCAAGGACTATGAAGAGCTTGTGGTTTTAACCTGTTTGCAAGATCACAAGTTAGGATACTATTTTCATGGATGGTGGCAGAAGACTCTTGGATCAGAAACAAAAGACCTTAATGCTCACAGCACAGCAAGGTGAGTAAGCTTCATGTTCATGCCAGTCCTCTTTTCCCCCTGCAAATCCAAGGGACATTGCTTCAAAGTCTAGATAGATGCTGCAGATGCAGTGGGCTTGCACTGCAACTAACAGACACAAACTTAGGAAACCCCAAACATTTATAATGATATGCAAGCAAACCTGACCAAATTGTGCTCCAGGGGGAGATATTTTCTTTATCACACTCTAAAGTAAAAAAGGGAATATTTCATGCAAAGATGGGCACAGTAAAGGACAGAAACAGCATGGACCTTGCAGAAGTAGAAAATACCTTAAAGAGGTGGCAAGAATACACAGAAGAATTATACAAAAAAGATCTCCATGATCCAGATAACCACGATGGTGTGATAACTCACCTAGAGCCAGACATCCTGGAATGCAAAGTCAAGTGGGCCTTAGGAAGCATCACTACCAATAGAGCTAGTAGAAGTGATGAAATTCCAGGTGAGCTATTTCAAATCCTAAAAGATGATGCTATTAAAGTACTTCCAGTATGCCGGGAAATTTGAAAAACTCAGCAATGGCCACAAGACTGAAAAAGGTCAGTTTTCATTCCAATCCCAAAGAAAGGCAATGCCAAACAGTGTTCAAACTACTGCTCAATTGCATTCAACTAGCAAAGTTAGTCAGTCAGTCAGTTCACTCACTCAGTTGTGTCCGACTCTTAGCAACCCCATGAACTGCAGTACGCCAGGCCTCCCTGTCCATCACCAACTCCCGGAGTCCACCCAAACCCACGTCCACTGAGTCGGTGATGCCATCCAACCATCTCATCCTCTGTCGTCCCCTTCTCCTCCTGCCCTCAATCTTTCCCAGCATCAGGGTCTTTTCCAATGAATCAGCTCTTCGCATCAGGTGGACAAAGTATTGGAATTTCAGCTTCAACATCAGTCCTTCCAATGAACACCCAGGACTGATCTCCTTTAGGATGGACTGGTTGGATCTCCTTGCAGTCCAGGGCACTCTCAAGAATCTTCTCCAATACCACAGCTCAAAAGCACCAATTCTTTGGGGCTCAGCTTTCTTTATAGTCCAACTCTCACATCCATTCATGACCACTGGAAAAACCATAGCCTTGACTAGACGGACCTTTGTTGGCAAAGTAATGTCTCTGCTTTTTAATATGCTGTCTAGGTTGGTCATAACTTTCCTTCCAAGGAGTAAGTGTCTTTTAATTTCATGGCTGCAGTCACCATCTGCAGTGATTTTGGAGCCCAGGAAAAAAAGTCAGCCACTGTTTCCACTGTTTTCCCATCTATTTTCCATGAAGTGATGGGACCAGATGCCATGATCTTAGTTTTCTGAATGTTGAGCTTTAAGCCAACTTTTTCACTCTCCTTGTTCACTTTCATCAAGAGGCTCTTTAGTTCTTCTTCACTTTCTGCCGTGAGGGTGGTGTCATCTGCATATGTGAGGTTATTGATATTTCTCCCAGCAATCTTGATTCCAGCTTGTGCTTCCTCCAGCCCAGCATTTCTCATGAGGTACTCTGCATATAAGTTAAATAAGCAAAGTAATGCTCAAAATTCTTCAAGCCAGGCTTCAACAGTATGTGAACCAAGCACTTCCAGATGTTCAAATGGATTTTGAAAAGGTAGAAGACCCAGAGATCGAATCACCAACACCGTTGGATCATAGAAAAAGCAAGAGAATGCCAGAAAAACATCTACTTCTGCTTCATTGACTACACTAAAGTCTTTCATTGTGTGGATCACAACAAACTGTGGGAAATTCTTAAAGAGATGGGAATACCAGACAACCTGACCTGCCTCCTGAGAGAAATCTGTATGCAGGTCAAAAAGCAACAGTTAGAACTGGACATGAAAAAGCAAACTGATTCAAATTGGGAAGGGAATACGTCAAGGCTGTATATTGTCACCCTGCTTATTTAACTTATATGCAGAGTACATCATGCAAAACACTGGGCTGGAAGAAGCACAAGCTAGAATCAAGATTGCTGGGAGAAATATCAACAACCTCAGATACGTAGATGACACAACCCTTATGGCAAAAAGTGAAGAGGGACTAAAGAGCATCTTGATGAAAGCAAAAGAAGAGAGTGAAATAGTTGGCTTAAAACTACACATTCAAAAACTGAAGATCATGGCATCTGGCCCCGTGACTTCATAGCAAATAGATGAGGAAACAATGGAAATAGTGACAGACTCTATTTTCCTAGGCTCCAAAATCACTGCATTTGGTGATTGCAGCCATGAAATTAAAAGACACTTGCTCCTTGGAAGAAAAGCTATGACCAATCTACACAGCATATTACAAAGCAGAGACATCACTATGTCAACAAAGATCCATCTAGTCAAAGCTATAGTTTTTCCAGTAGTCATGAATGGATGTGAGAGTTGTACCATAAAGAAAGCTTAGCACCAAAGAATTTATGCTTTCGAGCTGCGGTGTTGGAGAAGACTCTTAAGAGTCCCTTGGACTACTAGGAGATCCAACCAGTCCATCCTAAAGGAAATCAGTCCTGAATATTCATTGGAAGGACTGATGCTGAAGCTGAAACTCCAATACTTTGGCCACCTGATGCGAGGAACTGACTCATTGGAAAAGACCATGATGCTGGAAAAGATTGAAGGCAGGAGGAGAAAGGGACGACAGAGGATGACATGTCTGGATGGCATCACCAACTGATGGAGGTGAGTTTGAGTAAGCTCCAGGAGTTGGTGATGGACAGGGAAGCCTGGCATGCTGCAGTCCATGGTGTCGCAAAGAGTCAGACACGACTGGAAGTGACTGAACTGATATACAAAGTTGAATGAAAGTATGCTTTTTATTTCTGGTGTTTTTATATTTCATTTACATTTATAGACAAAATTTTGGAGAGACTAAACACATATATTTAGACAGCTATTTTATTAAAACTTCCAGGGGAAGAGGTCATTTATTTTTCAACACCTCCCTTGCCAAAGGGGATGTTCTATAAATAATGTTTACTAGCCAACCAGTTACTTTAGTAGCAAACTGACTGCATATATATATATATATATATATATGTGTATATATATATATATGTGTATATATATATATGTGTATATATATATATATATATATGAATTGTGTCGCTGTTTTTAAATTTGGAGCAGGATTACTCAGTCTTGGCACTATTCACATATCCTTGGCTGCATAATTCCTTGTTGTGAGGGGCCATCCTAAACATTGTAGGATTTTTAGCCGCAATTCTGGTTTCTACAAGTAGATCTCATTAGTTTCTCCCCAATTCAGTTTTAACAACCAAAATTGCCTCCAGACATTGCCAAATTCCCCTGAGAGACAAAAAGCCCCCTGGTTTGTGATTCCCTGGTTAGTGCCAGTGCTTGACACTTTTTACCTCTCTAAAAAAGAGTTCAAATGGAGTGAAAGTTGTGCGCAAATTTCTCTAAAGTTAATATTTAAGAATTACTAGAAAAATATATTCCAGCAAGAAAACAGGTCACTGTAGTACAAATGGGATAAGATGCCTCACATGGGATAAGATACATATTAATGAATGAAATATTATTTGTTATATAGAACAAAACAACTCTTCACTGGTTCTATACATATATGATGCTTCAAAAACTGTTTTGTGGTAAACCACATGAACCATATTAACCTTGATTGTGTTTCTTGAACCCATAGAAAAGATTTATACCTTCTCCCCTTTCATAGAGTAATCTAGGCATATATCTAGAGTACTGTTTTTTTTTTTTCTTATTTAGAAGATTGTTTTTCCTAGCTCTTAAAATTCTTATGGCATTTTTATTGCCATAATCAATGTTTATTTATTGTAATGCTAATAAATGTTTGTGAGTCTGGTTGATCTTTTCCAGCAGGATGGTTCAAGAATAATTTTAACAATTGAATTTTGCAAAGAGATTGTCATCATACTGTCCATTTTTTCTCGGTATTTTGAAAAAAGTCTTTAAATTTGCTGTGATATTACACCCTAGAAAATGACTTGAGTGTTCTGCAATAGCAGCTTTTCATTTGGGTTATGAGTCTTAATATTCACTTACAGTAGTAAGTGAAAACTCTAGTAGTTTCAAATATGCCATTATGAGCCATTTGGAATTTTAAAAGCATTCATAAATAAATGCATGGTAAAATAGTTCCAATTGGTTGGATAAGTAATGTACATTTAAAAAATTAAAATGGTATCAAAATGCATATACACATTGATTAAATAGAGTAAGTGTATTTTGAGTCATTGAAATACATTCTTCATCATACTGAGTGAAGCTTTCCGAATTGTTTCTTTTGCATTGTAACAAATAGCAAATAGTACTCTAGAATAGCAAATGCCAGTAATAAAAGTGAAGATTTTACATAGAAAAAAAATTGTTAGTTTACTAATTTCATGAAGAGTGAAAATCTAAAACTTATTACCATTTGGTACTTAAGAAGCTTTATTGGACATCGAAGCAAAAATTATACAAAGGAATCAGAAATTTTTTATTACTTTTTATTCAGCATGCATAATATGTGAAAAGAATTGAATTAGGTCACATAGACTGAAAATTAATTTAGTATGGCTAGTATTGCTTCTGTATTTTAAATTTCTTATATATTCAGAGACATTATAACAGAAGAAATAGCAAATACATATATTTTCCAAAAAACTTCAATCCACCTCCCCTCCTCCCACAATTCAACAACCCTGAAGTCTGTGACAATCACTCTGCTACCTCTCCTTGCCAAGGTTTCCATTGTCCCTTTCAGGGTATGTTAACGCTTTACTCCTGTGCCAAATGTGACCATGGAAATCGGTGTCAGGAATCCAAACCTCCTAGGCACACATGCAGCCACCATCACTTCAGATCCTGCCTGGCTCTGGTGTACTGGTAAAAATGGAAAACAAAACAAAAAAAAAAGGAAAACAGAACTCCTTTATGGGTATAGCAATTCCTGTGTTCTGCTAGGCTTAGAGTCAAGCCTCCTTCATCATCCTTTTAGATGCTCACTTCCATTTCCTCCCCTTCCAGAGCAGCCCCATCTCATTCTCTAACAAAAGTTTTAAGATGACTTCAGATAAGATCTTTGGAGTAGCTATTAATTATCACCAAGGCAAGAGAAGCAAGAACCAGTAGGTTTAGCTCCTCTTCCACTCTTTCTATTCCCTTCTAACAGTGAGAATAAATCAATATTTTAATAAGCTTATAAATTATATATATTTCCTCTACCCATATTTCTTTATTCCTCACAAAACCCTTGCAACACATGCTGCCATTTCACAGATACAGAATGACACTGAGAAAGTCGAGTTATCTTGCCCAAGGTCACAAAACTAGAAGAGGCAGAATTGAGACTGAAGCCCAACTCTGTGTGACTCAAGGCTCCCAAACTCTATAAGTGGAGGGGTCAAAGAAGGACAAGGTGATATTACTGAATTTAACTGCAGATAACTATAGAACAATGATTTCAACCTAGTGTTTGGTGTCTATGGTAGGTAGAATCATAGCCCCGCAAAGATGCCTACATCCTAATTTCCTGAACCTGTCAATATGTTAGGTGACAAGGCAAAAGGGAATTAAGGTTGCCAAGAGAATTAAGGTTACTAAGCAGCTCACCTGAGATAGGGAGATTATCCTGGATTATCCAAGAAGGCCCCCTGAAATTGTAATAAGAGTCCTTAAATGTGAACAAGGGAGACAGAAAAATGAGCATTAATCATGTGATGTGAGAAGAATTTAATGGGCCACTGCTGGCTGTGATGATAGAGTAGTAGTAATAACGTCAGTCGCATCCGGCTCTTTACTTCCCCATGGACTGTAGCCCACCAGGCTCCTCTGTCCATGGGATTCTCCAGGCAAGAATAGTGGGGTGGCTTGCCATTCCCTTCACCAGGGGATCTTCTTGACCCAGGGATCAAACCTGGATCTCCTGCATTGCAGGCAGATTCTTTACTGTGTGAGCTACAGCAAAGTCCCATGATGATGGAAGGGGCCAACAAACCAAGAAACTCAGGTAGCCTTTGAGCTTAGTCGTTCAGTCATGTCTGATTCTGTGACCCCACAGACTAGCCCACCAGGCTCTTCTGTTCGTGGGCTTTACCAGGCAAGAGTACTGGAGTGGGTTTCTATTTTCTCCTCCAGGGGATCTTCTGGACCTAGGGATTGAACCTGCATATCTTGGGGTTCCAGCATTGGCAGGCAGATTCTTTACCACTGAGACAGTTGGGAAGCCTTTAGAAGCTAGAAAAGACAAGAAAACAGAAGCTCCATCAGTTTCTAGAAAGGAATGCAGTTATGCCGAATCTTTTATTTTGGCCTAGTGAAATCTACACTTTGGAACTCTGGAACTGGAATTTAACGTATTTGTGCTGTTTTTAACCACTAAGTTTGTAATATCTTGTTATAGCAGCCATAGAAAACTATTATAAGATCTGTAACAATTTTATATTTTTAAAATATTCTAACCACAATTAGCAAACTATAAACCAGAAAAAGAGCAAATAAATCAGCATTCCATTATTATTAAGAAATTCTCAGCCCAAAGATATGTTGTGAAGTCGCTCAGTCGTGGCCGACTCTTCGTGACCCCATGGACTGTAGCCTACCAGGCTCCTCCCTCCATGGGATTCTCCAGGCAAGAATACTGGAGTGGGTTGCCATTTCCTTCTCCAGGGGATCTTCCCAACTCAGGGATCGAATCCGGGTCTCCTGCATTGCAGGCAGACGCTTTAACCCCTGAGCCAACAGAGAAGCCCAAAGATATATTGAAAACCATAAATTCAAAGTTTCCAAAGGTTTTCTTTCCTTATATTTATCAGGCATATAATTATTCAGTAAACATTTACAAGGCAGTTGTTATTACCTTGGTGTTGAAGAGATGGTGGGAGGCAAAATAGACCAAGTTTCTGTCCCTCATAGATTTATGAACAAAATAGACTCAAGAACTGATTCACTGGGTGTTCACTTTATGTCCAAATTGGTCAAGTAGAGTTACAAGAAGTTCACAGTCAAGTCAACAGTGGATCAAGGATAGATGATGTGGAGTCAGGGTCAGCCAGAGCCTCTCTTCTGCTTCACCCCTGTTGACCGCAGAGCACAGTCATGCTCTTGTTTTCTGTCTTCCCGAATCATTGTCCAATCTCTCCTTTCATTCTCAAAACTCACCTTACAGGGGATTTGGCCTTGACAGCCTCTCCTTTTCCTTACTGCCTCAATTTTATTTAAATATTTTTACCAATAATCACTGAAAAAAAAAGACATTTGCAGTAGCATCAACAACAAAAGTAAGAGATAAACTTTCAAGCCTACAATGTTCTTACCTCAGAGCTTTGACTCATTTTCTGTAACTGAAAGCATTCCCCTGCTTTTTTCTGAGAGATGTCCAGACAGTAACTGGAGGTATAATTAAGGCCTAAATATGGATTTGAGGTAGAACAAAGTCTACCCCCTTGACCTCATGTGGGCATTTGTGTTTCTGAGGTTCTCCCATAAGATGACACCCAATTCACTAGGGTGCCCAATAATTACATCCTTTGGGCATTTCCCCTGTACCACACATCAATTAAAGGGCATTTCTAGGAGACCTATGTCAATAAAGCTGTTTTTCAAATTTATTTTGACTACAATTAGAGGATGAAGTAGATTTCAATTTGTGATCATAGGCACTCATAATTGAAACAAAAGTTTCATAAAAAATATTTATCTTTTATAATGAACAATGAACTGATTTTTTTTTAATTCTATCTCTTCTTTTTTGAATGCTGTCTGAATCACAACCTGAAGTTTTCAAAATGCTGCAATGAGCTATCATGGGGAATTGGTTACACAATGTGACAAGCATAGTTATCACAATCAGAAACTCTGGAAATGAGTCTTGGCTCCAACACCTTCATAGCTGGGTGAGTTCATTCTAGTTACTTAATGTCTCTGATTGTGCTTCCTGTTATCTAATTTGTGGCAGTTAATATTTCAGAAGAGAGTGGCTATGTCCCAAGGATTAAATCATGTAATGTACAATACTGGCTCCATGATGGCACAGTTTTCATGTATTTTGTTCACTAATGTGTAGAGTGGTGTACTCAAGTCAGCTCTCAGAAGTTCACAAGAGATAATTCTGTACTTTTTCCCAACTCTTCATTCAGTGACATCCTGTGGCTAATTTGAAATCAGCCATCACGGGAGTATTTATACCAGAGAAAGTGGCTAATACTACACCTCAACCCATTCTCCACTCCAGCCAATATTAAACATACACTAGCACACTCCTCTGTGTATTCTGAGCACCTAAAATAGTGCCTGACCCAGTGGCTCTTAGTAAATGTGGCTCAAATGGTGAAACAGAAAGATGAATATAAAACATTTCATAACAACAACTAATAGCACCATCAGGAAAGTGAAAGTGTTAGCTGCTCAGCTGTGTCCCACTCTATGGGACCCCATGGACTGTAGCCTGCCAGCCTCCTCTGTCGGTGGAACCCAAGGATCAAACCCAGGTCTCCCAAATGGCAGGCAGATTCTTTAGTGTCTGAGTCACCAGGGAAGTCCCAAAGCACGTGTTAATAGAATGTGCCTCAGGGACTGCTTTGTTGAAAGAAGAGACACCTAAGGAATTGCCTTTAAGGAAGATCTTGCCAGAAAAGGAATTGTGTAGAAGGGTCTTATTCTCTGTTCTGTCATGGTATAACCCATGAGTTGGATGGTGATTTTTTTTTTAAAGCCATTGTGATCATGGTATCTCCCCTGCCACTATAATATTGTAAAGTAATTAGCCTCCAACTAATAAAAATAAATGGAAAAAATAAATAAAGCCATTGTGATTTCCTTTAGAGCTTTACCCTCCATTCTCACCTCTAGCTCAGCTGCAAGTGACTGATTTCTAAAATGTCAAAAATCAAATTATGATGCATAGCAGACAAATTCTATACATAATTTGTATACATTTTCTCCCAATAGTGATGATGAAGAGGTGGGAAGTTTGCCACCCAATGTTAACACTTTGAGATTGATGGAGAAATAAAGACCACTTCCTTTAAGCAATATGTATTTTGTGATTAAAAAATAAAGCAGAAAATAACAACAAAGCATATTTACTTCCAACTTATTATCACCTTCTCCAAGAACTTCTTCTATAAGTCTCCAGGAAAAGAGTGGGTATCCCTCTCTTACAGACTTTCATGGAATAATGTATGGGCTCAAGTGTATATTCTGTATATTTATCACATACAACATAGTATGAAAGTGAAGTCGCTTAGTCGTGTCCGACTCCTTGTGACCCCGTGGACTGTAGCCCCCCAGGCTCCTCTGTCCATGAGATTCTCCAAGAAGAATACTGGAGTGGGTTGCCATTTCCTTCTCTAGGGGATCTTCCTGACCCAGGGATCAAACCCAGGTCTCCCGCATTGCAGGCAGATGCTTTAACCTCTGAGTCACCAGGGAAGCCCCACAGCATAGTATAATTGCCTATAAATATTTGTCTTCCCCAACTTGAGTAACTGAAGTTTAGTGACTTTTTTTGTTTATAATCTGACACTCAGAGTAATTACTGTACCTTCCAGAATGTATGGCAAAAAATAGAAGTTAGTAATGTTTAATATATACATAGTCAAAATAATACATTCATGGGTTAATGAATAGTTTTTTATATCTTTTAGTTTTTTTATCTTAAAGATAAACTCAAGACTTTGGAAAAATTAAGAAACTAACAACAACAAAAACATAATGAATTAAGCTTAATTTTTGAGACCAAACCAGTGGTCACTGCTCTTCAGATTTAATGATGAGATCCTAACAGACACTCAATATTCAGTGTTTGTTCCAAGGTGGGAGGGAGGACAGGATTCCATGTGTAAGCTAACTCTGGGAGAAAATTCAAAGACAAATGAGTAGCAATGGTAATCTCTTCAATATTTATTTCATAGCCAGTACTAAACAGATACCTAGTTGAGTTGCTTTAGACTCTCTACTAAAGCACTGGTCTTCCCTGGTGACTCAGTCAGTAAAGAATCCACCTGTAATGTAGGAGACCCGGGTTCGATTCCTGGCTGGGGAAGATCCCCTGGAGAAGGAAATGGCAACCCACTCCAGTTTTCTTGCCTGGGAAATCCCATGGACAGAGGAACTTGGGGGGCTACAGTCCATGGGGCTGCAGAGAGTCAGACAAGACTTAGTGACTAAACCACCACACCACCACCACTGAAGAATTAAGTCTACTGCTTAAACCTCAAGGAACCAGTAATATTTGACTATATCTCATTTGGGGACCAGTTATACCTATCTTTATTGTTTGAATACATTTCATTCAGGGATTGTTTATGCTCATTTATATTTAAACATAATTAGATATGATCAATAGGAAGTTCAACCATGTATATTCTCACCAACATATAGTTGAAATGATAAATTCAGAGATTAAAATGCAAAATGAATAACTAAACAAAACATAACATTAAATTTCACACAGCTGAACTGGTTTACTTGCCCCAGCATTTGCTTGAATAGGTGTTTTAAAAAAGGCATAATTTTCTGTGCCCCTTGGTTTCTGCCAAATCATAGCAGCCAATAGTCACAGTAAATCAATGCATATTCTTTCTCTAAGTCCCTTAGGTGCTGTTGAATTGTAATAAATGCAACTCTCTACTTCAGTGAGCTGGGCTGTGGTCCAAGAGAAAAGAAAATCTTGAATTTAGAATCTTGGCTTAGCCACCGCTTAGCAAGACGTTCCAAATTTTAATGAAGATTCAACTAACCAATACATGTAAATAATGAAACTGAACTTGTTTTCATTGGACAAGATACACCATACTAAATTTGGGAAAGAATTCTTTTTTGTCTTGTTAGAGCTCAGGATGTTGTGCCATGACTTGGACATGCCTTTTATCATTTATCACAATACTGTGTGTCTTTGAATAGGTATTTCCTATTGTTGCTATGGTGATTTTTAAATTTTTAAATTCCAGATTCAGTAATATTTGTGTAATAACTATGAACTTAGGAAGTATAATATACTCTCTGGTATGGTTATATCCCCATCAGATAGCAGAATCTATAGATTACTTGGGCACATGGACAGGGCATTCCATAAATAGGCACTTTTTTGTTCTTGCTATTATTGTTCTAAGAATTTTTTTTTAATACACTAACAATTTTTATCAGAGATTTTTATAGAAACTGAATTTTAGTTTTCATTCATTTATAATGATACTTTTGGACTTAAGAAACATTTTATGAGACTTAGAAGTTTAATTATTATCTTAAAATTATAGTTCACATTCATAGAGATAATTAAACAGTAAATGCTTCATCATAAACTCCCTATAATTTTTCCTATAAAAAAGGACTTTATCTCTTTGTGTTGAACGAGTAAGACAACTGATACAAAATTTAATTAAATTTTAAAAGATGCTAGATATGTAGGGGTGGGAATGATTGCAAGGGAAGGTAAGAACTGGATGTCAGTCCATGAAACTATTCTCTTTCTTTTCCAGTTTCATAACACTATGCACTGAGATTTATTTTAGAAGATAAAAAGAAAAGAGAATGGAGCCCATTTCTTCAGTGATTGTCTCTGAGTCTTAACAGCTATCACGGACAGAGTTAAATTATCCTAAGCAGCAAGAATTGGGAGTTACTTTTTTTCTTCCCCTAGAATCTCTCATTTACCCATTTTTTGACTATTGACTGGGTGTCTGGCACTCTTTTCAACACTGGCAAGGCTCTGGTGGACTGGGTTTTCCGGCAATGGCAGCAGCCCTCTCCCATTGCAGAGGTGCTCCTACAAAGTGACCTGACCATTGCTCTAGCAGGAGGTGGAGTCTAATTGTTCTCTTCAGTTGGGCTGGTCTTTGAACTCACTCATAAGCAACAGAAGGATTTTGTGTGGATTTGAGGTCAATTCACCTCATATGTCTTCAGCCTCGTTCTCTTGACACTCTTGCTCTCAGGGAAGCCAGCCAACGTGTAAGAAGTCTGACTACCCTGAGGAACCAGGTGGTGACGCTGTGCATAGCCACTCACTCAGTGGAGCTCGGTTTCCTGCCGTTCTCACCAAAACATCAGAGGTTAAATGAAGCTGTTTTGAATTTTCCAGACCAGCTGTTCTTAGTCAACGCTACAAGGAGTAGAACATTGTTCAGACATATCCTGCTTAGATTTCTGACCTACACAATTATAATAAATTGGTTGTTGGTGTAAGCCACTAGGTTTAGGGACTGCTATGCACCAATATTTTATGTAACTAAAATAATAATAATAATGAGTTCTTCTTGGGCCTTAGGCACTTCTTTAATGCTCAGGTAAGTACTAACATTATCTCCATTTTCTACAGAAGCCAAAATAAACCAGCTTAAGATCAGAGATGTTGGAAGAGATGAATCTGCAATTAAAATGCAAAGCCTTCATTCTGAGCTGCATTCCCTGCCTTCGGTTCAGTTCAGTTCAGTTCAGTCATGTCTGACTCTGCCACCCCATGAACCGCAGCACGCCAGGCCTCCCTGTCCATCACCAACTCCCGGAGTCCACCCAAACCCATGTCCATCGAGTCAGTGATGCCATCCGACCATCTCATCCTCTGTTGTCCCCTTCTCCTCCTGCCTTCAATCTTTCCCAGCATGAGGGTCTTTTCAAATGAGTCAGCTCTTTGCATCAGGTGGACAAAGTATTGGAATTTCAACTTCAATATCAGTCCTTCCAATGAACACCCAGGACTGATCTCCTTTAGGATGGACTGGTTGGATCTCCTTGCAGTCCAAGGGACTCTCCAGAGTCTTCTCCAACACCACAGTTCAAAAGCATCAATTCTTCGGCGCTCAGCTTTCTTTATAGTCCAACTCTCACATCATATATGAACACTGGAAAAACCATAGCCTTGACTAGATGGACCTTTGTTAACAAAGTAATGTCTCTGCTTTTTAATATGCTGTCTAGGTTGGTCATAACTTTCCTTCCAAGAAGTAAACATCTTTTAATTTCATTATTTAATTTCCTGCCCTCAAGGAGCTCATATTTCAGTGGAGAAATAGACTCATGAAAAATTATAGTAAAATATGACAAGTATCGTAATACGGGCTTTATGAGATGCCATGAGAATTTAGAAGAGAGAGAATATAATTTTTTTTCAGAGTGAGGAAGAGATGAGGGAGAAGGGGAAAGATCCACAAAGACTTTGAAGAGGAAGCAGAATTTGATCATGTACAGATCTGGTGCTTGTGAGAGAAGAGCCTTGGCTTTCTTTTCTTCTTTCCTCTCTCCCTCTCTCTTTCTCTCTCTCTATGGAAGATAAATACAGCTGAAACAAGAAAGAGTAAAGGGATATAATAAAAAATTTGAGGAGGCAAGTCGAGAGTTAACATAGGCTATTTCATTCCATGCTAAAGCTTTTGTATTTTTTTCCTATATATGATAAGGAGCCATTGGAGAAATTTTTATGAGGGAAGTAGCAAAAATAAACTTGCATTTTACAGTATAATTCTTTTTTAATTTTTTTTTAATTGAAGAATAATTGCTTTACAGAATTTTGCTGTTTTCTGTCAAACCTCAACATGAATCAGCCATAGGTATACATGTGTCCGCTCCCTTTTGAACCTCCCTCCCTCCTCCCTCCCCACCCCACCCCTCTAGGTTGATACAGAGCCCCTGTCTGAGTTTCCTGAGCCATACAGCAAATTCCCGTTGGCTATCTGTTTCAGATATGGTAATGTAAGTTTCCATGTTACTCTTTCCATACATCTCACCCTCTCCTCCCCTCTCCCCATGTCCATAAGTCTATTCTCTATGTCTATTTCTCCATTGCTGCCCTGTAAATAAATTCTTCAGGACCGTTTTTCGAGATTCCATACATGTGCACTAGAATATGATATTTATCTTTCTCTTTCTGACTCACTTCACTCTGTATACTAGGTTCTAGGTTCATCCACCTCATCAGAACTGACTCAAATGCATTTCTTTTTATGGCTGATAATACTCTATTATGTATGTGTACCACAACTTCTTGATCCATTCATCTGTCGATGGACATCTACATTGCTTCCATGTTCTAGCTATTGTAAATAGTGCTTCAGTGAACAATGGGATACATGTGTCTTTTTCAATTTTGGTTTCCTCAGGGTATATGCCTAGGAGTGGGGTTGCTGGGTCATATGGTGGTTTTATTCCTAGTTTTTTAAGGAAACTCCATACCATTTTCCATAGTGGCTGTGTCAATTTACATTCCCACCAAAAGTGCAAGAACATTGCCTTTTCTCCACACCCTCTACAGCCTTTACTGTTTGTAGACTTTTTGATGATGGTCACTCTGACCAGTGTGAGGTGACGTCTCATTATGGTTTTGATTTGCATTTCTCTAACAATGAGTGATGTTGAGCATCTTCTCATGTGTTTGTTAGCTGTCTGTATGTCTTCTTTGAAGAACTGTCTGTTTAGGTCTTTTTCCCACTTTTTGATTCGGTTGTTTGTTTTTCCGGTATTGAGTTGTATGAGCTGCTTGTATATTTTGGAAATTAATCCTTTGTCGGTTGTTTCACTTGCTATTATTTTCTCCCATTCTGAGGGTTGTCATTTCACCTTGCTTATAGTTTCCTTTGCTGTGCCAAAGCTTTTAAGTTTAATCAGGTCCCACTTGTTTACTTTTGTTTTTATTTCTGTTACTCTAGGAGATGGGTCATAGAGGATCTTGCTTTGATTTATGTCATCGAGTGTTCTGCCTATGTTTTCCTCTAAGAGTTTTAAAGTTTCTGGTCTTACATTTAGGTCTTTAATCCATTTTGAGTTTATCTTTGTGTATGGAGTTAGGAAGTGTTCTAATTTCATTCTTTTACATGTAGCTGTCCAGTTTTCCCAGCACCATTTATTGAAAAGGCTGTCTTTTCCCCATTACAGTATAATTATATTTACAGTGTGAAAGATGAATTGGATTGAATTTAGAAATAGGTACTCAAATACATATTTTATATGAAATAATAAATGTATTAATTTATTTTTATTAATTTTTATTGGAGCTGACAATGTTGTGTTAGAAAGAGAAAACAAATATTGTATATTATGGCATATATGTGAATCTAGAAAAATGGTGTAGATGATCTTATTTGCAAAGCAGAATTGAGATACAGATGTAAAGAACAAATGTATGGATACCAAGTGGGGAAAGGGGGCAAGGATGAATTGGGAGACTGGGATCAACATATGTATACTGTTGATACTACGTATAAATTGATTAATTTAAATTATAACTTTGTTTCCCCCTTTCTTTCTCTACTTTCTTAGCAGTTTGCCTTATTATTTACAACAAAACAATGCAGAATATGTAAGATAAAACACAACATTCACTAATATTTAGTGAACATTTATTATGCATGTTATCATTTAACCCTAACAATAAACTACAATGAAAGTATTATTACTCTCTCCTTTTTATGGAGGAGGGAACTGAAGCAGAGCTTGTCCAGACTATAGGGCTATTTGGTAACAAATCTGGAATTCAAACTAAGGCATTCCTGTTCCCACTGTACTACAAGTTCTGAAGCAGAGTTCAGTGGTGGCAGATCCTAAAGCAGGCATTTTCACCCTAAGTTAGGAATAGATGAATATGGAGTCATTGATAGTGCCCAAAAATACAAAGGGAAGGGAACTTAGCCAAAACAGAAGTTAAGGAAAGGCTTTCTGGAGATTATTATACATGAGTGAATTTCAGAAGATGAATTTCTTTCTTCAAGCAGTCATTCATTTGTCCATCAAATATTTTAGAGTACTTATAGTGCCAGACACCCTGCCAAGAAAAGATAATTACTTTTCCCTCTTGCAAAACAGTCTGAAACATGGAGAGCTCACAACAAATAATGACAAGTGTAAAGAATGTTACAAAAGGAGAAGTACAAGGTTCTACATAAACTCCTCAAAAAGGGATCTTTACCTAATCTGGGGAGGTTAAGTTTAAACCAAGTGCCAAAGGGCACATAAGAGTTGTTCAAGTGAAGTGGGAGAATATTATGTAGGTAAAGTATTCCAGGCAGACCCGAGACCATGATGGCAGGCAGACAGGTGGGAGAGCACAAGGACTGAAAGACACTGAGCCTCACAACATGGAGAGTGATGAGCACGATAGGCAGGGCTCAGTCCATGAAGAGTTTCTTGGTATTATAGAGACCTTGATAACATTTGAAAGCATTTAAACATTTGAATTAGGACTCATGAAATTCACTGTGGCCGCTGTGTACAGACTGAATTAAAAGATGGCAAGAATAGAACTGATGCTTTTGAACTATGGTATTGAAGAAGACTCTTGAGAGTTCCTTGTACAGCAAGGAGATCCAACCAATCCATCGTAAAGGATATCAGTCCTGAGTGTTCATTGGAAGGACTGATGCTGAAGCTGAATATCCAATACTTTGTCCACCTGATGCAAAGAACTGACTCATCGGAAAAGAGTCTGATGCTGGGAAAGATGGAAGGCAGGAGGAGAAGGGGTCGGCAGAGAATGAGATGGTTGGATGGCATCACTGACTCAATGGACATGAGTTTGACTAAACTCCAGGAGTTGGCGATGGACAAGTAGGCCTGGTGTGCTGCAGTCCACAAGGTCACAAAGAGCCAGACGGGACTTTGTGACTGAACAAGAACAATGGAGTTAGGGATGATGTCTGGACTGAAGATACAGATTTGAAAATTTCTGGCAAATAGATATGTGGTACATGAAGCCATGAAATTGAATAGGGAGGGAAAGTAGAATGATAAGAGAAGACAAGAACATTGCCAAGTTGAATGTTATCAGAAAAAGGAGACAGAGGAATTTCTTGGAGAGTTAGAAACTGAACTAGATAGTATTATAGAGTGTTTTGAGGTGAAAGAAGTGGTTCATAATGTCATTTTGCTGACTTGAGAAAATGTAGAGCTAAGAATTAAAAGTTTTTAAATTGGCCATACAGTGTGACATTCCTTTCAGGTGGAATGTTCCCACAGTGGGAAGAGAATCTCTGAAGAAATTTGGCTGTGAAGTATATGACAGTAATTAAGGTGAGATATGGTTTTAAGGAGATATTTTATTGTTTATTGTTTTCTTTTATTTTCTTCTTGTTTTGTTTTCCAGTGGAAGATTCCTGGTGGTATCTAGGCAAGTGTCAGAGTTTACAGAGTAGAGAAAGGTGAGCGCTTGTGTGTCAAGTTCTGTCCCCTTCGCCAACATCAAAAGGGAGTTGTTTCAAAGTATGAGATCAAAGAGATAAAAGAGATCACAAAGATCAAAATTTACTTAGAAAGTATGAACATGACCAGAAAATATATTGCTGCAATAATTTTGAGAAATCTTTCCCTGAGTTACTTTTTTTTTTCATTACTTCAAATAAATCTGTGGTCATTTTGTACAACCATTAATTCTTCCTGTGAGAACTGTGGTTCTTAATGTGGTTAATAGCTCTGTTTGTTTAGAGTAGATGCCAGTTCAACAGTATGTACATTAAATGTGCCCAATGAAAGTACATTTTCAAGTTTGTATCTCCCAAATGTCTAAACTCATGTCCACATTACAAATAAGAATTTGACTTCTAAAAATAATGATGGACTACTGCTTCCTAAAAATACTAAGAACACAGGCTGCTAGCTCCCTATATTGAAATTCAATGCTTGATATATCCTAGAAAAGATATAAGGTTTCTCACTGGAAAATTAATAGCAAAAATTATTCCCTAGGTAGATCACTGTTGGCCCCTTCCTAACTGTGAAACAGGGGAAGTATCTCTGGCCAACACCAAGAATGATAGAGGCAAAACAGAGTTCAAACCCACATGTGGTTTGGAGGACATGACAAGTGTAGGCGGATTTTCTATCTCCTGGGCATTTCTTTCACCCACAGTTTTTCCCTTCATTTACCCCTACAAAATCAGAGGGGTTCTGGTAGGGTTGGTGCAAACATCAGGCAACTTTTGTCCATTTGTAAGTGTCCATACTTACACTATGAAATACCATGCAACAGTCAGAAGCAATGAATTAGAAATGCATTCATAAACTGAATGGATGTGAGCATATTTCTTCCTTTTAGGAAGTGTGAGAAACCTCAAAAGAATGATAACCTATAGTACAGTATTATTTACATAAAATTCTTTTTCAAAGATTCAAAATAATATTCCATCAGACTAAAATATACAAATGTACATACTGTAAACAAAATGGAATGCTTTGGGTACAGGAGGTGACAAGAGAGGAAAAGGACTAGTGATTGTTGAAGAAAGGGATAAGTGATTAAAATAAAACGAGGACCAAGGATAGTGTCATGAACCTAGACCTGTGATTAAAACAATTTTCTGTACCTCTATCCAAAAAAGATTATAGACAGTATAGCCAAAAACAAATGTAAAAAATAGTATAATAAAATGCAAGGTTTATAATTCATGCGATTTGCAGGGTGAAAATGACCCAAATACAAATTTATAAGGAGGTAGGCTTTTTGCTACTGAGTGATTTCAGATGAAGAACAAAATCAGCAGCCATTTCCCCAGGCTACTATCAATTCATCAAACTCTTTCTAGTAGTTCCAAAGGCACATAGTGAAAAGGATCATTGCGGGTACAATATAAGATATTGAATGAAATGACCCTTTGGTGAAAGAACAGGAAATGTGGGAGAAGAGTTAAAAAAATCTCAGTAGGCTAGTAAAAACCTCAAGAGATTGATCAGTTTTGTCAAGCTAGTTTTGAAATTGCTTTCATATATTGTAAAATATTTTTGAGAGAAAAAGACCTAAAGACATTGCCAATTAATAAATACAAAAAATCTATATACTGGAAAATCTTATTAAATTAATATTTTATGCTTTTGTTAAATGTCAATCTTGACCCAAATGATGCCATGACTTTGAGTAGAACAAAAGAAGGTTAAAAACGCCCTTAACATGAAAGTTTTATATTCTGACAGCACAAAGGAATGAAATACTTTCTCATCTGAAATAGCAGTTGTCTGGGAGGTTCTTTTATTCTTTCATTGGCACATAGTAAATTGAGTCTTTTCAACAGTAATGCAATTGGGAACTTTAAAGATAATTAAGAAACATAAAATATGTCAGTCTTCTCAAACATAGTTGGAATATGAGTTTTAATCTCTCTCCTTCAAGAGCATTAGTATAAGTTTAAGTCTACACTCTCATAATTTTTTAAAAAGTGTATCATTTCAATATGTACCAAGAAAAAATGTCTAATAACTCTGTAAGGAAAAATAAAATATTTGTTTTTTTTATAAATATTTAATAAAAGCTATATTTGCAATATATTGCTGACCCCATATGAGCAAAAATATTTCTTAAATGGTTGATGTAATGTGGCAAAAAATATAAATGTACAGAAATGAAATCCTATAATGGAAATTAGGCTGATGACTGGCCCTGGAATAAATGTAGGGATTCAGTTCTCTCCTGAATATCTTGGAGGTCACAGGCAACACAAAAGGACAAGTGTGTTTTATCTGTCCCTTTCTTAAAATCTCAGCTAAATTGATTTCAGTACAGTATGATTGGTACCTGAACCAGAAATCCTTGTAATATATGCAGTATCCATGAGGTTCCCCCAGTTCTATCCAGTTTATAGAATTTGAGAAAGAATCGTGATTCATAGCAGCAGCTTGAGGCTACATAATGCATGCCTCAACTTCAGTTGAAAAGAGTAAATTTTCATGAAGATTTATATAGGTAATCTGCATATTGCTACATCTCAATTATAATTCACTCTCAGATTAGCTTTTTCTCATCTGCTCTGTGATCTGCCTCCACACTCCATAATCTCCATTCTGTTATCGGAAAGGTATTACTCTGTTTCAGAGGTGTTGATCCTCAGAAATACATTTCTTTCCCTTTAAAGGTTCTTGATACATTAAGGACATAGATTCTCAAGCAATCAGAATTTGACAATGCCTACCTGTACCAAAGCATTATCAATCTCTTATTATCAGGGTTCCTACTCAGAGCCAAAATTGTCTTCCTCAGTATCCACTATCATTCCAAAAGTTGAACACCAAGATTACAAGGATCCTACATAATACACATGGAAATAAAATAGATTCCCAACTATAAATATAGTCTAAACCACAAAGACAAGTATACAATACTCTAAAAGAAAATGCAGAATCTCACCAAGAAGACTGATTAAACCTGTGAATCACATTTGAAACGTCCAAAACAGACCCATAATTACAATTTAAATAGCTTACTTTTAAACATAAAGGAGTTTTTGTATGGCAATTTAAATATTTCAAACACAAAATAGAGAAAAGATGAAGCCATTGAACATTTAAACTCCTTTTCATTTGACTTTGGTCAACACTTGTGGTGGCAGGTGACAAAAACCCAACTTGAACAATGTTATGTAATAGCAGAAATGCTACTAGACCTCAGAGGCAGTGGACAGAGCACCAGAATCTTCCTACATTCTCAAAATTGCTAATCTTGGCTTCATTCTTAGCCTGACTTCTTCCATTTGGCAGAAAACATGGCTGCCAGAAACTCTCAATATATCTCCCTCCTCTTCCTATCACTAGTACCACTAATTTTTCTTCCTCAGTTTCTTTCTTAGCTTTTCTTTTGGAAAAGACAAACTACTGACTTGGATCATGTGCTCCTCATTGGGACAATTAACTGAGGTTGGGAGGAAAGGTAATGTCATTGGATCAGTTTGGTGCTAGTAATCACCATAGAACAAGCACTGTTACAGGTGAGAAGGTAATATAAGAGCATGTCTGGGTCATATTTATTGACTGTGTGATTTTGGAAAAGTTAATTAACTTCTCAAAGTCTCCATTTCCTCATCTGTCACCTAAAAGGAATACTAGTTCCCAACTCACAGAGTTCTTTGAAATTAGATGAAGTGCATAAAGCAATTAGCACAGTATCTGGAACATGTTGTTAAATGCTCAATTAAATAGTAAATATTTTAAAATAATTATTATCATCATCATTATGGAAGCGCCCCTTAGAATCACATCATTGGACAGGGAAAAGGGGCATTCCAGAAGGATAGGAAGTATTGGACAAATCAAATAGTAGTTATGTGTACTGCTGCTAGGACATCTTATTCTGAAAATTATTTTGGAATAAGAATACAAAAAATAGTTAAATGAAAAAAATGAAAGGTATAGACATATATCTAAGGTAGGAAAAAAAACAAAGGTAACTAGAACAAACTTACAGATAACTTAAAAAAATACTTGTCTTTTTTATATTGTGGCTGTTGAAGAAACATCATTGTATTTTTTTTCTTTGATAATTTAAATGTATGAGGGTCACACATTTTCTCACAGTACAATTCAGATATCTTCCTCTAGGGCCACTCCCACTGATGCAGGGTCAGGAAAGGATGGAGGAAAATAAACATTCACTTCATTTTTAAGCTTTGTCCAATTACATAATTCACATATAATTTACATATTATGGGGCTTCCTGGTGGCTCAGTGGTGAAGAATCTGTCTGCCATGTAGGAGACTTGCAGGAGACATGGATTCAATCCCAGGGTCAGGAAGATTCCCCTGGAGGAGGAAATGGCAACCCACTCTAATATTTTTGCCTGGAAAATTGTATGGAGAGAGGAGCCTGTTGGGCTACAATCTATGGGGTCGCAAAGAGTTGAACATGCCTGAGCACACACCTGGCATACATCTTCTGGGGCCACTCCCACTGGTGTAGGTAGAGAAAGAATGAAAGTGAAAGTGAAAGTCACTTAGTCCTTCAGAGAAAGGATGGAGGAAAATAAATATTCCCTTCAGTTTAAAGCTTTGTCCAAATACATAGTTCATATATAATTTACATATTATAAATTACATTATTTTTGCGTGTGCGCGTGATGAGTCGTGATGGTTTTCGGTGGACAAATGTGTCCGTTTTATCTTGGATAAAAATATTCAGTGATTCAGACTCCTTTCAGATTCTCTTCCTTAAATGTTGTCTGGGTACCTGGTTGGAATTGGAGAAAGGAGAAGGGTTGTATGGCTTTTATGTCCTGTGGACTTGGCAGGGGAGATAAGACAGTGCCTGAACGTGGGTCCAGTTTGGGATCTTCTCACAGGGATATCCTGGCCCTGATGATGTTTGGGGACTCAGTTTCTGATTGCTGTTCATGACTTGGTCTCTCTGGCTTGCCTAGAGTCCTGGAAGTCCTGCCTACCTATATCAGGATCAGTGTGGTTTTTACCATCTGGAGACATTTTGGTGTCCACCAGACCCTTCTTCTACTCCAGACTGGCAGTTCCTCTGCAGCCCCTGCCTCTGCCCCTGAGATGGTGGTCTTCTGGTAAGCCAGCTGGCTCTCAAGTCAGTATTCACATCAATGGGGAATGCTACATCTCAAACGTTCAGGTGGCATGCTCCCACGTCTCCTTCAGGTTTTTACTCAAATCCTCTATGATATCACAACCCCACAACACTTTCTATGCTCCTTCCTGCTTAGCATTCACTGTAATCTTACACATATTATATTTTACTTCTTTTTTATTGAACGTGTGTCTTTCTCCCACTAGAATATAAGTTCTGTGGAGGCAGGGATTTTTGTCTTTGTTTAATATTGTATATTCAGTGTCTAGAACACAGCCTAGCATAACATTTAAAAAATGAATGAACAAAGAGAAACTAAAAAAATGCTTCACAGTTCCAACACACTCTCTGTACTGCACTGTTTTATTCTCTGGACTAGTCTGGTCTGGTGATGGACAGGGAGGCCTGGCATGCTGCAGTCCATGGGGTCACAAAGAGTCGGATACAACTGAGTGACTGAACTGAACTGAATTGAGTCTGGCTCCTGGCACATAGTAGATGAATAAATAAATGGACTTATCATCAATTTTTCCCTTAGTCATTGTATGGCTCAACTGATGCGGTTCCTCAGCTTGCCCCTGGGTCCTTTTCTAATGTTTGCTTTCATTCCTTAACTATCACTTGATGATTCTTCTCCCAGGCTTTTAATTCTGATTTAATTATCTGTGACCTGATGTAGCAGCCTTCCTTGTATGATGCCCTTGAAAATTCTGTATTTGTCTTTCACCTATACCCTAGTTCAATGCCCCCTGATTCCTTGCCTTCTCAAAAGAGGGATTACACATCTAGACAGTTCTTCACTATTCTTTCCTGGTTTCATGCTGTTAGATTATCAGCTGATTATCTTTATACTTAATTCTTAGTGTCCCTGTTCATCTTATTTGGACCTTCAGGGAACAACGAACTCATTTGACCCAATTCGAGATTTCTTTACGTATCTAAAATTGTGGGTCCTTGCTCTATTAAAAGATAAAGCTATTATGGATCTAAATTCTGTAAGCATATTATGAATATTGCAAGGTTATTTAAGCTTGCAACTTTAAAAATAGCAAACATTTATTGAGCTTTTATTATGTTCCAGTCACTGCTAAGCATTTTCTATATATTACTTTATTTTATATTCATATAACTATATAAAGAGACTATTGTTTTAGCCCCATTTTATTAAAGAAACTAAGATTCAGAGAAGCCAAGATATTTTCCCCAATTAAGTAACAAAAGTGAAGTTCATGGCTAGTTGTGTTTGTCATCAAGTCTTCTATTCTGAAGAATCACATCAAATAGCCTTTATGATTCATGGCTTTTTTTTGTTATTTAGTCGCATGTCCGACTTTTTACAACCCCATGGCCTGTCCCACTAGGCTCCTCTGTCCATGGGATTTCCCCAGCAAGAATACTGGAGCGGGTTACCATTCCTTCTTTAGGGGATCTTTCTGACCCAGGGACTGAACCTGTGTCTCCTACATTGGCAGGTGGATTCTTTACCAATGAGTCGCCTGGGAAGCCCATGATTCATGGCTACTAAACTACTAAAGAATAATTTTACCACAAATTATTTATCAAGTAAATGAAGTATTATTTAGTAAATAATTGAACCAAGCATTAATTTACAACAAATTACCAAAAGCAAAAAAAAAAAACCCACAAAGCAAAACAAAAACACTCTTTTTGTCACTCAGAAATATCTTTTGATTTGGTAAATTCCAGGGTGAATACTGAGATCATAAACAAACAAAAAAATGGATTTCAATGAGGCAGAAATCTTTTTTTCCCTTTTATACCAATAACATCCTTACTCATTTTTATGCTATTTTGTGTTCATATTCCACTGATTAGAAAAGCAAGCAACACAACTGTTTCTCTAACACCCCTTTTTATACCACGTTATATAATGACCAGCTATTAAGCTACCAGGCTATATGTATTTTATTTGGCAATGGTTAAAATTCTCACTGGTGGCTTAGATATATGTGGTGACAACTGACTGATAATAATGTGCTGGTCCACATTAGTGCTTGCAACCCACCCTCAAGTTGTTTAATAGTCATCATAATATTCTAATTACCAATATGGTCAGGGATAAAGTGCTGTTTTTGTTGTATTTTCTTTCCCTTTTTACATGACTCAGCAAGGATAAGCAGTGAAATGTATTAGAAAACAATGTTTCTAATGATTTTATTTCAAAATATGTTTCAGATTTTTCATGCTGAGAAAGTTACCCTATGAATTCTTAAAACTGCTGAGATGAACTGAATACTTGGAATTCGCCAGTAATCTTTTCTGTAATCACTGAAATGAGGCGAAATCTTCAGAACAGAAGCTGCTTTATGACTCAGGCTCCTCCCTTCCTTAGTGATTATGTTACCAACCCTCTGGAGTTGGTCCCCAACAAGGCATGCATGTGTAATGATTTTGGGGGGCTTCCCTGATGGCTTTAGTGGTAAAGAACCTTCCTGCCAATCTAGGAGATGTAAGAGACACAGGTTTGATCCCTGTGTTGGGAAGATCCCTGGAGAAGAGCACCGCAACCCACTCCAGTACTCTTGCCTGGAGAATCTCATGGACAGAGCAGCCTGGTTGGCTATAGTCCATGGGGTCGCAAAGAGTCAGACATGACTGAAGTGACTTAGCACGCACGCACTGGAGGGTCCTTCTGTCCTGTGTTACTCTCATCAAGGGACTGGAATCCAGTTCAGTTCAAAAGCAAAAGACAGTTTACTTCTTAATCAAAGAACGGACAGTGACGGTTGTACTGGAGATACAGGCTCTTCTGAAAGGCCTTGGGCGGGGCTGTTTTATCAGCCAGAAAGGGGCCGGAGTTCTCGCGGATCTGGCGTAATCAGCCGGAAAGGCGCCGCAGTTCTCGCGGATCTGGCGTAGTTCACAGGGACCTGGTGTAGTTCCGCAAGTCCCAAGTGCTGTACACACAGCCGCCACCATCTTCACTTGAGATGCTGTGCTCAGCGCGTCTGCACACAACTCGCCCAAGCTGAAGTGCCAGGCACAGCCTTTCTGCACACAGTTCGCCGCCACCATCTTGAATTGAGGCGTTACACGCAGCGCCTCTCCACACAGTCTCCACACAGCTCATCGAGCTGAGGTGAAGGGCACCGGGTTCTGTGCTGGATGGTTAATCTGAGGAATGAGGTGCAAGACCTCTGCACATGGCCTCCTTAAGGCAAGTGAAACTAGACCACCTGCAAAAGAAGAGTTTAGACCTTATCATCTAGCTTCCCTCTTTTTCCTGGGAACCTCTGTGGACTTTGCTGGTGCCATTTACAAGGGACATAATTTCTGTGGCCTCACAAGTGAATGTTTTATTCCTAAAATAGGCTAGGCAGAGAATATGGTCAATGGAAGATAAAAGTTAGAGGAATAAATTATGGCTGCCCCAGGGACTCTAGCCACTGCAGTTTACATCTAAATTTCCTCCATATCAAGTCTCTCAGGCATTGTTAGAAGTCTACACACACTCCTGTTTTCTTTTTCAGCAAATAGGGTCGTTCATGCTTCTTTTAGAGCCGCCTCAACAACCAAAGCAGCTCACTACTGTGAAAATAACTTGGAGTAAAAATCAACCAACCAAATAAAAAAAATATATTTGTTCCTCAGAATTGAAGTGGGAAGGAAAAATATCCTGGGGGATATTATATTTTAAAAATTACGGTAAGGAGATTGGCAAAATAATGCTATTAGCCTTGATGGAAATATCCTTCTGGAGTTTGAAACTCCTTCAGGATGGAAGCCATTCTGATATCCTTTGATGATAAATACTTGAATGACTATTTCAGAAACTATTGTTTTCTGATGTTTGTTGATGCAAGAAGAAAGTAAGGAGACCGGGGCTGAATGTTTTATTTTGCAATTCTAAATATAAATGTTTCTCAAGCTACATGTTTTCTGACATCCAACATACAACTGATAATTCATGAGATTGTCTTATTCATACTTAGGCTATTACTGATTGAAATGATTAAAAGAACCTGTTAGTGAAAAAAGGTGAAATGAGGAATACACCTTCTGGTCTGAGAACAGAAAGCCCTAGAAATGCGTAAAATAAGGTATCTGAAATTTGAACATGAAAGTGTTAAGTAACAAAAATAAGTTGTTTTCATGAATTCTGAGATAAAATTAGGATATTTGTGAAGTGACTGTGAAGCTGAGATACATTAGGTGGCCTCATTTATTTATCATAATCACAGATAAAAGTTCTGAAACGAGGGCTACAAGGCATGTTAAAAGTATATTTCATCCTCTGTGCATGAGACAGTCACACTGCCATTGCTAGGCTAGCTCTGTATGTCTCAGTATTTACTGACACAGCAAAATGTACATGAATATTCATTTTATTATCAAGATTTTTCAGAAGTATTATCTATCTCATCAGAGTAATTACATGATATGACAAAGTAGGTCACATCCTTATTACTGTGTACAAATCTAAAAAATTCATCTTAAACAGTTCCTGGAAAAACTGTCTCTTAAACAACTTCTCCAAAGCCAAAGGATACTACAAAACATTTGATCAAAGAGAGACGTTCTCCAAAAATTTCAATTTTGTGTTTTTCCCTTCTATTGAATGATCATCTTTTCTGGTTCCTTCCACAGTTTACCTCACCCAAGCAATCCTCAATATAAAGCAGATTGTTCTAGAGGTCCTATCACAGACATTTGTCTGAGACACAGAAATTATTTTCCTAAGACTTGGAGCTGCTGAACTAATTAGACCCACTCAAGCTACAGTGCTATTTAGTAAAGTAGCAGGACTGTTTAGGTTAATGTACACTGTTTCATTGAAAAACACATACTGGCTCCTACAGGGAAAACATCTTTTCCAACCTTAGTGATAATTAGTCAAAAAGTCCTTTTCCAAAAGCACTGCTCATCTTCTAGAGTGGCTTAAGGATTTGATTTTTCTTAGAAAGTAACTCTTTAATTTCTTTGTAGTCATTTACACTGACACTTTGTATTAAAGGCCTACCTAATAAAAAAAGCAGTACTATCAAAAAACTATAGATTATAGAGGTAGATGGATAAACAGATATATAGTTTTAAGATTTGACCTTACAAATATGAAAGCTTAAGTTGGTTAAGTAGTCTCTATAAGGCAGTTGACTTTTGCATCTGGTGCTATAACATTGTGTGGTAGTGGTCTAGTTCTTCTTAACAGTCAGTCTCAAACACACCAGCCAACAGCATAATCCTCATATTTCCCTGCTGAGTCAGAGGCATAAGGAAACCAAAGTTTCCAGGCATCAGTTTCAGCTACCAGTTGAACGGAATCATTTCTGTGTGCCCAGAAGAGCCTAAAGTCAAGATGAGATGATGGGGAACAAAAAAATTTTTTTACTAGTAGAGTGCTAAGGGTAAAAGTGAAAGGAATCTCTCCTATTTCTACCATTTCATTCATGGACCCAGGAATCCTAGTTAAAGGAGAACAACATGGTTGTATGTGGATTTAGAGCATGTACCACATCCAAGAAGACATCTCACTAGTCTCTCAAGGTATTGCCACCCCTCTAGCACAAGTTTACAAATAGCCATTACATCAATCAAGCCACATGCTTCATGACAAAAAGGAATTCCATGAACATGAACTCAGTGCCGTACTTCCTTTTTTATGAAATAAATTCCTTGGTCAAAAGTGATGCTGTGTCGGATGCCATTAGAGTGGGTAAAACATCCTGAAGTCCATAGCCGAGTTTTGGCAGGAGCATCAGGGAAGGCAAATCCATACCCGGAGGAAGGACCTATTTTAAAAGAGGTAAGTGCTGCCCTTTTCATGATGGCAGTATCCCAATGTAATAACTCTCTGTAGCTGGATGGTTCCACCTTGGGGATGGTATCATTTCCAAGGTCTCACATTGGTCTCTGCTGCAGTTCTTTGCTAAAATTGGGCACTCAGCAGTAAGTGTAGTCAGATCAGCCTTTTTGAGAGGAAGTCCACAATGCTGAGCACATGTATCACCTCCATTTCTGCTGTCACAGCTATTAATTCATGAACCCATGAAGCAATGATGGGAGTGGTTAGAGAAGTATGGGTTCCCGTATAGCAGGGGTCTCATACCTGATTACAAAAATTATTCTCTGCCAGGGTCACTCTTTGACGAGCATTCACATGAGACACAAATCATCAGACTATTTGGAATGGTCTCCCATATACCTTTTCCTCAGACCTTCTAACAACCAATTTTCCAAACATATGCCTTTGAAGTCTCAACCATCCAGTCAAACCATTGGCTGAAGTTCATAAATTGCATAGATTTATACACTGTATCATCCCTTCTTCTAGAAATAAAGGAACAATGGATTTTTTAGTGGATTTTCTTCCTCTACAGTTCTTTAGGGCCCTCCTTGGGGCTGTAGTACTGTTTTCTTTTGGATTGTACCTGCATATCATGTGGAAGTGTGAAAGTGAAAGTGTTAAGTCACTCAGTGGAATCCAACTCTTTGGGACCACATGGACTGTAGCCTACTGGGCACCTCTGCTTTTGGAATTTTCTAGGCAAGAATACTGGAGGGTAGCCATTCCCTTCTCCGGAGGATCTTCCCCAGAACCATCTATAAAACAAGCTCAAGATTTTCCTTTCTCAGTCAAATGATCAGGTGAAACTTCCTATGAGGCCATCACTCATGTAGAGCGAGAGAGCGAGAGAAGGTAATGTGGCAGGAGTAGAAAGAATGGGCATCCATGTCATTAGGAACAGTAGCGACAGCAGGAATCTGGGTTCATGCAATTTCTTGTGCCTTCAAGACTTTCTTGGACAAGATCTTCTGTGTATTATCTTCATTTGATGACGGAATAAAGTTTGCACACACCCAGATTCAAGGTTTGGTGAACTAGACAGTTCATGAACTGTATGCAGTTCATGATGGACAGTTCAGGTCACATGGTAAATGGATGGCCCATGGTCAAATGGTCAATCTGTACTAAAGACCTATAGTAAAAAAAAAAAAAAAAAAAAAAAAAGACCCATAGTAATCAAAAACCTATTTCTTAAAAGAGACAACATCACCAGAGAAGAGCATTGTTCTGAAGTTCTAAGAATATATACTGTGATAAAATTCTGCCAATAGCTTTAAATAGCATTCCTATACACATCAAGTACCATTGGATCTGTTGGACCATATGTCCTAAGTGGCAGGACAGCTTCCATGGTAGCCTAAACCTGTTGCAGAACTTTCACTTGTTTTGTGCTTCACTCAAAACTGGTAGCTTTTTGGATCACTCAATAAAGGAGTCAGAGTAGTATGCCTAAATGATATATATGGTGCTTCAAAATCCAAAGTACCTCACTGGGTGATATGGCACTTTTTCAGTGGCCAGATGCAGCAGATTTCTTTCACTTTGCAAGGGATCATTTGACATGCCCCAAGCCATTGCACCTTTAGAAATTTCATCAAGATGACAGTCCTCTGGTTTTTATTTCATTCCCCACCCTCCAACATGCAAATGTCTTACCAACTTGTCTAGATGGTTGCTACTTTCTGCTTACAAGAATATAATATCCTCGATGTAATAGACCAAACCAATATCCTGTGAAAGGGAAAGGTGGTCAAATTCTTGTAGATTAAATTATGACATAGACTGAAATACTGGTATCACTCAGATAGAACAGTGAAGGTATATTGCTGGCCTTGTCAATTGCTAGGAAACTGCTTCTTTACTGGCCTTTACTACCAGGGAATAGAGGGGGGAAAAAAGAATATTTGCCAAACCAATAGCTGGATATGAGGTGCCAGGAGGTGCTGGCTTGCTCCAGAAAAAAAATCTGCCACAGCAACTACAATTGGAGTCACTACCGGATTAAGTTTATCCACTATCATTCTTCAAAATCCATCTGTTCTACACAGGCTGAAGAGGCAAGTTGAATGAAAGTCACCATCCCTATGTCTTTCTAGTCTTCAGTTGTGACAACGTGTCTTCAAAATGTCCCCAGAAATGCAACATTACCTTTGTTTTACCATTTTCATAAGTAGAGGCATTGTAATGACTTCCGTTGGGCCTTTCCTATCATAATAGCTCTAACTCCATGAGTCAGGGAAACACTGTGGGGATTCTTCCCATCAATCACTAAGTACATACATTCTAATTGTGCATTCTAGAACAAAAATAATAATCACAGAGTTGGTTTGAAGACCCCCTAAGTCCTACTGTGAAAAGGTCCTGAGCCAAACTTTGTTGACTACATGACCTCCATAATATCCAATACCATTTGGTGGACCACAGTGGTCATTTAAATCTATCGGAATCAGTATTAGTTCTGAGCCAGTTTCCATTAATATCCAAAAAGTCTGATTTTTTTTCACTTCATAATTTATAGTCACATTTAAAAATGGCCACAGATCCCTTTGGAGGAATTCTGAAGAAAAGAGTATACAATTTTGGCAGTGTATAAGTCTTTTCTCCAAGGGATTGTGCCTCCCCTTCATTCAAAAGACTCTCGTTGTGTAAACTGCCTAGAAATTGATGGAGAATTTATTACTGGTTTTTTTTTTCTTTCCTTGTAATTCAAGTCAGATTTCTGTCCATTAGACCTAGGACTATTCCACTTGTAAAGATTAAGTATCCTGGCCAATGCTAAAATCTCTGTGAATCAGTCTATTCTGGTGACTGCATTAGCTCCAGTGTCCATTGTAGTAACCACGCCCCCTTTTGTTTTTGGAAAGCAGTGTTGTAACTTGGCTCAGCAATACTGTCATCCCCATTGTATTTCAGAAACCCACTTTTATGGGAGTCAGTGGTTCTAACTGTATTGAGAAGGGCTACCATAAAGCTCTTCAAGGATGCCAGAGAGCCCGCTACTAATTTATTTCTTATAATTTCATGAAAAGGATGTCTTCTGAACACTCTAAGCAGATTCTTGATAAAAAAAAAAAAAACTTCAGTATTTTAATTACCCTTGGACAGCAAAGAGATCAAACCAGTCAATCCTAAAGGAAATCAATCCTGAGTATTCTTTGGAAGGACTGATGTTGAAGCTGCAATACTTTGTCCACCTGATGTGAAGGGCCAATTCATTGGAAAAGACCCTAATGCTGGGAAAGATTGAGGACAGGAGGACAAGCAGGCGACATAGGATGAGATAGTTGAATGGCATCATCGACTCAATGGACTTGAGCAAACTCCGAGAGATGGTGAAGGACAGGGAAGCCTGGCTTACTGCAGGCTGTGGGATCACAGAGTTGTACACAACTGAACAACAACAACAGATCTGGAAGGGCAGCAAGGGTAGGTCCCAAGGATGATCAGCAGTGCCTTGAAAGGCAACTCTGTTTGAAGAAGCTATCACAGATGCATCAAGAAAAGGAAGATTAACCCACTCAGCATTTTCCTTGCTAGTGAAAGCATCCCTTCCACCCCTCAGCACTGCTTTATATCCTTTCCTGCCTATCAAAAGTCTTTTCTGAAAATTCCTGATGGAACACTTCTCAGGATGCATGGGGGTTTTATAATGTGTCGAATTGGTTATCCTTAACTATATTTCTCAAGATTCTTTTCCTATACATTTCCAATTACAACAGGCTCAAGAAAGACTCTTCTGTGAGATTTGGAGGACAGATGTAGGTGAGAGAGCAGTCATTTCATAGTTCACGTGCATCATCGATGTGCTGATCCACCATGGGCATGAGGAAGCAGCTGTGCCTGCAAGTGCTCTAACTATCTTGGGACCTTTCTTCTGTTTCTCTGATTCCTGTAGCAAGTGTATGTGTCAGGCTTCAGAGTTAAGTGTTTGGGCTTCTGCAGGACACCCTCATTACAAGTCAGAGGCAACAAGATCCAGTCATGAAACTTCTCATTAATTCTGCTCATGCTTATAGGTTCCAGCTTATTCTTGTTCTTCCTCACGTTATACTCATCTTTCCTTCCTGACTCTACCTGGCCTGTGGACTTAAGGTTCTACCACCAAATGTTGAGAACAAGCTTCACAGAGATTGTTTAACTAGCTCCAGCTCCCACAATTGCATGAGATCAATTCCCTGTAACAAATTATCTATCTACCTATCTATGTCTGTCTGTCTATATCTGTCTATTGCCTATTTTTATTTCCTAATGATTCTGTTTCTTTGATAATATCCTTACTGATACATAATTTGGCACTGGAACTGGGAGGGTTCCATAGAAACCAAATCTTAAAGATGAAGTCTTTATGTTGGTTCTGGAATTTTCTGGATTTTCTGGAATTGGTCCTCTGATGTGATTAAGTTTAAAGACATTAATGATCCTGTGAAAGTGAAAGTGAAGTCGCTCAGTCATGTCTGACTCTTTGCAACCCCATGGACTGTAGTCCACAAGGCTCCTCTGTCCATGGGATTCTCCAGGCAAGAGTACTGGAGTGGGTTGCCATTTTCTTCTCCAGGGAATCTTCCCGACCCAGGGATCTAACCCAGGTCTCCCGCATCATAGGCAGTCTCTTTAACCTCTGAGCCACCAGGGGATTATCCTGTAGCCCGTGATAAAGTGGGCCCTGGTGATCTATGGCATGCATAGGCATGTAGGCAACACAGTGACTCAATTTATAATGTCTGTATGTCTGAGTCCCCTTGCTGTCCAACTGAAACTATCACAACATTGTTGATCAATTGGTTATACTGCAATACAAAATTAAAAGTTTAATTATAATTTCATGATGTTTAAATACTTATAATCAAATGCATTTAGAAGGGGAGGGTCTCTGTGAACTAGTATTTTCAGCCTTAAAATATTACAATAAAAATACCGAGTATAATGGGGTTGGGTAATTGCTTCTAACGGTGCTGGGGAACTTGACGCAAGAAGATGATATACTCGCGGTGCTTTAAATTGTCATCTCAGCCCTCAAAAAGGACTTGAAAGCTTGTATGACTACTGTGAGGAGAACCGTTAATTCCTATCAAAGGTGGGATCGGGATATCTGAAAACCATACCCAAAGTCTAATCCTGTAGTTGGCTGAACTGTAATACAAACTGAATTCCCAACCATGAAGAGTCTCTTTTCTAAAGTTATGACATTGACTGAGAAGGAATGAGATCCTGAAAATTAAAATGGGGCATACGGGCAGACTCTGATGACCCAGTCTCCTAAAATCTTTTGAACTTTCTTTGCCAGTGGAAGCAGCATTTCCACCCCTCAGCATTATTATAGATCCTTAACTGGGATATAAGTGACTAAGAGGATATAATAATAAATAGCAAATATCCTTAATAGAGAAACTAATCAGCATAAATTTATCTACCTTATTCTACAATATTGGCTTCTGATTTCCTTTATTGATATCTTACCAAAAATGATGCTATTTGTTTATTTCCCATAGATTCTGATAAAGACTTCTCTTTTTTTCTCATGGAAAGTAGGTGTAGATGGACTATATGACTCCTATGGTTAAAAATTCAGAGTCTCACTTCTGCCTCTTTCACTCCCTTGAGATATTTCTACATAACTTCTTCTTCATTTGCAAAAACAGTAATAGGCTTATCTATATATCATAGAATTTCTGAGTTTATTAAACATATAATGGTTACAAAGTGTTATATCAATACTTAAAGGTTGAATCAATTGTTAAGTATAACTAAATAATAATTGAAAAGTAAATTAATAATAATTATAGCCAGATTATTATGTTCCTATAGAATTATTTATGGTTTTCACTTCCATGGTAGATTATAAAATTGAAATGTTTTTGTACTACTAATATCTTTACTAATAGTATTATATCAAAAATTTTTGTTTACAGAGATTAAATTTGCTAAATCATCTGCATTTTTAGTAGAGAAAATAACGATGATACTGTCTCAGTTATGAACTTCCCACTTAGAAACTGCCAGTTTCATGTCCCATTTTCTTTCCCCTCACTCACATGAACTTTTGTTCCCTCCAACTCTAACTAAAATACTAACTAGCACTTATTGAATAATGTTTATATGGCAAGCACATGGCTTATTGATTTAACCCTCCAAAATTTGAAAGTGGGGAGTTCTACTATGTACCTATTGTTTTAGTATGACAGTATTTTCAAACACCATATCCATCTTGTTGAAGAAAAGAGCAGAAAAATAGAGAGGCCAGTCAGGAAAGCACATCGTAAGAACTTCTAGCCATCCTTGAGGAATCAGAAAAGGTTACCAGAGGAAGTGAGATATGAAGAATGTTTTGAAATTGGGAAAAGGCAAATTGGGAGATAAGAGGGCATTCCATAGAGAGACTAGTTTATACAGAGCCTGACAGTGAAAAACAAAAAGTTTGCAGAAGCTACAAATAATTAAGTGGTCCAGGATACAGACCATGAAGATATAAGTGGCAATATGTGACAATGGAAAGGTAAGCAGACTTCTTCTAAAGAGCAGAAGGAAACTTTGATGAGTATATTCTCTCCTGAAAAGAAGGAGCCACCAAAATTTACTCTACACAACAAGTCCTGAGTTATTTTAGGAAAATTACTCTGGATGCCTTTATAGGATAAAATAGAAGGAAAGACTAGTTTCAAATGGGCCAGTTCAGAGATGAAAGGTGCTGTGACCTCAACTAAAGCATTGTATGATGACCTTAAAAAGAAGTGACTGGGTCAAAGGACATTGAACTGTCAGATTTTCCAAGTGTTTTCTTTTTTTTCCCAAGTCTTAGTACACTGATTAGATGAGAAGAAGAGATAAAATTCAAGGTGTGTGTGTATGTGTTAGTCACTTAGTCATATCTGACTCTGTGTGGTTCTCAATATTCTCATTTCAGCATCTTGGTTGGATGGTGTTACCCTCACTGAGGTAGGGCAGATGGAACAACACCCCTTGAATTAGATGTTACTACACCCAACTCAGAAACAAAGCCTGAAGAAGTTGGATAAAACCCAAAGTCTCAATCTAATAAGTGGAAGAGTCTCTAGGATTATACTCCTGATACTTGTGCCCTTGTTGTTAGAAGGTGCTTTGACATGCTTCCCAAATCCCCTTTTGGGATTGAAAATTTTATTTTAGACCAGCAGTATCAGCATCACTTGGGAACTTGTTAGATATGCAAGTTTGCAGGCCACATTCTAGACTTAATCAGAAACTCTGGCAGTAGGACCCAAGAATCTGTTTTATTAAGCTCTCCTGGGCTCTGATTCTGATACATGCTAAAGTCTGAGAGACACTGGCTTATGTTAATGAGAATTGCCTTGACAAACTTTCACTCCTTTGCCCAAACTTGGAACAACTCTGAAGGACTATCTCAGTCTGAGTACTCCCCAAGCATCAGCTGAAGCCAGTGTTTTGTCTCTTCATTTCATATTTTGCCTCCTTAGGAACCTAGCCTGAAATAGTTGATACCAGAAGTGTTCAAAGATTGCAGACACTGAGATGGGATATTGGAGTTTGACCACCTGCCAGTTCCCTGACCATGAACACCGCATTACTGATGGTGGATGGAGGTCCTGGAAAAAGTAGCAGTGAAATTGCTAAAATTCTCACTGGTGGAAAATGGAGTTGTGTAAAGGAAGAAGTAAATGCACTAATGGTGCAGTATAATAGGTGTGTGAGAAATAGTAATTATTATAATTACAGGAATAACAGAATTATTTGGTTATTGATACGGGCAATGATGTTTTGGGAAAAGGCTGAGCAATTAAGGGATAGCTATGAAAGCCAGAAATCATCTTTGACAGAATGTAAAGAAACTATTGTCTCTTGGACCTAGATGACTGAAAATGCTGAGGACAAGCTCCAGATTTAATTTTAAAAGTAGCAGAACTCCAAAGGAGGCTGGATTCTCAGCCTAAGCAGGTGTGTAATGTCAACCTTAACTAGAAAAGAATGGGATCTTGAGATGTCAGATGCATTTGACAAATTTAAACCCCCAGTTTCCAGTGAACTCTTGGGATCTGCAGAAGTTGCCACTTTCCTATACTGGAGGATAGCACATTCACACTGCTTGACGGTGATACAGAAGCCCAGGCATTTCAGAACAACACATGTTCCCTCCGGATCTACCTTGGCCTCCAGCACAATTAAGTAAAAATCACACATAATCAAATATAACCTGGCTAGGGAAGTTCTGGGTCTAAGTGATAAAAGAGAAAAAGGACTGTCAAAGGAGATGCACGACCTAGTTAACATGTGCCAGAGGGACTAGGAGAGTGTATTTGGAAGCAGATGTTAAGAGTGCTGGATCAAGAGAAACAGAATATAAGGTTAAATAAGGAAGACTGTATTGATGTCGGATCATTCTCCTGGGATACAGGATTTAACATCTGGGTAAGGACCCTCTGGGAAAATGCTAACATGCTTGGAGAATGCAATGGTCGGCTCATAGTAAAGTGAAGTAGAAAGGTGAGAGTTGGTATGGTGGTTGGTAGAGGAAGAAAACAAGGCTCAAAGAAGTGAGCATACAAGAATGCATATATTACAAAATCTGAAAATCCACCCACCACCAACATTCTGAGATGCTCCAGAAGGAATGCACCTGTGAGAGAGCTGTTAGCATTTTGAGAAGTTCAGTAGAGGCTCTCCTTTATAAGCCTGGGCTAGAGATGTTGGTCTGACAGAATGTGGTCCATTAGAGAGGGAATGGCAAACCACTTCAATATTCTTTCCTTGAGAACCCCATGAACAGTATTAAAAGACAAAATGATAGGACACTGAAAGATGAGCTCCCCAGGTTGGTAGGTGCCCAATATGCTACTGGAGATCAGTGGAGAAATAATTTCAGAAAGAATGAAGGGATGGAGCCAAAGCAAAAACAACACCGAGTTGTGGATGTGACTGGTGATGGAAGCAAGGTCCGATGCTGTAAAGAGCAATATTGCATAGGAACCTGGAATGTTAGGTCCATGAATCAAGGCAAATTGGAAGTGGTCAGACAGGAGAAGACAGGAGTGAAGAACAACATTCTAGAAATCAGTGAACTAAAATGGACTGGAATGGGTGAATTTAACTCAGATGACCATTATATCTACTACTGTGGGAAGGAATCCCTCAGGAGAAATGGAGTAGCCATGACAGTCAACAAAAGAGTCCGAAATGAAGTACTTGGGTGCAATCTCAAAAACAACAGAATGAGCTCTGTTCGTTTCCAAGGCAACCCATTCAATATCATGGTAATCCAAGCCTATGCCCAACCAGTAATGCTGAAGAAGCTGAAGATGAATGGTTCTATGAAGACCACAAGACCTTTTAGAACTAACAATGAAAAAAGATGTCCTTTTCATTGTAGGGGTCTGGAATGCAAAAGTAGGAAGTGAAGAAACACTGGGAGTAACAGGCAAATTTGGCCTTGGAGTACAGAATGAATCAGGGCAAAGGCTAATAGAGTTTTGTCAAGAGAATGCACTGATCATAGCATGCACCCTCTTCCAACAAACACAAGAGAAGACTCTATACGTGGACATCACCAGATGGTCAATACCAAAATCAGATTGATTATATTCTTTGCAGCCAAAGATGGAGAAGCTCTATACAGTCAACAAAATCAAGACTGGGAGCTGACTGTGGCTCAGATCATCAACTCCGTACTGCCAAATTCAGACTTAAATTGAAAAAAGTGGGGAAAACCACTAGACTATTCAGGTATGACCTAAATCAAATCTCTTATGATTATACAGTGGAAGTGAGAAATAGATTTAAGGGACTAGATCTGATAGACAGAGTGCCTGATGAACTATGGACAGAGGTTCATGACACTGTACAGGAGACAGGGAACAAGACCATTTCCAAGAAAAAGAAATGCAAAAAAAGCAAAATGGCTGTCTGAAGAGGCCTTACAAATAGCTATGAAAAGAAGAGAAGTGAAAAGCAAAGGAGAAAAGGAAAGATACACCTATTTGAATGCAGAGTTCCAAACAATAGCAAGGAGAGATAAGAAAGCCTTCCTCAGTGATCAATGCAAAGAAATAGAGGAAAACAACAGAATGGGAAAGACTAGAGGTCTCTTCAAGAAAATTAGAGATACCAAGGGAACATTTCATGCAAAGATGGATTCAATAAAGGACAGAAATGGTATGGACCTAACAGAAGCAGAAGATATTAAGAAGAGGTGGCAAGAATACACAGAAGAACTGTACAAAAAAGATCTTCATGACCCAATAATCACAATGGTGTGATCACTCACCTAGAGTTCAGACATCCTGGAATGTGAAGTCAAGTGGGCCTTAGGAAGCATCACTATGAACAAAGCTAGTGGAGGTGATGGAATTCCAGTTGAGCTATTTCAAATCCTAAAATATGATGCTATGAAAGTGCTGCACTCAATATGCCAGCAAATTTGGAAAACTCAGCAGTGGCCACAGGGCTGGAAAAGGTCCATTTTCATTCCAATCTCTAAGAAAGGCAATGCCAAAGATGCTCAAACTACCACATAATTGCACTCATCTCACATGCTAGTAAAGTAATGCTCAAAATTCACCAAGCCAGGCTTCAGCAATATATGAACCATGAACTTCCAGATGTTCAAGCTGGCTTTAGGAGAGGCAGAGGAACCAGAGATCAAATTGCCAACATCTGCTGGATCATCAAAAAAGCAAGAGAGTTCCACAAAAACATCTATTTCTGCTTTATTGACTATGCCAAAGCCTTTGACTATGTGGATCACAATAAACTGTGGAAAACTCTGAAAGAGATGGGAATACCAGACCAGCTGACCTGCCTTTTGAGAAACCTGTATGCAGACCAGGAAGCTACAGTTAGAACTGGACATGGAACAACAGACTGGTTCCAAATAGGAAAAAGAGTACATCAAGGCTGTATATTGTTACCCTTCTTATTTAACTTGTATGCAGAATACATCATGAGAAACGCTGGGCTGGAATAAGCACAAGCTGGAATCAAAATTGCCAGGAGAAATAACAGTAACCTCAGATGTGCTGATGACACCACCCTTATGGCAGAAAGTGAAGAAGAACTAAACAGCCTGTTGATGAAAGTGAAAGAGGAAAGTGAAAAAGTTGGCTTAAAGCTCAACATTCAGAAAACTAAGATCATGGCATCTGGTCCCATCACCTCATGGCAAATACATGGGGAGACAGTGGAAACAGTGGCTGACTTTATTTTGGGGGGCTCCAAAATCACTTCTAATGGTGATTGCAGCCATGAAATTAAAAGACACTTACTCCTTTGAAGGAAAGTTATGACCAACCTAGAAAGCAGAGACATTACTTTGTCAACAAAGGTCCATCTAGTCAAGGCTATGTTTTTTCCAGTGGTCGTGTATGGATGTGAGAGTTGGACTATAAAGAAAGCTGAGCACTGAAGAATTGATGCTTTTGAACTGTGGTGTTGGAGAAGACTCTTGAGAGTCCTTGGACTGCAAGGAGATCCAACTGGTCCATCCTAAAGGAGATCAGTCCTGGGTGTTCATTGGAAGGACTGATGCTGAAGCTGAAGCTCCAATACTTTGGCCACCTGATGTGAAGAGCTGACTCATTTGAAAAGACCCTGATGCTGGGAAAGATTGAGGGCGGGAGGAGAAGGGGATGACAGAGGATGAGATGGTTGGATGGCATCACTGACTCAATGGATATGAGTTTGGGTAAACTCCAGGAGTTGATGATTGACAGGGAGGCCTGGCATGCTGCGGTTCATGGGGTCACAAGGAGTCAGACACGACTGAGAGACTGAACTGACTGACTGAGAGATATTTTTACAGTAGTAAGCTCTTTGATAGCAATGCAACGATAGGATCTTAAATATAAACAAAATACAAAGTGGTGGTTTTCCGAGGCTTCATGTTATTAGCCCACTCTGAGGTCCAGGCTTTCGTAAGTCAGTATTCACAACTATAGATATTTGGTAAGTTAGAATTCAGTTAGTTGATTAATTAAAATACTTCTGTGCTAGCTGTACATAGCCTTTGTAGTAAGCACCCTGAAACTCTCAGCTGCTAATGTCCATCTCTACACAAGTAAAGGCTTACCTGTTGGCACAGCATCAAATAGAAGCCCATGTTCATTATGGTTCATAAAGGCCATACTGCTTGTTTAGCATTTTGATATTTTGAAGGGTCTTAATCCAATAATCTCATTATGAAAATATGAAGAAAATGCTTAAATATTCCTTTTACTACATATACTATGTTTGTTTATATGTATCAACTCTTTTTAAAAATTACATAAACCTTTTTTGGTATTATGATATATTTACAATATTTATTTGAAGGAAAGTATACTAGGATGGAATGGAACCATAGTGTTGAGAAAGTGGGGCAGAGGACAGAGTGAAAAAAGAGATAACATGTTCTTTCATTACAATCTATGTTGAGAGTATCAAATACATAAGCAATATTTGACTATCTACCTTGTGCTTGCATGCTTGTTAAGTCATGTCCAACTCTTTGGCGACCCCATGGACCATAGTCTGCCATGCCCGTCTGTCCGTGGGATTTCCTAAGGAAGCATACTGGAGTGGGTTGCCATTCCCAGGGGATCTTCCCAACCCAGGGATTGGATTCATATCTCCTGCGTCTCCTGCATTGGCAGGCAGATTCTTACCTCTGCACCACCTGACAGCTAAGAAACAATTGTGTTTTTGCAAAACCTTCCAGTTTTATATTAGGGCATTCCTTTGAATCTAACATATTTTTTAAGCCTTCAATAAAACATATACTTAAATCCCTTCATTTGCTGACCTATTACTGAAAATCATTGTAGAAAAGAAAAACACTTTTTAATAATTCTCCCAAATCAAACAAACCCTAGACACATGTTCCCTAAAGTGTGAAACAACAAAGGCAATAGATGAAAATGAATTGATGATGCTGTCTGGTATTTTAGGTTAATTTTTTGCCGTTGCTCAAATATTAATAACTTGAGATCTGATCTTTTTAAACATTCAGAATCTGTTTAAGCCTTTAAAAAAAAAAAAAACTAAACAAAGACTTAGCTCCCACATTCTAGGGAACAAGCCCAGTTTGGCAGGGGAAGGAACTAGACAATTGCAAGACATTTTAGAATTGTTGTTTTTGTGCATCCCTAGAGACTATCTCCTAAGTGGGGTTATTAAGGAAACTGTCTCTGCATGGATCCTGGAGTGCATGTAAGCTATTTTATAACCTAGTCAGACACTAACAGAAACTGTCGAGTGAGTGAATCAAGATGGTGGGTCTCTTACCACAGGTTTGAAAGATCAGCTAAAAGCAGGGACTGTTTTATTGTCAGTTATAGGAGAATTTTAAAGAGCTGAGAAACAAGCCTTGAATTCTTAATTAGAAAATGACTAATTTTTTATTTTTCAAAGTTAGAAATAGGAGCAAAAAAATCCTCAAAAACTAAGCTTGGTGATTAAAACTTAAGGTGCTATCCTGCCATTCAAAGTTTGAATAGGACGTATGCAAATATGGTTTTTAAAATAAAAAGTATGGTTGTAGTTTACCTCAGCTTGACTTTTTTCCTAGCTGTAATCTGCTATGTGCCTTATTTCCTTTAAATGTAGGATGGGGATTTTAACAGTAACTACCTTATAAATTTGGGGGGAGCTAATAAATGTCAAATGCAGAAATTATCAACTGGTAGTTTGTAAGTACTAAATAAATAATAGCTAATGTTATTATGTTAAATATTGTTATTTTGTCAAATGGGAAGCTATAGTACTTTCAGCATATTAGCTTTCCTACCTTGTGGGCATAAAAGGCATTTAAATCTTATAACTTAACTAATTGTTATAACACTGACTCTTTGGGGAAATGTATTATTTGTCCCAAGCAACTATTTGTAACAATGCGGGCATATATCCACATTTCAGTTGGAAATAGTCTGAATCAAGCAGTATGTGATGAGTGCCCAAGGAAAGCTGAATATATCTAATATTTTATATATTGGGCCTTATCCTTGGAAAGAGACTCAGATGGCAAGATGCCCATCCTTCTTACCTTTCTTAACTCAGTAAGGAGGACAAGAGGCAAAGTGTTGTGAGATCCGTCTGGATAGGTATGTTAGTATAGATCTTATCTTTTTTTCTTTGGCTGCCCTGGGTCTTAGTTGTAGCATGTGGGATCTAGTTCCCCAACCAGGTTCTGAAACCAGGCCCCTCACATTGGGAACATAGAATCTTAGCCACTGGACCACTAGGGAAGTCCCTGTAGATCATATCTTTGTTTACAGGACATATTCAGATTTTTTTTCATGCCCCCCAAAAAACTAAAACCCTCCAAAAGTGTTAAGCAGAACATGACTGGATATGTTTATAAGAAGATTACTCTGGCTGCCATATAGACAATGGTTGGTGGGTGGGAGACAAGGAGTTTGGGCAAATGAGAATACAAAAGACTGGTAAGTATTCAATAGTTATTGCAGTGGTCTGGTGAAATAGTTGAGCCAGTTGTGATTGTAGTAGAGATAGAGAGCAAACAAAATAACACATGAGATTATTTCAGACAATCAAATTCAAATCCAGGCTATTATACTATCACTTTTGACACTGTTTCATTTTGTAAGGTAGAGAAATTATAGTTACCACACACAGTAGCTGTGAAGATTAAAAGTAACTTTAACACAGAGAAGCAACAAGGCCACACAGCTAGACAGTTATGGTGCCAAGGTTAAACTCAAGCTGTCTAACCCTGACAGCTTCTCCCTCCTTGGACTGCCATAAGAATTAAATGAAAGTGCAAGTTGCTCAGTTGTGTCCCGCTCTTTGCGACCCCATGGACTGTCCGTGGAATTCTTCAGGCCAGCATACGGAGTGGATAGCCTTTCCCTTCTCCAAGGGATTTTCCCAACCCAGGGATTGAACCCAGGTCTCTTGCATTGCAGGCGGGTTCTTTACCAGCTGAGCCACAAGGGAAGTCCAAGAATTAAATAAAACTCTTACCAAACATCTGGAACCACCGTTGGTCCACTGAATGTTACCTTTTCTTTTGATTGTTAAATTTAAAAAATGCTTTGTACACTTTAAAGCACCATGACAGCCAAGTAACAATGTGATCCATTAAACAAGTCATATGCCTGAGTGTCAGTCACACTTATAACAGGATAGCCTTAAAGTTCAGTTTGCAATTATTTGACCATGGTTTTGAAGAGAAAGGGCAAAGAGACAGTGGCCTGTAGGTTAGGGGTTTTCCTCCTCAGACTATTGTGCATGTTCCCCTTTGCTGGTTTCTATGGTGGTTTTGACGGGACGTGAAGAAGGATGAAACTCAAAGCCCTTACCTGAACAAATGAGATGTTAATGGCAGCAGGTCCCTCCTGGTTAGGATCCACCCTTGTGTAAAAGTCTACAATCCTCACTCATCCACTGAGAAGGAAACAGAGTCCCAGAAACTCACTACTTGCAATATTCTTATTACAGGGTTAACTTAAAACAGCAGCTCTTTGCAGTTGAGAACTCAGCCCTAGTTAGGGTTGGGGCCGCCGTAGGGCACTTTTATCTGGTTCAACCGTGCTTCGAGATCAAGTGTTCCTCTTTTGACTTTGCCATTAAAAAATAAACGAAGCAAATGCATTTTGGAGCCCAGAACCAATGTTAGAGCCCAAGGAGATCATTAACATCACTTATTTTGCTCTCTACATCCACCTGGAGACATCTGAATGGCTGGACTGAGAAAGCCCTTCATAATGGAGGCTTGGGTGGCAGATTAGGGGAAGAACGGTTGATGCCTCTATCTATCCTTTCCTTTCTGTTCGCACACTTTTTAAATGAAACTTCCTTTTTTAAGCACCAAGTGTCAAATGTGTTTAATTAGGTCAAAACTTGGGGGTTGGTACGGCTAGGGAGAATTGAAGTAGGCTGTCGGTAAATTAGATAGCTTGAATCCATTCTGCAGTATTTAAGCCCTCGAAGAGAGAACACACCCAAACATATTTGTGGGACTGATTAGTTGCAAAATTTGGAAGAGGTATTAGGGACCCCACATTTACATTTCCACTGGAGAGTTAAGTCATATTCCCTTGCCTGAAGTTCACAATGCACAAGACACTGGTGGAAACCTCTTATGTATGAAAATTGTACCACAGACATTCAGGTGGCAGTAAATCCTGGCATGTAGAGTCAAAACAATGAATTTTACATCGGCAAACAAATGGTACTCAAAGTGAGTCAGCTACAGTATATCATAAACAGTACTGTTAAAGACACTGCAGTGAAATGGGCTAGTTTACATTTTCATGGGCATCTGCTTCAGAAATTGTAACCTCTACACCTCTGCCACTCACTTAATGCCCTTTTCATCATGTATCTGCCTCTTGTTGTTGCTATTGTTTAGTTGCTAAGTCACGTCCAACTCTTATGCCACCCCATGGATTGTGGCCCACCAGTTTCTTCTGTTTGTGGGATTTCCCAGGCAAGAATACTGGAGTGGGTTGCCATTTCCTTCTCCTGGGAATCTTCCCAACCCAGGGATTGAACCTGGGTCTCCTGCATTGCAGGCAGATTCTTTACTGCTGAGCCACCAGGAAAGTCTGGAATCTGCCTCTACAGCTTATTGAATCATTGAGAAAATGTGCTCTGCCTCTCTTTTAAATACTTTTAATCCCCAGCAGTTTGTGATATTACTATATTATGAAAAGCAAAATGCAGATTCTAATGTGTGCCACAAAAGCACAGACTTGACTATAATAAAAGGAAAGAAAAGAGTAGCCTCCTCCTATTATTCAAATAGATACAGAAAGACCAATGAATAGAAATAATAAATCCCAACAAATGCAATATTTCTTGTGACCCAGAAGGAAGCTTACGGATTATGACTAAGGCAGATGTATCCATTAAATATAAAACTGAATTTGCCACTCAAAGAGTAGTCAAGTTTCAGCACAGCCCTGCAAAATGTCCCTAGAAATGGCCTTGCTATTTAATAGAGAAAAGAAACAAAACATTATATCAAAAAAGGAAGGAACTCTTTTTTTTTTTAAGTCAGTATGAGACCTGTATCTTCAAACTTAAAATGTGTGTGACAAATGAAGGAAGCTGAGTGTTAGATATTGTTATGTTGACTGCCTAGCTAACCCAGGAAGACTAAGATAGAGTTAAGCTAATAATGTGGGGGCTTTTCAACATAATCTTTTGTACTCCTGGCTCCTTCAGCCATAGCGTGTCTGTAACTGCATCTCCTATTGGGCTCAATTGTGCTTGTTGAATCCCTTTCTTCTTTCAGCACAGCATGGATTCTGAATTGTTTCATTTGTGTTCTGTTGTATAATCAGAATCTTTAAAAAACAAAATGATAAGAGTATTTAGACTTTAAATAGCGGTCTCCTGAAAAATGATGCCTACAAAAAGTGATAAGTATCTAATTCTTTACTCCTTACCCCCAATTATATGCATTTATATGTTCTAGCTCTTCCATATTTAAATGTGCCAACTGTACTGAGTCATACTTAGTGCAAACGTTTACTGGAGGGAGACTTATTAAGTCTTTAAAAAGCTTAGTAAGTTTTGTTTCTGCATTTAGAGTAAAGAGGATGGAATTATAGGATTTGAAAATATAAGGAACCTTAGAGGGTATCCATCCCACAGCATTTTGCTGAGAAAAGAAAGACTCAGTTAGGTCAAAGGCAGAATTCTATAGCAAAATAAGCAAGGCTTTGAGGCCAGAGAGTGTTGAGTTCAGTTTGTGACTCAATGATTTTTAATCAGGTTACTAAGAGCAGAGAAGCTTTGGTGTCTTCACCTGGAAAGGGTGTAAGAACGCCCAGTTCACAGACCTCTTTTAAGGATGAAATTAAATAATAACCCCAAGTATCGAGCACATGAGAAGGTACATTATAAACACTCAGTATATATTCTTTGTCCCACTTCCCTAGCCCTGGGTCATACCGTAGTCAGTGGCAGAATGTAAGTGATAATACAGGTCTCTGGATTTCCACTTACACAATATCTCATCTTCAATTCACTGGATGAGATGCAGCTGATCTACTCAAAGACATCCTCATCACAGAAGCCCAAACAGCCTAGGAAATTTGTCTTAAATCCACCAAGAGATAATAAGGTGTGTGGGGGTGGTGTGGGGGGAGGGGGGTAAGGAGGTTATGTTACCTAAAGGTGTTTCTGGGGTCCAGCTGCTCATCATTCAAAAGTCAATAAACAGGCCAGGTTGGTGGAAAGGAAAGTTTGCTTTATTTCAGGTGCCAGCAACTGGGTGGGTAGAGGGGAGGGTGGTGGACATCTGTCCAAAGGCCGATTTCCTCCCCGTTCTGACAAGCAGGGCTTGCACGAGCTTTCATAGACAGAAGTAGGGGGGTGGCTACATGCAGGAACAGCATGGTCATCTCTAACAGTAATCTTCAAATTGGCCATCAGTGGTCTGGCCAGCATCACCTTGATTGTTTTAGGTACAGTTAATTTTCAGTTCCAGGGTCCATTTGTTCCCATTTCTTTGAGGCTAATTCTTGGAATTGCGGCAGCTCACGTCGTGGTTATGGTCTTGTTTTCATGTAGTTGACTTCTCCACCTGGTGTATTGGTATCTGTAAGACCGCACACAGGATACGGCTCAGAATATTAACTATATCCCTTGAGAACTAAAGGTTCTTGACTATACTTAATGACTACATTATTATTTAGTCTCACTTGACTGTTTTTCTTTGTTTCCACATTTCTCACTTCTCTGATTAAACTTATACTTTGACTAAGTTTTCCACAGACAAAAGGCAGGCAGAGGACATGGGGGGAAGGTGGGTAAGGACCATAAGGTCCTGCTCTGTTTCAGGGAGTCACTTCTATAGCTCACCTGAAAGGTCAGAGTTGCTCTTTTTCCATTACCCCATGCATTTCACTCTAATTCAGCTTCAGCCAGCTTCAAAAGGAGCTGAGTTCTCCAACAGCAGAAGCAGCTGCTGATCAAGGCCAGCAGTGGGTAAATACAAGGAATAAGTCCTAAAAAACAGGCATCAAAATGTTCATGCTCACATGGTCATTATGTCAGAACACTCTAGTAGGGGGAAGGGGTTAACAAATATTTAGCACCTACCAGGAATGAAGCACTGTTGTCAACCCGACTATGAAATAGGTGTTACCCTCATTTACAGACGTGGTCTCTGAGGAGTCAAGGAAATAACCCAGAGAAAATAGGGTAGTAAGTGTCAATGCCAGGATTTATAGCTGGGTATATCTGACTTTAAAACTCAAGATGGTTTCACTGCACTTGCAGCTTCCCAGAATTGTTCACTTTAACCCACACTGGCTAAGCCTGCTCAAATGACTATTTAAGTATGAATAGTTGGCATTATAGAAATCTGATCATATCAGTGAGAATGGACACTGTATTTAAAGATGCGCTGTTTAGACTGTATTCCATAATCTACTACGTAGCTACAGTACTAACCAGAAGATTCTTTAGCTAGGGAAGGGCACACTAGCAAGTTGATGAGTCAGACTATGGTAGGAAGTATTTAGTAATCATGTTTTATAGGAAAACATATTTTTTAACAGTTTTTGAAAAACCACTGGTCAGAGAGTCTAGAATATGTTCACTATGGAAAGATATAACTTTAGTTTCCCCTTAATTTTTTATCATGTGAAACTAAATAGTTTTAAAAAGTGAGAAACTAAACTTTTTAAAAAGTGAGAAACTCAGGGCAGGAAAAAAAAATTAAATATTTGAAAAGAAAGAAAACAAATTAGATTGACATGCAAGTGAGAAGATCCAAACAGTAGAAACAATCTAAAAATTTTAAAACAGATTGCATTTATTTTAAAAATAATTTCACTATTATAATTGATATATGATTTGATGTAGTTCAGGTAGGTGGTGATTCTTCTGCATGGCTATGAAATATGCAGTTTCTGTGCTGATGTCATAAAAGGTACTGTTTGGCCATTGAAACAAGACCCAAAATAATCTCACATAATTAATGAGCACAGCATTCCAGAGTTCATACAGTGGTCTATTATATCAGGAAGCCAAGACCATTTATCTCTCTTTCTCTGCAGCCCTCAACACCGTCTTCCACATCAGGGGTCATGGTGGTTATTCTAGCTCCTACCTTCACATCTGCATTCCAAAAGGAAGGAGAAAAGGGGAAAATAGGACAGAGGTTCCTTCCCTTTAAGGACACTAACTGGAAGTTTCACATACTATTTAAGTGAGACTAGGAAATGTCCTTAGCTTAAATTCTATTACTAGGATAGAAAGGAAGACAGGTAATGGGGACAACAAGCTATAGAAGCTTGACCTACTGTCCATGATGTGGATCTTAATGGGGCAATTTGAAAATTACTCTGTCAGAGGCTATTTCAAGTTGTAAAATATTCACAAATGTTATAGGACATACTCATTTACTACTGAGCAGGACACACTCCAGATGTGCACACTGACAGAGAAATGTGATAAGGCTAGTCAGACCTAGAACAAAGAGATGACCCTGGTGGGTCCTTGCAAATGAGCTATGGCATCAGCCTCTTGCTTTGTTTCTCTGTAATCTGTAAAAACCAATAAGCTGTAAAGATCAACAAAGATTTTCCAATAAGTAAGACTGTCACTTATTTTTTAAAATTATTACATGATGATTTTTAAGAAGAAAACAAGTACTCATCTCAAATTTTTATTTTGATTTGAATGCAATGGTAAATGCAATACTGATTTTTGCATAGCACATACTAAAGGCTTATACAGTCTTATTACACTTTATAAATGATCCATCATGAGCATAAATATTACACTTACAAATGTTCCATATGTCTTTAAACAATCCAAAGCAACTAAATGTTATATAATATATTCTCTAATTGATTTGCCTCATATATTTATGTTAAAAAACAACATTGTTATCAGCAGAGGCCATTTAATGTAATCCTTTCTGTAAGGATTGTGGTATGAGTTGTGTGTTATCTCCATTATATCCATAAAGAATAGGATGAAGTCACTTGTCAAGATCACACAGGTCTTAAGTAGAAAAGTTAGGGATCAAATCACAGATACCTCCAAAGACTGTGATGTACCCTATAAGAGCCCCAAATCTAAACCTACCTACTAAACGCTATCCTGAAATATTTTAAGGCCATTAAAAGTCTTCATATCACGCTTATAACCAGCAAAAGAAAATTAAAATGAGATGTGGCTCTAACTACAGAACTGTCATCTCCTCCTTTCCCTCTCTTGACTCCTCTTAATCACTTAGGATAAACACCTCCCCCCCAACCTTTAACATATTGTGATGACAAATTAAGTTAATCAGAAAGCTCTGGCAAAGTGTAAAACTTGTTGCAAGGTTTTTTTTCACTTTTCTTCTACACATTATTAATCTAGGGCTAAAGAATGTTAGTTCAGGTCCTAAACGGATATCTGAAAAAGAATTTATTGAATTTAGAACTGTATCAGTTGTTCCATTGAATGCAATTCCTCTTTTATTTTCAATTTTGAATCAATAAAATCTTTGGATGTTTATGCTATTCTGTAATATATTTCTGGATGGCAGAGTTGAGGGTGAGAAAATATTTCATTTACGTGTTCCCAGAATAGCTGCAGAAAAATCTTTAACTTCTGCTTCTAAGTTCTGTAAGAACCAATTGATTCTGAAATGACAAATGGTCAAGTTAATTATAAATTTTCTTTTTGTGTTAAGATTATAGTGTTTAAAGCTAGCCTATCAGAACTACTAGCATAATATAATTAATTTGTAGCAAATATCTTTACATATAACAAAGTCAATCATTTTTATTTATGAATTGAAATAACAAGTAGGCTTTATTGTTTACATTACAAAACCGTTGACTGTTGCTGCCCTTTACTGGTTTGCAGTGGTACCACAAATCATAACTCATGGTTTGTTGTCAAAGGTTTAAAGGTCTCCACATGTTATGCATCATTCCAAAATCACATGTTTGTGAACAGCCAGGAAGTCATCTGAAATAACTTTTCTTTGACCCCAGGGTTCATAGAAGTGGTTCAGTACTTGCTGAGTGTTGTCATTTCCCACTTGAAAGTAGGTTTATCAGAATTTCCTGTGTCTTCTTTCAATATTACCTTACATATATAAGTGATCATCTGTGTCCTCAGTGAGTAGAGGTCAATGAGGAGAGATTTTCACTGATTTTCATATAACTCTAATAAATGACATGTAATTAAGAGATGAGAGTAAGGCAAACATTATAAATCATGATAAATATGTAATGGCACCACATCAAATGCATACTATAATGACACTGAAAAAAATTCCCACTATCTCAAAACAACTTTTAAGTTGTTTAAGTTGTTTCTCAGTCGTGTCCGACTCTTTGTGAACCCATGAACTGTAGCCCACCAGGCTCCTCTGTGCATGGAATTTTCCAGGCAAGAATACTAGAGTGGGTAACCATTTCCTCCTCCAGGGGATTTTCCCAACCCAGGAATCAAACGCATGTCTCTGCATTGGCAGGAGGATTCTTTACAACTGCATCACCTGGGAAGCATCTTAATTTGTGTTTTTGATCATAATGTTGCTTTGCAGCACTTCTACAGCTACTGATTATTTCTTTGCTAGAAGTTGTGCATTCTTGGCCGCATATACAAATGATACTTAGCGTTTCCCACCACCCCAAATTTAACAATTTTGGTACAACTGGACTAGGGACAATTAAGCCTTCCAATTTGACCTTAGTTATGATGTTGTGGCTTCTAGGCTCTGTGGTACTCAGGCTCCAGCAGCTTGCTAGCACCAGACAAAGTGTTCCAGTCCCATTCTTTAGCATTTTTATAAAGATGTGTAACAAAACAAAGAATGTCATCCAAATTTCCGTGGTTTGAATTCTGTACTGAACAAGGGACAGAGATGTAGAGTTTGCAAATAAGTGGTTATGTGACATCCGAAGTGAGAAAATGAGATTCTTTTTTGCTAAAACAAATACAATTGCATGTGTATCCCACGCCTTTCCCAGAGGTGCTCAAGATAATCAATTGAAGTCTTGAATTAAAGTGCTTTTTCCATGAAACATTTTTTCCTCACTATTCATATCTTTGGCAAAGATATTGCAAAAAAATGTTATTTAATCCATGCTGGTCTTATTACAAAGAACAGTATACTTTTCCTAAATACCTAGTTTTTTTTTTAATTTAGTAGATATTATTAATTAAACTGTAAGATTTTTTTTTCTTTTTTATTGTCCCCTAGTAAGCTTTGGGAGAGATGTGTGGTTCATGGACATTATGATGGGCATCTTAAGCCTTATTTCTTGTTACACTTTGTTTCTGACCCCTTTTCAGGGTCATATTTTATGTATTCTTGTAAGTGGTCCGAAACCCTTTCTGAAATATAGTGGCAGCACAATTAAAAAAGAAGCAAAGGAGTTTTGAAAAAACTTCCCATAAAAATATAGAAATGAAATTTCCATACAAAAATCAATGCTATTAATAAAAAATAATAATACTGGCTGACATCAAGTATGAAGAGGACTGTTTTCCATGTCCAAAAATATATAACATTTTCCCCTAAAGACTTAAACAGTACAAATATATTAAGCCTTGAAGAGTTACACAAACATGAATTAATGTGATTTGCTATAAGTTTCCATAGGATTTTAAAAGCAATATCTTAAATCTCTAGCCATGCTGGCTCTCTTTCAATATGTCAAGGAGGCTAGTTTGCTTTTTCCACAAATATCTCCTTCCTCCTTAACTCTCTGCTCAATATCATCTTCTCTGTGAGGTCCATACTGACCACTCTATTTTGCAATGCAACTTGCCCTTAGCGTATCACTCATAATCCCTAATATCCTGTTCTACATTTTCTTGTTTCCATATATTATCCTCTTTCAAACAGGTGGATATTTTACTTGTTCGTCGTGTTCATTGGTATATCCTTTATCTTTCAACTAGAATGTAAAGTTCATGAGTTCTGTCTTTGTTTTGTTCACCACTGAATCCCAAGCTCCTAGAACAATGCCCATATTATGCACTCAATAAGCTTCTTTTGAATAAAGAAAAGGTAAGTGCATTTTGAACACTTAAAGAATGTTGAAATTGTAAATGTTTTATAGGACTTCTCATTCTCGTCTAATTTAAAAGAATTATTTAACTTAAAATTATGTTTGTATAAATAAATTCCGTCAGAAATTTCACCATTTCCTCATGTATCTATTTTTTTTCATGTCAACAAGTTCAGTTGCTCAGTCATGTCCGACTATTTGCAACCCTGTAGACTATCGCATGCCAGGCTTCCCTGTCCATTAGCAAGTCCCAGCGCCTGCTCAAACTCATGTCTATGAAGTCGGTGATGCCATCCAACCATTTCATTCTCTGTTGTCCCCTTCTCCTCCTGCCTTCAGTCTTTCCCAGCATTGGGTCTTCTCCAATGACTCAGTTCTTCACATCAGGTGGCCAAAGTCTTGGAGCTTCAGCTTCAGCATCAGTCCTTCCAATGAATGTTCAGGACTGATTTCCTTTAGGATGGACTGGTTGGATTTCCTTGCAGTCCAAGGGACCCTCAAGAGTCTTCTCCTACACCACAGTTCAAAAGCATCAATTCTTTGCCGTCAACTTTCTTTATGGTCCAACTCTCACATCCATACATGACTATTGAAAAAACCATAGCTTTGGCTAGACAGACCTTTGTTGGCAAAGTAATGTTTCTGCTTTTTAATATGCTATCTAAGTTGGTCATAGCTTTTTGTCCAAGAAGCAAGCGTCTTTTAATTTCATGGCTGCAGTCACCATCTGCAGTGATTTTGGAGCCCAGGAAAATAGAGTCTGTCACTGTTTCCATTGTTTCCCCATCTATTTTCCATGAAGTGATGGGGCCAGATGCCATGATCTTAGTTTTTTGAATGCCGAGTTTTAAGACAGCTTTTTTACTCTCCTCTTTCACCTTCATCAAGAGGCTCTATAGTTCCTCTTCACTTTCTGCCATAAGGGAAGTGTTATCTCCATATTTGAAGTCATTGATATTTTTCCTGGCAATCTTAATTCCAACTTGTGCTTCCTCCAGGCTGCCATTTCTCATGCTGTACTCTGCATGTAAGTTAAATAAGTAGAGTGACAATATACAGCCTTGACGTACTCCTTTCCCAATATGGAATCAGTCTGTTGTTCCAAGTCTGGTTCTAACTGGTACTTCTTGACCTGCATACAGATTTCTCAGGAGGCAGGTAATGTGGCCTGGTTTCCAAGAAGTACCATTTTAGTATAAGTCACTGTCATTAAGGAGGACATGATCACCCACTCCAGTATTCTTGCCTGGAGAATCCCACGGACAGAGGAGCCTGGTGAGCTACAGTCCATGGGGTCACAAAGAGTCAGACACGACTCTACATTGTCTAACTGGCTTCATGTAGTAGTCTCCCATTTTCTCTCCCTGCTTCTAATAATCTCTGAACTTGGGTTTGTTATGAGTATAACTTCCAGAAAAATTAATAAAAAAATACCACATTATTCATGAATTTCCTCTGCTCAGAACTCTTAATTGTTCTACATTATTTCTTAGATAAATTTCAAATTCTTCACTTTAAAATTCAAGGAGCAATGACTTTATTTCTATTGATATACTTTTCCAAACATATGCCCACAGTTTCCTACCATGATACCTTAACTTGAGTGACTTTGCATGCCCACAGTATCCTGAAAATGAGTTGACTTCTGGGCTCCCCTGCCTTTTTCTCGCTCCTGCTGAAACTCTCTCCATCACTTATCTACTCAAACCCTAAAAGGTCTTCCTTCCTCCTCCCTCCTCCTTCAGGGGAACACTCCCTGATCTTTGAAGACCCATTGTATTCATTTTCCAGTCAGTTGTAAAAATTTGTTTTTCAGTTTTAAACCTTACACTGTGTGATAGTGTTATAAAATCCTTAAGTAAAAATTGCCTTAAGCATAAAAATTATAACTTATATGCCTATATATTCCAAAGTATTTAGCACAGTATTAGAAGTGCTATAAATGGTCCCCAAAATGCTTATTTACTGAGTAAATTTAAGAATTTATGCTGACATACTAACAATGGAAGGGTCAATACTATAATATGGGAAGTAAATAATTAATATTTGAAAGTGTTTTTTAAACCCAATATTATATTTATTCTTCACAGCAATGCTATAAGATACTCAGCATTATTCCCATTTCTTACAGCTGAGGAAAGAGAGGCTCAGAAAGATTAAGCCTATTACCTAAGGTCAAGCAATGAATTCTGAGCTTTGAGGATTTACCAGTGTATCCCATTACATTTCATAATGATTTTAACTTGAATACACAGAAAATACACGAATATACGTAAAATGTACACATCCTTATGTATAGTTTGATAAGCTTTTAATCTAAATTGTTTTGGAAGATTTACCATTATGGAAGTCTGATTATAATAATTCACAAGAGCATTTTGTATAGATATATTAGTGAGTGCTGGTAAAGAAAACCCAATAGTCACTGACTAATTCTGAAAAAAAAATCAACCAAAATATAAAGTTCAAAAGCTTTTAACACCTCATGACTAGACCTTATGGTAGATCTCAGAGAAATTGTGTTTACAAATCAAATAATTCACTTCTAGGAGAGATTTAGGAGAAGGCAATGGCACCCCTCCTGAGTACTCTTGCCTGGAAAATCCCATGAAGGGAGGGGCCTGGTAGGCTGCAGTCCATGGGTCCGGGAAGCCTCAGACACAGCTGAGAGACTTCACTTTCACTTTTCACTTTGATGCCTTGGGGACGGAAATGACAACCACTCCAGTGTTCTTGCCTGGAGAATCCCAGGGACGGGGGAGCCTGGTGGGCTGCCGTCTATAGGGTCGCACAGAGTCCAGCACGGCTGAAGTGACTTAGCAGCAGCAGCAGCAGGAGAGATTTATGATAGCTTACAGTTAATAGGTATGTTTCAGAAGTTGGGCCTTAGTGAGCACAGTTACAAATTAACTGTATTATTTGGCAAATGCTTGATTTCTTCCTTTCCTAAAAATATGATTTCAAGTTCCCAGGTCTTCATTCTATCTGATCTTTTAGGGAATCAAACATATATCCCACTTAATTCTAATATACAGAAATTTATATACAACCTTGAGAAATCAGAGACCCTTTTCTGTTATCCAACAAGGTGATGAATACACTTCTTTTTGTATCAGCTGTCATTTAAATTAATCCCAACCTCAAAGCAAGACTCAAAATGCAAAAGCTAGAAGAAACCTCAAAATGTAATGTACTGAAATAAGAATCGCTTGTGGAGGTGCTGATTCAGGAACCTGCTTTTTAGCAAGCCCCCAAAGCCATGGATGCCCATGAACCCCAATCTGAGAATTTAAATTCATCTAACCCAACTTCCTTATTTTACAATTAGGTAGTTAAGGCCCAGAGAATTGAGATCACTTATGCAAAATCACCTAGCAGGAAAGTGTCTTAATGAGGTCTCAGTTGGCTCTTAGTCGGCACACTATCACTAGATTTTCTAAAAAAAAAAATTATCTGAAAGATCCAAACATATAATGATTTTAAACTAAACCTGTATTTAAGTCAGTCTCAGATTTTCTGTCACTGAAAGTCTGGGGGTTCTGCTTCTCATTGCTTAAAAGAGCTATGAGCATTCAGCTCTCCTTGACTATCAATCAATTCTTAATATGAGGACAATTGCAACATCTTAACAGTAATATATATACCATGATATATGCTAACTGACAGTCTAGCTCTCTCTTTATTGCAAACTCAGCCTTCAGACAAGTGGGGGAAGATATAGTTTCAGGGAAACAGCTGAGGAGAGAAGTAGTTTCCCAAGTCTCATTTTACATAGATATCAAGAAAACTAAGGTTTATAAATGGAGAAAGTAGCTGGGAGTATGTGGGGAGAGCAGGTGAAAAACAAAACCAGATCATTATTTTTTCCCTTATCACCAATACATCTCTTGACATTTTGGCCATAAACAGTTAAAAAACTTGATTAACTGTCTCCATCTTCACCGAACCAAAAAAAAAAAAAATCTAAATTTTGCTTTGATTTAGAGAAGTATTGGTAACTAGAAATATCAATTTGTTTCTGTTCCTTTCTATTATGCATAATGCTTTTAAATTTCTTGAATTTTTTGCAACTTTTTTTGTCTTGTTTTATTTTGTTCTCCATTTCTTTTTGACAAGTAGTTATTCTCCAATGAAAATCTGAAGCACACTTATCAGACATTAAAGAATATGCTTGCAGTGTCGGAGACCCGAGTTTGATCCCTGAGTTGGGAAGATCCCCTGGAGAAGGGAATGTCTACTCACTCCAGTGTTCTTGCCTGGAGAAGTCCATGGACAGAGGAGCCTAGAGGGCTACAGTCCATGGGGTTGCCAATAGACACCACTGAGTGACTTAACACTTTCATTTTTTTTCCTCCACTTATATAGCAAAAATGTAAACCATTGTGGAATGATTGAAGACTGGTTCTTTTATCTAATGCTTAACTGGTGTCTATAATTACTAATTACTCAACGCTTCATTATTCATGTGCGGCTTATCCCTGGTTAAATGTTTAACCTCGGGTTTCCTGGTCACCAGTCTGCTCTGCAACCACATGCTCCTGCTGTCTGTGCTTACTCAGGGAAATCCAACTAATTTTAATATCATCTAAGCACAAAAGCTCATTAGGAAGGTATAGCTCCTGCCGAAATAAGGCTTATAATGTATTCAAAAGCAAATATGTAAATTCTACAAATTATTTGCTGTTTTCAATTACTTAACACAGATTACTTAGAACTGAATGGGCAGTATCTGATCCTACTAGGCTGAGACCTAAAGTTGCCATTTTTGTAGGTCAATAATGGTAACTTTTTAACATGTTCATATGTCTCAACCTAAATAGCATACGATATGTTCTTTCTCTTGATTTTCTCTTGTATTGCTCTCAATTCTTGTTATAGATTTTCCATGTCAAAAGCTCATAAGCATTCATTACAAAGGCCATCCATATGGAGCTGTGAGCTGCACTCATACCAAACTATTTGGGAGTGCCAAAACATGCCCGATTGTATTAGGCCTCTGACTTTGTTCCCCCTGCTTCCTGGTCAGAAGCCTTTTGCTCCTTTGTCTGCTGGATGAATGCCTACTCATCTTTTGAGATGTAGGTCAGGTACGCCTTCATTAGCTTTTCACGGGATCCACCAAGGACTATCAGACACTGTTTCCTTTGGGGTTTACCCGCTCCCTGTGAGTTTTAATCTCAGCTCCCATGGTAGTATTACACTGTTTGTTTACAAGTCCGTCTTCTCTAACAGACTATAAACTATAGGAACGGACTGCCTTATTCATCTTGTTATTTCTAATGTTGTTCCTAATATAGAGGAGATGTTCAATTCTTGTTTAAGAATAAGGAAAAAGGAAGGGGGAGGGGAACAAGAAATAATTTCTATGATATCATAGGAATCTTATGATTGTGCTATTTTCTATGGGATTTCAAAGTTTGGAGAACTGACAATTGAGTTTCTTTCTGGCTTACTGAAGTAAGAAGAGAATTCATAGTGCCTCTGATTTCATTCTTCTCTATCACACACTGAGGCAGGATTTAAGAGAATTAGTCATCTACCATACGGGAGAGAGCATTCCTGACCAAGGAGAGGACAGCCACTGGGACATAAAGGCTGCCTGGCACAAACCTATCTTCCTCACTGGAAACCAACCCAGCTTATCTCCATTGCCTCCGTTCAGCATAGATGCTAAGCAATGGAGGCCACTGAGCTGATAAAAATAGCAGTCAAGGCAATCATTTCAGAACAGTAAATCTCAAACTAAACTCAAAAGCAGAAGTTAAGAAACACAGGGAGAAATATCTGGGTAGAAGACAACTCAAACCATTGGTACCCTGTAATCTTAGACCTCTCTTCTGTGTCTGCTATTTTTCTGTTCTTGGACAATGTTTCATCAAGGATATTCTCACTGCAGTGGTTAATTCACCAGATTTTAGCTCAGCCCTTGTTGCATTGGACCTCACATTTACAGTATAAGAACCGCTTACAGAGACTCTTAAACAAGAGGCTGGGCTCTGTTGTAGTCTTGGCCAATGGCCTGACAGAGATCTTGGAAATCCTGTACCATCATCTTAAATGTGTGCATTTTTGCCCCATCCTGGATATAAAACAAGTGCCCAGACTTGACCATTATTACTACATTTCTCTTAAGCAACCTCTAGTGTAATATTAAAGATGCACATTACAGCTAGTCTAATTCTCTTATCCCAGATAATAGTAAAGCATGAGAGATAGTGTGAGAGTTTTATACTTCCTCTAGCACCTAGCAGGTTGTGTGGCTTCCATTAACATTTATTAAATTTAAAGAAAGAACCACCAGAAAGATCTTTCATGGAAAGATCTTTAAATTAGGCAAGGGGTATTACTCAGTCTGGGCTTCCCAGGTGGCGCTAGTGGTAAAGAACACACCTGTCAATGCAAGAGACATAAGGTTTGGATCCCTGGGTAGGAAAGATCCCCTGGAGGAGGACATGGCAACCCACTTCAGTATTCTTGCCTGGAGAATCCCATGAACAGAGGAGCCTGGCAGGCTACAGTCCATGGGGTTGTGAAGAGTTGGACATGACTGAAGCGACTCAGCATGCACGCACACAGTCTTCTTTCATATATTTTTCTTCTCAGCTTGGAAAGGCTGCTGCTTTTGTTCTTGGAGGATAACTGAAAACATGAAAATTACACAGGAAATTGACACAGCTGTGAACTTTTTAGAGTGAACCTTTCCAGCCAACACACTAGATTAATTGTGGGATCTCCTTTTCTCAAGAAATAAGTTAATGATCTTAGACAAACTAAGCATACACACACACACACACACACACAAGTTAATGGAGGCTTACTGAGTTTGTTCAGACCACAACATTATTCAAACCCATTGCTCAGATGCCTCTTTACGTAGCCTTGGAAAAAAAAAGATAAACTGTTAAACAAATATTGACTATGTGTTTTGATCAAAAAGAAAAAAATAAATAGGTCAAAAAAGACCCAGGGTGTCATGATTTTAACAGATTTTACTGGTTGGATAAAAACACCTAGTGTCATGGTGCTCTAAAAGCATAAAAATTAAGAGGTGATTACTCTTGACTTGTTATGGGTGAGATGGGTTAAATTAAGAACACTATTCACAGCTCATAAAGTTGGAATAGAAAAGATACATGAAATGTTTATTTGACAAAAAATTCATCTTTTAAGTTAGCATGCTTTCTTTCAGAAAAAAATACCAAAACTCACATTTTGTTAAATTTTTTCATTTTATTTTAATCAGAGAAGATATTTTTATTATTTTCAAACTATTTTACACAGTGCCATATATTAGAAAACACATGGATGCTAAAGGTCCTGTGCCTTGTATCAGTCATTGACTATCAATGGCTTGTACAATCTGCTATTCTTCATGTTCTAGAATCAGTAACACAGTCAATATAAGTATTTTCTTATATTAAAACCATATGTCCTTTGGTCTGCTATCAGTCTTCAGAAGAACAAAATGAGGCTATTAATCTACTAGTGTTGGGTATGCTTGATATTTGGATAATTTGGGCTTGTAAGTTTAAAATTTCCAGAAAAGTGTACTTGATACACCTACAACAGCAGGCAAATGCCAATATAGTCAGTGATGGAGCCCATACCAGATGCTTAGGACTTATGAGAGGTTTAAATGTCAAAATATTTAAGCAGTAAAAAATCATGTTAGGTAAGGAACTTCAAAACCTGTCAAAACGACACTGCTAATGACTCTGTAATAAAGTAGGTCCCTGAGCACAGAGTGGAGACAAGAAAGAGCTAAAGGTTTTATAACTACCAGGAAGGATGTTTCTACTGGGACACAAGCAGCAGTTAAGAAAGCATCTATTACATAGTACACAGTTGGCCAAATAGGACTCGTCCCTTATTTGGATATTTCAGACGTCTAAATTTTAGTTTAATATAGCAGGAATTAATCCTTGTTACCAAGAAGACTATTACTGAGTTCTGGGAATGGAAAAAAAAATTATTTGCCCCTGCAAGAAACATTTCTCTTGTACCTACTTTATGTCAAGTACTTTATAGTAATTATAGAAAGACACATGTCTTTTTGGACCAGATACATTGCAAAAAGCTTCAATAGTTTGGTCACCTGAGGTGAAGAGCCGACTCATTGGAAAAGACCCTGATGCTGGGAAAGATGGAGGGCAGAAGGAGAAGGGGGCAACAGAGAATGAGATGGTTGGACGGCATCACCAACTCAATGGACATGAGTTTGAGCAAACTCTGGGAGATAGTGAAGGACATGGAAGCCTGGCGTGCTGCAGTCCATGGGGTTACAAAGAGTTGGACATAACTGAATGACTGAACAATGAACAATAACATTGCAATTATGCTACCACTACCAGTTTGTCATGCTGATGCTGCAAGTATTTAAACAACCCGGTTAAATCTCTAAAAAGAAGGTTTTTAAGAAGGTTTTAATAACCTAGAAAAATGAACAATAGAGACCTAACAGAATTACAAATAGATGAAAATCTAAGCTGAAGAAGAATGAGGAATGCATGAAAACCAGCCAGAGATCTGAAATCAGAGAACTGAAAGATCAAATAATTCTCCTCTGAAGGGACAGAAGGTAAAGTAGAGTGGAAAGTTTAAGTAAAAAAAAAAAAAAAATCATTCTTTCAAAGAAAGTTAAATACATATATATTTAATGTATATAAACATATATATGTATGAATACACACATACAAGTGGAAGAAGCAAAGGATGCTAGAGAAAAGATGCCAAGAAAATAGCTAGGTAAATTTCTGATTGCTGTTTATTTAGTTATGTAAATAAATGTGCAAAGATATGTTCAGGAAAGCTGGTTTAAAATGTAAATTCACAGTATCTCATTTTAAGAAGGTATTTCAAATCCACCCAAAACTCTTTTTTTTTTTTTTTTTTTTTGGAGAAAATTTCCTTCCCTCCAATCCCCACTAGAGGAGGGATCATGATCTGGAGGAGAAAGGGTTTTAATACTGAAAAGTCTCCTTGGGGATTCAAATTTCCTGCTCAGAGTTTATTTGACTTGTTTAGTTGGTGATTTACTGAATCTGAGAAGATCGGAGCAGATGTTTGAGAGAAAAATTCACCTCTGGAAGACTATTACTCTTGGAGTAGGAGAAGCTACTTACCTGGAGAGGGTCCCCCATTCACATATTGGGTTTATTTGGGACTGATGTCTTCCTCCAAGTCAAAGAGACCCTGGAAATGTGGGAAGGTATAGTATAGGAAGAGGGGGAAGGAGGTTAGTTCTGAGTCTTTGACAGCTGAAAAGGGAACTTTCTTCAGGTTGGGAGCCAATATCACAAAGATCTTGGTATACCTAGAAGAGAATCTCCTAATCTCTGGACAGATTTCTTTTCTTTATTTTTACTGGAGAAACACCTAAAATGATCAAACAAAGCTGAGAATGGAAACTCAGAAGGAATTTTCTTGGCTTGAGAGAAAAGGGCAGGAGGGAAAGGTAAGGATGAGAGCTGTGTGAGGTCAGTGCTCAGGCCAGAAGGCCACTGAGACTCTGAAGAGCCGCTGTGGGTGTTGTCTCCCGGGTTGTACTGGCTTCTCAGAAGGGACGAGGCTCTGGCAGCCCATGAGGGAGGGTTAGGTGGTGAGTGGCGTCTCCCTATAATCAGTATATATAGACTCTGGAGAAACTTGGGGAGAGAGTTGACAAAGGGTCACTGTCTAAGAATGCCTTTGAGGAGTTTACCCCTGCAGATAACTCCTTTCTTCACTGTCAGTGCTTGAATGTGGAAGTGGGAAGGAGGGAAGCAAGGAAGTCACAGATTCCTGAACTGGAGGGAGTCAGCTGACAGAGGATTGACCTCTCAGGACGGCCTCTCAGGTGTTAGAGGGTCTGGGGTAAGGGTGCTTGGAATTCCTGCCTCCTTTCTGGCTGCTCAGGGCCAAGAAGGATCTGTTACAGGCTCAATTCAACACGCTTCTCCCCTGTGCACCCTCTGCCACACCAGCCCTGTCACCGCTCTCTGCCCTCAGCTCCCTGCGTCCATTGCGAGGCATGAAGCCAGTGACCAAGTGTTCACAACTGCCATTTCTTATCCTCTAGCTTTGTCTTTAACAAACTTGAGTTTGACTTCTCTGTGGCCCACTGCACTCTGAACTTGGCCCAAATCTGAAGCAAACACTAAAATGCAGAACATGCTTTTTTTGTGTTTATCCTCCAAATCGGTGTACCACAAAGACATATTTCTTATCAAACCAGCTGGCTTCATCATGGGTTTACTCCCTCTCATCTGACCAGCTTTCCCTACTGCTTATGCCCCTTACCATACAAAAGCCCGTTTCTGTTTGATTTTGAGATGCTCACAGACTTGTGCGATCAGAGCTCCCCGCCCCCCCACCGTTGCAATAGTCTTTTTAATTAAAGTCTCTCCCTATGTAAGTAAGTCTGGATCCCCACCCTCCCCCTTGACGTTAGTGTGTAGCTATGAATGAGATCCCGGGTAAGTCTGAGCCCCCACTGGCGAGGGAAAGAAGGCCTGGGGCGGGGGCATTTGTCTTTCTCTTCAGGGTGTTGATGAGGCCAGAAAAGCACAGCTCTCTCTTCAACTTTCCGAAGAAGAATGAATTTCTAAATAAGGAAGTTCGAGGCTTGCGCTGCAGGGGCCGCCGGCTGGGCAAGGGAATTGTCGGTTGAAAAACACCACTGAGATCACAGCTAGGAGTGAGGGGTGTGCTTAGGAAAGGTTTTCTAGAGAAGAGCCAGGAGTGAGGGATGGGACGGGCGCGGGCATGAGTGGAAGGTACGTGAAGAGATACTGGAAACCGCGCTCGGGTGGGCGAGCTAAGGGTGGGGGAGGTGAAGGGTGGTCGATGAGCCTCAGTACTCCGAGGTCCTGGAGCGGCGGCAGCGGCGGTTAGAGCGAGCGGGACGGAGTTAGGACCGCTCGGAGCGCCCAGGTCTGAGGTAGTGTAAGGTTTGCAATCCTTCCACTTGCTGGCAGTTGCAGAAGATCTGCTTTTAAGTGAAACGTACATGCCACCCCTCCAAGGGCTGCAGTTTCCCCCGGCTTGCTTCTTTCTTTCTCTTCTCCGGCCCTTGCGCTCACTCTTTAATTTGTACGCGCCCCTAAGTTTGCAGAGAGCTCGCTGCCGGCTGGGAGCAGGGTCCGGCCAGGCGCCGCGGGCGGGGGCGGGGAGCCCGGGAACCGCAATCCAGAAGCATCGCGGGCCATGTATATTTCATCAAATGGACTTTGGGTGCGTCGCGTCTCGCAGCCATCAACGCTATGTGCAGTGACATTTCTGACTTGAGTGGAGGAATGCGCGAAGGAAGCCCGGACGAAATTGGTACTAGAGGATCTTCTTGGCGCCAATGCTAATTGTCCTGATTTATGTCCCTTCTGAGTAAGCTCAACGTCTTCGTCTGAAATAAAATGAAAGCTGTGCCAAGCGGGGTAGAACCACCGGACCGCTGGTTCTGATCCCCGGGAAATCAGGAAGTCGTCCTGCGGCTTAAAAAAAAAAAAAAAAAAATAGGGGAAAAAAAAGAAAAGGAAAAAAAAAAAAAAAAAAACCCTCAGTAAAGTTTAAGGCGAGAAGTGGCAGAGGCAGTGGCGCGAGGAGGCGCGGAGGAGACCCGGCAAGCAGAGGACTGGGCTGGCAAGACCTCCCGAAGGCTGCGATTTCATTATTAATATCACTATATTTTTGGAGGGAGAGGCACCTTTCTCATCTTCCCTTCCTCTCCGCCCACCCCTATTCCCTCCCCCTCATCTACCTGTCAAAGTCACTGATCTTTTGCATTTCGGAAGAGGACGTCAACGGGAAGGAATTCCCCCTCTCGGCTAGGGCTCCGAGAGGGGGCGACGTGCAGGAGGCTGCCCGCCCCCCGCCGGGGGGCCCGAGGCGAAGGTAATTAAGCGGCGGGGACGGGCGGGCGGGCGCGGGGTTCTGCGTCCGTGGGGTCCTCTCGTGCCACGGGCCAGGCGCAACCGGGACCTCGGGGTGCGGCGGCCGGGCCGCGGCGCTCGGGTCCACACCCCCAGCTCTCCCGCTCCGCCCGCGCCTCGGAGATGGCTCGGCGGTAAGCGCCGCCGCCCGCCCAGCGCCGCCCCGGGCTCCGCTGCTGCGGCCGCCGCCCGAGGCGCACCCGGCTGGGCTCGGCCGCCGCCCCGCGCCGTCGGCTGGGCTCCAGCCCGGCGCCTCGCGAACGGGCCCCACGGTGAGTGCCGCTGGCTTCCCGCTCCGGCAGCGACCCGCGCGTCTTCCCGTGGCCCCTCTCCCCCGGGCTTCCTCCTTCCCTCCCCCCGACTCCCGCTCCCCGCCACCCCCACCCCACGCTGCGCCGTCCACAGGCGGGAGGGGAGGCTCCGGGTGGGCGAGGAACTTTGTGGAGCGCCTTGAGGAGGCAGCGCGCAGAACCTCTGAGCGCACACAGCCCGCACCCTCACACCCACACACGTCTTGCTGGTGTGCGCCCGGGGCAGGTGACGAGTCTGTGTGTTGTAGTCCGTGCTTGGGCGCGGGGTCCGTGCTTCCATCGACGGACTCACAGACACACAGCTCGCTCCCCACTGTCTGTCTGTCGCTCGCTCTCTCTCTGTCTCTCTCTCACACATACACCTGACCACACATAAAGCATTGGAGGGTTTTTTTCTTTATTTTCTTTCTTTATTTGCCAGTTGTCCTTGCTTGGGGAAAAAAAAACTTGCCCTCTTGACGGCCCCGTGGGGCTGGTGGCCACACTGAGCTTTTGAAGTTCCTTTCTTTTAATCTCCTTTATTGGTGCGAGATTAAAGCATTACTATCCCATGTTGTGCAGCTGGGGAGAAGGGAAAATTGACAGAAAGACTTGGTATAGGAATGTTGTTTGGAATATTTTCTCTGATTCTTTACTGGCATTGCATTAATCAGTTGATGGATTCGGCTAGGGACATTGAATTGCTCTCCTGTATGGATCTGTGGATGTCTATATATAATACAAATAATACTGAGTATTATTGGGCCCAAAATAACCAATTAAGTGATTCATACACAGGAAAACTTAGATAAAAAAAGAAACTGCGCCCTCTGCTGTTTGTTTTAGTAACATCACTTTAGAGACTCCCCCGCCCCCCCTTTTTCTTTTCCAGAAATCCACTTAGGAGGCTGTCATTTTACAGGGGAGGGGAGGAAAATTCCTAGTGGAGATTTTAAGCAACTTTGTTTCGAAAAGTTGGAGATTGCGTTTCCATCCTCACATCAGGTACAGATTTCCAGAGTGTAGAGGCTTTTGTTTTCCACCTCCTCCCCCATTCTTCCCAGGGAATGGTAATGGAACCACTCGTTATCATAACAGTTTGTCAATCTTTGGAATGGAAAATTCTGAGTAAGATTCAGAATTCCACTAAACATATGGTGTATCTGGCAGTAGATTTGCTCTAGAAATAAGGCCCTATTTTATGACTGAAAATACTAAAAGTTTTATTTTACAGAATTGGGGGGAAAATATAAAAATCTTGTAACAAAATCATTTATTCAGATATACTTAATGGTTCAGCTTGTTAGAAAAAAGTTTTCTAGAAATTCTCTTTTTCGCAGTAGGGGCAACATTTTTCTGATTTGTCTAGTCCTTGAGGTCATCTCTAACCTTTGGAGAATTAACAATCGCAGATTTCATATAAGTATTTTGAACTGCCACTTTGAATGCCTTAAACTCCCCTCACCCTCTTTCTCTTTGGCAAAGGAAAATCAGCTCAATAACTGTTCAAGAATCTTTTGGAAGATAAGTAGCTTTCAGTTTTTCTTTAAGACAAAATTTGGTTCTTTGCATGTGGATTAGCATGCAAAGAAAAAAAATGCAAGTGTTTCATACAGAAGGTTGTTCTAGTTTACATACATAAGGGATATATTTACTATTTTTTTCTGGGTGCCATGAAATAAGATCTGTTTCACCGCTGCAGACCAACATAAGGGAATTCAAAATTCTATATAGTTGGCTATTAATTTGGCGATACTTCCTATTGTGAAAATTTAAAAAGGTGACCCTAACATTTTGTAAGAAAATAGTTGATGTTGATTTTATATGCACATAAAGCTGTTTTTCCTAGTGATATTTTTGTTTTGTCAACTTTCACTGGATGTATGTGTTTCAGGTTGGCTTTTTAGAAGGAGGCTAATATATTTTTCTGTTTTCTTTTGTATGTTTGTAAGTGGTGCATTTACCTGTCTTTACCTCTGTTATTATTCTGGAAAAAAAAAAAACAGATCGAATACTAATTCAAAAAAATTAAACCATTACACACTTAGTTGATAAATTTTCTAACTGTTGTAAAGATTTGGAGAGTTTTAGAGTTACAAAAACACCAAGTGAATTGGAAAGAAAATTTTGTACAACTCAGAAAATTAATTACATGTTAACAGAAAAATGTGTATGTATGAATTACATTATAGGTCAGTAAGAGATTTAGTGTACTTTTAAAAGCAATTTTATCTTCAGAATCCAGAGTTTTGTTTCAAAACTTTAGGTGGGTGTAGATTTTCTCAAATGTGTACTTGAAACCTTGGATTTCTGAACTTCCCTACAAGACAATGAAAGATTTGTTGTTCTACATTAATAAAACAGCATATTTATTCTAGACTTTTATGAAATAATTTTATGTATTATTCCATCCCCAAACATCCTGCAAAATACATGCCTTCTAATTTCCCTAATCATTATTCTCTTGGTGAAAGCAGAGATCTTTCAAATACTAAGGTGTGCTATTTGGTTTTATTAAGAATCTCTTGATAGGCAGTTGCTCATAATACCCAATCAAGTATGAGTAAAATATGCCAATGATGTTGCAGTACATGTTAAATTTCTTTATCTTGAAAGACAGTTAACAAAAGGATAGAAGCAAATGTCTACCATTAAGAAGGCTAGAATATGCTTTCTTCACAACACATAAATAAATACAGAGAGCATTTAATATATGTTAAATATCCCATTTAGTTAATCTCATTATGACAATGTTGGAAGCTGCTAATTTTGATATGTAATGGAGTTTGGGTATGTCTGTGTCTCCTTGTATTTTTCACTCAATGGAATGTGATTATAGTCAATGTTCTTTTTGTTCCTTCCCATTCAGAAACATGCATATTTATAAAATTCTTAATGTCTATGAGGAATGAGTCAATAGCTGTCTATTTCAGGTGCCCCTGAAGAGCTGAGTATTTATGGAATAAATAGCCTACTATCACCACCCCCGCCTCCTCGTGAGATTATATAATAAAATGGGTACTGAGAGCCAGCTAGAGTTAGTGGATTTACTGTCCATGTTTTCCTCTTTGTTGATGAAATTGGCAGTTGTTTTTAGAGTATAATTGTCTATAATTTTGATCATTATTACTTCCATGTAATATTTAGGAGGCTTCTTTTGTAATGAAAGAAAAGACCTATGAAATGACTTCTGCAAAGTTAACACAAGGTGGAAGGGAATTAGCTACAGAACCCTGGGAAAAGATATGTTCCTTGTATGCAAAGCCATTTTATAGCTCATTTTAGTCCAGATCAGTAACATCTATCATGGGTATGACATAACTTTATATTTTCATATTGGCTTTGCAGATTTATACACCAGTCAGAGGTCTGTGGAGTACTCATGGCATATTAATGGGTATTTCTATCAAAGAGGACTTCCTAATACTTGAGTGCACAGGTAGAGATGATGTCACTATGTGATTACAGTGAGTTCCCAGGGTTCACAAAGTTAAGAACTAGAAATGGGGCTATGCAGAGCCCTTCTGAAGCTGCTCACATTTAGGTGAACACTTGAGACAAATTCAAAGTCCACGTTACTTGGCAATTAGTTCAGTTATGGGCAAGAAGGGATTGGTTTGGTATATTAAATCCCCAGATATGTCATTGGCTGTCCTCATAATCGGTTTGCCTGGCTATTTGCTGTAATGACCTAGCTTTGAAGATGCTATTGGTGATTTTAACGTGGTTGAAAGCCCAGCCAGATGGGAACTGGTACCATTAGGTAATAGAGGTTAAGGGGTAAATCATGCTCTATTTTAAAATCATTTTATTTTCTTTGAAAACTCCTTAATTTACTTTAATAGAAAATTCCTGATTTTGACAGGGGCTTCTTTCCCAGTGTGTGGCATGGAAGTTCATAGATTTATTAGTTTCTTACTGATTTTAAAGTCAGAGGATTTTCTTTGAAGTGTATGGCAATGAAAAGTATACCCTAATGTGAAGGATACACACTAAGTGACGCTACAAACATAAAAGTTGGAATGAAATCAAATAATTATGTTAAAGAACAGCTTAGTGACCCTCGGCTCCTGATCTGTAATATGCTGTGGTCAATATCTTCCCCTGTGTCAATGGGAGCTCATTAAGTGTAAATTCTGCAGACTGACTGAGCCACGCCATATTAGTGCTTGCCAAAGCTTGACATTTTTAATACATTAATAATATGTCTGTAATGTAATGGAAAACTATTAATCACAACTGGTTATGTGCCAGAAATTTAAGCTATAATTGGCTGCTTCTTGTCAAGAATGTCTCTCGCACAGTCCTGCAACTGCCTAATATTCAAATGTCTTGCACTCCTCTGCATTTTTCTTTTGTCAGTTTTCTAAATTCGATCAATGGTGTAGTCCATAATTCTGTGTAATGACCATCATTATAATTCTGGTGTACTTTAATGAGAATTCGTTGCACTGGGATTGCTCTTGTGTCAGGAAATAGTACCAGGTTCCCATACATTTCCTTAGTGACCAAATTTTTATCATAAATTTATAGGGTCATCCTTCATTTTGTGATTCAACTGAGGCAAAAAAGTGGATGAAGACAGTAGTGAAGAATAAGCAGATTAGGGGGAATAATATTTATTGATTAAAATGTTATTAATCTCAGAGAATTCAAATATATACTTAAGGTCCTATTTTAAAAATAATATTAAAAATTGGCTTTTGTGCTCACTCATTTTAAACTCAAAGCAGCTCATCTCAGGTCTTCAAGAGTATATGGTGCTGACTAGCATGTTGTTATGTATTTGAAACTAGGAATTTAAGTTAATAATTTCTGGTGTAGTAGACTTTATACTGCTTCAGTTATAATGCCTACTTTTCCCTCCCTTCCATTTCCACCTCCATGAAAGTGTTTGTTCTTATTGTAATAAAGTAGTAAACACAGTTGAAAAATGCATCTAGAAAATGCAAATTTGTATTATTTTAATACCTCTTCAGATTATTAATTGTCAAAATGTCAGCTGCTTCTGAAAATATCAACTAAAAATTAGTAATGAATCTGAAAAAAAGCAGAAGGCTATAGTAGCCACAACATTTACTTCTCTGTGATTTTTTTCTTTTTGGTTTAAGATTTCACAATGTACTGAGCACAATATGGTCTTTATATTACAAGAAAGAGGCAGATTCAAATATGTAGTTTATACATGTTTAGACAAACTGCTAATTATTGCTCCATAGGAACTCAAATATTCAACACTTTTCCTAATAGAAAATATCACAAATTGCAGCAGTATGATAACATTTTATGAATTGAATATAATGAAAATTGCACTTGCATCCATAAAGCAGTTATTATAAATTACTTTGCTATGGAAACACAATTCAACCATCTGTTGGCATTTCATAGTCTCTGTGGCTTAGTTCATTTTAAGATGGTATATTATTTAAGTATAGTAGATTCCTTCTATAAGATTGTGTGAGGACAGTGAACTTCCATATTTAAATCGCTTAGTGTGAACTGAAGGGTCTATATGGTATTTCCTAAAATTGTAGACTTTTTTGTCCTTTTACATTTTATTGGGACTGTGACAATATAAATCAGCTAATTAAGCAAATGCACTCTTCTTACACCTGGATTCCAAATATTATTGTTTGTTTAGATTTAGACAGTGATCTCTAAAGAGAAAAGTTGCCAGGTAAACTCACCAATGACTTGTACTCATAGTCTGTAGGCTGTGTTATCAGTTAGCCAAAAGTACTTTTAAACAGTAATTTTTATTTTCTCTTAGAATTAGTGCCATATTATTCTGCTTCATGGCCTGTTAACTCACCCTCAGCTATTTTTATATGTGCATTTTAAATTGTGCGTTTTACTACAGAGCTTTTAGTTTTAAAGCAGTGTATTATATTTGCCTTTGGGACAAATTCCCTTCTTCTGTTACAGAGAGTAACTGCAAATGCAGATGTAGTGGCTATAAAAAGATGTAAGAAAATAGAAAATTCTTATGAAAGGAAAATTTGCTCCTTTGGTTTTATTTTTGAATATTTTTTTCAGAGAGCCAAGTTATCTTTATCACTAAATGCAGCTAAACAAAAGATGCTAAATTCTTCTAATATAATGAGCAAATCCAAAGGGACGGGCTTGTGCCATCAATGCTGGTTTTTCACTCCAGTTAACAAAAGCTAAGAAATGTACAAGGAATTTGTAGATTTTTAGGGTCTCTTTGCCAAGAGACAAAAGGCATAGAAGTAGTTGTCACTTCTTTGCCATTGTTATAAAAGCACTCATTTCCCCCATTGTTCCCCTGGAAGATTTTCCAGCACTGCAATATATGAAGAAATGTTTAAATCTAGCTGCTTGCTTTCAGTTTTGTCAAGATGGGAATATAATTTTTGAAGTGAAAACCTGTAGGTCACCTGGAACACAAACATCTGTCTTTGTTATGGAAGAGTTAAATCCTTCATATCAAAATTCTTCCTAATGTGACTGATTTCTGTGGTTTGCTCATTCTAGCAAAGCAGCTGAGTAAAGGTTATCCATATTACACCAATCTGCTTCATATTGCATCTAACCTCCCAAATGTCAACATATCATATATTTTGTAATGCATTGATTGTGGGACAATAACTCTTATTCTTATTGTTTTTAAAAGGGTGTTGGTGCCAGAAGAGAAGAATGATTGATGGGAAGCAGACACCGAGCGATAGACACTCGTCCTTTTGCTTTAGCTACTGACACCTCAGTGCGCCTGAGCATCCCTTGTGAACTGTGAGCGTCGAGCACCCAGGGTTATTGGATGTACAATAGGAGAGCCATCATTTTGATAAATCATTATCTGCTACTGGACATCTTTTATAAAAAACCAAACTAGACCCAAGGCTAATAGATGCGTTCTAGGACAATGAAAAAGCTGCAAGTTGTTGCTAATGCCTAGTGCACAAGTATGCTAGGCTTCCACCAAAGTCCTCAATATACCTGATCATGTGCAATATATGAACCTTTCACTTTTAGTTTTGGAATCTACGTTGAAGTCTCATCTTCTTTTTCTTTTTTTTTTTCCTTTTTTTAATATACAAACCTACCTACGTATAGACATAGATAAGCTGCTTTAGTGACCACGAAGATTGCCAAGAATTTAGAGATGTATTTGTCAAGATTCCTGTCAATTCATGCCCTTTGGGTTACAGTGTCCTCCGTGATGCAGCCCTACCCCTTAGTGTGGGGGCATTATGATGTGTGTAAGACTCAGATTTATACGGAAGAGGGGAAAGTTTGGGATTACATGGCCTGTCAGCCGGAATCCACAGACATGACAAAATATCTGAAAGTGAAACTGGATCCTCCAGACATTACCTGTGGAGACCCTCCTGAGACATTCTGTGCAATGGTGAGACAACTTCTTTGAATTGCATATTTCACGTTAAGTGCTGGCATGCTGTATGTGCATACAAATGTGGTGAGTGTGAAAACTCAACTCAGGCAATGAGCAGAATCTGCAGGTGGCAGATTTGTGCTAAGAGGCTAGCTGCATTCTCAGTGGAGGCCTGCACCACCTGGAATTACACTTTGCACAGTGTGATTGACACACTTCCTGCGAACCAAAGGTTTCACTGAGACAAATGCACTGAATATAAATTATAAAGCAAAAAGTCCAGTTGAAGTTTAAATTTCAGAATGGAGATTGGGAATATGATTAGACCACATGTGATAGGTTAAGAATAAAATCCATTGGTAAGCCAACTTTAAAAACATAAAGGTTTCTTCACATGCTTCTTTAAATGAAGGCTAGTCCTGTGTTCTACAGTTCAAGGCTTGAGTAGATGTCATGGTTTTCCTCATCGGGAAACTGCTGTGGTTTGGAAATTCTTGGTTAGGAGACAGGAGCCAAAGCCTCATGAGAAGCTTTTCTGGAAGAGTCTTGTCAACTTATCCAGCCTCTTGTTTGTAAGGGTTATGGTTTTCCAGAGAAAAGGCTGGAATATTGAAAATGTTTCCTAAAAAAGTAATGACATGGAGCATGCAAATTCAAATACTCTCCTTTTGATAAGCAAAGTTAGATAATTCATTGTTTTCATAGTATAGAAAAGGCATTCTGGGTGGTAAGGTAAATGCTATGTGACACGTTGAATTTTTTACTAGAGACATTGCTGAAAATATACCCATAAGGTGTAAGTAAAGACTTTGATCATTAAAATGATGTAAATCAGTGTGCTAAAGAATTCAAACAGTATGTTCATTTGGTGTATGTTGTTTTATTATTATTATATGTAGGGTTTATTTGATACATGAACTGGGATCTCATTTTTCACTATATAACAGATGTAATGGTATGGCAGATTTTAATAGTATCTTTACCTGACTTTATTATCTTGAACCTGGCCTGGCATTTTCAGGATAGTGAAACTATTAATCAAAGTAGCATCTGTTCACAGTCCCTAGTGAGTGAAATTAGCATAAGATCATCTTAGACCTAGCACTGCAGAAAAGGTTTTGTAACAGGAAACAATTTTGAGCACTAAAGAGTCTTTTCGCCTAAAAGCTAAGGGCTTGCCATTTTTCAGAAGTGCCTTTGGGGACTGGTTTGAATTATAGTCTAAACCTGATTTTGTGGAGAGTGAGAAAAAGAGCTTGGCTATTAGGTGTCACTATGACTAAAGTGCTCTGAAAGACTAAATATTTCAAAGAGAGGACCGTCTCTGGGAAGCAGGTATGAGCTTTGCAAAAAAGTTGCCTTTTAGAAACCAGAGACTTGCAGGAGAGGAGTTTATTCAAATACATTAGGAAAACTGTAATAAATCTGTAAAAGAGAGCAGAGGCATTTGTTGGCTTTATATAAGGTTTCTAATAATCTCTCATAAAAGGTAAAATTTAAGATCTTATTGCAAATCTAGGGGTGAAATGGCTGTTGAGGTGACAGGTGGTGCAATCTTCCGGTCCTTAGCAGAGGATAGTTCTGGGCCAAGTCTTAATATTATTAAGACACTCTATGTATTGGCTTGCATGCATTGCTAGCAATATGCCTCTTCTGGAATTGTTTAATAATTTACAGATCTAAGTAAAATAGCAGAGATCCTTTTTCAGAGAGCTGTTTGTACTTGCACAGGCTCTGTATGATATGCTCAACATGTGATTTGAACGTGCAGCTTCCCTGATGTCAGCCTCTGGCAAGAGGGTGCTTGCTCAGTGCTGCTGCTGTCCGTCATGTTGAAGGGTTTACCTGGTGTCTTCAGTATGCCTCTCTCTCCCATCTTGAGTGGGAAAGGGCACATTATAGAACTTCTCATGCCTGCTCTTTACAGTTACATGGTCTAAGGTTCTTAAGCCAATTCCTAGCAGTTCAATGGCTAAGTGATGTTAGAGACCAAAAGAGAAAAAATGAAAAGGATATCCCTCAGCTTTCTCAAGTGCAGTAATATATGTACTTTACATATTTATATGAAACTCCATAGGACAGTGTTTTAAAATACTGCATGTTACTATGATGCAAATATTCAGAAGCCTTGGTGGGTTTAAGCTTGTCATTAAACAGAATTGTTTTTCAAGAGAGAGTGTGAGATTTGTGAGATGTTACCTATAGCGCATTACTTGGGCTCCTTAATATACATTTGATTGGCATAACAGATTTAATGATCTACCCTTTAAATACAAAGTTTGAGACTGCTTGTATGCATATTATATACCAAGTCAAAGATAGTGACCTAATATAGCAACACATCCTCTCTCCAGTTTTGTATTTTCCATAAAATTCTTCAGTATAAGGGTTCCTGACACAAGGCTGTAAAGCTGCTTCAGGATGCTGTCATATCAGACCTGTTTGGGTGCTCCTTAGCCCGAGGTCTAATGGGAATCCATAAAGTCATCTGTGTTATGACTTTCACGTTCTCCCCTCCTTGACACATGCCTCCATACCTGCTCCTTCAGAGTCGTTACGGCCTATTACATCAGGGAAGCTGCCATATAAGCACAATCACTGCTTAGCTCTGATATGTAAATGTTTGCTGCAGAATGGTTTCAGTAATCACTTACTCGGCTAGTGACACCCTTATTAGCTATGACTAGCAATTCTGAGCACCAAGGGGACATTTGGTCAGAGAAATACCCTATAATTCCCATAGCCAATTTATCTTATATAAAGGTGAATTTCATTGGAAGTGCACTAAGAGTCTGTACTGCTGCTTTTTGCATCACCTCCATCATTATATGCCAGTGACCATCCGTGAATGCTGCATTTACTTTAGAGTGAGATTTTAGAGAAAACGGACCACATGATTCCATTTAGATCTTTGCTTATTAACCTAGGCAACCTGCTTAATACCTCTTTAATGTCCCAGTAATTTTAAGTTTTTGTATAGTAATAGCACCAGCATTTTAAATATTAGTTTTTTGGGAGATTTTGCCATTTCTGTTTTATGATAGTAGAATAGGGGAATAGAAATAGACATACACATATACATGTATATGCATGAATGTTGTATATTGAGGCCATACATTTTCTTTTTAGTTTAGTTTGATATATTCCTTGTAAGTTGTTGATGGCTAAAAAAAAATCTGTTTTTGTTAAGGGGGAAGAATATGAAGGGTAGAAGAGAGTTAAGCAATTAAAAACATTTTTTTTTTAGGCTGCGATAACATTAGTATAGATTGTGTCCTTCAGCTGCATAAAAGCTTCAGGTAGCAAAGCTTTGTCAGAACATAGAGATCATCGAATGACTACAGTTTGTTTCAGTTTGCATAAAGAGCAAATCTGATGACCTGAACCTGGGTGTAAAGCAGAAGTGACAACACAAAGCTGTGACTTGTCCTTTGTGTTTAGACAAACTTAGTTGTCATATTTTCATGCAACACCCCAGTAGCTTAAAAATGGCAAAATTATCTGCCATTATCTCCAGTCTGTGGCTGATTTTCTGGGTAAGTTAAACAGAAGCTTTCAGAAGAAGCCTACAGATGGAAGAAGTCATAGGCGTTTATACAATTTATGACACAGAAGTGCTGATGATGGTAGAAATGTGAGCCCTTGAGTGCAGCTATGGATTTCAGAGCCAATCAAAACTAAATTAGGAAACAAAGATTATTAAAATGTCTTCTGTGCATGTAATTTTGGCATAATATTATGAGGTGGACATTAAATGCTTCCCTTGGAGACCTTCGGCATCATTAATGCAGCACGCCTTTAATTACATGTAGACTCATATTACTAAAAAATGGAGAAAATAAAGTACTCTGAGGTGTAGTTAGCAATACCCTCATTATGTTTACTGAAATAATTAAAAGAAACGGTATAGTTTTTCTAAATAAAATGTCAGAATTTGAAATGAAAATGGATTTTCTTTAGGAAATTTACTAATGTGTGCCTGTGCTCTTGATAGGCATTTATTCAGGCACCAAAGCAGGTCTATTAATGATCATTCCATATTGTGCTATTTCCAAATGGACTCCTATTAAGAAAAAAATTTTAATTATTGTAAGCATTGTGGATAGAGCATATTTCATTATGTTCAAATGGAATTTAAAAAGTAGTACAAAAGCCTTTCTGTTTTATTATTTTAAAGGAACCCAGCGGGATGAGTGAGTGTGATGGATGCATAGTCTCAGGGCTACCCATAGCTTACATTTCTGATTTGACATCAGCTCAGGTTGCCATCTGGTGGCTATCAGGTGGCCTTTGAGAAATTAATTTGATAAATTTAGTTATGTTTTTAATGACAAGGCATTAATATCAATTTTCCAAAAACTGGAAATGACATTGACTTATATAATAATCAAATAATCTTAAAAATTCACTCTGTTCACATGAAACATAATTTAATAAATGAATGAAGTTTTAATAACAGTGACATCTTTCATTTGAATTGATTTATCCCTGAATTATGCCAGAATGAAATTTTTAAAAATCTTCAGTTCCTTCATTATTAACACTTCATTGTTTAGTTCATTATTTAGACTTATTTCTAAGAAAAACTTAATTTATGTTTGCAGTGAGTTAAGTCCCATGGAGATCGGTCTTCTGATACAGCACTGTATCAAGTATTCCCTTGTTAAGGAGCCAGCAGTAGCTCCCTATTACCTATGTATCAAGTCTAAAGTACTCTACATGGTTTTTAAATCTGAGTGTTTACAACCTTATTTCCAGTTACTTTCCATCAGGACCCAATGACATTTCCAAGTGATTTAGGACTGGCAGTCTCATTGGAAGGGACCCTGGATTTGGGTTGAGGCTGCATTGGCATAGCATGCATGGTTTATGTGGGAGGCCTTGAGAGGGAGCTGATAAAGATTATGTGGGGCTAGCTAAACTTAAAACCTGCCTCATGTCATTTATTGTTCCCAGACAGTGTTCTCTCTGTGCTGAAATGCCCTTGCCTCTGTTGAACTAATGCACAAATATAACTCCAGGCTACTGTATGTGGAATAAAGTGAACAGAGCATATAGCACATGCAAAGCCTGATGGTGGTGCTGGTGGTGAGAATCAAAATCAATAACATGTGGTCCCTCCCTCGAAAGGAAGCAAAAAAAAAAAAAAATCCTAAGCAAAATTAATATATAGGGGTATGTAGCCAGAATGTGGGGACAGAGGCATAGAAGTAAGACAAGCACTCAAAGTTTAAACATGAATTATTTTGCCGCATATTAAAGGGCCACTTGGAAAATACTTCTGATAGCCAGGTTCCTGATATTAAACTGTGTCTGAAGAAGATAGGAAAAAAGGCTGGGTGCAGCAGATGCTGCTGCTGCTGCTAAGTCGCTTCAGTCGTGTCCGACTCTGTGGGACCCCACCAGGCTCCCCGTCCCTGGGGTTCTCCAGGCAAGACACTGGAGTTGCAGCAGATGAAGGCACAGCATTTAAATCACAGCCTAGTGGCCTGGTTAATGGTAGATTGACACGTTATATGTGGCAGAATGGAAGAGGAGCAAAAATTCATAGGACTAATAAATTAGACCTGTGTGTGCGTGTGTGTGTGTGTGTGTGTGTGTGTGTGTATGTATGTATTTCATATATCTGGCACTCCAGTTGTACACAGAGATTAAGAGAGGCATTTAACTGAATGCACACATGCAAGATTTTAAAGGTGAAACATGAGACTTCAGTATAATTACTGCCTTGTAGCAGACAATTTTGAATTACCTCCTTCAGTTCCCCCAAGATTTCTGCTCTAGAGAAATACCACTTTAAAAGTGTTGAACTAGTGTCCTTAAAAAACCCCATAGTCTGTCTGGACTGTTTTGAGGTCTCTCAGGCATATTCTGTAGACTTTTGGTGGTGGGGCTTGTTCTACTTAGCTCTGGAACTGTGCCTGGGTCTTAGGCTGGCATCTTGATCCTCTGATGTTAGTGACTAGTGTCATCACACAAGAAGTCCCTCATCTCATGTGTTTTTCTACCAGGACAAACAGAAGACATTCCTTTTGCTTGGAATAGTCTCCTCTTATCCCTATTCCACCCATCCTTCAAGGTCTATATCAAGTTGGTAAAGAATCCACCTGCAGTGAGGGAGATGTGGGTTTGATCCCTGGGTTGGGAAGATCCCCTAGAGAAGGGAAAGGCTACCCACCCCAGTATTCTGGCCTGGAGAATACCATAGGGTCCCAAAGAGTTGGACATGACTGAGTGACTTTCACTTTCAATGTCAGCTCAAGTCATTCTCTTGACCTTTTAACTATGTAACTAAAATATATGCCCATCTATCTACTCTACTATTCTGTAACATTTAGCAATTCATTCATCTTATTTATTTATATACCCACATACACATATGTTTCCTGCAGTCTACTGTATCTTGACTCTTAATCTGGACCACTGCTTTCCTTTAAGCGAGATAATACATGAGACAGTCTCTCATACTCTCTTGATGCAGAGTAGGAGCTCAGTAGAGACTGTATATTGCATTTGTTTTTCTACCTTATAGCATTTACCATATATCTAGGTAACAAATACATAATAACATGTTTTTAACTAATTAATCAATTGATTGAATATAGTATTTGACTTTCTGGAATGTTTTCTGTTTTGTGAGGATTTTTATCATGAATCTTTTTTCTCAGTAAATTAAGAGACAAAAAATTTAGCTACTGCATTTGGGCAGTTTATAATGATCTCAAAAGAGATATGGGAGAGAAAAATCTACTTTGAGTTTCAACACTGAAAGTATGTATGAAGAATTTTTTCCATTTGTATTGAAAATATTCAAAAAATATTTTTCCAAATAAAAAATTTGGAAAAGATGAAAAACCTCACACTCAACATTGAAATCATTTTGTCACTTTTCTTATGTCTTCCTCCCTAAATATAATATACATTTTGTTTTACAAAGTTGGAATCATGGAATCATATCACATATAATTTTTCATCTTTTTTTATTTGCTAATATAGCTTTATTATTTACTTATATAAATTATATATTATTAAAGAATATGATTTGATAGTTATAAATATCCTATCATAAATATATAATATTTAATCATCCTCGTACCTTGATGACTTGATTTTTTTTTTGGTTATAATGCTTTGATGAACATATATCAGTATAGTTTTCTTTATTAAACCTACTCTTCTTCTCCCATATTAAATGTACATTTTTTTTGATGATGAGTTCATTGTTTTGTGTTTAGTTGAGGCTAAAGGGTTGGGCTGTATTCTTTTGTTCTCAAGAGTGGAATCCCACTGAATGGAGAGGACAGAGCATTCTCTAGTGAATCTTGGGGAAAGATGTGTGTGTGTTAATTGCTCAGTCGTGTCAGACTCTTTGTGACCCCATGGACTGTAGCCTGCCAGGCTCCTCTGTCCATGGACTTCTCCAGGCAAGAAGACTTGAGTGGGTTGCCATTCTCTTCTCCACGGGATCTTCCTGACTGAGGGATTAAACCTACATCTCCTACATTGCAGGCAAATTCTTTACCATCTGAGCCACCAGGGGAAAGAGGTGTGGGACTTAAATCAAGATGTGAGACTCAGGCAGGCCCCTCTCTCTGGGTGTTGCTCTCTTTTCTCTGGACATGAGAGAGAGCTTCTAGAGTTGTAAAGAAGATAGTTTCTGCCACATGGGAGAGAGCAAAAGTCAGGAGACCTGTTTGGGAACAATAAGCTGAAGATGAGCAAGTTACACCTTGTAAACTATACTTGTGGCTTTAAATTAAGAGACAAAATTAAGAGACAAAAAATTTAGCTACTGCATTTGGGCAGCTTATAATGATCTCAAAAGAGAGATGGGAGAGAAAAATCTTTAAATTGCTTTAAACTGATCCACAGTGAGAAATGCATTTTATATTGCAATGCTGTAAACATTATCCTCATACCCACAACCAAAACAAAAACTTTGGGAAATGATCCTTACTCTTTTATGTGTGCTATGCCCTCTGATATTTTATCTTCCTTTATATTCTTTTTTCTTCTTTAAAAATAATTGAAAATTACATATTGATGGTTACCTGCAAATTACAAGTAGTATTGTTTTTGAACCTTACATAAATGGAAAAATTGGATACACATTATTGTATAACTTCCTTTTTAAAAATTTAACATTATATTTCTGAGATATACTGTATATAGTATTCTACCATATGAATATCTGGATATTTCTTTAATCAGTCTTCTATTTGTAGACATTTAGATTGTTTATTTTTTATATTTTAAAGCTATTAACCGGTGTCAATTTTACCTTCTGTCAGTTTTCCAGAAAGATAGTTAATTTTTATTTCCTCTATGGCACCCTACTCCACTACTCTTGCCTGGGAAATCCCATGGATAGAGGAGCCTGGTAGGCTGCAGTCCATGGGGTCACGAAGAGTCGGACACAACTGAGCGACTTCACTTTCACTTTTCACTTTCATGCACTGGAGAAGGAAATGGCGACCCACTCCAGTGTTCTTGCCTGGAGAATCCCAGGGACGGGAGCCTGGTGGGCTGCCGTCTATGGGGTCGCACAGAGTTGGACATGACTGAAACGACTTAGCAGCAGCAGCAGCATTTTATGAAATGTCCTAGTCACTAGACCCTCATCATTACTGGGCCTCTAGTCTTAAATTTTCTTCTAATATAGAGTCTTAGCAGATAAATTATGTAGTTTACCAAAAAGGATACTGATGAAATTATCCTTACTATGGGCACCTTTTCTGCTGTGATAATAGTTTTAAAAATTTGGCACTGATCTACAAACATATTGGAAGGTGAAAATGACATTTTATTTTTTTTAAATGTTTATTTATTTGCTTATTGAACAGATTGATTTCTTTAATACGTTTCTTGGCCATTTCAATTTCCCTGTTCCTGATTGTAGTAGTTTTACTCCTTTGTACTTTTTGCCCCTTTTCTAACTTTTCTATTGAAGTCAACAATTAAAAGATATATATTTGGGCCTTTTAAACAGATACCATCCATTTATCAGTTGATTGAGTTCAAAAGTGAATATCCTTTCTTCCAGAAAAGTAGGTCTTATTTCAGAGACTTTTCCATACCCTTTATTTGTGGAAATTTTATGTAATCTTGCCCTGGGTTTTGATATCAGGGGGCCATCATCTCACAGCTCTCATCACTCACTTATATTCATCTGAGTGCCCTCTTGAGTCTTTTGTTTCTAATGTGAAAACTTTAAGAAGCTGTCGTTCACTCGCAGTAAAGTGTTCCTGTTCACTTAGAATCAGTGCTTTTGGAGACAGTTGCATAGTTAAACAATTCCTTGTATAAAGATGGCTGGTGTGAAATCTGCTTTGGTTTTAGTTCCCCAGACCAATGGGCAGACTAACTTTTTTTTTCTTTTTCCTTTTCTCAGACTAGCTTTTCATGTACCATTTTCAGATTTCAGAATTTCTTCCCTTACAAAAGGGGAAAAGGATGAAAGTTGTTTCACACACATCATAATGGAAAAGACCTTATACTGAGATTGGCAGGTTGTAAGTTTCTTCTCATCTTTCTGGGAATAGATTCTCATAGTATCAGTTCCATGAAAATTACAGACGTGAGCCGAGGACGAAACCAGAATTGGTTTTCATTCTTTGACCTACTTTGGAACTGACTTCTAAAAAATTAAATGAAGAATTGAGCTGGATGCTGTTTTAGTGCAAAGAAATAGCCCTTTTGGTCCAGAGGATTGATGTCCATTGAGAAGTCCATCAGCTGACACTATCATCAGGTCATGTCTGAACAATGATTTTTTACCATTCCATATAACTTTTTGTTTGTTTCCTGTTGTTCTTTCCTTCTTGGAAATGATAAAATGAAGAAGTCGAATATGCTTCTAAGCAACTCTCTCTCAAGGGAGAGGAGAATCCAATGTATGTGGTCAGTACAAGTTGCAGAAGAGGCTCTGTGCATGACAAAAAAAATCTGCTGATGACCACTGAGGTTGATTGTGATGCCTGGACCGCGCCGTGTGGATTTTTATTTCAAAATTTAGGAAAGCTAATCTTACATGTGGTGTTAGGAAACACTGTCACCAATGTGTCTACAGTTTGACTCAGGATAATGTTCTATTTAGTCATAATTAGGTCACTTTAATAGTGCCTAGCATAGCTCTTGCCTGGAAAATCCCATGGAAAGAGGATCCTGGTGGGCTACAGTCCATAGGGTCACAAAGAGTCAGACACTACTGAGGTGACTTAGCATGCATTCATAGCACGTGTAAATACACTGTAGTTCTTTATGCATGCTTGTTGAATTTAACTTGTGGAATATTTTTACAAATAATGCTATTTATCAAGAACTTACCTGATGTCATGCAGTGTACTAAACACTTTGTTAGTTCATGTAATTCTCAGTTTTATCATTATTCTTATTCAATGGGTGAAGTAATTAAGACAGGATGTTAAGAAACTTTTCCAGTTAAGTAGTGGGAACAGGTTATGTATTATATTGCTGTGCTCAGATGCTCAGTTGTGTGTGACTCTCTGCAACCCCACAGACCGTAGCCCGCCAGGTTCATCTGTCCATAGGATTCTCCAGGCAAGAATCCTGACCCAGGGCTCGAACCTGTGTCTCTTATGTCTCCTGTATGGGCAAGTGGATTCTTTACGACTAGTACCACCTGGGATGAACAGATGTAAATCCAGGCAATCTAACATGCATGTCCTACTTTTAAACTATACCATAGATTACCCACTAATTTTATTTGTTGTATGTGAGATAAAATCATCACAAAAACCTTTTTAAAATCACATTTATGATTGGGACTGTAAGCTACAACACTGTGATTTTGAATTTAAAAAGCCTTTTGTCTAAAATAAACTCAGAAAATTGGATTCTGTAAACAAAGTGTATGGAATGTTGGAAATACACATTATGTAATGAGTGTCTTCATTCCGGGACACGAGAAGCAATCAACAGTGTTTGTTTCCATTCCTGCTTCTTTTCCATTAACGTGTTCATGTAAATGGAAATAAGCCGTTAGAAATCATAGACAGCAGAGTACATATTGTATTCACCGTCTAAAAACCAGAATAATAAGTTAGCAACTTTTGGCTAGTTAACAAAATTGTATTCTTGTGGGTGAAGTGTTGAAAAAGTAGTTAACGTGATACTTTTGAGTTTTTTTTTCTTTTTTACACTATCAATAACAACTGTTATATAGCCAACTGCCTCCATGCTGTCTCCACTTGGATGTCTAGTAGACATTTTTAAATTTCACATGTTTATTATAGAACTCTTGATTTCTTCTTCCCAAATCAATTCTGCTTCTGGTCTTTCCCATATCTATAAATGGAAGCTTATATTTATCTAGTTACTCAAGATGAAAAATCTAGGAATCCTCCTAAACTCCTTTATGTCTCTAACAGCACATATATATTGATTCTATTAGCTAAACCTTCAAACATATCCCAAATCAGACCACTTTTCATCATCTCCACTACTAGCAACCAAGTTCTAATCAGCTATTTCTCTAGGCTGCATTCCTGCAGTATCTACTAATTGGTCACCTTGCTTCCCAGTTTTTTCCTATTATTAAATTCATGTATGCTTTATAATATATATATTTTATGGTTTGTAATTATTGTATATAATATGTTTTATAATAATATATATAATATAGACAATGAAATATATAACATAAAACACAAAATATATAATATATATTTATGAAATATATAAAATATATAATGTTTTATATGGTGTATATAATTATATATATTGTTATATTGGCTTCCAAGGTGGCTCAGTGGGTAAAGAATCTGCCTGCATTGCAGGAGGCACAGGTTCAATCCCTGGAAGATCCCCTGGAGGAGGGCATGGCAACTCACTCCAGTATTCTTGCCTGGAGAATCCCATGGACAGAGGAGCCTGGCAGATTATAGTCCAAAGGGTCACAAAGAGTCAGACACCACTGAAGCAGCTGAGCATGCATGCACATGTTGTCATACATATACTATGTTTGTATAAATATTATATGAATATCATATAAATATATAACTAGACAGTATATTTTATGTAAATATACATACATAAAATTTTAAGGATCTGAATGAGTCAGAGCTTTTCCTTGTTTAATTTCCTCTCATATTTTTGTGTCCCATTGAGAGTTAAATCTAAACCACTGTGGCTTCCTGAAAGATCCTATGTAATCTGGTCCCTGAATACCTCTCTGATCTCTGTTCTGATCAGTCTCATCTTGCTCAGTCCTTTCTGCCTACTTTCTTGTTGTTCCTTGTTAAACTTAATTTATTCTTGCCTTGTCTGGACCTAAGTTCTCAATATTTTCTCATAGCTCTTTACCACCTTTTGTTAGGTCTCTGCTTAAAAGTGTTTCTCAAAGGGGCCTATCTGACCATCTCATCTAAAATCAAATTCACACACTTTATTCATTTTCCCTGATCCTGCTTAGTTTTTCTTCATTGAATTTATTATGGAGTTGATGTTCAAACTATTTAACAACTGGGACACCTCCAACACTGACCAGTCAGAAGAGATGTCAGTGGTTACACTTTACTGGGTACCTTCTGACTGAATATCAGTTATAACAACCTTATATTTATTATGTTATATGCTACTCCTTTATTTATATTTCTTTTCTCCTTCCCAGTACAAGCACCAGAGGGCAAGAACATTGTCTTGTACCTGCTATAGTGGGGCTCAGTAAATATTTGTTGAATGAATAAATGAACTGCTAGATATGTTAATTTGATCATAACATTCATACCAAAGATTTTTGCTCTAATACAAATATGGTCTTTGGGATGTATAGGACCTTTGGAAGTCCTTGATCTTGAAGATATCATAAGAATTTTTTTCAGTTTTTAAAGTATGTAAGCAATATAACATGCAGATACAACTACCACTTAAAATTAGCAAAGGTACATATTGTTTTTGTTATGATTAAAAAAAACTACTGTCCAAGTTTAAATCATGTTTGTCTTCATGCCCTGATCCATTTTTTGCCTCCCTCTACCGGAGGGAACCAGTGTTGTAAATTTGGTACACTTCCTTCCAGTCCATATTTTAATACTTTTTATACCAAGCTTGTGTGTTCATAAACAATAATAACCAACAAATCATAGAAGAAATCAAAAAAGGAATCAAAATATTCATAGAAATGAATGAAAATGAAAACACAACAACCCAAAAGCTATAGGACACTGTAAAGGCAGTGCTAAGGGGAAGGTTCATAGCAAAACAGGCTTACCTCAAGAAACAAGAAAAAAGCCAAATAAATGACCTAACTCTACACCTAAAGCAATTAGTGAAGGAAGAAATGAAGAACCCCAGGGTTAGTAGAAGGAAAGAAATCTTAAAAATTAGGGCAGAAATAAATGCAATTTTGATTTGGGGCTTTTAAAATATTACCATCCTGAAAAATCTATCCTGTTACTTACTTTTTTATTCAACCATGTTTTTATAAATTATCCATTTGATCTGTATGATCTTGTCCATTATATTAAAAATGTATATTCTATTGTATAAATACAGTCTTCATTATTTAGGGAATTTAGGAAGTTCTTTTTCTTTTTCTTTTTTTTTTAGTTTTATGTAATTACAGATCACTGAGCAATAAAAATTTTTGTACCCATATCTTGGTGCATATGAGCAAGACTTTTGTTTCATTTTCTTTTTCCCAAGATGTGTACCTGATAGCCAATCTGTTGGTTTATAGAGTATGATATTTTCATAAAAAGCAGTTGGACCCTTTATATTCCTACCAACAAATTATAAGGATTCTCCTAAGTTTTGTCTTGTTTACTAATATGCTTCCTTTTACCATGTGAAAAAATTAAAAGTTGAAAAAAGTTTAAGAAGTCATGTTTCTTTTATTGCCTTAGTTGTCATGATACTCATAGTTTGATTTAATTATCATCACAACTGTAATTAACTTGGGATTTTTAATAGGACTCTATGTACCATGACCTTTGACCGCTCATCTTTTAGAAATTACTTAATAGTAAATCACTTGGACATTGTATGAGCATCATTAATAAATATTCATAGTTATGGATCAATAGGAATAAATATAGGATTTAGAGAAATAAATATTGAGCCAAACTATAAACAAACTTCTTTGACTAAATTTTTATACCTAGGGCAACAAATTTTAAGAGTGATATCTTCCACCTGAATTGAAAAATATACTCTGATCTGTATAACTTATGCAAAAATCACAGTTTAAAATTTTTAAATATTTAGCTATATATAATTTTTTCTCCAAAATCACTGTCTTCATTACTGGACTGTAACAATAGCCTTATAGTGCTTTTAAACTGGAAGTCTCTTTGCTTACTTTGCAAAATGATATATAAATATTGCCTCATCCATCACCAGAATGACTTGTTTCCTAGATGAAAACCTGAGGGTGATGTGTAACTGTAATAAATTTGGACAGCAAGGGACGGGTTCCATTTCCAATTAAAACCGACAGCCAGGATGTTTCCATTTAGGCTGACAGTGTAGGTAGATCAGTACACATTTTGTTCATTTGCCTGTTTGTTTGGGGCAAATTGGGATTGTTTTAGGAGTAAAAACAGTAAAGATTAAAGTTTCAACAGTAAAGATTAAAGAAGTAGCCTCATACTAGTAAGAAAGGGCCAAATGCCCTTTCTGGATAGGAAGTTGCCAGGGTCCTTGGGTCCTGGGCATTTTTAAAAATTAGTTAATTCATTGATTTATTTTTGTTGAAGTAAGTTGATGTGCCATATCGTGTTAGTTTTAGGTGTAAGGGTGTTGTACATATAGAATCCCGGTATTCTGAAGTAGGGGCTTCCCTCATGGCTCAGCTGGTAAAGAATCTGCCTGCCAATGCAGGAGACACAAGACACTTGGGTTTGATCCCTGGGTTGGGAAGATCCCCTTGATTTGGAGATGGCAACCTACTCCAGTATTCTTGCCTGGAAAATTCCATGGACCTAGGAGCCCAGTGGGCTACACCCCCCCCCGCCCCCCGCTGCCCCCCCCACCCCCCCCACACACTCCTAAGTAGAGTTGTCTAGCTTGGGAAAGTGTGTGCCATTAGGGATATTTTATTTAAATTCAATAAATTAAAGGTTCAAGTTCCAACTTAATCAAGTTATTAGATTTCTTTGTTCTGAGCAACAGTTAGATAAAGATATACTTAACACAGTGTTCAGTAAATGTTAATCATCTTTATCATTATGATCATTATTTCTATTGGTAAAAAGTTGAAGTCCTTCTGATTCTCATTTTCTGCTTTGATGGGATCTTCTGAATATTTTCCCTTTAGTTTCCTTTTTGTGAATTGCCTGGCTCTTCCTGATGTTACTAATGGCATCTAATAACTAACTGTGAGGCTCTGGCTCCAAGCCAGGTATTTAAAATCAAAATAATTTCACAACTGTGGTTTTGAAGTAAATGAAATGTATTCTAAATAACACAGTATTAAAATAATTATTCATGGATGCAATGGCATTTGCACTGAGATTATAATGGATCAATGTTTTAACAACTGCACTAGACATGCCTAACAGCAACATAGTGACTCCTTACAAAAACAAAAAATGTTAAAGTAAATAGCTATGAGAAAATAAATAAGAGCTCATTTTATTAATAAAATATTGGAATGGGCTCACTCTGTTGAATCTCATGGAGGCCTAGAAGTGAAAGAGAGAAATTTCAATATGAGAAATGGAAATGCCCAGGTCCTAAATCAACTTTTCTGACTACTGTATTGCCCATTTATTCTCTTCCTCGAAAGCATCCAGTGTATCTCCATCACAGTCCTGATCAACAAGACAAACATTTTTCATCATTGCATTATTTATAGTAGCCAGGGTAGAATCTAACTTTGTTATCACGAGACTAGAAATCTAATCTCTAACCCCTTTTCCTCATTGGAACTATTTTTAAAGGCAATTTGACAGCAATATTTCTTAGACATGCTACAAATGAGTTATAGTAAGTAGTTATCCTTACCAGTATTTAGCACTTCATTTTGTAATTATTGGTGACTTGTCTGCCTCCACACTAATACTGGAAGCTCCTTGAAGACAAGAAAGGAGCCCTGTTTTCCCTTATATCCCAAGCAATTAGTTTATTGCCTGATACACAGTGGGCCCTTAATATATAGGGGTGGAATGAAGAGTCCTTCTAGCATCTGCTTTCCTGCATCTCTGCTCTCTCCACTTTTACTTTCTTTTTATTGTCCCTTAATAATCTTTCCTGCCACCTCAATTCTTCTTTTCACTATCTTTGCCGTTATTTATGATATCAAAGTGACCTCGTGCAGAATCTGGCAGAAGGTGACCCTTAGGGATATCTTGTGGGAGTATTTAGTTCTTTAACATAGTGCTTTTCCCCCCAGTTAGTTCAATACTCTGAGTGTTAATGGAATTCCTTGTTCTGCAGAGCCCTGTGCAGGGCATTAATGGGAGATAACAATGATAGGCTAGCTTTTGCCTTCAAGCAGCCTTATAAAGTAAACAGCTGTTTACAAAGAGGAAGAAACTAAATACTATGCTAGAGCAATATATAAACAGCTATGGGAGCACAGAGGGAAGCAGCTCATTGAAAATTCAGAGGGATCAATGATAGCTTCATAGAGGAGATGGCCTTTAAGCTGAGCTTTGAGGGAAGAGTAAACTGCTCTGAGATGGAAGAAGAAAGAATGGAAGGACATTCCAGCTTAAGGACACAAGCAAAGCCTTGTCTTTAGCTTTCCTTTTAAACTGATTTCCTTTCATGGATCTATCTCAGCAGTAATAAATGTTATGACTGTGCCATCCATGAATTAATCTAAATTCTGTTCAGCTGTCCTTATGTTTCCCAATACATGATATTGTAACATCATTTTTTTATACCTGTCATATTCTCCTACTCTCTATCAATCATTAAATACAATCATGTAGGTGAAGGTACTTATAAAAGACAAAGTGCTGTATAAAGTGCTATACAAAGATACTATAATTCTTATTACTTATTTATTTGTAAGATCAGTGGTCACAAATCTTAGGTACTTAACAGATCATCTAGAGAGTCAATTCAATAAATATTTATTTTGAAGGCTAACCAAGTAGTTTTGACTAGAAAGATCAAAAGGAACATAGAATTCAAATACAAGCAACTTAACCTGGCCTATGTCTAAAGCTCTGATATTCAGACGGTCTTCTATAATTCAAGCCAAACCTCAGTTTTCCTTCTTTTCCCAAAATACTTAGTTTTCCTTCTCCTAAAATACTGATTTGAGACTATATAATGTTTAATTGGCACATTGGACTATCGGTTTTTACCACTGATTTGCAGTAAAAAACATTTATAAAACTTCTTGAATGCCTTTTTATTTTATTTGGTCTTCAGTGTTCCAGAACAGGTCTTTATAACTCCATGAACTTGCCTACAGCCATCCTTAGAGTGGCATGAATTTATGTATGATCACCAAAAAGATCTTTATTTATTGTATCCATAAATATCAATACATCAATATTGCATTCTTCCCAGTTTATTAAATAGATGGGATATAGAATAAAAATTATATATATATGATTAATTATGATTAGTGTTAAAAGTCCTAGTATCTAGAGTTCAAATTCCAACTTTATTATACTAATAATTCATATATGTATGCGTGCATGTGTGCATGCTCAGTCGTATCTGACTCTTTGTGATCCTATAGACTGTAGCCTACCAGGCTCCTCTGTCCATGGGATTCTCCAGACAAGAATACTGGACTGGGTTGCCATTCCCTCCACCAGGGGCTCTTCCAGACCCAGGGGTCAAACAGGTGTCTCTTGTGTCTCCTGCATTGGCAGGCAGAGTCTTTACCGCTGAGCCACCAAAAAGAACTTAAAAATGGTTTCATACATTTTGATTCATGTTAATAGTAATATATAGATGGCAAGCCCCATCTTACAAATGGGGAAGCTGAGATTTAAAAGAAAGGTTACATGACTTGTTCTCAGTCGCAGTAATAAGTGATAGATGTTAGATTACACATATTTTTAAAATTGTGAACTTTTATTGCATTTCATTCAAAGATTAAAGATTGCATATATTGTACCAAGAACTAAAGGTATAACATGTATGAATTTAATTTTTGAATGAAAGTGTGAATGAAATTTTAAAAAGATGTTAAGTATTTCGGCCTTGAGCTTCCAATTTTTCTCAAAGTCATTCTTTTATCTTTTCATGTTTATGTCTTTTATTAGTTAAGTAAACACTTAGCAAAAGAACATTGCAGTCATTATTGATGCTCCTTAGCTTGGATTGCCACAAAGTTTATGAAAGGCTTCCACAGAAATAATCCTAGACCAAGTTCCTCTGGGCTCCATAGTATTAGAGGCATTGGGCTATTGACAATTGATACCAGAAAAGAACTTTGAGATCTCTGGAGGAAATGTAGCCTGCAGTCTCTCAGTGTAACTAATGGAAGTTTACTATGAAACTAGATTATTCATGTAGTTATAGTCTAAAATGAGCCAGGCTGTTCTCAAATGTTGCTTCTACTGGCCTTTCTTCCTTTTTTTAATGGAAATCCATAATCATCATAGAAAATCATATGTTAGGTTCCTGTTTCCATTTTAGAGAAATGTCGAGGAAAAAAGGACTTCAGCACTAAGTTGTAATGTAATGTCAGGAAGCTCTGCATTCATGTTTATAAGTGTTTATTGATCTATGAAATGAGACACTATGTCCAGGAGAGTATTTTTTGATTATGTAAATTCTATTTCTTTTTATTATTTTGGACAGTTTAAAATCTTTCTCTCTATGGAAACTTGCAGTATCTTTGCCTTAACTTGACATGTCTTTTTGTCTATACCTGTTCATGAACATCTCTGCTCCCTTTAAGCAAAATACAAGTGGAACGACTTTGAAATGATCTTTTCCAAGGTCAACAAAACAATCCCAGTAGTAAATCTGTTTTAAAATAATCCTCTTTTGAATTGCATCCTAGAGGAACATAAGAACAAGCACATTCTGTACTTTTTTTTTTTTTCATGTCTGTAGCAGTTTCTTTGATCTCTCCTGTTTGGCTCAGTCATCCAAACTTTGGACAGGTCTGTCAGGTCTGTCTTGACTATGGAGGGGCGGCTCATAGAAACCACTTAGCAACAAGCTCTCCAGAAATACCTTTAAATCACTGACTCCTTTTTGTGATTTCATGACTTTCTAAAAAATGATCAAATTGGTCACCAATTTCATATGTGCACCATGTTCTTGACAGATTGAAATTTGCCAGAACCATGGCAAAGTCCATATTCAGTCTAGGCTTCTTTTCTTATCAAACTCGTACCCACATTTACTGATACAGTGAAAATAAAAGTATCCATTTTAAACAGTCTAATCTGCACATGTATTATTGGGGCCTGTAGTCTGTGTATCAAACTGTTCTCTTAGATTTTATGAAGAGTAGTGAGGGTATTTTGGAGCTTTTAAAATACATTTTGTTATTTATTTTTGGCTGCGTGCGGGCTTTCTCTAGTTGTGGTGAGTGAGGGCTCCTCTTTAGTTGCGGTGCCCAGGCTCCTCACTGTGGTGGCTTCTCCTGTCGCAGAGCACGGACTCTAGAGGTGAGGACTTTCGTAGTAGCAGCCCTGGGTTTAGTAGTTGCCGTGCATGGGCTTAGTTGCCCTGGCATGTGGGATATTCCCCTTGCAGGGATCGAACCTGTGTCCCCTGCATTGACAGGCAGATTCTTAATTACTGGACCTCCAGGGAAGTCTTTGGGGCTTCTTGATACATAGTGTGCACCATTCTTTTGATAGTGAGATTCTGTGGGGTGTACATTCCTGTAAGGTCTTGACCACCTGGGAGAAGCAAGGTTATACCTGAGCAGGAATTCAAGGAAATTTGGATGGAGACTTACTAGTTCTGATAGGACTAGGGCTTCCTTGGTAGCTCAGCTAGTAGAGAATCTGCCTGCAATTCAGGAGGCCCTGTTTCGATTCCTGGGTCAGGAAGTTCCCCTGGAGAAGGGATAGGCTACCTACTCCAGTATTGGGCTTCCCTGGTGGCTCAGATGGTAAAGAATCCACCTGCAATGTGGGAGACCTAGGTTCGATCCCTGGGTTAGGAAGATCCCCTGGAGGCGGGCATGGCAACCCACTCCAGTATTCTTGCCTGGAGAATCCCCATGGACAGAGGAGCCTGGCGGGCTACAGTCCATGGGGTCGCAAAGAGTCGGACATGACTGAGGGACTAAGCCCAGCCCTTGGCCAAGCTCCAAGATAGCAACATTCTTTTTGCTGCCTATATTTCCCCTGGTCCTTATAGCTCTCCTTTTTATTTATTTTTTGTTTTTTATTTTTATAGCTCTCCTAATGGGTGGCATCCTTTCAGTGCATCAGGAGGGAGTAGGGGACCTCTAATGGCAAAGGCCTTAATAGGAATGATTTATGCTGTTACTCCTTCTAGAAATGTCTGCATTTTTAATAGGATCTCACAAAGGAGTGAATGGCTATATAATAATGCAATTTGACATGGCGAGGTATCTATTTTAGGACAAGGAGTACCTTCTGCTTTTTCTTCTCTCTGATACAATAGCCGAGACACCTTGCACAAGCCTGCTGTATCAGAATTCAATTAGAGAAGCAGAGTGGCAGCAGATACATAAGAATTGCATTGCAAACAATTGGCTTATACATCAACTATGGGGTTAGGCAAGTTCAAAGTCATAAAGCACATTGTCAGGAAAGACATGATAAACTCTCAGGCATGTTCTGAAGCTGCTGTCCAGAGATAGAATTTCTTCTTTAGGGAAACCTTGGTTTTACTGTTAAAGTCTTTCAACTGATGAATGTGGCCCACCCAGATTATCTGGGATAATCTCTCTTACTTTAAAGCCAACTGATTATGGACTTGACTTGTGCTATGCTAAGTTGCTTCAGTGGGTGTCCGACTCTTTGACCCCATGGACTATAGGCCGCCAGCTCCTATGTCCATGGGATTCTCCGGGCAAGGATACTGGAGTCAGTTGCCATACCCTCCTCCAGGGAATCTTCTTGACCCAGGGATCGAACCCTTGTTTCTGGCATCTACATGCATTGGCAAGCGGGTTCTTTACCACTTACCACTAGTGCCAACTGATTACATCTATAAAATACCTTCATAGCAACTCCTAGATTAGTGTTTGAATAATTGGTGGCCATTGCTTAGTGGGTCGACACATTATCACATCTGCTCTTTAGGAACTATGAAAAAAAACATTTTCAAAGTGTTTAGCTACTTAGGTTACTTACATAAATATATCCTTTAAGATCTAAAGGAAGTGATATTGAAAAGATATTAGGACCTAAGCAAGATAAATAAATTACTTCTTTTTTGGGGGGCATGTGTATATCATTCTTCAAAATTCTAATGAGTGAAAAATTTAAGTGCCCAGGAAATATTTTATTTACCCTTATGATCATTTTGTGGATAATGATTTAACAGTATGATTATAATTAGCAGTCTTAATGAATGACAAATCAACTAATTATACACAAAAATTATTGTTACTGATGATACTGGTAAAAAAAGCAATTATTTAAATGGCAGGTATAGTATCATTAAGGTTAATAACCAGATATAAACTAAACATAATTATTGATGTTGATCATCAAAACCAGTTGGAAATGAATTAATTGGATGTATCATTTGGTACCATTTATGTTTTATTTTAAAAGCAGTTATTTATAGGTCAGGTTTAGAAAACATATTTTAATTGATCAAGTTACATTGCTGACCCCCAAATCAAATTTATGTAATGATTTTTCACATCAAAGGGTATATTTGGGCTCACAGTTCTCTTTTCTTTTCTTAGAACTCTTCAATAAGTATAGGATATTAATAGTGGAGCCAGTATTACTTGTAGCACCATACAAATATTTAGTGCCCCAACCCATAATTTAATAAGACAAAATTTAATAGTGTTGAAATGTAGCCTTTAATTGTGATGAAATCAGATTGACTGATCTTATTTTCTTAGTTCCAAACCAGATACCTTTTTCAGCATGACATTTTCTGTATCTCAAATCAATACCACCCTCTGTGCTGTCTTTAATATTTAAAAATATTAATGGCTGAGTTATTGATGTTTAAAATTGCTCAATAAAATTTTAAGTTTTTTTCTTCCTTATTGTACCTATATTTAACTATAAGACTTCCTAGTTTTCTCTGTCCATTCTGTACCAGTTCTGAGTGTTAGACTTATGTTTCTTCTACCTCCCAGCAAACAGCTTTTTCTCCTCTCTCCCTGGCCTTTTACCCTCTTCTCAAAGCCATTGGCAGAAGGCACTGAAAAGAGACTGAAGATTTGGGATTAAGATTTTTCCTCCCTCCAGGTGTCTGGCTGCCTCAAAAGACACTGGGTTCTTTCTGGTCTCAGCAGCTTGCACTGGTCTCCCTCTGTGTGTCCCAGCAGTGGCTCAGAGGCTTCCCGGCTGTCCTGTGCCAGGCCTCCATAGGGCTCTGTGATAACTGTTGTCCTAGCATTAGTCACTTCACATCTGCTACATTTACCATTCTAAATTCCATTTCCCCGGCCTTCATAAACATAACTGCCCATCTACCCTCTGAAGACGCACAGCATTTCCTGAGACTCTGAAGTGATATTAACTAACCTTGCCCTAGTCAATGTGGTTGCTGAACCCTGACTGTGAGCACCACTGATTTTCTAGTATCATATTTGCATTGATACATAGAAATTCTATTATCAATAGCCTGGAATTTGGTGGTTGGAGGGGAAGAGGGATGATGGGTAAGAAACCCAGGAGTCTTTGGACATCAGAACTAAACACTAACTTACTCTTCAGTCTGTTTCCCTTCCTTTACCAACTAGGATAATATATGCTATTCATTTATTTGCTTTAGTTGCTGTGTGCTATTCAGATAACCCTGACTGTAAGGCAAACATCTTATTTGTTTAATCCTCAAACAACTGTATGAGGTAGATATTACTGTCCTTGTTTTACACTTGAGCATTCTGAGACTCAGAGAGGTCAGACTGGGGTGGAATCCATCCCAAATTCTGAAACCTCTACTCTGCAAAGGGAAATTTTAGAGACCCTATAATAATATATTAACAACTATCAGTATTCTTGCCTGGAGAACCCCGTGGACAGAGGAACCTGGCGGGCTATAGTCCATAGAGTTGCAAAGAGTTGGACACAACTGAAGCCACTTAGCATATACATCTTCTGTTGAGCACCTGCTATGTGCCAGGACTGTTGTAAGAATTTTTAAAACTATTAACTCACATCAGCTCTAATAGCTATGTGCTCTTATTGACCCATTTTTAAACGAGGAGGGTGGGGCACAAAAAAGTTATGTGATTACCCAAAGTCACACAACTAGCTTCTTATGTGGTGCAGTGGTAAAGAATCTGCCTGCCAATGCAGGAGACGCAGGTTCCGTCCCTGGATTGGGAAGATCCCTGGAGAAGGAAATGGCAGCCCACTCCAGTATTCTTGCCTAGAAAATTCCATGGACAGCAGAGCCTGGTGGGTTATCGCCCATGCTGTTGAAAAAGAGTCAGACGCTACTGAATGACTGAGCATGTGTGCGTGCACACAGCTAGCAAAAATCTTGTCAGTCTGGTTGTAGATTCTTCATATTTAATCTGTATGCCATAATATATGAAGTAATAATTCCAGAGTCCAAGACATAAAATTCTCTTAACTATACTGTCACTAGGAAAGAAAAATGAACACTCATTGGTTAAGGCATTCTTGAAATGTAAAAATATTGGCTATGCTTTTAGAAGTTGTCTTGAAAGGAAATGCAGTGTTTATGAAATCAAATTGATTAAGGGTTTGTCTTAAATTATAGACTACTTGTCCCATTTCCTTGCACTAGGAACTTTCATAAATGTAAATTCACTAATTTATACTTGAAAAAAAAACAAAAAAAAAAGCTTAGCATTTTAAAAAGCAATAAGTGCTTTGTTGAATGTTTATGGTGTGTGAAAATAATTTTTTTTTGCAATCTCTACAGTAAAGAATTGAGTAGTACCCTTCTGCATTCTATGCACTGTGAACTTGATTTTTGAGGACTACTGCCTCTTTTAGAGAAATTACCTCATTCTGAACAGAGGACGTTTCTGTTTCTGGATTGCTGTGAGATTGGTACAGGAGAGTTCCATAATAAATTAACTGGTCCCCAAGAACATCATAATGACTCTGTAGTAGCAACTGTAATTATATTTTACTTCCAAGCCATTATATGGTATTTGTCAAAGAAATCAAGTAGCAGTGCTTCAAAGACTTATTGAGATATACCCAGCCAGGATGCATTTCTTTTTTCAGTGTACCTTAAAACCTCTTCATGATTCTCTATTCTAGAAATCTTTTTCATTTTATGCTTTATTCCTTTTTCGCTTTATGCTCTTGTTTTTATTTCTAGGATTGGATACAGTCTCGTCTAGGATACAGAAAGACTTGTGATTCTTTAGAAATACCAATTTCAAAGCCCTGGTTGAAAGGGATTGGTGTTTCTCTTTTTCAGTAATAGATAAGTTGAGTAAGCTGGCACTTTTTTTTTAACCTGGGACAGGGAGGAAGTAAACCTGTGAGCCAAAGCTTCTTTGACTGCAAAATAAGACCCACAACACTTAGCTCTGCCTGAAATTTTAGGTGCTAAACCCAGCACCCTTCAATAATGCCCTGGCATACCTGACACCTTAGAAACGAAGGTTTTACAGCTCTCTGGATGTTCGGGAAGACTATACCCATCTATTGAAAGCAGTGTGAGGTGTTTAAGAAGTTCTTATTTAGAGCAGTGAAAAACACTGAGAAAAAAATTGTAACCTTTTATTCTTGTCCACCATTCTGAGAGAGATAAGCAAACCTTAAACCTCAAAAGATTTTGCGAAGAGAAGTCTTCAGTGCCACATGGAATGTTTATTCTGTTAGTCCTGGAAGAAAGATTTGAGTTTTAGAGTTCCATTTCTTTAAGTAATTTAAATGCCATTCTAATTCCTTCAGAACTTTCTGATCTTGACTAATCAATGCATTATACTAGTGAATACTACACTTGGAAGAGGAAAATTGAGTCCTGTTCAGGATTATGTGGCATAAAAAGTAGTATGTATTGTATGCCACTACAGAAAGACATGTCAGAATTGTTTCTATTTTATATTGAGATTTTATTCTTCTGAACAAACAGAAACTATAGTTTTAGTCCAGTCACCAAAACAGTACTTGAGTAGTATCTGGGTTTGAATCATCTATAATTACTTAATATTGGCATTTATTGAACATTTCATGCCACATTTTATTTCTACTCTTCATTAAACCCTATGAGGTATCTATCATTATTCCCAACTTATAGATGATAAAAATGGATCAAATTTATCCAGGGACACACTGTTGTTTGAGCTGAATTTACTGTGAAATCTAACATTTTTGGTTGGATGTTTGCCTAGTAGTTTATTGTGCTAAAATATGCATGTATTCTTGCTTGTGTATGTGTGTATGTGTTAGTCACTCAGTCGTGTCCAATCCTTTGCGACTCCATGGACTGTAGCCCACCAGGCTCCTCTGTCCATGGAATTCTCCAGGCAGGAATACTGGAGTAGGTTGCCATTTCTTTCTCCAGGGGAGCTTCCTGACCCAGAGATTGAACCCAGGTCTCCTGCATTGCAAGCAGTTTCTTTACCGTTTGCACCACCAGGGAAGTTCTTCCTTACTTTCTTAATTATTTGCTTTCTCATTCCTCTCCTTCTTCCTGACCATTTTTCAGAAGGCTTTTAGTTCTCTGTAGAAGCTATAAGTCTATTTTATTAATAAAGCTTTTCTTAGCCATCTCCCACCCTCCCTGCAAGCCTGATTTTTATGACCTTCCAAAGTGCTCCCATAATAACATCCTGTCTATGCCTATGATAGCACTTACTCCACCGTACCATGATCTCCTGTTTGTTTGTGCACTTCACCTAAGAGAGCAAGGATCTCATTCTGTAATTTACATTAGAACTTCCTGGGGTGTTTTAAAGAGATGCTCATATTTGAGACCTTACTGTTGGAGATGAAGTTCAGATTAGTTTAAGTGCCTCGGTGATTTTTTTAAGTTTTTAATTGGAGAGTAATTGCTTAACAATATTGTGTTGCTTTCTTCCATGCATAGACATGAATCAGCCATCAGTATACCTATGTCCCCTCCCTTTTGAACCTCCCTCCTACTTTTCACCCCTCTAGGTCGTTACAGAGCACCGAACACAGAGAGCTCAAATCAGGTGCTCTGTGCCCAGGTTATTTTGATGCAAGTTCAAAATTGAGAAGTAAAGATTAACCTATAAATTCTTCAATGGCGAGGATAATTCAACCATATTTTCAAAATTTAGTACCATCCCTGATATTTAATAGATAATAAATAGTGGTTGGTTGAATGAATGAAATGCTGACTTACTATGATGTTTGCAATATAAATATTTATTTATTTGATTAGTGGATGGTTGATGGATGCATGAGTGTTGGAATATCTTTGAATATTTAAGAATAATACCAGCTTCAAATTCAGCTAGTGCTTTCTGATTTTCAGAACTAAGCTGTGTTGTGTAGCACACTGGCTCTTCTAGGATGCTTCCTGTGAGCTCCAAGTTCTAGAAAAGTAGTTTATCAGGGTGAATGAAGTGCGGCCATAGTGCAATCAGAATGTGAGGTTTCTTTGCAACTCTGTCCTGGGATCTGAAGGACCTTTAGTTACTGATGTGTTATATCCTGTGTGAGTTCTGTGTCAGAAAGCAAGAGGCATTTTAGAATTCAGCAACCTGCAGAGCGATCCTGGCCCCAGCACACAGCAGACTACTGCCTTGGGCAACTTAATAGGAGAAATTGATTGTTACCCTAGGTAGCCATCAGGATATTACTAGATTTCTTAGAGTCATAAGAACATTAAGTGGGATTTCCAGGACTGTAATGTATCCTTCAGGTCTCATTTCAATGGCAATCAATGCTCATAGTCCTTCCAGGGCACGGAAAACATTCTGGTATATTAATGAAACTGAGGTACTGTTTTTCCCTTTGCTTTCTGTTTGTTTGTTTGTTTTTTTTCCTCCTAAGAAAGTTAGGCAGGTTAACAAGACAGATGTCTTCTATGAGAACCTGTTACATAATTTGAAACAAAAGGCCAGTCTGTAATAATTGTAGGGTGTTGGGGGACAGTGAGTAAACTTACTTGAAAAAGATCAATCATAGAAATTCTTTAGGGGCACCATATTTCACCTTGGCATGCAGATTCCAAACTCATTTACCATATGCTTGGTAGGAACCACATGCATTCAATAGTTCTAAGGCCAGTTTTGTAAAGATTCATAAATTTGTCAATTGGTTAGTCTCTGCACAGGATCATAAGTAATTTTACTGTTGACAAGTACAGATTCTTGCTGGGGGCAGTTTGAAATTAAAGTCAGCAATCCAGGACTGGATGCTGGATCAATAGATACTTATTGAGGGCCCACTATTTTCAAGGCTAGGCACTTAGAGGGGAAGGAAGCAAACTAAGCCATGGATGCTACCCTCAAGGAACTTCCTGTTGGGTGGGAAAAGTGTAGCTTTTAATTGTAAAATTAAGTCTTATTGCAAAGAAATGAATGGTTTATGGAGAAACACAACGGTAGGAGAACGATTTCTCAAAATTTAAGTGGTTGCCCATTCCCTATGGATGACCTTTTGTTCCTATGTAGCTGCTATCAACCACTCTTTTGATAAGGGAGGTGCTGTAAAAAATATGATGTATACATTATTTCCTTCTGAAATTAAAATAAAAATCACTATGCATTTCCATAGACTTGAAAAACATGCTTTTACTGTAAGTATCTGATGTTTTGGAGAAAGAATTTCACTGAATTAATCCTTATAAATAACAGAGTTATATGGATCCTCAACTAAGGAATTCAAAGATTGCCTATGCTTAGCGTGGTTATGATTTAACGACTTAACGATTTTTCCAATTTACAATGGTACAAAAACGTTGCATACTCTGGAAGCAACCTAAATGTCCATTGGCGAATGAATGGATAAGGAAGTTATGATACATATAAACAATGGAATATTACTTAGCTATAAAAAGGAACACATTTGAGTCAGTTCTAATGAAGTTGGTGAACCTGGAGCCTGTTACACAGAGTGAAGTAAGTCAGAAAGAGAAAGATAAATATCATATATAAATGCATATATATGGGATCTAGAAAGATAGTACTGATGATCCTATGTGCAGGGCAGCAAAGGCGACATAGACATAAAGAAAAGACTTTTGGACACAGTGGGAGAAGGAGAGGGTGAGATTTGATTTGAGAGAATAGCATTGAAACATATATATTACCATATGTAAAATAGATAGCCAGTGGCAGTTTGATGTATGATGCAGGGAACCCAAAGCCAGTGCTCTGTGACAACCTGGAGAGATGGGGTGGGGAGGGAAGTGGCAGGGGGGTTCAGGAAGCAGGGGACACATGTATGTCTGTGGCTGATTCTTGTTGATGTATGGCAGAGGTCATCACAGTATTGTAAATTATCTGCCAATTAAAAAAAAAAAGCAATATATACTCAGTAGAAGCCATAATTCAAATTTTGAAGTTTTCTATTTTCCCAGCTGGTGATGTGAGGTAGGATGCTCTCCTGTGATGCTGCGCTGTGGCAGGAGCCGCAGCTTACAGTCAGCCACATGATCACAAGGTGAACAACCGATACTTTTGTAACCATCCCATATCCATGCAACCATTCTGTTTGTCTCCTTCAGTATAGTATTCAATAAATTACATGAAACATTCAACACTTTATTATAAAATAGGCTTGTGTTAGATGATTTTGTCCAACTGTAGGCTAAATGTAGGGCTTCCTAGGTGGTCAAGCAGTAAAGAATTCACCTGCCAAGCAGGAGATATGGATTCGATCCCTGGGTTGGGAAGATCCCCTGGAGAAGGAAAATGGCAACCCACTCCAGTATTCTTGCCTGGGAAATCCCATGGACAGAGGAGCCTGGTGGCCTGCAGTCCATGTGGTCATGAAAGAGTCGAACACAACTTAGCGACTAAACAGCAACAACAGGCTAAATATAAGTTCTCTGAGCATATTTATGATAGGCTAGGACAAGACCCTGAGGCTGGGAGGGATTGGGGGCAGGAGGAGAAGGGAACAACAGAGGATGAGATGGCTGGATGGCATCACCATCTCGATGGACATGGGTTTGAGTAGACTCCAGGAGTCGGTGATGGACAGGGAGGCCTGGCATGCTGCGATTCATGGGGTCGCAGAGTCAGACACGACTGAGCGACTGAACTGACTGACTGACTGAGGCTAAGCTCTGATGTACGTTAGGTGTGTTACGTGCATTTTGAACTTACGTCATTTTCAGCTTACAGTGGGTTTATCAGGACGTAGTTTGTTGTTTAGGCACTAAGCCATGTCTGACCTTTTTGTGACCCCCGTGGACTGTAGTCTGCCAGGCTTTTCTGTCCATGGGATTTCCTGGGCAAAGATACTGGAGGACATAACCTCATTGTAAATTGCAGAAGATCCATACTCATTTGTTTATCAAAGTACAAATCTTAACATCACCATTATGTGCTTTAACTGACAGGAATGAACTATATGTGCTCTTATTGTAAGGTTTAAGGATCTTATCTGAATTGGGGTACATTGAAAATTTGCAGGTTAAATACAGTGCTGCATTGCATTAGGGAATTTACTAAAATGAGTAAACAGAGTATACATTTTCACAATCTCTATTTACAAAGGTTTCTGAGTTTGATCTACCATATCCAGTTTACCCAAAATGCTGCCATTTCCTCCTAACTGGTTCTTTCATCCAATCCTTATTGCCATTTGCTTTGTTTGGTGCCTTTTCACCTCTAATTTGAACAAATGTACATAGTCTTAAAGCAGAGTTTCTCAACCTTAGCACAAGTGACGTTTTGGGCTGGATAGTTCCTTATTGTAGGTAGCTGTTCTGTTCATTATAGAGTGTTGAGCAGCATCCCTGGCCTCTGTTTACTAAATACCAGTAGCACACACCTCCAGTTTGTGACAAACAAAAATATCTCCCGACACTGTTAAATGTTCTTGGGGCAAAACTGCCCCAGTTGAGAACCTGTTGTCTAAGGCAGTGTCCTAAATTTTCTTCCTCAGTCTCACCTCTGTTCATGATGGTTGCCATTTTAATGGTTCTAAGCCTTGCTTTTATTATGTCACTTCTATGCCCCTAAACTTCCAATGACTTTTTACCCTAGTATTCAGACCTTTATTATCCTCATCCCAGTCTTTTTTGTTTCATTTTTAACAAAGTACTAATGCACATGTTAACCAATTGCACCGATGGAATGAAAAGCAAGTCTCCTGCTCTGCTTCTCTCTTTTCTCATCCAAGAGGCAACTTTAAAAACAATCTCTGCTTTACTTCTAGTAGTTTTCTCCATAGCTCTAGATATAGTCATAGTTCTATTTATTTGACTTATCAATTTTAAGCAATATCTATTGGATCTCATTTGAAGTTGGTATTGTAGCTCAGTTATATAATTTGCCATTTTCCCTCCCTTCTTTCCATATTTTGACATTTAGGTAATTATTTATATTCATATATAGTTGTACTTCCTGGTGGCTCAGTTGATAAAGAATCCACTGTCAGTTCAGGAGACACAGTTTTGATCCCTGGGTCGTGAAGATCCTCTGGAGTAGGAAATGGCAAACCACTCCAGTATTCTTGCCTGGAAAATTCCATGGATAGAGGAGCCTGGTGGGCTACAGTCCATGGGGTTGCAAAGAGTTGGATATGACTGAGCATGCACACTCAATCGCTCATGGTGTACTTTAAAAAATAATGTATTATTGGTTAGTCAACTTTCAGAGCTACAATTTTGTACCCTCTGAAGCTGAGTGGGACTGGAGACCTGGTTGGCAGTGTAGACATTTTCATTCTGCCTTGCAAATATAAACAAGCTTCTGTACTTTATTTTTAGGTTGACTGTTTAAGTTGAAAGCCGGTAAGCAAATTTTACATTATTATGATTATGCAAATATTTTCAATGCCAGGTCAAGTAGAGAGCTGTGATTTTATTTTCTTCTCCATAGGTCATGATCTTTGCATCACTTGAAGGAGAATGATCTGTGTCATAGCAGATAAAGTCTTTCTTTACCTCTCAATTATGAAAATCATACTATGTTTTACTTTAATTCATAAGTAGCCTGTATCTTTCTTATGAGTTTTTACTTGCCTCATTTCTTATGCTGCTGCTGCTCTTCAATCTCTAAGTCGTGTCCTACTCTTTGCTACTAACTTGGCCTCTTAAGTAAACTAAAGGAGTTGCTCCTATCTGGTAATGCTCACCTCTCAAAAGAGAGGAGCTGTGGTAGGACCAAATGTTGACACTTTATTGCTTATGTTATTTCTGTTCACTTTCCAAGATAGTCACTTGTCCATACCTGACACCAATTGAGCAGGAAATATTCCCTTGACAGCTCCTCCTTCCCCAGCCCTATGCTCCCCACACGGAGGAGTCCCAGGGAAGGTCCTTGAGTGATGGGCTGGATAAAGAGGGGCAGTGAATAAGTAGGACCAATAATACACCCACATTCTGGGGAGATTTCAGAACTTCCTTTCTATTCTTGGTGTTCTGAAAATTTATGATCTATCTAGATGGTTCTTTTATTCACCTGTTGTTCTGAGCACTTGGTGGGTTCTTCCAATTCAAAAGACTCATTCCCTTCTTGTGGGGAAGATTCCTCAATTATCTCTTTAGTAACTCCTTCTTCCTGTTTTCACTCATTCTTCTAGGAATTAAACCACATCAATTGCTTTTATATGCATCTTTTATCTTTTTAGAGCTTCCCTGGTGGCTCAGATGGTAAAGCATCTGCCTGCAATGTGGGAGACCTGGGTTCAATCCCTGGGTCAGGAAGATCCGCTGGAGAAGGAAATGGCAACCCACTCCAGTACTCTTGCCTGGAAAATCCCATGGACGGAGGAGCCTGGCAGGCTGCAGTCCACGGGGTCGCAAAGAGTCAGACGTGACTGAGCGACTTTACTTTCACGCTTCACGTTTCACTTTTTATCTTTTTATTTTTGAAACATGTACTTTATTATTTTAGCTTTGTGTTCTGTGATATTTTTCAAGATGTTTATTTTTAATTAATTTAAAAAATTGGCAATAGCAAATTGTTTTGATTGCTTTTGCTTGTTTTTTTAAACTGAAAATATTCTGTTTTTGTTTTATGAAGATAAAGCATTCTTGAATTTCTCAGTAGATGAACTGGTGTTCTTTTCTGTTTCCTAAATTATCTTCATTTCTCTCAGGCCTTACTTACTGTTCTATTTGTTTATCTTGGTTTTCTTTTCAAGGGTTTCTGACTAGAAGAACTGTGAGGAAGTAAATCTAGTTTGGTGTTAGGAAGTAGCATGTCAGGCACCGACTGTCCCACACGCAAGAATGCAAAGGCTCCACTTTGAGATTCCAGTATCCACACAGGAGCCTTATCTTTGCCCAGTTAACTTAAGGTTCTTTGTAATTCTTTCCACCTACACTCCAGAGAGTGCTTTACATTTTCCTGCCTAAAGACAAGAATATGGATTGATATATACTGTTAGTAACAATATAGGAATTGTATTAAAATGTGTGCTTCTCTTTGAAGAGCCCATTAAGAAATGAAAATGTATTTGCATTTCTATGTGTTTGTGAATTTCACGAAGCTTGTGTTTTATACTGGTAAGGAAAGCTTAGTCAACCCTTTAACTTAGTAGGCATAATAATTAAGCTGGTCTGGCTGCTCTGTGCTCCTTCCCAATGTCAATGTGAATGTTACTTGATTTGATGAAGGGCCCTGGAGCATAAGCTTTCAGTTTTTTTGAAATCTAAAATTAATGGTAATGCTTTTTACGTCAAGAAACATAAACACATATAAACATAAATATGCATTAAACTAAAATGTATACTATATGCAAAGCAATTTTATATTTCCCTTTATGTTTTCAGTTTTTAAAATTCTGATCTAGATTTACAAAACTTGTTTTATGACTCACTAATCATTTCATAGTGTGCAAAACAGTGCTTTAGGATTAAAAAACAGTCCTAAGAATTAAATAAAAATGTACTCTGGGTTTTCAAATAAATGTCACAAAATTCCTTTTCTGAAGTTATTTTCTGTGTTTTTTAACATTTACCATTTTAACATCAGAATCTTATGTGTATTTAACATAACAATTCTTGGCAAATTTGTTATCTGGGTATTTTCTCCAAAACTCAAACTTAGAGGAAAAAAACCAGAACTAAAATGCATGTTGTTCAGTTGCTCAGTTGTGTCTGACTCTTTGCAACCCCATGGACTGCAGCATGCCTCGCTTCCCTGTCCTTCACCATCTCTGGGAGCTTGCTCAAACTCGTGCATAAGTGACCCAATCATTGCCTGGTATGACAATGGATATATTTGGTCATTGTCCTTATTAGGATATTGGGATATTGTATGGTCAATGTTGCTTACTTTTTATGGCGTAGAATTTACAATATATTTCAAATAATTTTCATCAAAAAGGTTTTAGCATTGTTGCTTGGTTTTGGTCCAGTTTTGTATTTTGAAGTCCCCCTAAAGATGGCTAGAAACAAATGGTCCATAGACCACGCTGCAGATGCCCCTCTAGCAGGTGGCTGCTTACGCCTAAAGTTCTCCTCAACGTTTTGCTGAAAAATTGTGTTTCACACTTGGATCAGATTAGTTGAGTGCTCTTTGAGATCGATTAAAATCTGGGACTGACAGAGAAAGGGATCCAACAAAAAACATGAGGCAAGCATAGTTATGTCATACAGAAAAAGAATTCTGTATTCAGAACTGGTGTCTTAGAAAAGTAGAGACACAGCAGTGAATTGTAAATCAAAAACTCGTTTCAGCGAAATAACCCATGACTAAAAAGTAACTGTGAGCCCATCCATGGTTAACATCAATTATGTATTGAGTGAATGAGGGTTTGTTTTCAATTGTAATTTGGGGAATTAATTAAGTAGCTAGGAAGTTGCATAAGGTACACAGTTTTAAGTGGATGCTGTTATACTTCTGAAATTAAGTATTGGTTAACTTGTGTGAAGAGCTTCCCTGGTGGCTCAGACAGTAAAGCATCTGCCTGCAATGCAGGAGAGCTGGGTTCAATCCCTGGGTCGGGAAGATCCCCTGGAGAAGGAAATGGCAACCCACTGCAATACTCTTGCCTGGAAAATCCCATGGACGGAGGAGCCTGGCAGGCTACAGTCCATGGGGTCACGAAGAGTTGGACACAGCTGAGCGACTTCACTTTCACTTTCACTTGTGTGAAAGGGAAAGTAAAATACACCTAGGTAGGTTTTTTTTCTTTTTTTTTCTTCACTGGAGGTTGGAAGAAAGATGACTTTTTAGTTTTCCAGGGCCCTTCCAAAAAAGGTTTGTTGAGGATTCGTTTAAGGAATGGCCACACAAATAATCACAGATGACGGTGTCATATAACTCCATTAACTAGGTGAAGGAAAACAGCAACATTTTCATTTTAATGAGATGTCAGTTCCCTCTCTTGCCATACCATGCATCTTAATGTCCTTGTCTACACTGACTTGGGGCTCCAAATCTCTGTCATTACTTTGCAATCCCTTTCTATAATTTCTTGTGACACAGGATGCTTAAATCCACAAGAAATGTGAGGTGAGGCAGAGAGAATCCTGCCGACTGACTTGCTATATGCAGAACATTCATTTGCATTATTCATTAAATAAGAGCACTGATTTGCATCTCATTCTGGTTGTCTCCTTTAGGTAAAAAAATACTGGAGAACTCTGCATGTTCTCCCAGTTTTTATATTAATAAAAATTATTAGAGGAATTAAGCTTGATTGCTGTCCTAGATTTTGTCCTTCATCATTTGTAGTTTTGCTTAAAAAAAAAACCCACACCCTAAACACTCCTAAATCCCCAAACCAATATACATTTTCCCTTTTCTGTTTAAAATATTTGAAGCTTTAACATTTGATGAAAGATCTGAATACATAAATATATTTTATTGAAATGCAAAATGAGACATTTATTTATGATCCATATCTTATGTTAGGAATGGGAAGGAGGTGGGGGTGGAAGAAAAAGTATAGGCACAAGTACATCTCCCTAAATCTCATTTTAGAGAAATTTCCTAGCAACAGAAACATGCCACAGATTAGAAGATACTGCTGGTAATAAATTCTTCCCATTTTGGTGGTCAAATCCATTTGATGAAATTTTGCTTTTTATTTTCTCTTCAGAAGCAGTGACCAATTAAGACTATACTTTCAGGCAAGCTATAGCCCCATCATTATCAAAAATGTACTCATTGATATTTTACTAAGTGGGTAGAGGTCTGGGTTGGTCTTGAGTTCTGGTTAAGTACAAGAAAAATTTTTTAAAATTCTTCTTTTCTTGGTCTGTAGTCTCAATTCCCCAAGGTCATAGTAAACTTCCCAGCACTTGCCAGTTCCTTGTCACTGGTGTTGTAGGGCTTTATTTATGTCCTCTGGAAATTCTCTGGGATTCTGAGGAATGAAGCTCTACAGGAGGCTCTGATCTGCAGTCACGTGTTCAATTTGAACCACTGGTGCATTGACAAAGGAGAAGCAGGACATCATGTGGATAGCAGCCCTCTTTATCCTTCTCAAGAGAAAAGGGAGCAGAAGAGTCACGGATAATTCTTCTGCCTGCTGATTTGTTGCAGTTCGGTTGCCCCCGAATAAATGATGGTATTCTATTGAAGGTTGCATTGAATCTAGTGGTCATGGATCAATCACAGCATCCAAAATGAATAGAATTCCTTTGTTATTAAGGTGACATTGTGACTAGAAACATGGGGTGTGACAGACTGGGATGGTTTGTCTCAGAGATTTTACACAAATTGCACGTTGTTTCATTAACACAGGTGACAGAAGATGGAATTGATTCTTTTGCTCTACTTTTTCGTATAACCCAAAGGCTTTAAGTTCACTTGTGGAAGGAGGTCATCGCAAACATTTATTATCCTTGTTCCTGGGACACTCCCTCACACAACTGCTGTTCATTCTTGTCTGGTTCCTGTGATTAATGTTGTGATGCAAAGCAATTACCTCTTTATGGCCAACTCTGGCATATTGCAATGTTTAAGGGTTTTTGGCATCCCCTAAAGGAACACCATTTTTTAAAATAGTCCTCATTTGCGTCATACTGACTCTGGAATTCAATCCAAGATTTGATTTTTGGCCAATGACCAAAAAGGTCAGTGATCAGTTAGGTCAACTTCAAATTCTGTTTTTATTGCAAGTTCAGTTCAGTTCAGTCACTCAGGCATGTCTGACTCTTTGTGACCCCATGAATCGCAGCACACCAGGCCTCCCTGTCCATCACCAACTACCAGAGTCTACCCAAACCCATGTCCATTGAGTCAGTGATGCCATCCAGCCATCTCAACCTCTGTCATCCCCTTCTCCTCCTGCCCCCAATCCTTCCCAGCATTAGGGTCTTTTCCAATGAATCAACTCTTCTCATGAGGTGGCCAAAGTATTGGAGTTTCAGCTTCAACATCAGTCCTTCCAATGAATACTCAGGACTGGTCTCCTTTAAGATGGACTGGTTTGATCTTCTCTTGCAGTCCAAGGGACCCAAAAAGGTCAGTGACCAGTTAGGTCAACTTCAAATTCTGTTTTTATTGCAAGAGTGATTGTTTAAAGATATTTTTTACCTCAAGCATTCAATTTTTTAAAATAATGAAGTTCCTTTCACTTATTTAATTAGGACCACATGGTGACCTTTCAAAGTAACAAATATTAATATTAAAAATTTGGGGCAGCTATGTTCAGTTGTATCAATTTTGGGTGATTATACTATTTGCAGGACATCAGTCTTTTGTTTTCTTAAATGTCATAATCAGCTCATAATGCCATGCTTTATATATAAAAAAAGTCACTGCTGAGCTATTTCCATTATAGAAGTCTTATGGTGGTTTTGGAATCCTGAATGAACTGAAGAGATTACATCTGAATGTCTCATACACTTTCAAAAATAACATGGCCAAAAGACAACTGTAATTTCCCATCTTCCTTACCTCTTCCCCCCATCCCCCTGAAACTATTACTGATCATCTCAACAAGTGGTATTACCTTTCCCCATTGGACTAGGCCAAAATCTAGAAGTCATCCTTGATCCCCTCGTACTCTCATGCTTGTGATCGGATTACTATTGCTCTATCGCAAACTACCTCAAGACTCAGTGGCACAAAGTGAAGAAAGTGTATGTATATGTATGGGAAAGATATTGTTGTGTTATAAGTATGTGTATGGGAAAGATATTGTTGTACCCATCTTTGATAAATGCTATCAACCCCTGTTCACCTTCTGTCCACAACTATTCACATCCTTTCCACATGCAAAAAGACACCAGATACCTCCCTCAAAATTCCCAGAGTCTCATCTTATTGCTTGAAGTCTGTGATGTTGTCATCCAGATCAGATCCAGGTGCCAAGGAGCATCTGTGGGTGTGGTTCTTCTAGCATGTTTCTCCTCAATCTCGGAAGAGCTATGGGTAAAAGATTCCAATTATCTTTCTCTCTTTCTCCTGTATGATCAACATGTAGGGGGGGTCAAGCTTAGGATGGCCACTACAAGCATGCCCATTTTTAAAAAGGGGGAGGGGGAGGAGAATGAGAGGCCCACAAGCTGTCACCATTCAATGATGGTTCTGAAATTCAGTTGGACACATCTTGTTGGTTTCTTGATAAGAGCTCATATCTGTCCCTAAGCAGTTGTTTTCTCTAGCTGTAAAATCTACCTTTCCTAGTGTTTGGCTTCACTCCCTGAGTTGTTATTCTGCCTTTTCCATAAGAAATAACCCACATTTGCAGCTGACTAGGTGATGCTAGTCATAAAGAACCCAGCTGCCAGTGCAGGAGACACAGGGGATGCGGGTTCCGGTTCGATTGCTGGGTCAGAAAGATCCCCTGAGGAGGACATGGCAACCCACTCCGGTTGGAGAATCCCATGGACAGAGGAGCCTAGTGGGCTATAGTCCATAGGGTTGCAAAGAATCGGACACGACTGAGGTGTCTTAGCTTGCAAGTTTTCTCTTACTGCCTCTTGCCCAAGTAGGTCATGGGTCCAAAGACCCTACCCCCTTCATTTTATCATGTATCTCCAGCTCTTTAGGTCCAAGGTGATGCAGTTATCTTTAATGCTTTCGGGCTTTCTGTATATCAAGCCACATTAGACAAAAGACACCCCTGAAATCTCTTCAGTATCTGTAGGACACAATCCTTAAGAGTCTGGGTGCCCACTGTTTAAAAAGGCCTGCCCTTAAATCCAGAAGGCCTTGTGTGTACTTGAAAGGTTTATGAGGCACCGTCTTAAATCTTTCTGAAGGTTTAATGAAAGATTTTACAGTTGCCGTCTTTTCTTCATCCTAATGTTGGAGACATTTTCCTAACAAGCCAGGATTTGATCTTTGCACTGAAGCCCTATCTCACTTTGAGAATCTTCTGTGGAGAAATACTGAATGAACATTTTTTTATTAAAAAGCCCAGAAAGACCTTTTATATTTCTGTTCAAGTTTATTTGAAAGCTAAGTGGTTCCTTTTTCTTTTTATCTGTCTCTCTTACACATGGCTAAAAGAAACAGATTAGCACTTTTAGTATTCTAAGAAATGTCCTTAGCCAAATCTGCCAGTTTATTAAGCATATTTTTTATTTTCTAGTAAATGCAGCCATAGGGTTGCCCAACTTTCTGCCACTGTATAGCAAAGGACAGTTGTTGTTTTTTTTTTTTTTCTTTTTGCCTAGCTTCCAATAACAGTTTCTTCCTTTTCATCCAAGCTTTCACCAAAGTCTCCTTAAAGGCCTTTCTAGCTTTCACTGACTATCTTCACTGGCTTAACTAGGTTTCGCTTACCTTCATCACCTGTCTTTTTAGGGTCCTTTGAGCTTTTTCCCACAGTCCAATTCCAAAGCCAGGGCCACATGTTTTAGGCTTTTTACATGTCTGAACTCCAACTTTCTATTTTACTTGCTATTTTTGCATAAGCAACCACTACATGATTTAGTGGCACAGATTATCTTTTTATTATGTGTGCAGATTCTGTGGATCAGGAGTTTAGACAAAGTACAATAAGGATGGCTTGTTTCCGTTCTAAAATTTCTAGGATCTGAGTTGGTAGGACTCAGCAGCTGGGGGGGTCAATTTGATAGCTGGAGCCAGAATTATCTCAGGGTGTCTTCATTTGTGTGTCTGGCAGTCGATGCTGACCATCAGTAGTCCAACCTCAGCTTGGATGTTTGGTGAAGTACCTTCATGTGGCCTCTCTGTGTGGCCTGGGCTTTCTCCCTGTGTGATGGACTCAGAGTAGCTGAATTTACTACACTGAAACTCAGACGCGTCAAGGGTCATAGCATACAAAGTGTGTATTTGTTTCCTGTTGCTGCTATAACAACATGCCCCAAACTGGGTGGCTGAAAACAGAAATTTATTATCTCACAGTTCTGGAGCCTGGAAGTCTGAAATAAAGGGGTTGGCATGGCCATACTGCTTCTGAAGGCTCTAGGAAAGAGTCCTGCCTTTCCTCTTCCTAGCTTCTGAAGGTTGTTACCAGTCTTTCACGTTACCTATCTTTCAGCTGCATCCCTCTAATTTCTGCCTCAGTTTTCACATGGACTTCTGCCCTCTGTATCTGTATGTCCTCTGCTCTTTGTATAAGGACATGAGTTAGTTATATTGAAATTAGGGTTCACTCCAATCTACCATGTCCTTAATTTGACTAATTGCCACTACAGAGACCCTACTTCTAAACAAGGCCACTTTCTGACATTTCATAGGACACTGTTCAACCCAGTATAAGTTGGAAACTGCACTGTCTCTATAACTTAGCCTTGGAAGGCTATGTAGGGTCGTTTGCACTGTGCTTCGTTTGGTTGCAGCAGTCACAATCAGGCCCTGGTATAACAGGAGCAGAGTTAGATTCTACTTATTGATGGAGGACTTTCAGGGTCACAGTGTAGAAGAATTTGTGCTATAAAATATGTTTTTGTGTTCATCCTTGAAAAATGCAGTCTGCCACACCCTTATCCAGTTCGTGACCAAATTCTATTGATTCTGCCTCCAAAATATATCTCACATCTGTTCCCTTACTTCCTTTGCCACCCACTCATGCAAATAATTTCTCATCTGAATTATTGCATTAAACTCTTATCCGATCTTTCTGTACCTACTTTTGCCTCTTCTAACCTTTTTACCACCAAGCTGCAAGAAAAGAGGTATTAAAACTATAAATTTACTCATATCACTCTGTTTAAATCTCTTTGGAGGCTTCCAATTGCTTGTATGGTCTTCCCTGGTGGCTCAGATGGTAAAGAATCTGACTATAATGCAGGAGACCTGGATTCAATCCCTGGGTTGGGAAGATCCCCTGGAGAAGGGAATAGCAACCCACTCCAGCATTCTTGCCTGGAGAATGCCATGGACAGAGGAGCCTGATGAGCTACAGTCCATGGGGTTGCAAAGAGTGGGACACGACTGAGCGATTAAAACACACATACGTAAAATTGCATGTATGATACAATGTAGATGACTCCCAAAAGCTGAAGAGGCCTTGCAAAATCTGTCTTTCCGGCTGTCTCGATGAAAAGGCATGCCACCTTTTTCTTCTTCATGTACTTGTCTCTGGTCACTCAGGCCTTTGACAGCTCTTGGATCAACCCAATCATGTTTGCATCTTAAAGACTTTGCACTTATACTTTCTTCTGCCTGGAAATCTCTTTCTTTGGTTCATTAGGCTCACATTTTACATATTCTATGTTTTATATTAAATGCTACCACTTTAATAATAATGATAATAAAAATTATAGCTAACATTCTTTTGAGTTAGCTTAAAACATTTTTCAGACCTTAGAGCTAATCATTGTATCTGGATTATTTTTAAAAATCTCCATAACACCTGGTGAAAGAGGTTCTATTATCATTCTTATTTTATAGGTAAGAAAGCTGAGGCTTAGAGATTTTATATGATGCTCCCAAAATCATACTACCTTGTGCTGTATAATACATACCATGTACTAGAGTTCAGAATTCTACTTCAAGATTGTCCGACTCCAGAGACTGCCCTTTCAACCACTAGACCCTGCTGCCTCTACAGGAAACCTCATTATGTACTTTATTCTTAGTCATAACACTTATTTCTTTTCTTCATTTTGTTGATCACTCTCTGTAGTTTAAAATATGTGTATATATATATTAATGTATATATTTATTTATTGCTTATCTTTCCAACTAGTATTAAATAATTTTTGTTATTCATAGCTCTGTCTCACCACCCACAAAGTACATGGCACATGGTAGATAATTAGTATTTGATGAATAAATGTAGTGGCGTTTTGATAAATATTTAACCACCAGTTTGGGGTGGGGTTGGGGACTGATTGTAGCTTTTTTGAATTTCCATACTCTCACCTCAGAGCTTATTTCAAGCTACAAAGATTGTAACAACTGACTCACAAGATTCCTGAAAATTAAGTTCTAGCGTAGCATTCATTCTAGATGAATGAATGAATGACTGATGTCAAAAACAGAGTAGCTCACCTGCAGTCACTGGTTTTCAAGGGGACAGAGGATGTTCTCTCTATACGCTCTTGTGGTTTTAATTCTAAAGAGATCAAACACGTTGGTGAGGGTTCAGAGCATAGTTCCTATTAGAGCTGCAGAAGGGCAGTGAAGAGTTAACATGGCATCTGAAATACTAAATATCTCCACAACAATGTAGTGAGAAACACTGAGACCAGATACTGTCATTTCTTCATCTTTTTTTCACTGCCTCAGGTGTTGGCAAGGACACGTATGATTCAGAAGCAAGGAGAGGATGACTTTGTTTTATCCTTTACAGGGAAAGGATAGCTGGGATTGGAGTAGGAAGGAGTGAAAAGAAAGGAGAAGGGGGAGGGGAGCCATTAATATTTCACGTTAGGTGTAAGAATGTTCAGTTGCAGCTTTGGTTAGGGAGAGAAATTTCCTTGAAAATATTTGTTAGAGTTTTATGCTAAATGATTGTACAGAAGACTGATTTGTGATTGGTCCAATTATTTACCTCTGTATGTAATATGGAGTGACATAGGCATTATTTTTTAAATCACTATATGCCACTCAGCATTGCTGCCAACATTTTATTTGACAGTTAATTATAAAAATACTGTGTGAATTTTTTGATCAACAGTCTCATGCTGGTTAGAATCTAGCAATAGATGTGAATGAATGTGTTGCATTTGGTGGGACTGTATTTATTACATTAGGTTTGAAAGTCTTGGCATCATGTTGGCTGACTATAGAGTGGTAAGAGAAGGTGCTGAGATGCTTAGATGTCTCAGTCATGGCCAGCATATAATGCGTCTCTTATTTAACTGACAAGTCTACACTTTGGCCCCATATCTTTCAGTCCCTTCACACTTTGCATAAGTAATATCTCCTATTATGCACATTCACTCAGGGATTTTGAATGAATAAACTCTACTCTCCTTGCCAGCTCCAGGATCCAGAGTTTTAAAAGTCCATGTGTAATTAATTTTGCTTTAGAATTTTGAGTAACTATCATGAGAAATGCTTTTCTCTTTATTAATTTCCAGGTGTGAGTCTAAAGAAAACAGCAACTGTTTTTCTTAAAATCACATGAATAATATTGGAGCAAGACTGTCTCAGTTGGAGACAAAAACATTATATTTATGTCTCATGGTAATCGATCTGAGAGTTAACGGACCCAGAACCCTCTGGACAGTTCACAAATCCACCTAACAGGGCAGATTTTTGCATTAGGATTCCTGACCTAGCTGAAAAATGTGAAAAATCAGATGCAGCAAAGAGTTCCCTATTGATTACAAATGTGAGGATCAAGAGTAAGTTATGCCATCTAAGGCAGCCTTTATTTAAAATTAAAATAGTCCTTCTTGGTAATCTCATTTTGGTTAGTAGCATGTAAATCAATGACATTTTTAAGAGTATTAATTCCATTACATTTGAGGGTCTTCCTGTGACAGAATAGGCATTGATATACAGTCATATTTTGGGGTGTCTAATTGTGCTCATCTTCTCCTACGAGAACTTCAAAATTGCAACTCACTGCTGAATAGCCATCGACAGGAGAATGTTGGAACCCACCACAAAAAGATACCCCACATCCGAGGGAAAAGGAGAAGCCCCAAGGAGATGGTAGGAGGGGCGAAATCACATTTAGAATCAAACTCCATACCTGCCAGAGATGCTCAGAGGGCTCAGACAAAACCTTATGTGCACCAGGACCCAGAGACCCCACAGAGCCTGAGCCAGACCTGCCTTTGAGTGTTTGAGTGTCTCCTGTGGAGGCCTGCGCCAACAGTGGCCTACCGTGGCGTCAGGGGCTCTGGCTGCAGCAGACCTGGTCACGCCCACATGGCAGGTGGATTCTTTATCAACTGAGCCACAAGGGAAGCCCTGAGCACACATTTATTTTCTTACACATCACTTCCAGCTGTACCAAACTGCTTGAAGTTGTCGATGGATCATGCATTAGTTATTTGTGCTGTTGCACACACTTCTTCCTCTACCCAGAACTCCTGTCGTGTTCACTAACTCCTGTCATTCTTCAAAACTCAGCCCGAAAGTCATACCTCAGAGATGGTTTAGTCCCCTTACTCTGCACCTCCACCCACAGCTGATGGTTTGGTACACTATTGTACGCTGAACTTCTCCAAGGCAATAACCAAGCATTCTTCGATGATTATGTGAAGTGGTCACCAGTGCAAGGAATTCTCTCATTTGAAATCTTTTCCCCTATTTTGCACATTCCTTAATTAATTACAGTAATCCCCACATATCCAAGGAGGATACTTTCCAAGATGCCCAGTGGGTGCCTGAAACCAGGGATAGTACCAAACCCTCACAGATATTGTTTTTTCTGATACATACATACCTATGATAAAGTTTAATTTATAAATTAGGTGTAATAACAAAGAATAATAATAACAAAATAGAACAATTATAACAATATACTATCATAAAAGCTGTGTAAATTTGCTCTATTTTGCTCTCAAAATATCTTATTGAACTGTACTCATCTTTTGTGTGATGATGTGAGATGGTAAAATGCCTCCGTGATGAGATGAAGTGGGGTGAATGATGTAGGCATTGTGACATAACATTAGACTACTACTGACAATATGTCAGAAAGAGGACTATCTGCTTCAGGTAACCCTTGATCATCAAGCCATGATGATGCCCATGGTTGGATGTCAGGAGCAGATGTCAGTGGTTATGGATCCCAGATGGGAAGGAGTGGAAGAGGAAAAGATTTTATCAGACTACTTAGAACAGCATGCAGTTTACAATTTATAAGTTGTTTATTTCTGGAATTTTTCATTATTATTTTCAGACCATGGTTAACTAAACTGGAAAACAAAACCACAGACAAGAGAAGACTATTGTACATCTTAAATCAGAATCTCCTTACAGAAAAATAAATACATGTCAGTTTCCCCAATTTCTCCTAAAACTCTTTCCAGTTAACTCAGGCACATAAGTCAATACTTGTATGTGTTCTTGTTTTTTCTTCCTTCCATTTCTTCATGTCTTTTCATTTGTGAATCATGAGACAGCCCCAGTTATGTCTATGTATGCAAGCCAGCATCTGTAGCCAAGAAAAGAAGATCTAAAATGTTTAAAAGTCCACCAATAGCATCAGTCTGTAACATGTTTTAAAATTTCTAGAAGACTCTGTCAGGTCTCTAATATTTCCATTATCCTCTCCTCAGTCTCAATACAATTTTCTTTACTTCCTATAACACTATTAAAAATAAATAAAAATATATTTCCTATTACTTTCATAATGATTATCAATGACAATATAAAGTTTCTACTGTATTTTTAATTAAATATATGATTCAACTGGAATACAGGTTATGCAGACTTTTATGGGTTGACCTGGAAACTAATAACCATTTGTCAGAGTTCCTGTGGAAAAAAAATGCTTTCCAGATTCTAAATAGCTACCTTACAAACTGTGAGATATAGTCCTTACTCAAGCTGTGGTCTATCTGTATTCAAATCTGTATAGTTTCTCTACAAATTTAAAGAAAATTTACACTTTTCCATATGTGCTTGGGGAAAATGAAAGTTTAGTGAAACATGTGCTTTAGAGTGGTGCAGATTTGGATTTTAATTTCACTGCAACCATTATTTTTTTCTATATTAATGGATAGTTTAAGCCTCAGTTTCCTCATATGTAACATGAAGATAAATACTCCTGTGTGCATGTGTCAGGCAGCTAGTGTTTCCAGATAAAATACAAAGCAGTTAAGTTTGAATTCCATGAAAACAATGCATATTTTTCTGTAAACATTTTAACACATATAATTTTAGTATGAAAATTGTCATTGTTGATCTGAAGCTCAATTTTTAACTGGGCATGCTGTATTAGCTTTTTTTAAGTATGGCAAACCTACAGGAGTGCTAGTCTATCTGTGTGATGCCCGTATATATGTGATACATAAAATGTGGGATTCTTTCTGCAGCCCTTAGCTACAGTGGTCAGCTATGCTGAAACTAAGTAGGTCTCTGCTAGCTTACTGCTACTCCCAAATGCTACCCTCTGCCTCAGCAAATTACGTAGTCACAGAGCCCCACCACTAAACAATCTAATGAGAAATCACAATAGTGGTCATTTTCAGATTTTGTTCTTCACAAACTATGTGGATAGATGAAGTGATTTTCAACACTCAATTTAAAAGTATGATGGCATCTTTGAAGTTCAGCATAATATGTAAGAATGGGTGTGGGTGGGGTCGTGCCCAACTCTTTGCACCCCTATGGACTGTAGCCCACCATGCTCTTCTGTCCGTGGGATTCTCCAGACAAGAATACTGGAAGTAGGTTGCTTTACCCTTCTCTAGGGAAGGATGGGTAGACAGTATTTGAAAATTATCTGCTATTCGATATGGAAGGGACTTAAGAGGCCATCCTAGCCTCTCCTTTTTATACTGACATGGGGCCTGAGCCCCAGAGAGTTCAACAGATTTGCCTGAGCCTGGGCTGGAATTTCAACCCCCTGACTTCAGTCTCAGTAGGATTTTCTCCTACAGAGTTTCTCCTGCAGTGTTTCCTATCTAATTCATTCCGTGACTTATTAGAATATGCTTGTATGCAGTGACAGGGTGCGATCTGTTTCATTTCCTCTGTGTGGCGCCTTGCCCAGGATCCTTTGGAGGTACGGATATAATTGATAATTTGGTGCACCATAGTGTGTAACCATTGCCTTCAAGTTGGCCACTGCATTTTTAATCATAAAATCGTATCTATTAAAATATTTTTTATGCATTACATTGGGTCACATTAAAATGTGATTATTTAAAAATAATGATCTTATTCCGAGACCCTTATAAATAAAACACATTTCTTCCCATTCTTCATGCTACAGTGATACACTGTCGGTATCAAAGGTAGATTATAGTGTAACTTTCATCACTACAGCTTATTTGGTTATTCTTTGTTTTCCATAAAGTAGTAAAATTTAAATTATTCTTAATTCAAATAAATTCTAAAAATGACATCTGTAGAACAATTGGAAATTTGAACATTGGCTTTAAAGTGATGCTAAAAATCATTAATAATTCTTTAGGTGTGATAATGGTATTGTAGTTAAATTTAGGTACATGTGCTGATATGCCTGTGAATGTACTCTTGGATTAGTTTCAAAATTGTACTGTCAGAAGAGGCGAGATTAAGTAGAGAAGAGAAAAAACAAGATTGGCCATGAGATAATTGTTGAAGGTGGATGATAGGTGCAAGGAGGTTTCATTATATTATTCTGTCTGCTTTTGTATATGCTTAAAATTTTCCGTAATAGCAAGTTAAGATTATGTTCCTGATTTCCAGACTCTAGTCTGATTATGAAAGTGAAAGTCACTCCATCATGTCTGACTCTTTGCGACCCCATGGACTGTAACCTGCCAGGCTTTTCTGTCCATGGAATTCTCCAGGCCAGAATACTGGAGTGGGTAGCCATTCCCTTCTCTGGGGGATCTTCCCAACCCAGGGATCAAACCCAGGTCTCCTGCATTGCAGGCAGATTCTTTACCATCTGAGCCACCAGGGAAGCCCTAGTCTGATTATACAGTTTAAATAAAACTGTATATCACTTGAAATCAAAGATTTTAATGCTTGTATTTAATGGACAGAAATAACATTTGCCTTCAAGTCCATTACTTGTTGGCTTTTTATTTTTTTCCCCACTCTTTCTGTTCATTTGATAGAGTCACATATAATAGAACTTAGAACTGGGAACTCAGAGAATCTAATTCTAGCAGGTCTCTCTGCCTTTTGTAATTTGCGTGACCTCAGGCAAGATACTTAATCTCTTTGGGCCTCAGTTTTCTCATTATGCAAAATGAGATCATTGTTCTCTGGTCTCCCGGGGCATTCAGCTCTGAAATTGTTTGACATGATATCACACTCAGGCTTTCCAAATCCACCATTAAGCTGGCTCATGGTGTGTTTAATCTTTATTCTCTCCCTGTTAATGGAGTAATGGACTGTATTCTGGGAACAACTGGTTTTAACATAAAGATACTAGGAATGTGATACAAAATATTGTATGCTTCCTATGCATCTCCTGTGTATGAGTTTATTATTAAATCCTGAAAAGAGCTGATATTTCTATCGATATTACCTAGTGGACAAGTTACAGAAACTATTTCTCACTTTGAAAGTTGAACAATGCTCTTGATGTGGTGTTAATATAAACTCTTTCAAGACTCAGAGGGTTTACTTTCATTTTAGGATTCAAGATTTTAAAAAAATAATACTATATTTACTCTCTATATATAATTTTATTACCTTCAGTTATGTCCCCAGCCTTCTATATGAAGGCTGTTATATTCTCATATAGTAGAACATTGTCCTCTTCACCAGTTTTATTGTTTTCTTTTTTGAACTGTCCCTAATTTTGTAGTATGGCATAATTATGCATATTGTGTTTATACCATTTTTTTCCTAAAGGCAAGACTTTTGAATATGTGAAGTGTAGCCCTAATTCACTGTATTTATAACTTCTACCCAAGAATTCAGTTTCATTGCAGTCATATCATCATTGCAAAACATCTTTTTATGAAAATTATGCATTGGATGCTACTTTATAGTAATGCTAAATATATTATCTGAGTGTCACATCAAAATTCATCCATTCAACAAACGTTTAATGAATGTCTTCTAGGTGTGTTAATTTTGAAAAGAGATCTTGAAGGAAAGAAGGCTCAGAACAAATTACCAGAGGACACAGATTTCCAATTTTAAACTGATTTATTCCTTAGACAATGTTACTAAGAGACACTTAATTATTCATACACACAGTCCTCCTCTTGCACAGATACTTCAAAATTACCATAATTAATTCAGAGTCCCAACTCCAGCCCCCATAGAATGAAGTGACTGTTTCAGTAGAAGCCACCATGGAGTATCACAAAGTCCATTATTATCACTTTTTGGAATAAATCCTTTCTGCTTACTCAATATCTTTACAATAATCCATTTTATCCATCAATAGCCTTCTGAACCAGGATTTGTTTGTTTGGTCTCTGTGAAATTATGATACTTTAATCCAGAGTCTTTCAGGATTGCCTTCTGTTTGACCTTGCTGGAATCATGGGGTTTTTCATCAGTCTGTTGGAATACTTGACATGACAAGTAATAGGATCCATTCCTTCTTTAGTCAGATATACGCTTGAGTAACCACATCAGGTTCCCAGACACTGTTTTTATAATCATTCCTTTTATTCACTCTCATCTTCTAGAGGTGATAGAGTAGGCTTCTTTGTTAACTAACTCATACTTTCATACTTTCATTCGTCCATAAACATTTTTTTTTTTTGAGAATCCACTGTGTGCTAGGTAAATCCAAGAGTGACAAAGATAATGTTAACAACCCCAGTTTTCAAAATAACATATTTTGAAATCTTGGTAGCATATGAGCTAATTATCTGTCTTAAAAGGTTGTCCCTTTTTCATATAAGAATAGATCATGTAGCATATAATATCTTGAGATTGGCTTTGTTAACTTATAATAATGCCTTATGATATTTATGACATGGACATGTATTTAAAACATCTTAATTACAAAAGTTTCAACCCAAATTTAAAATTATTCAATATGTATACACTATTTTTGAAAGAAAAAGATCTTAGATCTCACCCTCTGACCTTCCATTCCCCATTTTCTTGTTGCTGCTGCTGCTGCTGCTGCTGCTGCGTCGCTTCAGTCGTGTCCGACTCTGTGCAACCCCATAGACGGCAGCCCACCAGGCTCCCCCGTCCCTGGGATTCTCCAGGCAAGAACACTGGAGTGGGTTGCCATTTCCTTCTCCAACGCGTGAAAGTGAAAAGTGAAAGTGAAGTCGCTCAGTCGTGCCCTACTTTTGCTACTGTTGTCTAAAATTTGAATTCTACTCTTCAAAACATAGTATTTCTTTGTTTTTGCAAGTAATTTAACTTAGCAAGAAGGTTTGCCAATTCTTCTGATCATTTTTCTCTATATATTTGCATCCTTCCATCTTTCTGCGTTTATTATTACTTTTTAACTGAAATATTTTCCTTAATAATTCTTTCAACAACAGTTCGTGAGTACTGATTTCTCTTAGCCTGTGTCTTTTTTTCTCTATAGCTTTAGAATAGTAGTGTGCTTAGAGATGAAATTTCACATTAATAGTTCTTTTTCTGACCATTTTTAAAGGATATTTTCTATCATTTTAGGTACAGTAGGTATCTATTGTTGCCAATGAAATTATATTGAAAATGTTATGAGTATTTTGTGATGAAGTTTTTTTGGTAGATAATTTTTCTCTCTGGAAGAGTTTTATATATATATATATATATATATATATATATATACACTAAAACACATATATATGTATTATTCATGCAGTTTCAATAAGCTCTATTTAAGTACAGTTTTGTTTTATTTTTAGTTTTTCAGCTTGGCCTTTGGTATATACACTCAATCTAAGGATATCTATTTTTTTCTGAGAATATTTATTTTTTTCTAGGAATTTTTTTTTCTGGTAATATCTATTTTTGTTCAGTTTTGGAAATTTTTACCTATTCCCCTTATTATATGCTTTGAATTCTTTCTTTTTTTGGAGTATGCTTGACAGTCTCAACTGATCTATGTCTCTTAACTGCTTTTTCATATATTTTAAAATGACTTTATCTTTCTGCATTGCTTTTGGGTGAGTCTCTCAATACTGTGTTTTAGTTCACTAATTCTTATCATTGGCTTTCAAGAGTCTAAAGTTTTTCTACTACATAAGCTTTGTTTTAAAAGTTAATATCTCTGTTTTTCATATTCAAGAGTTCTAATCTACTTACTCTTCTTAGCTACTTGTTTGTGTTTTTTATATAGTTTTATTACTCCCCTGTATCTTTCTGAAAATCCTAAACATTTTTATGTTGAAGTTATCAGATGCTCCTGTTACTTTCATTTCATTTGGAATAAGTTTCTTTCCCATTTGTTGATTTCTTTGGTTGGAAATTTTAGCATGAATTTTCATTACATGTTTTAAAATTTTCTTGAGGAGATCTCTAGTCTTTCCCATTCTGTTGTTTTCCTCTATTTCTTTGCATTGATTGCTGAGAAGGCTTTCTTATCTCTCCTGGCAATTCTTTGGAACTCTGCATTCAAATGGGAATATCTTTCTTTTTCTCCTTTGCTTTTCGCTTCTCTTCTTTTCACAGCTATTTGTAAGGCCTCCTCAGACAACCATTTTGCCTTTTTGCATTTCTTTTCCATGGGGATGGTCTTGATCCCTGTCTCCTGTACAATGTCACGAACCTCAGTCCGTAGTTCATCAGGCTCTCTGTCTATCAGATCTAGTCCCTAAATCTATTTCTCACTTCCACTGTATAGTCATAAGAGATTTGATTTAGGCCATACCTGAATGGTCTAGTGGTTATCCCTACTCTTCAGTTTAAGTCTGAATTTGGCAATAAGCAGTTCATGATCTGAGCCACAGTCAGCTCCCGGTCTTGTTTTTGCTGACTGTATAGAGCTTCTCCATCTTTGGCTGCAAAAAATATACTCAATCTGATTTTGGTGTTGACCATCTCGTGATGTCCATGTGATGATGAATATCATCACATGACCATAATCAACACCAGGTTCATGTGGAGCAGAAGAATCATCCAGCTGAGGTCTACTCAAATTTCTTACCTCCACATTTATAAGATATAATAAAATAGTAACTGGATTAAGCCAAAGTTTTAGAGTACATACGTTGTTACACAGCAATAGATAAAGGAAACAATGGCCTTATCTTGAATCTCTTTTCTTGCCTCCTACTCATTTCCCATAATCTCTGTACCTACTCAGCCTGACTGCTGTTTCTGGGATGCTCCATTCCTTCAGTCCAGAAGTAGACTTTAGGTTCCTGTCTGTGTGTGATACTGGATACATGGCAGGTGGAGTCACTAAGCCAAAAGCGTCCTGGCTTCTATGCTTTCCTGGCTTCCTGCTGACTTCTTAGGTCTTCCACTCCATATAGGCACCAGCTTTTATTCCTGGGCCACCTTTCAAACTGGAGGGGAGTCATGCTTGACCATAGTTTCTTGTTTTGTGTGGGCACTTTTAGTTTCAGCTATCACAGGAAAGCTCACTTCCTGGTTATGTTTTCTGTTTTCCAGGCTTCAAGCCCAATAGACTTTCAGATTTAGCCCCATTTACTGTTGTATGTGGGATTCCCTGGTAGCTTAGCTGGTAAAGAGTCCGCCTTCAATGCAGGAGACCCCGATTTGATTCCTGGGTCAAGAAGATCCCCTGGAGAAGGGATAGGCTGCCCACTCCAGTATTCTTGGGCTTCCCTGGTGACTCAGACGGTAAAGAATCTGCCTGCAATGCAGGAGACCTGGGTTTGATCCCTGGGTTGGAAAGATCCCCTGGAGGAGGGCATGGCAACCCACTCCAGTTTTCTTGCCTGGACAATCCCCATGGACAGAGGACTCTGGGGGCTACAGTCCATGGGGTTGCAACTAGACATGGCTGAGCAACTAAATCACAGCACTGTAGTGTATTGTTCATTTCTGACCATAGAGATTTTGCTTGTTTGGGAGGTTGGCCATGTCTCTCATTCATTCTCTTTCTTTTTTATTTTTCCTTTTGTTTATCATGTTCTTTTTGCATTTTTTTTTAAATGAACTTCTTATTTTAGAGTAGGTTTAGATTTACAGAAAAATTGTAAACATGATAGTTTCTGTATATCAGTATCCAGTTTCCATTATTATTAAGAGGTTAAATTTCCTAGATAAATTCTTCAGAATTAATGAAGCAGTATTGGTGATTTAATTATTGAGTAAATTTCAAAATTTACCCAAATTTTCTCAGTTTTTACCTAACATCCTTTCTCAGTTCCAGGATCCCATTCAGGATCCCACATTACATTTAGCTGTCATGTCTCTGTAAGCTCCTTTTGGCTCTATTTCTCAGATTTCTGTTGTTTTTGATGACCTTGACAGTTTGGAGAATCAGTTCAGTTCAGTCGCTCAGTCATGTCCGACTCTTTGTGACCCCATGGACTGAAGCAATCCAGGCTTCCCTGTCCATCACTAACTCCCAGAGCTTGCTCAAACTCATGTTCATTGAGTCAATGATGCCATCCAACCATCTCATCCTCTGTCGTCCCCTTCTCCTCCTGCCCTCAATCTTTCCCAGCATCAGGGTCTTTTCTAGTGGGTCAGTTCTTCCCAACAGGTGGCCAAAGTATTGGAGTTTCAGCTTCAGCATCAGTCCTTCCAGTGAATATTCAGGACTGATTTCCTTTAGGATAGACTGGTTGGATCTCCTTGCAGTCCAAGGGGCTCTCAAGAGTCTTCTCCAACACCACAGTTCAAAAGCATCAATTCTTCAGCACTCAGCTTTCTTTATGGTCCAACTCTCACATCCATACATGACTACTGGAAAAACCATAGCTTTGACTAGACAGATCTTTCTTGACAAAGTAACGTCTCTGCTTTTTAATATGCTATCTAGGTTGGTCATAGCTTTTCTTCCAAGGAGCAAGCATCTTTTAATTTCATAGACACAGTCACCATCTTCAGAGATTTTGGAGTTCTAGAAAATAGTCACTCACTGTTTCCATCGTTTCCCCATCTATTTGCCATGAAGTGATGGGACCGGATACCATGATCTTAGTTTTCTGAATGCTGAGTTTTAAGCCAACTTTTTCACTTTCCTCTTTCATTTTCATCAGGAGGCTCTTTAGTTCCTCTTCGCTTTCTGCCATAAGATTGATGTCATCTGCATACCTAAGGTTATTGATATTTCTCCCAACAATCTTGATTCCAGCTTGTGCTTCACCCAGCTGGGCATTTCACATTATGTACTCTGCATATAAGTTAGATAAACAGGGTGACAATATGGAATCTTGGCGTACTCCTTTCCTGATTTGAAACCAGTCTGTTGTTCCATGTCTAGTTCTAACTGTTGCTTCTTGACCGGCATACTGATTTCTCAGGAGGCAGGTCAGGTGGTCTGGTATTCCCATTTCTTGAAGAATTTTCCACAGTTTGTTGTGCTCCACACAGTCAAAGGCTTTGGCGTAGTCAATAAAGCAGAAGTAGATGTTTTTCTGGCACTCTCTTGCTTTTTCCATGATCCAGAAGATGTTGGCAATTTAATCTCTGGTTCCTCTGCCTTTTCTAAATCCAGCTTGAATATCTGGAAGTTCATGATTCATGTACTGTTGAAGCTTGGGCTTGGAGAATTTTGAGCATTATTTTGCTAGTGTGTGAGATGAGTGCAGTTGTGTGGAGTTTGAGCATTCTTTGGCATTACCTTTCTTTGGGATTGGAATGAAAACTGACCTTTTCCAGTCCTGTGGCCACTGCTGAGTTTTCCAAATTTGCTGGCATATTAAGTGCAGCAGTTTTACAGCATCATCTTTTAGGATTTGAAATAGCTCAATGGAATTCCATCAGCTCCACTAGCTTTGTTCATAGTGATGTTTCTTAAGGCCCACTTGACTTTGCATTCCAGGATGTCTGGCTCTAGGTGAGTGAGCACACCATCATGGTTATCTGGGTCATGAAGATCTTTTTTGTACAGTTCTTCTGTGTATTCTTGCCACCCCTTCTTAATATCATCTGCTTCAGTTAGGTCCATACAGTTTCTGTCCTTTATTGTGCCCATCTTTGTGTGAAATGTTCCCTTGGTATCTCTAATTTTCTTGAAGAGATCTCTGGTCTTTCCCATTCTATTGTTTTCCTCTATTTCTTTGCATTGATCACCTAAGGAGGCTTTCTTATCTCTCCTTGGTATTCTTTGGAACTCTGCATTCAAATGGGTATATTTTTCCTTTTCTGGTTTGAAGAATACTAGTGAGGTATTTGGTAGAATGTCCCTCCATTAAAATTTGCTTGGTGTACTTCTCATTATTAGACTGGGGTTATATGTTTTGGGGAGGAAGATCACAAGGATGAAGTATCACTCTCCTTATATCCTATCAAAGATACCTATATTACTATCAACGTGACTTATCACTGTTATTATTAACCTTGACCATTTGGCTGAAGTAGTGTTTGTCAGATTTCTCTGTTGTAATATTCTTTGATCCCTCTCTTAATACTTCACTCTTTGGAAGAAAGTTATGCATAGTCCATTTTTAAGGAACAGGAATTATGTTTCACTTTCTTAAGGGTGAAATATTTACACAAACTGTTCCAGCTTTGACTACTGGGAGCTCTTGGCACCTGGGTCCCATTGACACTCACCCTTCACTGTATGTGTGTTTGTATGTGTGTGTATGTGTGTGTGTATGTATGTTAGCATCTCTTACTTTCTGCCACCATAGATGCTCTAGGCTCATTTTGTATATTTCCTTCCCTAATACTAGAATCAGCCATTTCCCCAGGCAAACCTATTTCCTTTTATTGGAGGATGGTATTAGAAGTCAAGATCTGGGTGTTAAGATGTGCTTGTTGCTACTGGTATGTTACTGTTTCAAGGCCTTCCCAGCTGATAAAGCAATGAAATTGTCTTCTGTATACTAACCCCTGTTATACACATATGATAACTTTGTATATAGGAAGCCACTTTATCTATATTAGGTTAAACATGAGTTCATACTCATGTCTCCATTTCTAATCTATTACCGCATGAATCATTCTAGCATTGTCCCATTGCTTGTCCATGACCTCCCATTATAGCAGTGAGAAACCCAACTCCCACTATTTGGTATACACTTTCATAATATTTGAATTCTAGAGTATCAGTATAGTTGTTTCAGATATTTGGCATTTCTCTTTACTTCTTTCTTAGCATTTACTCTCTCTGCTTACATTACCTATCTGTTTTTACATGTTGTCTACTTTTTCTATTTAATATAATATAATATAATAATCATAGCTACTTACGTTTCCTGTCTGATAATTCCCTGTCCTATCTGAGTTGGCTTCTAGTACTTCCTTTGTCTCTTCAGACTGTATTTTGCCTTCCTCTTTGGTGTGCCTTGTAATTTTTTGTTGTTGTTGTATTGGATAGTAAGAATTGAGGTGACTACTCCAGTACTCTTGCCTGGAAAATCCCATGGACGGAGGAGCCTGGTGGGCTGCAGTCCATGGGGTCGCTAGGAGTTGGACATGACTGAGCGACTTCACTTTCACTTTTCACTTTCATGCATTGGAGAAGGAAATGGCAACCCACTCCAGTGTTCTTACCTGGAGAATCCCAGGGACGGGAGCCTGGTGGGCTGCCGTCTATGGGGTTGCACAGAGTCAGACGCGACTGACGCGACTTAGCAGCAGCGGCGGCGGCAGTCCTCTGAAGTGATGTGTTAGTCGTTCAGTCATGTCTGATTCTTTGTGACCCATAGACCGACTGTAGCCTGCCAGGCTCCTCTGGGATTCTCCAGGCAACAATACTGGAGTGGATAGACACTCCCTTCTTCAGGGATTTTCCTGACTTAGGGATCAAACCTGGGTTTTCTGCATTGCAGGCAGATTCTTTACCCTATGCGCCACCAGGGGAGCCCAAATAGGCCTTTCGGATGATATTTATATTAATCTGGTTAGGACTTGGACTGTGTTTAATGTTTGCTGTAGCACTAGTTGGGGCTTCCCTTGTGGCTCGGCTGATAAAGAATCCCCCAGCAATGCAGGAGATGTGGGTTCGATCCAGTTACTAGAGGTTTCAAATTCCTTTACTATCCTTGTTTCTGTTTTTCCTCTTGACTTCGGGCTTCCCTAACTGGTCCTCTTTGGAGAGAAGCCCTGTGTTAGAAGTCTTTGAACTATGATCCTCTTTTTTATCAGAGCCCTGTTGGTGTGATGGTAAGGTGTCAGGGAAAGGGTGCTTTCTATAATCTTTAGATGTTGTTTAGTCTCTAAGTCATGTTCAACTCTTTTGCAACCCCATGGACTGTACCCAGTCAGCCTCCTCTGCCCATGATATTTCCCAGGCAAGAATACTGGAGTGGTTGCCATTTCCTTCTCCAGGGAATCTTCCTGACTCAGGGATTAAACCCACATCTCCCACATTGGCAGGCGCATTCTTTACCACTGAGCCACCTGGGAGCTCCAATCTTCTGATTACATCTCTGTCTTTCAGTGGACAACCTTTTGGAACTGTGGCCTTCAGAATTGTTTTCCCCATGGCATAGCTTCCTGCCCATCCCTACCCCTGCTCTGACCTTTTGCTCTGTTCCCTGGCCACAGTGTTCCCAGTCTGTTTCCTCAAAGCCCTCAGGCCTGTCAACTGTGTATTCTCTGTGAGTTATTTTAGGAATTTTGGAGGGGGCTGGAGTGGGTAGAATACCCTTCCAACAGCCAGGATAACACTCTGACATCTTGTTCTGAATATTAAATCTTTCTCAGAGGAGACTTTTTGGGCACCTTGCACAAAGGTTGTCTTCTCTTCCCTCTGCCAGAGTCATATAGGAGCCTTTGGAGTGAGAACCTGGTGCAGTTACAGGAGGTAAAGCCCACGGACGTATGGATGCACGGGTACTAAGGCTTTGACTATAGACACACCTACTGTTAGGCTAACCCACACTCAGACTCCAGCAATCCATCAACAATCCTTTTTAAGCGTTCGTATCCGTTCATGACCTCAGAGGCTTCTGCTCCAGGTGTGTAGATCTCAACTCTGTCTCTCTCAATATGACTGTCTCCCGAAATTTTAGGGTACTGGTTCGCCCTGCAACCTCATTTCTCTGATGAATCCAAGAAGGCAGTAGTTTGCAGGTTATTCAGTGTTTCTTTTTTGTAAGGATGGAGTGATAACTTCTAGGCTGTTTGTATGTCAGAGCTAAAAGCAGAAGTTGCTCGTGCCTTTTAAAAAAAATGTTTATAGTAATTATAATGAATCTGTTATGACTGTGGCCATGCTTGCTCTTTGGAAGGAAATCTGTGACAAACCTAGTTCAGTTAAGTTCAGTTCAGTCGCTCAGTCATGTCCAACTCCTTGCGACCCCATGAACTGAAGAAATCCAGGCCTCCCTGTCCATCACCAACTCCGGGAGCCCATCCAAACTCATGTCCATTGAGTCGGTGATGCCATCTAACCATCTCATCCTCTGTTGTTCCCTTCTCCTCCTGCCCTCAATCTTTCCCAGCATCAGGGTCTTTTCTAGTAGGTCAGTTCTTCCCAACAGGTGGCCAAAGTAATGGAGTTTCAGCTTCACCACCAGTCCTTCCAAGGAACACTCAGGACTGATCTCCTTTAGGATAGACTGGTTGGATCTCCTTGCAGTCCAAGGGACTCTCCAGAGTCTTCTCCAACACCACAGCTCAAAATCATCTATTCTTCGGCACTCAGCTTTCTTTGTAGTCCAACTCTAACATCCATACATGACTACTGGAAAAACCATAGCCTTGACTAGATGGACCTTTGTTGAGAAAGTAAAGTCTCTGCTTTATGCTGTCTAGGTTGGTCATAACTTTCCTTCCAAAGAGAAAGCATTTTTTAATTTCATGGCTGCATTCACCATCTGCAGTGATTTTGGAGCCCCCAAAAACAAAGACAGCTACTGTTTCCCCATCTATTTGCCATGAAGTGATGGGACCAGATGCCATGATCTTAGTTTTCTGAATGTGGAGCTTTAAGCCAACTTTTTCACTCTCCTCTTTCACTTTCATCAAGAGGCTTAGTTCTTCTTCACTTTCTGCCGTAAGGGTGGTGTCATCTGCATATCTGAGTTATTGATATTTCTCCTGGCTATTTTGACTCCAGCTTGTGCTTCCTCCAGCCCAGCGTTTCTCATGATGTACTCTGCATAGATGTTAAATGACCAGGGTGACAATATACAGCCTTGACAGACTCCTTTTCCTGTTTGGAACTAATCTGTTGTTCCATGTCCAGTTCTAGCTGTTGCTTCCTGACCTGCATACAGGTTTCTCAAGAGGCAGGTCAGGTGGTCTGGTATTCCCATCTCTTTCAGAATTTTCCACAGTTTATTGTGATCCACACAGTCAAAGGCTTTGGTGTAGTCAATAAAGCAGAAATAGATGTTTTTCTGGAATTCTCTTGCTTTTTTGATGATCAAGCAGATGTTGGCAATTTGATCTGTTTCCTCTGCCTTTTCTAAAACCATCTTGAACATCTGGAAGTTCATGGTTTACGTGTTGCTGAAGCCTGGCTTGGAGAATTTTGAGCATTGCTTTACTAGTGTGTAAGATGAGTGCAATTGTGCGGTAGTTTGAGCATTCTTTGGCATTTCCTTTGTTTGGAATTGAAATGAAAACTGACTTTTTCCAGTCCTGTGGCCACTGCTGAGTTTTCCAAATTTGCTGGCATATTAAGTGCAGCACTTTCACAGCATCATCTTTTAGGATTTGAAACAGCTCAACTGGAATTCCATCACCTCCACTATCTTTGTTCATAGTGATGCTTCCTAAGGCCCACTTGACTTCACATTCCAGGATGTCTGGCTCTAGGTGAGTGATCAGACCATTGTGATTATCTGGGTCGTGAAGATCTTTTTTGTATAGTTCTTCTGTGTATTCTTGCTACCTCTTCTTAGTATCTTCTGCTTCTGTCAGGTCCGTTCCACTTCTGTCCTTTATTGAGCCAATTTTTGCATGAAATGTTCCCTTGGTATCTCTAATTTTCTTGAGGAGATCTCTAGTCCTTCCCATTCTGTTGTTTTCCTCTATTTCTTTGCATTGATTGCTGAGGAAGGCTTTCTTATCTCTCCTTGCTATTCTTTGGAACTCTGCGTTCAAATGGGTATATCTTTCTTTTTCTCCTTTGCTTTTCGCTTCTCTTCTTTTCACAGCTATTTGTAAGGCCTCCTCAGACAGCCATTTTGCCTTTTTACATTTCTTTTTCTTGGGGATAGTCTTGATCCCTGTGTCCTGTACAAGGTCATGAACCTCTGTCCATAGTTCATCAGGCTTTCTGTCTATCAGATCTAGTCCCTTAAATCTATTTTCACTTCCTCTGTATAACCATAAGGGATTTGATTTAGGTCATACCTAAATGGTTTAGTGGTTTCCCCCACTTTCTTCAATTTAAGTCTGAATTTGACAAACCTAGAGAGTGTATTAAAAAGCAGAGACGTCACTTGGCCAACAAAGATCCATATAGTCAAAGCTTTGTTTTCCTAGTAGTCATGTATGGATGTCAGAGTTGGACCATAAAGAAAGCTGAGTGCTGAAGAATTGATGCTTTCAAATTGTGGTGCTGGAGAAGACTCTTGAGAGTCCCTTGGACTGCAGAGAGATCAAGCCAGTCAATCCTAAAGGAAATCAACTCTGAACATTCACTGGAGGGCCTGTTACTGAAGCTGAAGCTCCTGTACTTTGGTCACCTGATAGGGAGAGCCAACTCAAAGACCCTGATGCTGGGAAAGATTGAGGGTAGGAGGAGAAGGGGGCAGCAGAGGATGAGATGGTTAGATAGCATCACTAAATCTGAGCAAACTCTGGAGACGGTGAAGGACAGAGGAGCCTGGCGTACTGTAGTCCATGAGGTCGCAGAGTTGGACATGACTTAATAACTGAGTAACAACCATCTGTTATGTTCAATGTTTGGACCAGGATGCAGAGTATGAAATTAAAATCCCCCGTAGACCACAAATTCTGCATGCTTTCCTTGTATTCCCTTTATAGTATATAAAGCAAGCTTCTTGCTGAACTCTTTTATCAGTGAAATATATATAGACAGAAATGTGTACACATCCTAAGTGTACATACAGAACAGTGAATTTTCACAAATTGGAAGTTACCTGTGCAGCTAGTGCCAAATGAGCAAAGAGAACATCACACCACACCTGAAACGCCTCTCATGCCCCTTTCAACAGCCCTTTACACTTTACTAATTCCACTGATCCTCAAAAGATGACTACTCTCCTGATTTCTCAGAGCATGAACTAGTTCCGCTGGTTTTGGAACTTTATATAAATGAACTCACACGTTATGCACTCTTTTCATCTGACTTGTTTGGTGTAACATTATGATTTTTAGATTTATCTACCTTCTTGTGTGTAGTTGGAGATTGTCCATTCTTAGAGTGGGACTGTATGATAATTTATTTGTCCATTCTGTATGAATCAAGGTTTGGGTAATTTCCAGGGCTGTTGGAACTTTCACATATGTATTTCTTTTGATAAAATGTGTATGTATTTCACTTAGGTCATGCGCCCAGGAGTGCAATTGCTAGGGTATAACTTAGTCTTACTTCAGGCTTTCCTGGGCCTTTCGAGGAAATTTTCTGAAGTGGCTGACCTGTCCTTCATTGTCCCCCACCGCCACCCACACTAACACCACCCTGCCATGCATTCTCAGCAACATTCTATATCTCACACCTTTTTCACTTTTGCTACTCTAGAGTGTGTAGTGGTATTTCATTATAGTTTTAATTTTCTTTTCCTTGGTGAGTAACAAGGTTGAGCATTTTATGTTTTGTGGCCACTTAAAGGAAGGTGCTATTTATTATGATTTTAAAATCAAGTCTATCTTACCAGTTAGACTAGGGGTTCTTCCTAGGCTGAGCTCCTAACATTCACCCTTGCATCTCTCACAATCTGCCAGTGTTACTTAGATGCCTGCTTAATTGAATGAATGTATGGGGCTTTCCCCTGGAGAAGGAAAAGGCAATCCACTCCAGTATTCTTGCCTGGAGAATCCTGTGAACAGAGGAGACTGATGGGCTACAGTCCACGGGGTCACAAAGAGTTGGACACAACTGAGGAACTAACACACACACACACACACACACACACAGGGCTTTCAGCTTCTCTTCCTGAAGAGGTATTTCATAATCATATCAAGGATTATTCCTGGAGCATCAAGTGTGTACATTTTAAATTTTACACGTTAGAAACTTAATAGATATCTTTTCAGTGCCTTGTATGTATGTATGTATTGGGTACTGTGTAAGGCTGTGCTGTGGGAAAGTGTATTAGTGGCTTCAGAGATACTTCTTATGCTCAGGGAGTTTTCAGACCATGTGCTAGCCTAGATTAAGTGCTTGTTTGGGATGAATCTTCCTTTAATATAAGGCCTTGGTTTTTCTCCCCTTCACGCACCCACTTTGTGGAGCAGAAGCTGATATGTAGCATTTTAAGGATATGAACGTGGAGGCTACTTTGAAATTTGGTCTTGAGAGATTTCTGCCTAGTAATTTTCTAGAAGGAAGAAAAAGACTTTTCACTGACATTTTTTCAGAAGTGATATGAAGTGTGTTTTGGAGATGAAAACATCCAATTACTTGGTTCCTAATTTCTCAGGAATCCTGGCCAGTCACAAGTGTCAGTGTAGGTTTTATGAAAGAAATCCTCTTCCCCGTCTGACACAGCTTTATTATCCTCTATAATAGCAGAGCTGTGGCCTCCACTCTGAAGAGACACTCTTCCTAGCAGTAACTATGACACCTAGAGATTTCATTTTGCCTCAAACACTTTCGCATTTTCCTTCCATATCTGTGAAAAACTCCTCCATGGAATCAGATACTATATGTAGTAAGTATACATGCTGAAAAAAATGACTTTTAGATTGTGAATAGCCACTTCCCTAAGGAAGAATATTGTTAACTGTGAAAGAGATGGCACAAAGCCAAATTTTTCATGGTGCTTAGCAGGAGATGTTACTGTGCATTTATTTTTAAGAATCTCTTCATTCTGCTTTTCCTTTTGATCAACTTCTGCTCCAGATAGATACCAAGGAGAAAAATGAACTCTTCCATGGAGAAACTGTACATATGTTTAGTCTTGGGTATCAATATTGGCCATGCTAATTCTTTTTTTTCTAAATAGTCCAAATGCTTCAAAACTTTTTGCCTTTTAAAGATGAGGTGACATGCATATCAAGTTATTATAATTCTGGTTCCAGTGGCTCTGCTGCTGTTGCCTCTGGTATCCATAGAAGAGTGGTTTCTGCAGGGCACCGGGCACCCCACCTCCCTACCTCTAGACACTGCCCTGGGGGCATAACTGGTGCTCAAGTCCTCAAGGCGCCAAAATGCTGTGCATCCTCTGGAGACTGCAAGGCATTAAGGCTTGATTCTGCAAAGCTCTGATTCATGCAGAAAAGGGGAGAATGCTTCTTTGCTCACCTTGTTAACCTTTATCAAATATGTCCCAGAGCAACACAGGAGGGAACTCTTTCATTTTCCATCTGTTGTCTCATCCCAGAGGACTGGCTGGGAGACATGTGCAAGTGTTCAGCCCTGGGCTGCACTCAGGCTCATGGCCCCCTTCCAGCACCAAGGCTTTCTTCCTGGGTTAGGTTTATCCGCTCTACTCTCCCTTCCCTTAGGAAGAGTCCCTTCTAGAAAGAACTTCAGTTGTGTCCAACTCTGTGTGACCTTAAGAACTGTAGCCTGCCAGGCCCCTCTGTCCATGGGATTCTCTAGGCAAGAATACTGGAGTGTGCTGCCATGCCTTCCTCCGGGAGATCTTCCCGAGCCAGGGATCAAACCCAAGTCTCTTACATCTCCTGGATTGGCAGGCAGGTTCTTTACCCTTAGCACCACCTGGGAAGCCCCATTTAGCATGCTCTATTCTCCCTTCCCTTCTGCAGAGTCCCTTCTAGAAGAAACTTTAGTCTCTCAGGTGGGCGATCTTTTGTAGGGGCACACTCTCCAGTTCATCTGACAGACATGCCTGCCCTCAGCAATGCCTCAGGCTTCTGCAGGCTCTTCCTGAAACCCCACACCACTGCTGTCCCCGTGCCGCTGCCCACAGACACAGCATGTGTTTGTGAGATTCCTTTCATAGCCAGTAAATGCAACTATATAAGGGAAATAGATAACATTTCCAGTTATCCAGAATCCAACAACTAAAGCTCAAATTTTACGTTTTGTGTTCATAAGTTTGTTTCCATGGCTTCTGAGATTGCAGATCTTCTATTTCTTTTTAAAACTACTTGCTTCCTTTTTTTTTTGTCCTTCCTTGTTGCATTCACTTTTATCTCTATTTAACTACAAATACCCTCATGACATTGACCCTGGGCCCTTGCTCCTCTATTCTGGCCTGCCTCTGTTTGAAACCTTTACCTATTGCCGTGATTATCACAGTATGGCAATTAACCCTTTCTGTTTTGGTCAGTTACGCGTTTTGACATTTTTTTTTTTTTTGATCCATTCAGTGAATGTTTTTTGAGAAACTACTATAGGCCAAGCACTTTAGTCGTGGATATGCCTCAGAGTATATTCTTGAGGGAGGCAAATAAGGGAGCACATCATGGTCTAATGGGGACTTTAAAAAAAATTTTATTGGACTATAATTGATTTACAATGTTGTGTTAGTTTCAGGTATTCAGCAAAGTGAATGATTTATACATGTCTCCACTCTTTCTTAGATTCTTTCCCCATATAGGCCATCACAGAGTATGGAGTAGAGTTCCCTGTGCTGTATAGTATGTCCTTATTAGTTATCTATTTTATATTTAGTAGTGTGTATATGTCACTCCCAATCTCCCAATTTATCCCTCCTCTGCCATAGCTATGTTTGTTTTCTACATCTGTGACTCTATTTCTGATTTATAAATAAGTTCATTTATACCATATTTTTAAGATGCCACATATAAGCAATATCATATGATATTTGTCTTTCTCTGTCTGACTTACATCACTCAGTATGACAATCTCTAGGCCCATCATGTTGCTTCAAATGGCATTATTTCATTCTTTTTTTATGACAAATAATCTGTTGTATATGTATAAATTCAGTTCCGTTCAGTCACTCAGTCGTGTCCGACTCTTTGTGATCCCATGAACTGCAGCAATCCAGGCCTCCCTGTCCATCACCAACTGCCAGAGTCCACTTGTCCATTGAATTGGTGATGTCATCCAACCATCTCATCCTCAGTCTTCCGCTTCTTCTCTGCCCTGAATCTTTCCCAGTATCAGTGTCTTTTCAAATGAGTCAGCTCTTCGCATCAGGTGGCCAAAGTATTGGAGTTTCAGCTTCACCATCAGTCCTTCCAATGAACACCCGGACTGATCTCCTTTAGGATGGACTGGTTGGTTCTCCTTGCAGTCCAAGGGACTCTCAAGAATCTTCTCCAAAACCACAGTTCAAAAGCATCAATTCTTCAGCACTCATCTTTCTTTCTAGTCCAACTCTCACATCCATACATGACTACTGGAGAAACCATAGCCTTGACTAGATAGACCTTTGTTGACAAAGTAATATCTCTGCTTTTTAATATGCTGTCTAGGTTGGCCATAACTTTCCTTCCAAGGAGTATGCATCTTTTTAATTTCATGGCTGCATTCACCATCTGCAGTGATTTTGGAGCCCCCAAAAATAAAGTCAGCCACTGTTTCCACTGTTTCCCAATCTATTTGGCATGAAGTGATGGAACCGGATGCCATGATCTTAGTTTTCTGAATGTTGAGTTTTAAGCCAACTTTTTCGCTCTTCTCTTTCACTTTCATCAAGAGGTTCTTTAGTTCCTCTTCACTTTCTGCCATAAGGGTGGTGTCATTTGCATATCTGAGGTTGTTGATATTTCTCCCGGCAATCTTGATTCCAGCTTGTGCTTTCTCTATATACATATATATCACATCTTCTTTTTACAGTCTTCTGTCAATGGACATTTAGGTTGCTTCCACGTCCTGGCTATTGTATACAGTGCTGCAATAAGCACTAGAGTGGTATATCTTTTCGAATTGTTGTTTTCTCCAGAGACATGCCCCAGAGTGGGATTGCTGAATCATATCTATATTTTTAGTTTTAAAAGGAACTTCCATACTGTTCTCCATAGTGATTGTACCAATTTACATTGCAATTGACAATATAAGAGAGTTCCCTTTTGTCCCCACCCTCTCCTGCATTTATTCTGACCAGTATGAGGTGAAACCTCATTGTAGTTTTGATTTGCAGTTCTCTAATAATTATTGATATTGAGCATCTTTCATGTGCTTTTTGACCATCTGTATGTCTTCTTTGGAGAAATGTCTATTTAGATCTCCTGCCTATTTTTTGATTGGCTTGTTTGTTTTTTTTGATATTGAGCTGCATGGTTGTTTGTATAATTTGGAGATTAATCCCTTGTTGGTTGCTTTGTTTGTAAATATTTTCTCCCATTCCGAGGGTTGTCTTTTCATTTTGTTTATGATTTCTATTGCTGTGCAAAAGCTTTTAAGTTTAATTAGGTCCCATTTATTTATTTTTGTTTCTATTTTCGTTACTTTAGGAGATGGATCAGAAAAGATTTTGCTGTGATTTTTGTCAGAGTGTTCTGCCTATGTTTTCCTCTAAGAGTTTTATAGTAATGGTGACTTAAGATAGCAGTATGTGAAAGATGTGAAAGGAGCATCTGTAGAGGTGACTCAGAGTGGATAGGTAAAGAAAGTCTTCTTGCTTTGACTCATTGGTTTTTCCTCTGCTCAGCGCTCACTCATCTCTCACCTTGTCCTAATAATAACCTCTGACACAAGACCTTGTCTGAGCCAGTTAGGGTAGTCCATTCTGCTTTCCGTAATAATAGGTCCAGGACTAGAAATATGACCTATTTGGGCCAATGAAGGCATTTCTTTGCAGTTCTCTTTAAAGAATTCTCTTTTCTACTTGGTCCAGAGGCAGCTGCCTGCAGCCATGTTGCCCCTACATGAAGAAAGTCTGTCTCTAAGGGAAAAAATGAAGCTATTCTATTTGGGGAAGGGGCAGGGAAGCAAGGTCTGGAGCAGTCTGACAGCAGGTGTGTCATTAAACTAGGCAGTGCCTGAGCCCAGTTCCATAGTGGGCCTCTTTGTCAATACATCCCTTTTCGTTGAAGCTTTTTCAGGTTTTGTTTAAGTTGGATGGGTCAGATTTTAGTCAACTGCAACTGAAAAAGGTGTGATTTAAATGTGTCCTAAAGTAGAGAGATAAAGAAGAGCATTACAAAAAGGGAAGCCCTGTTGGAGAAGCATTTTGGGGTGAGATCATGCAAAGGAGTTTGAAGTGTTAATCTGAAGACAATAATAATGTTTTTAGATAAACGGGTTAATGACTATACTTAATACTGTATTGAACACTAGAAATATGCTGAGAGTAGATTTCAGGTGTACTCATCACACACAAAACTGCTAAGTATGTGAGAGGATGTGTTAATCAGCTTGACTCTAGTAATCATTTCACTATGTATATGTATGTCGAATCACTGGCTAGTACACATTAATTATATTCAACTTTAATTATATATGTGTGTGTGTGTGTGTGTATGGCTTAGGCACCTTCATCTTGTTTCACTGGTGTCATTTGGAGAATGGCCTGGAGTGGAACAAAGCTGAAGGCAAGGAGAAAGGTTAACTTCTGTGGCAACCCAGTCAGAAGTAACAAAGACCGGAATTAAAGCAGTGGTCCTGGAGACAGAGAAAGGGGATAGATTTCAGAGAGGATAAAGACATAAAACTGCCAGGATCAGGTTACTCATGAGGGTGAATAAGGGAGAGGGAGAGCCAAGGCCAGCTGTGGGTGGATGAAGGTGCCCTTGTGCCGAGAGGGGATCCCAGGAGGCAGAGAGGAAGACGGGAAGATCCGAGGGAAGATGAGGTGTCCACGGGAGCACCTCAGACTCAGGCTGTCCTGTGTCACTGCTGGATGAATCTTAATAAAACACTATTTTCAATGTACTTCTTCATCTGTGAGAAGGTTTCACAGGGAGGATAGGTTTAGATTAGTTGATCCTGAAGATTTCTTCAAGTGATTTTTTTTTTTTTAAGCATTGATTATATGTCACTGCCAAGGAATTTACCCAAAAGTTTCAAATTCTAGCCTCTCTGCCTGGCTTTTAAGCCTTCCATTTTAATTTGGGCCTCTGTGCCTCTCTAATCGTGTTTATTGGTGCTTCCTCTGCCACGAGCAGTGCCTTCTGGGCTCCTGTGGATGCTCATGCAGAATCCCTGGTACCATTTCTTTTACTCATCCACTGGCTTAGCTCAGCATATCCTCCCTTTTCTTCAGGGTGACTCCCTTCTCCATACTGTCCTCTATATTGTAGCCCTTGGATATCTTCTCTGAACATCCACTTGTCCTCAACTCTTACTGAGGAATGCAATCAATTATATATGTTTTCCATTATTTAGAGCACTAATTATTTTATATATAGTTTGCTTAAGGGTTTTTGATGTCTGGAGCAGGGCTGGGTGAATTGGAGGAGCATCATATAAGCCAGTTTATTTATATATGGCCTTCATCTCTGATGGAATTGTCTCGCCCTGACTTTTCCAAAATTACATCAATACATCCTTAAGAGGTAGTTCAAATTTTTGGTCTCATCTCAGCCCCAGACTGAATTAGTCCTTCTCTTTCCATATGTGTTGTATGTGACATGTATACTTTAATGGGCTTCCCTGGGGGCTCAGATGGTAAGAATCCGCCTGCAATGCAGGAGACTTGGGTTCAATCCCTGGGTTGGGAAGATTCCCTAGAGAAGGGAATGACTACCCACTCCAGTATTCTTGCCTGGAGAATCCCATGGACAGAGGAGCCTGGGGGGGGGGGGGGGGGGGGGGGGGGGGGGGGGGGGGCGGGGTACTGTCCATGGGGTCACAAAGAGTCGGACATGACTGAGTGACTAAGCACAGCACATGTATACTGTAATGCATGACCTGTACTTGAGCATGCATAGGTAAATGCGTATCTATGAGCATGTCCCAGTTGTAATATATCTCAATCTAAACCAGCAACTTCAATAACACATACAAGAGGCAAACAAGTTCATTTTAATATTCTTAAATTACCACACCCTATGTAATTGCTACTTGACCTTTGAGAAGATTTTTGCAGACAAGAGGATCTCATGTTTGTATCCATGGAATTCCATTAGCATGTTGCAACACAAGGATAGAAGGTTGAACTCATCTAGAGAATAAACCCATCAGTTGACAGAAGGCAGGTGATAAGATCTCTCACCAGATTAAAAAGGGAAGGGCAGCAACTCATTAGGAAACACATAGATGTCTGCTTAATTACTTGAAAAATGTCTGAGCCAGTACATTTTATGACACCCGGAGGGTATAAACATGCCCATAAATTTAATTAATTTTCTTTCTTCTTTCATTGCACCTGTATGGCCTAAAGGAAAAGAAGTCTAATGAAACTACAATCAAGCACTTCTGCTGGACTTCCACAATTCATTTGGGCAATATTCAGAAAATGAAATACTGAATTTCCCATCAGTTTATGGGGAGAAATGTATTTGGAAAAATGCAGCCCAGCAGTGAAATTATACCTATGTCAAATTCTGATCAATGGCTCCCTCACTTTATTTCCAAAAAGAGTTTAAATCTCTTTATAGATGTATTAAAATATATTTAATACTCATAAATCTCTAAGGGAAAAATCAGCATGAGATATTATCATTTTCCCAGAGGAAAGCATTATATGAGAACTAGAGGCTTAGGAGTTGGTCAAACCTTCTGAACAAATAATCCCATTTGCTTTCTCTTACAGTAGCATAACCCACACATTTTCATTAAAAATCTTTCAAGGCTGCTATATTATTATTTTATCAATTGCAGACTTAGTAGTCACGAGTATGCTTGAATACCTGTTATAATAATATTATATCACCTAATGAGTGTGCTATTTATCAGAAACTAGTACTTTGTCCATATCTTATCTTGAATCCTCATAACAACATTGCAATGAAAGGATTATCCCTTTCAGAATGACTCCTTAAGAGATAAGGGACTTATTCAAGGTCACATAGCTAGTGTTGAAACTGGGATTCAAAACCAGGTCTTTCGGGCTCTAAAATCTGTGCTCATTTTAGTTTGTTATATGAACAGTAATGTCAAGTCATTTTTTTCCTTGTTAACTCAGTGACTCCAAACATACAAAAAGTCCATAGACAATACCCTCTTTTTTAAAAGAATCTTGACATTATTGAGCTTTGAGTGGTGAATTATTTATTGGAACTTCTGGACTTAGCCTGTTTTCTCAAGAATTTCAGAAAAAAAACTCCAGGTGCATGTGATTCCATTTAACTTAATATATACTTCTCTGTGTCAACTTGTCCTTACAGTAAGCAAGAAAGGGCTTCTTACTCATGTGGTGTAAAGGAAAGGGAAATCAAAACATCATATATCGAGCACCTACCACGTGTCCATTATATGCTCAGCATTTGCATGTATTAACTCACTCAAAGCAAGTGGGTGGTGGAAGTGACCATTGAGAGGCAATGCCCACTGGAAACACCCCAAGATAGTGCTCCCACTTACCTTAGAATTCTGCTTTTAAAAGACACAGTGGTAAATGCCAAGCTTCACAGTCAAACATATTTTGGGATAATTTGAAAATTGCTATTAGATAAAAGTGAAATGAAATATTTTTATTTATGTGTTATTTTGTCATGAAACACCATAGTTAGTGTTGTTTTCAATTTTAGTCTCTTGTAAACTCATTGACTGTTAATGCTTAGTGGGCTCATAAACTAATTTGAATCGATCTGATTCTGCACAATCAAGCCCGTTACACTTGTTTCAATTTTTTGCATCATGGCTCTAACATCTGGAAGCTATGAAAAGCACAACAGCCTGTCTAAAGAGACTGCCACAAGAAATCATGTTAAAGGACATATTATTAAGACTTGGCTAACCACTGGCACTAAAACTCCTACCATGCTTTTTCAGTTTTTGTATTTCGCATCTCAGAGAACATACAGATCTAGGGATGGAGCATGAGTGGAAGGCAGATCCCAAAACCCTACTTGGGAATTGCTTTTCCCCAAACACATTCTTTTCTAGGTACCTCCTAAACCCTCCCTGCCTCTTACGCTCCCTCCCTTTGCCTGGTTTATCCCCCCAGTCCTGTTATTAAATTAGCAAATTAGCTATGACTAGTTCCTCCGTGACATTTTGAACCTAACTGGGTCTAGCTAACAAATTCCTGTGGCAGAGTCAGAAAAAACTTTCGTGGTCAAATTCTTGACCATCGTGTAAGTCTCAGTATGATTCTGTGCCTTTGTGTTTTCTCTAAAAGTTATTCTTTGAAGAAGCTAGTAAACAAGTTATTCTGCCTTTGAAAGTGGGACATTTTTAAAAGAGTCAGCCTGAAATTTTATGTCAGCCATGAAAGTGAAAATGTTAGTCGCTCAGTTGTTTCTGACTCTGCAACCCCATGGACTGTAGCCTGCCAGTCTCCTCTGTCCACGGAATTCTCCAGGCAAGAATACTGGAGTGGGCAGCCACTCCCTTCTCCAGGGGATCTTCCTGACCCAGGGATCAAACCTGGCTCTCCCACATTGCAGTCAGATTCTTTACGGTCTGAGCCACCAGGGAAGCCCATGCCAGCCATAGCAAAGGGGAATTAAGATACCAAATTCATTCACATTTTTGCATTCATTTTAAACCTTGATTTAGATTAAAATATGTTTTCATTTTTTGCCATTTAAAATATATCCTTGATATATAGTGTCAGCTTTTGTGGATATGCGGGCTTATAAGTGGACAGAATAGTCTTTTTTTTTTTTTTTTTTTTTTTTGAGAGAATAGTCTTTGCAGCCTGACTGCCTGCCTTGACTCTACCACTTAACTAGCAGTGTGACCTTGAGAAATTCTCAGCCTCCTTGGGCTGATCCTCATTTGTCATACTGTATTTCATAAGATTCCTGTGAACATTAAAAGATTGAAGGAATTAGAACAATATTTGGTACAAGGTGTGTGCTTAACAAATTTTATTTATTATTATAATGATGCATTTGCTAGTTCTTAAAATTCACAATCAATTGCTATATACCTGTTGTGGAAAAGAAAAAATACACAAAATGAGTAAAAGTGAAATATATTTTCCTAGAGCCTACCACTAAGAGGCAATTTATGTTGCCACTTTCATCTGTTTTATCCCAGTTTCTAACAAACTCTTCCACTTATAATCAGTGTTGTTGTTGAGTTGCTCAGTCGTGTCTGACCCTTTGTGACCCCGTGAACTGCAGCACACCAGGCTTCCCTGTCCATCACTATGTCCCGCAGCTTGCTCAAACTCTCGTCCATTGAGTTGGTAATGCCATTCAACTGTCTCGTCCTCTGTCATCCACTTCTTCTCGTGCCTTCACTCTTTCCCAGCATGAGGGTCTTTTCCAATGAGTCAGCACTTCTCATCAGGTGGCCACAGCATTAGAACTTTTTGGTTATTATCTGTGTAACCTTGAGCAAACCACTTAACTTCTCTAAACCTTGGTTACCATGTCAGTAAAATGAGGATGATTATATCACTTACTTCAAAGGACTGTTGTGATGATTAATTGAGGTATCACATGTGTTTACATGCTTAGCTGGGTACTTGGCCTTTGTTTACGTTGAAACACATGAATTGCTAATATTCACCATATTTGGCCCATGAAAAAGACAATTTCATTCAGTTCAGCCTCATGGGAAGAGTTCAGTATAGAGCTTTTATGATAAGGCTTTGCAGGGTTGTGATGACGCACAAATGGGGAGGCTACAATCCTATAGGCAAGAGAAAATATTCACTTAAAATCAAACTAACAAACAAACATTTCTAATGTAAATCTGGTGTGTGCCCTAACATTGGCACATGTTTAGTGGCAGATGATGGCAGTTGAGGTAGACCACCCTGTCTGAAAAGATTCAGGGCAGCTATATGGCAAAGGTGACATCTGAGCCAGACTGAGACATGCCTAGGGTCTAAACCTACCAAAATGCAGGGGAAGGGCATTTCAGGTGGAGAAAACATCTGGAGCAAAGAAAGAGCAGTATCTGCATGCACAGTGTCACTCGTTTGGTCAGAACATAAGGTGTGTGAGGATGGGAGGTCCTCCCTGAGCACAGTACCGGGCTCTTGGCTGGCAGCTGCTGCACACTTGAGCTGTCCACCCTTAGTCAGGTCACACCAGGTCTGGACCACATCTCTGCTGAGGACTTGCATGGCAGCCGTCCTTCCAACATGCTAGCACTTCTGTCTGTTCCTCTATATCTGCCTTGTAATCCCTCCAAAATGAAAGCTCTGGCAGGTAAGGAGTATATAACTTATTGATTGAAAGTGGGTTGAGAGATGTATAAACCTGCTTGTGAATCCTGGTTTGCCATTTAGAACTTGAGTGACTTTGGGTGACTTGCTTGCTTCCGCTCTTAGCATCCTCATCTGTATAATGGGAATAATAACAAAGCCTAATTTCTAAGATTGGTATGATGATTAAATGGCTTAGCATGAGTAGAGTTTTTAGCATAGGGCCTGGAATGTAATGGAAATAATAAACATTCATTAAAGTTTTGTCGGTAGTCACAGTCATACCCCTAGAATTCCCTACAACTATATGCTACCAAGCACGTAGTAAGTGTGCCAGATATTTCCAGATGATTAAAATAATGCCTATGGAAATGAAGAAGATGTGGGTGAAGAAAACATGTCCAGAGGTCTACAATGGCCTCTTCAACTTGGGATAGAAAGCGGCAAAAATAATATTCAAAATGTTCAAATAGTGTAGTAATATATGTGATAAATCAAATATTATATATGGCATACCCCATTTATTGTCTAAGGAAATTAGTGACACATCATGTAAATTTCTTACCTAGTTGCATTATTTGTAGTACATTTCATTTGTGAAATTATTCCAATAGTTTCCAAATAGTATATCGATTAGTGTGCTGGTTTTGATCTTCCATTTGATAGTTTTGTCAGCAGCTAAATGGTAGCCCTCTTGGCTTTATGACTTGACATGGTGAACTACATCAAGTATCCAACAGCTTTCTATTAACTGATAGCCATTAAGTGATTGGGGATGAAGAATGTAGTGATGAAAGCCAGTAGAACATAGTAACCTAATTTAGAGGAGAGCATAAGAATTTGGGCAGATTCCATCTATGGCCTGAGTCTGGAGAATGAGAAGTCCAGTGGTACTTTTTGGAATAAGAGCAAAAGAAGTGATGGGTGAGAAAAGGTGATTATCAGAATTCATTTTGGGGCACACCAATTTGTAGGTCTAGTAGGAAGCTCAAAATTTAGTCCTGGGACTCAGAAAGAAACTGAAGATGTGAGATGGGCTTTAATTTCATTTTATGAGAAGGGACTCTAGAGCCAATGCTTTTCTAAATTTAGTGAACTTTGGAATAACCTGGAAATAATGTTACAAGGCAGACTTCTGGGTCTTATCTCTCCAGATTCAGATCAATAGGGTATGTTTGGAAGGGAACCGAAGAATATGCAGTTTGAAAAATTAGCTTAAATTACTCCACTGTGACTTTGAGCAAGTAATTTATTCTGAGTTTCAGCTTTTGCCCATATTAAATGGGAAAAATATCTAACTTTGATATCATTGAAAGGAGGAGAGAAAGCGCAAGGAAAGCAGCTTGTGATGCAGGGTGGCTCATAAGTAGTTTGTCAATTGAAAATTGTGGTGTGGGGGCGGGGGTACGGAGACACGGGGAGGCACGTAAATTGAGGAAGTAAAGAGTTTCTAGGAGAAAGTATGGTCATCACTGTATCTTGTGTAATATTGCAAGTTGATCAAAAAAGGAGAAAATGAGAAAAGGTTGCTGAATTTAACAAGTGGAAGTCAAAGTTGAGACAATTGTATATGTGGACAAGAGACTTGGGAGTGAGGAGACTGGGAGGAGGGTAATTAGTATCCTTTGAGCTTCCCAGGTGGCTGGGTGGTACGGAATCCACCTGCCAAGCAGGAGACATGGGTTTGATCCCTAGCTTGGGAAGATCCCCTTGAGAAGGAAATGGCAAACCCACTCCAGAATTCTTGCCTGGAGAATCCCCGTGGACAGAGGAGCCTGGAAGGTACAGTCCATGGGGTCACAAAGAGTCAGACATGACTTAGAGACTGAACAATTGAGTGTCCTTTACTTGTTTAAGTACATAAGAATATTTAATGACATGGAGAAACACCAGCTATGTTTTCTCAATTAACATAGAGTATAAATCAGAATGACCCTATGCTTTTTCTAAAAAACATTTGCATACACACATAAACGGTAGATGGATGTATTCTAAAATGCTGTATACATTATATCTAGGTAATTGCATGTATGGATGTGAGAGTTGGACTGTGAAAAACGCTGAGTGCCAAAGAATTGATGCTTTTGAACTGTGGTGTTGGAGAAGACTCTTGAGAGTCCCTTGGACTGCAAGGAGATCCAGCCAGTCCATCGTAAAGGAGATTAGTCCTGAGTGTTCATTGGAAGGACTGATACTGAAGCTGAAACTCCAATACTTTGGTCACCTCATGTGAAGAGTTGACTCATTTGAAAAGACCCTGATGCTGAGAGGGATTGAGGGCAGGAGGAGAAGGGGACAACAGAGGATGAGATGGCTGGATGGCATCACCGACTCGATGGGCATGAGTTTGTGTAAACTCCAGGAGCTGGTGATGGACAGGGAGGCCTGGCGTGCTGCGATTCATGGGGTCGCAAAGAGTCGGACACGACTGAGCGACTGAACTGAACTGAGGTAGCTGCATTAGAGTGATAATTTCATCCTTTTGCTTACCTTTTGATAATTGACATACTGGTTATAACAAAAATAAAATAATAAACAGTGTTCTTTTTAACATTTAATAATTTTTATTTTTTTAATTTTGGCTGCACTGGGTCTTTGTTCCTGCGTGGGCTTTCTCTAGTTGTGGCAAGCAGAGGCTACTCTCTAGTTGGAATACATGGGCTTCTCATTGTGCTGGTTTCTCTTGTTGTGTATCATGGGCTGTAGGACGCTCAGGCTTCAGAAGTTGCAGTTTGCAGGTTTAGAGCATATGGGCTCAGTAACTGTGGCACACGGGCTCAGCTGCCTCCTGGCGTAAACATTGTTCTTGCATGACGTGGATGACCGAGAAAGACTGGTATCTCTGACGGTAACGGGACTAAAATAAAGGGCTTTATTTTTTATTTTTAAAGATCATAGAACATTTTTGTTTGCTTGCTATACAAGGTACAGGCAGAGTGAGGTGCGGATAAAATCCAGGAAGAATCAATTTGAGATTGTGTCAGATTGAGGAGTGAGCCCTTGGAATGGAGAAGGTGTCAGTTTATGAAAGAATGGGGAGCAAATTGATGAAAATAATAATGACAACTTGTGGAATAAAGGTATTAGTTACATGGGAATTTTGAAAATGCTAGTTGCTTTGAGATGCTTTTATTAGAGAAAAAAAGCTATGGATTTGATCCCTAAAGGGACAGTTAACTTCTTCCCATTTCTATAGGCTAAATAGTTTTAATGTTAGCCTTCTGTTTTATAAAAAAAAAAAAAAAAGATGCCTAGGGTAGCAAGGGATGACATGCAAAAGAATTCATGAATCTCTGAAAACGTATTGACATCCTGCAAGGAAATGCTCATGGGTATGCATTTGCTAAGTCTGACATAGCACCTAACCCTACCTGAAGATCTGATGAGTCTGGGTTTGAGAATATAAAACCCTTAATGAAGGCTTATGTTCTGGGGATTTCTCTCCTTGAAAAGGACTGTCATGATAGGTTTGCTTAGGAACATCTGAGAAACACATTTTCAAGAAAATTGGTGCTCATCAGGACACTTACATGCATTGGTCATTAATTTCTAAGTCTGGTAATTTAGGACACATCTCTAAAGTAATGAGTCTTAGTTTCCCAGACATCAGGTTGTCTCACCCTCTCTGCACAGTGAACTCCTCAAGAGGATGGTGAAGCACAGTCCCCTGAGTTGTTTGGGTAGCTTCTGTGGTCAGACAGTTGGTTCCTAAAAATTTTACTAAATAGGATTTGGTTCAGTTTCCCTGCCTAGAATGCTGCAGTTTTGAATGCTCCCTACTGGGTTACTGTCTTCTTTTTCTTCTGAGGTATTTCATGATATTTAAGAGAATCTACAGGATTGCAGTATGTTCATTTAATTATGAAAAAATAATAAGAAATTAAATTTCATCTTAGTTTACATTCTGGTACTAAGACAGCAATCCATTGCACTTAAAAATATGGATGCGTGTGTCAGAAAGAATCTAGTTTGAGACCCACCTCTACAAATTATTAGCTCTGAGACTCAAAGGCTGAGTTTCTCATCTGTTATATGATAGTCACTTTCCTTATAAGGTTAGAGTGGGTACTAAATGGATAAGTACAGTATCTAGCATATATATATATGGCTTTCCTGGTGGCTCAGATGGTAAAGAATCTGCCTGCAATGAGGGAAACCCGGGTTTGATCCCGGGGTCGGGAAGATTCCCTGGAGAAGGGAAAATGGATAATGCATGTTTATCAATCAGTATAATATCTAGCATATAATAATATGTTTAATAAATGTTTAATAAATGTTGTCTACTGCTACTGTTACTCTTAGTCTGCGTATACAAAGAATATCTCTAAAAAAAGAAAAAAGATTGTCCCAAGGGAAAACACTATTTATTATTAGACCAGAGTATAAGGTTTAGATGTGATGGAACTGGAAGACTTAGCAGTTTCTTTTCAGTGGTGAAAGATTCTGGATAAGAGCTTGACTAGGAAGGGGCTCTCAAGACAGTTCTGGGATCAGCAGATATCATCATAGGCTATCACAGGATATTTCCGTCCATCTCATAAGTCAAATGCAGGTGAGAAGCTCCTGCTCACAGGACAAAGAAATATGGAGTGAAAAATTTAAAAATCAGTGAAGAAAACTTGCCTATATTCAGTGATAGACTCGCTATGAAAAATATATAAATATGCCTGTGCAAACCTTTTAGAGAGTTAAAACAACATGGATTAAGGCTTCACACATGGTTTTGGAATTAAACAGGTCTAGGTTTGAATCCCAGCTAAATCACATTACTAGCTCTGGGCACGATACTATGTAAACCATACCTTCCTCCTTTTGATGGAATTAATTTGAATGCTGAAAGCAAATTAGCAGAGAGCATGGCATGAGGTAAGTAATCAATATGCTCGTCATATTTTTCTATATATGGAAAATATGACATCGGTGTGTATCCAGGCAGACAAAATCTTTCTATCCCAAGGAAGTTCTCATGTATATCAAGGTAAAACTGAGAGTTTGTTTTCTAATCCTCCATTACTCTATTGATCTAGAAATTTGAATAATCCAGAGCTTTTTTTTAAACTAGAAACCCTCCTAAATAATTAACATTTTAATTGCCCAAGTAGCCACCAGCCAGAACCACAGACTAAAGAAGTAGTAGTGAAAGGCTGTAGAGACCATGCTTGGTGGGACCAGTACTGTTCTAAGCACCTGGCAAATAATGTTACCTGCAAACCTCACGTTAATGCTTTGAGGTACGCAAATGTCATCTGTATTTTATAAACAAATGGTATGAGGTTCAGAGAGAGGAAGGATCTTGTCCAAAGTTGTGCAGCTTGTGAGAGCAGGCACCATTTGAACTGGGGTCTGTTGTCTTTAAAGCCACTTTTTATCCAGTGTCAACTGTGTAGCATATACAAATACAATGTATTATGACTATATGATGATGTCCTAGTGAACTCTGTGAGTCTTAATTTGACTAAATTGATCCCAGATGTTAAATGCTAAATTTAACATGTTCTGGGTTTTTTTTTTCCCCCCTGCTATTTAAATACAATCATTAACACAGGCAGGAAGTAAAATGTTGCATCTGAGATAAATGCCACCACATTCATATTCCTTTTTCCCTCTCTCATTGTGTAAGAAAGGAATTTTGTCATTAATGTGACAAAAGTTTTATGTCTCAGGAATAAAACACATGTAGATTCACATGCCTCCAGGGCAATCTCATACAGATGTGGAGTTCAGCACACAGCAGGCACACAAATGGCAGTTTCCTACACAACTGTATTTCTAGCACCTTCACTATCCTTATTGCCTAAAGTGGTTTCTCCAGCCCACATCAGCCTAGGGGTGAAATACAGGGTAACAAACACTGTTTCTTTGGCTCTCTGCCCATTCATTATTGTGTGTCCTCCATCACTCTGAAGATTTCTTCAGTTATTCCAAGGAGATTTGCTCACAGTCTTCATAGGTACCAACTTGTATGTTCTGCTTCCCAAAGTGATGGCACCTGTGGATCTCTCTGATGGCCTGCAATGTCTCTGAACCTGCTCCCACTCTTGGTACCTCCAGGCAAACCTACAGAGTCTTAACGGTACTGCTTACAAAGAAACACCAATGGTTTGTTATATTCTCTAGAAATCCTGAAGCCTCAAAACTACTTCTCTATAATATTTTTTGAGTGATAGGGAAAACCCAGTTCTCCACTTGAAGATTTTGTTCCATAAACTGTGGTGGATCTGAGTAGGGTTGTGGGGTCCAACTCTCTCCTCCCTGGGTCTAAGTTTTAGCCCTCTGTCAAGTGGCAGTATGGCCATGGGCAATTACTTAATCTCCCCCTTTGGCTGAGTTTCTTATCTGTAAAGCGAGGCTAACAATGGTACTTTACCTCATAGGGTTGTACCTGGTCCAGAGTGAGGGCTCAGTAAATGCTGACCACTGTTATTATTATATGACTATTTAAACGGAACTGGTCAGGTATCCAGGATAGCACAGAGATTTTAAGCTGCTCTTTCATCATATGTGTCGAGCTCCTCTCCCTAGGACTCAGCCATGAGCTGGAGGATGCCCTGAGTAGTAAGCTCTTGGCTTTATTAAAAAATGTCCTGTTCTCTAATTCTTTGGCACTAACCTTTAATTGTTTTCATGTCCCTCATTATTCCTTCCTTAGGATTCACTCTTGCCTAGCTAGCTCCCCAGTCCCTTGAGCAAATCAATTCTATTGGGTCCGTTTCACCAGGCATCCAAATAGACCAAGATGTGTCTGTCTTTTTGAATATCGGCTAGTTACTTTTGGCTCAAATTGCAAACAAGCATTCTCTCTGTGTGTATGTGTCTTTCTGTCTCTTACAAAGAGGGACTTACATTTTTTGGCATCAGAAACTTTTCATTATAATTTGCTTGTAAAATTAACTCTGGTATACTTGACTCCTTAAATCTCTTTCAAAGATACTTTGTCAGTGGAGTTTCAATAGAACATCATTTGAGATGATAGTCACTTACATGAATCCTCCCAGATAATCTTTCAGTGATGTTAACTGGTTCTTTTCGAACCTTACCTGAAGTCAAAATTCAAAACTAATGGAAAGATATCCTTAGTAGTTTATTAAAGAACACTTATTTATATGACTTCTAGATAGCACTCACCTATGCTTCCTTTGTTCTTATTCAAGTACTACATAAGTGTCAGACAATCCATATAAGCTATTCTTGCATCAAAGTAAAACATTTTTTTTTTTTTGCTAGATGAGACCTGAATCACAAAGATTCTTTTCTAAAGGCAAAATTGAAACAATACCTCTAAGACAAAAACAGCACTATCCCTTTCACTGATAACTTGAGTTTAGGCATTAATCAGTTTCTCTTCTCTCTTTCCCATGTTCTTGATTTTTCTTAATATTGAAGTACTGATCAGTGTTTGCTTTTTATGTACTGGGAGATTTTAAATCTATGAGATCAGACTTTATTGTTCTTCTGTGAACCATAACATCTGTTTATACAATCACTTTTGACCTAACACATCAGAGAAAATTTCTATCTTGGTTATAGTAAACTCCTTGCATGTTTAGAGAAAGCCAGACACTCCTGTGAAATCATGGCTATAATTTCTATGGTAGGTTATCTCAGACACGTGGAATCATCACATCTTCCTAGAAATTGAGAAACAATAATAATAATTATTATCATTGGCCAAACACTACTACATGGCATCTACTGGACCACATCTATAGTAACCTCAGATAAATTAGTAAGGTAGATAGTGTTATTATTCTTGTTTTATACACAAGGAAACTGAGGCTCCGGGAAGTTAAATATGGTGTTGTTCTTTCAAGTCCAGATGTTAAAAAGTTTTTTTAATTCTGATAAGGCTGTGAGGCCTGGATCAACAAAAAGCTCACCATCAGCTTGTGAGGTGTACCATTTAGTTTCTTGTGTATATGAATGTAGTGGCCAGACCAAAGTGCAATGAATGAGGTCGTGTGCTGTGTGTGGTCAGCCTACCAGGTGTGGAAGCATTACTCTCCTAGCGCATCTCTGCTGTTCTGATCATTGTTCCCAACATCCAAGTAACTGCTATCAGTGGAGTGAGGACCTCCTTCTAGGCAGGAAACTGGTAAAAATGCTTGAGAATGTGACGAAACAAAGCCTCACACTGTCTTCATGCTAAATGAAAGAGCTGCATAGTGAGCCCATCAAGGTACTAGGCAGACTAGAACTGCTCATATCAAGCAAAAGACTTTGGGCTGGCAGCAAGACTAAGAGAGTGGAAATGTTACAAATGAAGAAAGGGTTTTTGCCTAGCAGTCCTATTTTGAATTGGTAGCTTCACTAATAACTGATTGAAGGACAATCAATTCTGTGCTCAATAAGTGAGTGCCCTCAGTTGATCCAGAGTTAGCCTTTTTGTCCACATCTCTATATACTTGGTGTTATTTTCTCATCAAGTATGCTTTCTTTGAAGATAAAAAAAAACAGCACACAATACAAAAGTTGGAAGGAGAGGATTCCTTCACTGCCTTTTCAGGCTCTGAATTCTGTCTGTCTGAAGCAAAGTATTTATGCTGCAAGAAGTTATGTTGTTAGAAAGATGGTAACGATAACCCTATATGCAAAACAGAAAAAGAGACACAGAAGTACAGAACAGACTTTTGAAATCTGTGGGAGAAGGTGAGGGTGGGATGTTGCGAAAGAACAGCATGTATATTATCTATGGTGAAACAGGTCACCAGCCCAGGTGGGATGCATGAGACAAGTGCTCGGGCCTGGTGCACTGGGAAGACCCAGAGGAATCGGGTGGAGAGGGAGGTGGGAGGGGGGATCGGGATGGGGAATACGTGTAAATCTATTGCTGATTCATGTCAATGTATGACAAAACCCACTGAAAAAATAAATTAATTAATTTAAAAAAAAAAGAAGTTATGTTGTGTTTAGTACATCTCAAAGTTGTTTTCATTTATTTTTCTTTTTAATTTATATATTTATTGAAGGATAATTGCTTTACAGAATTTTGTTGTTTTCTGTCAAACCTCAGCATGAATCCCGCCATAGGTATACATATTTCCCCTCCCTTTTGAAGCTCCCTCCCAAATCCTGCCCCATCCCTCCTCTCTGGATTGATCCAGAGCCCCTGTCTGGGTTTCCTGAGCCAAACAGCAAATTCCCGTTGGCTATCTGTTTCAGATATGGTAATGTAAGTTTCCATGTTACTCTCTCCATATGTCTCACCCTCTCCTCCCCCTCCCCATGTCCATAAGTCTATTCTCTATGTCTGTTTCTCCATTGCTGCCCTGTAAATAAATTCTTCAGTACTGTTTTTCGAGATTCCATACATGTGTGCTAGAATATGATATTTATCTTTCTCTTTCTGACTCACTTCACTCTGTATACTAGGTTCTAGGTTCATCCAGCTCATCAGAACTGACTCAAATGCATTTCTTTTTATGGCTGAGTAATATCCATTGTGTATATGTACCACAACTTCTTTGCCCATTCATCTGTTGATTGACATCTAGGTTGCTTCCATGTTCCAGCTATTGTAAACAGTGCTGCAGTGAGCAATGGGATACATGTGTCTTTTTCAACTTTTGTTTCCTCAGGGTATATGCCTAAGAGTGGGATTGCTGGGTCATATGGTGGTTTTATTCCTAGTTTTTTAAGGAATCTCCATACTGTCTTCCATAGTGGCTGTATCAATTTACATTCCCACCAACAGTTTAAGAGTGTTCCCTTTTCTCCACACCCTCTGCAGCATTTATTGTTTGTAGACTTTTTGATGATGGCCATTCTGACCAGTGTGAGGTGATATTGTGGTTTTGATTTGCATTTCTCTAATAATGAGTGATGTTGAGCATCTTTTCATGTGTTTGTTAGCCATCTGTATGTCTTCTTTGGAGAAATGTCTGTTTAGGTCTTTTTCCCACTTTTTGATTGGGTTGTTACTATAAAGCTACAGTCATCAAGACAGTATGGTCCTGGCACAAAAACAGGACTATAGACCAATGGAACAAGATAGAAAGCCCAGAAATAAACCCGTGCATTTATGGGTACCTTATATTTGACAAAGGAGACAAGAATATACAATGGAACAAAGACAGCCTCTTCAGTGAATGGTGCTGGGAAAACTGGACAGCTACATGTAAAAGAATGTAACCCCATACACAAAGACGAACTCAAAATGGATTAAACACCTATATGTAAGACCAGAAACTATAAAACTCTTAGAGGAAAACATAGGCAGAACACTCAATGACATAAATCAAAGCAAGATCCTCTATGACCCACCTCCTAGAGTAACAGAAATGAAAACAAAAGTAAACAAGTGAGACTTGATTAAACTTAAAAGCTTTTGCACAGCAAAGGAAACTGTAAGCAAGGTGAAAAGACAGCCCTCAGAATGGGAGAAAATAATAGCAAATGAGACAACTGACAAAGGATTAATTTCCAAAATATACAAGCAGCTCATACAACTCAATGCCAGAAAATCAAAGTTGTTTTCATTTATTTTTAAATGAAACTCCTGAAAAATATCCTGCTCTGACAGAAAAAACAATTGGGGAAAGGCTTAGAGGTAGAGTTAGTAGTGTGTTTGTCTGCTCCATAGGGACTGGAGAAGCTGATCCCTGTAGTATCTTATTTTCCCTTCCCACCTTGCCAAAGTTTGCTATGCCATGACAGTTTGCAGAAACTTTTCAAGATTTTTTTTTTTTTGCTTAAAAATATTCTTTTTAGAGTCCCAAGTGATTCTTTCACATAAGTCATAGTGTTGTGTATTTCTGCATTTACTGTGAATTCTATTGGAAATGATGATGATCCTCTGAGAAGGGGCTGGGAAAAAATGTGGTGGTTTCTCTCCTAGAGGAAAGAAACGCATTTTCCCTCAGAGTTGCCCAGCTCTGTAGACCCATGGGAATATGTTAATAAATAACCCTGAAAGGTGAATTTGTTTCTGAAGAAACACTGTTTTGTGGTCTCTGGGAATTTGGTTTGTTTGTACAGATGGCAAAGATTGGTCCTAGATTTCTTCACTAAGGCAAAATGTGGAATACAAATTGAGCAAACTGAGAATGAAATATACTTGATAATATGAGTTCTGAAGAGTTGACTCGTTGGAAAAGACCCTGATGCTGGGAAGGATTGGGGGCAGGAGGAGAAGGGGACGACAGAGGATGAGATGTCTGGATGTCATTACCGACTTAATGGACATGGGTTTGGGTAGACTCCAGGAGTTGGTGATGGTCAGGGAGGCCTGGCGTGCTGCGATTCATGGGGTTGCAAAGAGTCGGACACGACTGAGCGACTGAACTAAACTGCACTGAATCATAAAATGTGTAGTTTCTTCTTATTTTTGCTGGATTTTAATACCTGTTTATTGTACTGATTTTACAAGCACTTGTAAAACAGTTATGAAAGGTTGAATTCTTAAGAAATAATGACATCACAAGACATTTTTACTTCTGGATATGCCTAGGCCTAACAGTAATATAAGGTGCCAGTATTATTGTGGGAAATAAAGATAACTGCAGTGCCCTTTACTTCAGGTTCCAGTCAGCCCGCTGATGGACTGCCTACATCAGACAGAATCCTAGAAAGTCTGCAGTCCTTGCAGGATTTGTTCCACATGGGAGACTAGGGACAGCTCTAGGAGAATAAGTAGGCTGAAGAGTGGGTATAGGCCATCTGGAAGCTGGACATGTTTAGGATTCTGGAAAGATTGAGTAGCATTTGAATGCTGACTCTGTATATCTTAGCCAACCAAATACTCTAAAATTCTGTTTCCCTAGTTTTTTTTTTCCTTTGTTTTTGATTTTCCCTAGTTTTGTTTTGTTTTGTTTTGTTTTTTTTTCCGGTATGTTTCCTTGTATTTAAAATGGGAATATTAATAATAATAGTCCATATTTCCATAATCTCCAAACAGTGCACTATATAGGAATGTGGTTTTTAAACTATATTAGAAAAGTGAGTTATTCCAAAGATTAGCATATTAGTTAAATGCAATAGTTGGCAGTTTACTTTCTAGTTGGCCTTGGTAGACAATACAGCCCCATGGTATAATTGCTAATCAAGTTCAAAGATGCGTGAGTTTAGCTTTTCTTGTGTCACATGGAATGGGTAATTGGAATGAATACATTTTAATGTTATCCACATTATCCATTTTGACTCCCAGTGGACAAAAGAGGTATTGTGATAGAGTGGGCACAAGCTTGGACTTTGGGGTCAGATAAACATGAGTTTGAAGCCAGGTTCTCATAATTATTGAATGTTTAACAAAGTACTTGACTCTCAGGCCTTAGTTTCCTTACCTATAGAACAAAGATAAATATCTCCATCTTCCAGATTCATTAAAGAGATATTGCAGTAAACCATCTGTACAATAAAAGATGAATGGAGTGACTGTATGGCCGTTGCAATGAACGTGAAAGTTCATTCTAGTTAGCAAGCTCAGATGTTGGTGTAAACAGCCAGAGGTGCCTGCCACTATACCCCCTGGTAGCCTCTCAGTCCTGGATATGGCCTTCCAGGGTGTCTTTAAGTCCAAAAAATAAGTGAACAGTCTTTGAAGTTAAGCAGTTTAACTTCGACTCCTGACTGTCATTTACCACTAGTAAATAATGGTTAACTCAGATAAGTGATTTATGTTGAGTATATTTTTGTATGTCTTTCCAACAGACTCTATACTATTTTCTAGGATTATTTGTTATATCTTAGGGCTAATTCATCTCACATGGCTAATCATTAGCTCCTTGTGATATGTGCTATTATACATTATGAAATTAATTACCATTCTGAGAACTTCATCTCTTTTTCAATTACAGTACCTTACACAGAAGGCAGACAAATAACCTTGGTTGGTGCTTGTCAAGTTCAGGCCAATAAGGTGTGCAGATTGAAGGAGGGCAACTCCTAGTATCTGTTAGTCGGCCCTCCAGCACGTGTTCCTTTTTCACTACCTTGGACATTGTGAAGCCGTAGGAGGCTTACTGTTGCCAAGGACTGTGAAATGAAATTAATATGTTTCTATAATAGAAGAAACACATGTAGTCCATAGATTGACCCCTTCCTTAGGAATTCTCAAATGAAGTAAGTCTAGAGACTTACCAGGCATATCCTGTATATCTGTACTGTGATGGTTTTCCTGTAGAAGGAAAGAATAGTACAGGCCTCTTGATTCAGAAGCTCTGGCTATCATCCTGGTATTGTGTGAACATTCAACAGACAAAATTCCAGGATTAGTCTCATCTGGTGTTTATTGCTGTTGAGTCAAGGTGAATTGAATAAAGGGCTACCATATGTAACCTTCTTCGTTTCCTAGCTACTGAAACATTTCAAGGTCAGATCCTTTCTTACAGTAATAATATCTTTTCAAGTGAAGGAAAGTACGGATCGAGAAAAAGCAACATATAAAAGATATTTACTGCAGAATAGAGTTCTTTATAGGTGAAAAAAATCAACAAAACATTGGTTGTACCCCATGGTTAGAGAAACTCTCAAAGGACTGTGCTTAAACTGGTTTTTCTCTGCATATCCTTCCCTACTTCCATGGAAACCAGAAGCTCTGGATCTCGTGCATTCTCTGGTTTCTCCCTTTTCTTTTAATAAATATTCTTGTGTTCTCTCACCCACTAATTATTGTCACCATGTGCCTATATTGCTAACAGCTTAAAGAGAGCAGTTCCTTTGAAAATACAATCTCTTTTTAAATGCATCATCATTTTGAAGTGGTCTCATAAATTTTGTTGCTGATTTGAGATCTTAAACGGTATATTTATTTATATTAAATTCTGCCTGCTGTTCATCTTGAAGATATTATATTTGTATAGTTAACAGAAGTGATGAGCCAAATTTAATTTTCTTTCTACTCTGGAATGCTTTGCATCTTGTAATCACCATTGATTGCCTACTTACTAGTCAGAATCAATAAAAGGAGTAGATGTAAAATTGCCCAATCTCATGTTTTATAATATAATAGTCTAGTCAAAATGGAGGGTACTAATAGCATTCAGCTGCATAGACATTATCTGATAATGACAGTGCATATAGCTCAGACTACAGAGGAGCAAATTAAAGTTGGAAGCTCAAATATTGAACTTTATTTTGTTTAGAAAGAAGTTTATGCACAAATCTCATCAGAATATATGTTTTACTCTTTTGTGCATAATAATATAATTTTTATTAACTTTTAATCATTTTGGTTGCATTTATTTTCAGAGACCAGTAACACTGTTTTACCTTTGTGTTAAGATTTATCTAGTATAATTGATACATTTGCATAAAGACCATAAATATGAGATTATGAAAACACTAAAGCACATAGATCTGTTCTGATAATAACAACTTTCAATTTTAGGTTTGTATAAATCAGTAACACCCTTGAGATAAAACATGAGAACTATTACTAGGCAGTCAAAGTATTAGTCCTCTACTTTTAAGTATTTGCACGTCTCTGTTTATTGATCATTATGGGTCTCAGAAAATAATTTCATTGAATTATAATTTCATTAAATATTTCTAAAATGATTATTGTTTTATATGGAGACTGTTAAAACCAGGCCTCCCACTGGGGCTAGCCTTTGGATCCTTCAGTGATATTCAGAATTTTAGGTCCTTAAGCATCCTTGATTATGGTTTTACAAAAGACAAACAATGTGTACAGTTTCAGAGTCCATCTAAAAAAGAGCTGTACTGAGAAAATGAATCTTAACAATTGATAAATTACATCCCCTATTGGAAAAGAAACAAGCTCATGGCATTTTGGAAGAGATTCAGCGTGGTAGTCAAGTTCTTTTAGTGAGTTTTCTGACAATTATGTTCTTTTACTATTCCCCACGCCTAGAAGTAAGAATTCCTCCCCAGACAGCTTTCAAGTACTGTGATTAGGGAGTGTACATGGAATAGAAACCTTGTTTGTAGAGTCTGATTATGGATTAATTACTTAATTGGGTCTTTTGCCTGTTTAGGGTTGTTAATGGATATGAACATTTGGCTTTTGACCTTTCTCCCCCACTCTTTTGTTCCGGTTTGTATTAAGTTCTCCTCACTGGAAGCCATGTAGTACAATCACTTTTCCATCTCATGCTCCTGTCTTCATTGTTTATCCTATAGTAGTATAAGACTTTTGTTTTGGAGCAAGAGGTGTATTAGATCAAAGGGCAAAGGACTACCTGCACTAACTTTGCTTGTGTTGTTCTGTAATTCTATGCTCTGGAGGTAGGCTTTTTGGTAAATGATTTTTATTTTATATAGGATGAAAATTTGTAAGAATTTTGTAAGAATAACATAAATTTGTGAGAATAGCATAAATTTCATAACAATGAATTTATGGTCTAGAGATACTAAGAGATGCTCAAGAAAGCTTTTTAATTTTTTTTTAGACATATTTGGTTAGTGAAACTCCTATGTAATATTTGCAGAATTCTTACTCTTTGCTGAGCACTGTTCTCAATGTTGTATGTGTTACCTCTTTTAATCTGCACAGCTATTCTATGAAGTAAGCACTATTTCACCTTATTGTACAGCTAAGAAAACTGGTGCACAGAGAGGTTAGGCGATACTGAAAAATGACAGAGGCAATATTTGAATTTCTCCTTAACTCCATCTCAACAACTCATTCTAATTCCCAGGAAAGCCCAAGATCAATTGGTCCCCATGGACAAAACATTGATAGTAATTACCCCCTTCCATTGGATAAAGGCTAATGATTAAAATGAGGAGACTCGTGCTAAAGCTACAGCTTCCAAATTTGTCAGCACTGGAACTGCTTATGCAGTATCCAGCCTCAGGTGTGAGACAGGGAGGCAGGATGCAGAGAGGTGGGTCAGGGCCTCGAGCAGAGCATCAGGGTTAAGCACAAATGAAAGTTGCCCTTGGGAAATAACAGCTAAGTTTTATTGAGTGCTCCATGGGCTAGGCCCAATGTAATGCAATGCCTTATTTAAAGTTAGCATCTTATAATTATTCCAGTTTTATCAATGCAGCAACTGGGGTCTAAAATGGTTAGGCAGTTTTCCCAGGGTTGCATAGCTACTTCATGATAGTAGCAGAACTCAGACTCAGTTTGTCTGAATCCAGAGGTCATTGCTCTAGGATTTCTGGTTTAGTGTCACATGTGAAGAGTTTAGAAGTTATCATTCCTGTCCTGACAAGAAAAAGCTGGACAAACTGGAAATCAGTGAGTTCTTTTGGACCCGTAAGAGATGAGGTTTCCAGGCAAATCACCACCTCCAAATCTAGAAAGACAGGCTCATTCAGAGAGAGACATTAAGATCTGCATACCTACAGCAGAAGCCACTGGAGTCGTAGGAACACTTCAGTGATAATTTTGATGAATTACTGGATGCTAAGTGAGGGGAGTAGTATGAATGTGAGAAATTCTGAGGGACCTCAACCTCAGAAAATCCTTAACACATTCATGGGCTCTGCCTCCAGAAATCCCACCGGTTTCTTATGATGAACATTTCATCATTACTCTGGCAAAGAGTGATTATTGTGAAATAAGCCCAGAGTTTTCTCCATAACAGAAGTTTACTCTCCAGGGAAGACTTTTTCAGGGCTTTATCTGTGGCCCAGCTAAGGAAAGGGCATTCTTCACATTCTAGATCTCTGTAGCCTTCCAGTCATCTCTGAGGTTGTCCACAGAGGTCATGTCTTCAATGAAAATGTATTGGAAACACCACAACCAGGGAACAACATAGGGGAAAGAGGAGCAAATAAGGTATGTCACAGGCTTCCCTGGTGGCTCAGATGTAAAGAATCTATCTGCACTGTGGGAGGCCTGGGTTTTCTCCTTGGGTTGGGAAGATCCCCTGGAGGAGAGCATGGCAACCCACTCCAGTTTTCTTACCTGGAGAATCCCCATGGACAGGGGAGCCTGGTGGGCTACACTCCACGGGGTCGCAAAGAGTCAGACACAAGTGAGAGACTAAGCACAGAGCACAGAGTCGCTAGAGTGACTGAACATCCCACAGCACAAGTGGAAAGGGCCTCCTGGAACACTGAGATGTAATTGGACAATTATGGAATATTCCCCTTCCTCCACATCTTGTCACCACTCCCACAGGGCTGCAGTATAATAACTGGATTACAAGTGAAAAACTGCAAGGCTCAGACACATACATACACACCTATAGAAAACATTAAACGCTGCGCAACTTTTAGCCAGAACACCTGATTAACATAAATCCTCAAACTAAAAATTAAGTTACATCAGTTCCTGTCCCTGATATAATATATCCAGCTTTCAGCAGAAAGTTACAAGACATGCCAACAAGCAAGAATAAACATTCTGAAGAGACAAAGCATTTATCAGAAGCAGACTCAGATATAACACAGATGCTGGGAATTATCAGACAAGGAATTTAAAATCAACATGGAACATGATTGATGTGTTGGGTACCCTAATGGAAAAGTAGACAACGTGCAAAAACAGATGAGAGAACAGTCAGAATAATGCCCTCCTTCCATGCCAAGGTGTCCACATTGTGATCTTCAGAAACTATGAATACATTATCTTAAAAGGCAAAAAAGAACTTTGAAGATGTCATTAAGGGCTTTGAGATAGATTATCTTGGATTGCCCTATAATCACAAGGGTCCTAAGAAGTAGAAGAGAAAAGCAAGAGAGACAGTCAGAATGGCAAAATGTGAGAAGGACTCAACGACAGTTGTTAACTTTGAAGACAGAGGAAGGAGGCAAGGAATGCAGACAGGTCTCAGAAGCTGGAAAAGGCAAGAAAATGGATTATTCCCTAGAGCTTCCAGATAATAACGCAGTTCTTTCTACACCTTGATCTTGGCCCAGTGGGACCTGTGTTGTACTTTTAACATACAGAGCTGTATGACAGTATGTGTGTTTTGCTTTTGGCAGCTAAGTTTGATATAATTTGTTAAGGTATCCATTGGATACTGATGCAGATGGGTCATGTAAGCAGAGGGATGGAAAATTCCAAGAAAGAATCAAAGGAAAGGCTAAAAATCAAAAGCACTGTAACCAAAGTGAACAATGTTTCCAATGTAACCACAGTAACCAATATTTCTGATGGATCATCAGTAGACTTGGCCCAGATGAGGAAAGAATCAGTGAACTAGAAGATAGTTCAATAAAAGCTTCACAAATTGGAATGCAAGGAAAAAAACTGACTTAGTGAAAACAAAACAAAACACAGAAGAGAGCATCCCAAGAATTGTGGGACCATTTCAAAAGATGTTTGGGATAACAGAAAGGGTAGGAAGAAAAGAAAAAGATCAGAAGAAATATTTGAAGGAGTAATTGCTGACATGTTCCAAAATAGACACACAAAAGATTAAGGAATCTGAGAACATCAGGTAGGATAAATACCAAACACGGTATGCACACACACAGACAGACACAGACGCACACACACACACACAAACACACATACCTATGCATGTTATATTCAAACTGCAGTTGGTCAGAGACAGAGAAAGACTTGAAAGAAGCGAGGGGGATAAATAATGTTACCTTTGGAGGAACAAGTATAAGAATGACAGTGGTCTTCTGGTCAGAAATCATGCAAGCCAGCAGAATATGGAGTGAAATATTCAGTGATGAAAGAAAAAACTGTCCACCAAACTAGACTTCTGTATCCATCAAAATTATTCTTCAAAAATATAGGAGAAATAAGCACTTTCTCAGACAAACAGAAACTTAGAGAACTCATCACCAATCAATTTCTCCTGTAAGAAATGCAAAAGAAGTTCTTTAGAGAGGAAGGAAGATGATGTAGGTCAGAAATTTGGATCTATATTAAAAAAAAGTTCATCAGAGAAGGAATAAATAAAATAAAGTTTTTTAATTTCCTTATTCTTAATTAAACCAAAAGGCAGCTTTAAAGTAATCATAGTAACAATGAATGGTATATTATAGTATATGGGTTATAGTAAATGAAGACAGCACTGTTAGAAGGGGTGAAGCATATAGATATTCTGGACCAGTAGGGGGCTTGAAGGACCTCTTCAGATTGTAGTCAGAACAGAAAAGATTGCTGCAGACCTCTGCATGTGATTTAGGTCAAAGGATAACTTATAATACTCACTATGTTCCAGATGCTGTTTAATATTAGGGACAAAAATATGAATAAGTGTGGTCCATACATGTAAAAAGTATAGCTAAGCAGAAAATATAGACAAATAAATGAGTATCATCTAGATCATTCATTTGTTCAACACATATTTCTTGAGCACCTCCTTTATACCAGGAAAAGTAATAAAGCCAAAATTGAGAAGTACAGAAGTATTATGAAATCACATAGGGGGCTAATAGTCATGTCTAGAGGCATGAATCAAAGCTGCATGAGAGATATTAATAGGACTAAAAGGAGAAATAGAACTTTACAGGTAAGAACCTGAACGAGCAGCGTGAATGGTAGACATGGGGCATTAGCAATTTCTGAATTAGTAAATTATATGAGTATTTCATACTCTGTCTCAAATCAGTTCCAAGCATCATGTAGCTTAGGGCCCAAGGACCAGATCAGAATATGAGATACACTAGATTAGAATAGAAATGAAAGAATGGAGCAGGAACTAGCATCTCATTATGAGTTTAAATAGCAAATTTGACATACTCATGTTGATACTACCTTTTTTTGTTGTTTTTAAATTAACACTTGAAATGGAATCAAATTAACATTTTTTTTTAAACTTTTCATTTTATATTGGGGTATGCTCCTGCTGCTAAGTCGCTTCAGTCGTGTCCGACTCTTTGTGACCCCATAGGTGGCAGCCCACCAGGCGACCCTGACCCTGGGATTCTCCAGGCAAGAACACTGAAGTGGGTTGCCATTTCCTTCTCCAATGCATGAAAGTGAAAAGTGAAAGTGAAGTCGCTCAGTCGTGTCCGACTCTTAGTGACCCCATGGACTGCAGCCTACCAGGCTCCTCCATTCATGGGATTTTCCAGGCAAGAGTACTGGAGTGGGCTGCCATCGCCTTCTCCCATATTGGGGTATAGCTGATTCAAATTAACATTCTTAATCCTGGAGTAGGAAGTCAGCTTCCTGAGGAACACTGACTCTTGGCCAGAGAATGAGCCCTAACCTGGAAGACACAGTAATGATAGATAAACAGTCCATCAGTTGTGTAGATTGAAATCCAATCAAATGAGAGTCTACCAACTGTATTTAGTCCTATTAGGCCAGAGACTGAAATTAGCCTGTCACCACTGGAGCCGTGGTGTTTAGAGGGACTAGAGAGAGAAAGAACCCACTACTGACATGCTGATCTGGTTGGCTTAGAGTTGTGATAGGATGGGGACAGATTAAGACCCATCAATCTGGGACAGATGATTGAAAGATGAAAATTACATTTGATTTTGTGGAGGAAGAGCTCAATATGAGAGGAATCATCAAGGAAATGGAGATCAGCCTATGTAATACTCAGCTTTCTAGAACTGAACTGCCCAATAACATGGTCACTAGTTAAATTTAAGTTAATGAAAATTACATAAAATTAAATATGAAGTCCTCAATTGCACTAGTCTCATATTGAGTGATCTTATGTGCCTAGTGGCTGCCATATTGGATAACACAGAAATCAAACATTTCCACCAATGCAGAAGGATCTTTTGGATGGTAGTGTTCTAGGGCAGTGGCCCCCAAACTTTTTGGCACCAGGGATCAGTTCTGTGGAAGATAGTTTTTCCATGGACTGGGTGAGGGGAGTGGTTACAGGATATTTCAAGTGTGTTACATTTAATGTGCACTTTATTTCTATTATTATTATATCAGCTCCACCTCAGATCATCAGGCATTAGATCCTGGAGGTTGGGAAGCCCTGTTCTAGAGTGTGTGAGAGGTTATAATACATCAGAAATGCAGGTTAATATCTTCTAGAAACAACTGCAAAGCAGCTTTAAAAAAAAATTTTTTTTTTAAATTTTTCCAATGAGGATAAGAAAGCTCTTGCAGTATAATTATCCAGCTCTACCCACAAACGTTTGTATGGGTGTCTGTCTCTTGTAAGTAGTATGAAATATTCTCATTTTTACAGATTAAGAAATTTAGTGAAGTCAAGTCACTTCACACTAGTAGTAAATAGAATAGTCAGGAGTTTAAGTCAGGTGGCTTAGCTCCAAAGTCTGTTCACTCGACCTTTGTACTGCAAAACACCCCAGAAGGCTAGATCCAGGATAGAGGTCACTGGTGGTCACTGGCGGGGGCACCTTTGGCTGTTCAGTGCCAGTGTCTGGACTCAGTAGGGAAAGTGTCGATTCTGCTTGGGCAGCAGTTGTTAGATATTTTGTAATATTACTGTTGCCAGAAAACATGTATATTAATGTTCACCTTTTTGATCTTTGCCAAAAGTTACATGCATTTAATACTTTTCATCAATACCAAGACTCATTGGTTTTCATGAGTCTAATTTGCTTTTCACTGTTTAGTGAAAAAAAGTGAGAAAACTCTTTATGTACAATGTAAACACACTGCTTTTCTTTTTCAATACTTGAAATTGATGGATGTTTGACCAATTAGAAGTATTAAAAAATAAATTCACTTCCATATACTGGAAACAGTTCCTCAATTTCTTAGTTTGAAATAATGTGAAACACCTTCATTTCTACTCTGTGTTTTTAGTTTCTTCTTTGGGGAGATGTTAGGTTCAAAATATTATCTTCAAATTCATTTTGGGTTTTGTTTTGTTTTTAAAAAAAGAGCTAATTACACTGTGTTGTTTTTCCCCCCAACTTTTTCTTATTTTACTCTTAATTTATTTCAAGCATTTTTTGAAATAACTGTTGAGACTTCTTCATTAAAGAATTTTTTTTTTAACAGTGAATAGAGCAACTCTTTACTAAATCTACTGGGGCTAGAGAATTTCAGTTGAAGTTTAATAGTTTTTAGGCTGTGGAATAGACTTCAGCTCTCAAGTGCTCAAATATTTTGGAAAGCCTTGGATCATTTGTGATTGACAGTTCAAAAATACAATGATCTGTTGTGTCTGGCCCATGTCATGCTGGAGAATACTAAATCAATAGTAATGCCATCAGAACCAGAAATCAAATGCAAAATAGTTCCCTTGGCTTCCTGCATAATGACATTTGCTCTTTTGATAAATTACTAATGGATTCTTGGACTGGAGACTGGGAACAGCTAAGCCTGGATATAAATGGAAAGGATAAAATAGTGATGTTTATTGTACAGAAAAATTTGTCTTCAGTGAATGTTCTACACAAAGAATGTCCAAATATTATTAAATCTCACATTGTAACAGAATATTAGTAAAAAGGCAAGAAATGTGATGTCATGAATATGTTTTAGGGCAAGAAAAGGAGCTGTGCTTAGTCATTCAGTTGTGTCCGACTCTTTGTGACTCCATGGATGATATCCTGCCAGGCTCCTCGGTCAGTGGGGATTCCCAGCCAAGAATACTGGAGTGGGTTCCCCTTCCCTTCTCTGGGGGTCATCCCCACCCAGGGATCAAACCAGGGTCTCCCACACTGCAGAAAGATTCTTCACCGTCTGAGCCAATGGGGAAGCAAGAAAAGGACAGGTGCTTCATATTACTCTCTTTAAAGCCTGAACTGAAATTAAAAAAGAATCTTTTGACCACCTGCTCCATAGTGCCCATAGATGTATGTACATATTGCAAATATGGGGTAAGGAAAAATACTATTAAGAATATCCAAATACTACCTAACTCAAAAGCTTTAGAAACTTATTGCAAGAGAAAGTCTCTCTACCACTCAGTTGCACTGAATTGTGTGATAAATGCAGGTTAGCTTCTGGGCTCTACAGAATGCCAGATAACATGGAATAAGGTGTTAACAGTCTATGTTTCCTGTGTTTGTGGTGTACAAAATGAAAATACCTCAAGCTTTGGATGTACGCTAATTCTAACCTTCCTGTGGTTATAAAGTAACTGCTGTATTTTCCTGTGTGTGGAAAATGAATAAAAGTAGGACTTGCTCACTAAAAACGAAAAATCTTTTCCCTCTGCCTCTTGACCACCTCATTTACTTAATGTCGTGGCTGCATCTCACTGAGCTGCCTAAGTGAACATTTGTGCTTCAGAAATACCTTTGTTTTGTCAGACTTTCAAATTAAAGAGGAAAATTTTTATTCTGAAGGATTAAATGCAACCAGGGAACAAAATAATGAAAAGCTTTATTTGAGAAGAAATAACTCTTTGGAATAAGAGGTTACCATATGTCAATATGTCACACACAGAAAAAGTGAGCTTTTGATTACTTAGAGGTAAGGTTGCCAGAGGGTTTCTGATTTAAATTTCTAAGGCTTGATCAGAGAGAGCATCAATGAAAATCCTCATAACTTGTGAACTTGACTTTTATTCCTTTGAAAAATTATACAAAATATTTTTTGCTCACATTTATATTCCATGTGGTATGTTTCTCCTTGTAACTTTGCAGTTATTATTCTTGTGCAGGTTTTACACTCATTGTAAAATCAGAATTGAATTATAGCATTTCTAGAAAAAGCAATAAGTTTAGAAATGGAAAAGTGACCCCAAAAGTTGTCTCAAAAATGCTTAAAGCACAAGAAAGTCTGAGAAAACCTAAATAGACATGAATTGGGACTACTTAAATCAATTATGCTGTACCCTTAAAATGGAATTCTGTTGATAAGTTTAAAAGATTGAACAGTTTTCAAGACACATTGAATGAAAGCAACAAAGTGTCCGCACTGTTAAGTACCTTGATTTTTTTTTCACTTAGTATTTTTATGTACATATACATAGACTCTTTTTGGAATAATTGCATAAGAAATTGGTAATATTGCTTTGGGGTAAGGGACGGATGCCAGGGCTCAAGTGATTGAGAGATTTGTTTTTCAATCAGAGATTTGTGTTTTGTATAGCCCTTTGTCGGAGAAGGCAATGGCACCCCACTCCAGTACTCTTGCCTGGAAAATCCCATGGACAGAGGAGCCTGGTGGGCTGCAGTCCATGGGGTCACTAAGAGTCGGACACGACTGAGCGACTTCACTTTCGCTTTTCACTTTCATGCATTGGAGAAGGAAATGGAAACCCACTCCAGTGTTCTTGCCTGGAGAATCCCAGGGTCAGGGTCGCCTGGTGGGCTGCCGTCTATGGGGTCACACAGAGTCGGACACGACTGAAGCGACTTAGCAGCAGCAGCAACAGCAGAGCCCTTTGTACCTGAATCTTGTTAAGTGACAAGGCAAGATAGACATATGGAATAATAACTTCATTCTTTAAATGTATTGCTTATATTTCAAGTTTCATCAAAACTTGACACCATTTTGTCCAGTAAAGTGGAAATATGAGTGTAGGATGAGTTAGGAGTTTTGTTTTGCTTGTTACGAGTTTTGTTTTTTTGTGTGTGCGTGTTATGAGTTTCATTCTGTTTATTATAAGTTTTGTTTTACTTTACTTTGAAATGAAAAATTAAATTACTAACTTCCATTTTGTAAATATCTTGATGGTAAAGTAAATATTCAGCAATAAAATAAAATATTTTTCTATTTATGGCAATAATTGTCAAAAGATAAAAACATGTTGGTACAACAAAATAATTTGAAAGATACACTTACTATTGCAACCAATGTGTTGACTAATGACTTCATATATATGAGGTCTGTTGTGTATATATGTTAACAGACCTCATATATATGTATATATATGCTTTATGTAGATAAAAATTGATAAAGTTTATATACATTTAGTTATCCTATGGAGACAAAATACTAGTTAAATAGATAAAGCTAAAATTTTGAACTGTTTTCTTTTATGTTGTCTTTAACTTTAGAAACTCACAATTCTGAAAATTTAAAAGTGTTGACTACTTGGTTTCCCCTCTACACCCTCATTATTTTAACTTGTTCTGAAATGTGCCACGTGTGGTATCTTGTATTATGTCCCCACATCTGCTGCTCCATATAAACCAGTACTGACGTCTTAGAAATAATAGGCCCCCTTTCATTCTCTAATACAGACACTGTCATTATGTGCGATTGTATTAGAGTTTTAAATGTTTCCACTCTATATTTCTGTTTTCAGCTTTTCGTATGGAATAAGTGATCCATTATTTCAGTAGTTTTGTATATTGTTATATTTTTGAGGTTCCACACTCTCCCTTCCCCTCCCTTTCTCCAGCTCATTCTCTCCCTTTGCTTTTCTCCCCTTCCTCTCTTCACTCTCCCGCTTGCTGGCTCACTGTATCTGTGTCTGCATCACTCTCCCCAGTCATAGGTCTTGGGAATAAGGTGAAAGGTGTGGAGCAGGCACCTGGACCTGTAGAGTGGCACATACCAGGCAGTGCATCTTCTGCTGGAGAATTCAGCTGTCACTTTGGAGCCTGCTGAATGAAACTAGTATGCAATTCACATAGCCCAGGTACTGAAAGGGAAACTGCATCTGCTGTCCGAACAGATTACCGATAAGATTTTATCTTTTCTGCTGCTGATACTGATAGAGCTATAGCCAGGTGGGCAGTAAATAAAGATTTATTATGGGCTGGATTTGTTAGCTAGTGGTACTGTCTTAGAACTATATCAGAAAAGACCCAGAAGTGTTTATCTTTCACATCCATAGAGCCTAATAAAGGTGTGGTGTGGGAGAGGTGAGTGCAGGATGTGATCTATCTAGTTTGTTTTAAACAGCGAACATTTCTTACAAAACCAGCCTAATCTAAATAGATGACTAAAAATCCAGGGGTTGATAAATTATCATCATGGCACCTGCATCTTATGCCTCAAGAACCCTAAGCAAACCCAGGGCTGTACTTGCGGATTAATTGAGCATGCATAATTTACCACTGCAGTTTACATAAGTGTAAGTATTTTTCTCATCTGGGTAAATAGGCATTTCCAGCTTCAGGAGAAAAATAAGAATATTGCTACACAATGAAATGAGCCATCAGCCTCTTCGGCTATTACAAGAAAAAAGGGCCCTACTCTTGCTGCCAATGTTTAGTTCTTAAATTGAAATTATTTTTAAAGTTTAATTTGCTTTTCACCATTTATATGTATATTTTTTGCTCAAATTTACTGTGATGATTTTACCCATGCCTGTAGTCAATACTTCATCTTTTAGGATTTGAAATAGCTCAACTGGAATTCCATCACCTCCACTAGCTTTGTTCGTAGTGATCCTTCCTAAGGCCCACTGGACTTCACATTTCAGGATGTCTGGCTCTAGGTGCGTAATCACACCATCATGATTATCTGGGTTGTGAAGATCTTTTTTGTATAGTTCTTCTGTGTATTCTTGCCACCTCTTCTTAATATCTTCTGCTTCTATTAGGTCCATACCATTTCTGTCCTTTATTGAGCCCATTTTTGCATGAAATGTTCCCTTGATATCTCTAATTTTCTTGAAGAGAACTCTAGTCTTTCCCATACTACTGTTTTCCTATAGTTCTTTGCATTGATCGCTGAAGAAGGCTTTCTTATCTCCACGAACAAAGCTAGTGGAGGTGATGGAATTCCAGTTCAGCTATTTCAAATCCTCAAATATGATGCTGTAAAAGTGCTGCACTCAATATGTCACCAAATTTGGAAAACTCAGCAGTGGCCACAGGACTGGAAAAGGTCAGTTTTCATTCCAATCCCAAACAAAGGCAATGCCAAAGAATGCTCAAACTACGGCACCATTGCACTCATCTCACACACTAGTAAAGTAATGATCAAAATTCTCCAAGCCAGGCTTCAGCAATACGTGAACTGTGAACTTCCAGATGTTCAAGCTGGTTTTAGAAAAGGCAAAGGATCCAGAGATCAAATTGTCAACATCCACTGGATCATCGAAAAAGCAAGAGAATTCCAGAAAGACTTCTATTTCTGCTTTATTGACTATGCCAAAGCCTTTGACTATGTGGATCACAATAAACTGTGGAAAATTCTGAAAGAGACTGGAATACCAGACCACCTGACCTGCCTGTTGAGAAACCTGTGTGCAGGTCAGGAAGCAAAAGTTAGAACTGGACCTGGAACAACAGACTGGTTCCAAAAAGGAAAAGGAGTACATTGAGGCTGTATATTGTCACCCTGCTTATTTAGCTAATATGCAGAGTACATCATTAGAAATGCTGGGCTGGATGAAGCCCAAGCTGGAATCAAGATAGCCGGGAGAAATATCAATAACCTCAGATATGCAGATGACACCACCCTTATGGCAGAAGGCGAAGAAGAACTAAAGAGCCTCTTGATGAAAGTGAAAGAGGAGAGTGAAAAAGTTGGCTTAAAGCTCCACATTCAGAAAACTAAGATCATGGCATCCGGTCCCATCACTTCACGGCAAATAGATGGGGAAACAGTGTCAGACTTTATTTTTTTGGGCTCCAAAATCACTGCAGATGGTGATTGCAGCCATGAAATTAAAAGATGCTTACTCCTTGGAAGAAAAGTTATGACCAACCTAGACAGCATATTAAAAAGCAGAGACTTTACTTTCTCAACAAAAGCCCATGTAGTCAAGGCTATGGTTTTTCCAGTAGTCATGTATGGATGGGAGAGTTGGACTATAAAGAAAGCTGAGCACAGAAGAATTGATGCTTTGGAACTGTGGTGGTGGAGAAGACTCTTGAGAGTCCCTTGGACTGCAAGGAGATCAGTCCTGGGTGTTCATTGGTAGGACTGATGTTGAAGCTGAAACTCCAATACTTTGGCCACCTGGTGTGAAGGAATGACTTTATTGGAAAAGACCCTGATGCTGGGAAAGATTGAGGGCAGGAGGAGAGGGGGACGACAGAGGATGAGATGTTTCGATGGCATCACCGACTCAATGGCCGTGAGTTTGGGTGGACTCCAGGAGTTGGTGATGGAGGCCTGGTGTGCTGCAGTTCATGGAGTCACAAAGTGTCAGACACGACTGAGTGACTGAACTGAACTGAGCTGTAGTCAGTACTATTTTCTTGTTCTGGTTTGATGCTACTATATTTGAATGATTTAAAGAATGTTAATCTAGGCACCTAATTTTTTAAAAAGCTTTTTATTTTTTATTGGGGCATAGCTGATTAACAATATTGTGGGAGTTGCAGGTGAGCAGTGAAGCGACTCAGCCATACATATCCATGTATCCATCTCCCCCAGACTTCCCTTCCATCCAGGCTGCCACATACATTAAGCAGTGCTCCCTGTGCTATACAGTAGGACTTTGTTGCTTATCCATTTTAAATATAGCATTGTAGGCACATACTTTTACTGCAGTTATTTTAAGTAAACAAAGGCAAGAAGCAAAGAAGTGGGGAGTAATAGTCATGGAAACACATCAGTATTTGAATGACTTGTCACATGTTACCCATGTACTTTTGGGTAAACTAGCCATTAATACTAAATTACTCTTTTCATATCTAGAAAAAGGGAGTAATAACACCTACCTCATGAGCGGTTGTGTTAAATGTTACAACGAATGTAAAGAACCTAATTCAGAATGTGCTAGGTGCTCAATAAATGAGAATTTTTGTTATTATCTTACTAAACTATTTTTAAAAATAGACCTAACGGTAAATTCTAAATCTCCAAATTAGTAGTTAAGGACATTTGTTTCTATATGACAGTTTATTTAATTCTTAATATCTAAAGTGTTTGGAGCTTCTTTGGTGGCTCAGACTTTAAAGAAACTGCCTGCAATATGGGAGATGTGGGTTCGATTCCTGGGTCAGGAAGATCCCCTGAAGAAGGGAATGACAACCTAATCCAGTATTCGTGCCAAGAGAATTCCATGGACAGAGGAGTTTGGCAGGCTGAGTCCATGGGGTCACAAAGAGTCGGACATGACTAAACGACTAACACCAAGTGTTTAGATACTGGTTAACATAGTATTTTTTGTCTAATTATGAATTTATATCAAATTTATGCAAGTTTATGTGTAAGCAGACAACCTCGAGGCATGTTAGGTATGCTCAACTTGCTTATATCATAATGTCTACATTAGAGTTTTATTCTTTTTGTTTAAGCCAAAAGAGGCCCTTGTGGGAAATGAAAGCTTAAATGCAATTGTTCATAAAGGAATACTATTATAAATTTATTAATCCCTGTTTTACAGTAGGGAAATACCTCTAAATCTCAATTCATATAGTAAGTATAATCTTCAGAAGCTGAGTTTAAATTTGCTTTTTTTCACTAACTCCTATTTCCTGTCCTATGGACATTATAATTTAAAAATATTATTTTTTATTTATTCTAAAACTTTTATTGCAGTAACTGCTAATGCTAAAATCTTAAATCGTGCCATCTTGGTGCCCTTGTGTTAGAAGTTATAGAAAACACATTGAACTGTAACAGAGAAACTGACTAAAGGAGCTTTTCAGTGAATCTTGTAAAAATCCGTTTATAATAGAGGTAAATGTATTTGTACTGAGTGTAATTTTTCATAACACACAACACCCACGTGTAAATTGTAAAATCCATTGTATGCATCTTTATTGGTGAGAATTACAGCTTTCAGCCAGGTATTGGGTTCTTCCTAGAAAGGCACATCACATATTCTGCTCCTTCTCTGTGGTTTTATTGATGTGGCTGTCACCCTCAAAAGCCAGTGAATTCAGAAATGAAGCTGCCTTTCTGCTTGATTTTTCACTGAGGTACATTTCAGGAGACCATTGTGAGGCTCTGGTGGAAGAAACTGAAAGGGTAATTCTCCATGAGAGTAATCGTATATCTCTGAGGCTTTCCATCTGCACACACCCGACTGGTCATTTCCTGAATACTAAGTGGGAAGCTGTGGTGCCTGCCCTTAGTCATGCCACAGTGGCACCCTCAGTCCTACCAGAAATAATCATTACTTAATTAGCCAGTCTTTTTTTTTTTGTCTTTCTCTCTTTCTCTTTTTGTCATATGTTAAAAATGAGGTTACAGAGTCATGAATGGGAGAGAAACCAGCCAAAGGGATAATTAATTGCAAGCCCAGGGCTTCGAGTCAGATAGGTGAGGCATCTTTGGTCACTACGGAGTTGTATAATTTTGGATCAGTGACCGCAAGTACCTAACACTCAGTTTCTTCTTCTGTAATCTGGGTATTATAATATAAATCCACCTTAATGACTGTTCAGAGCATTAAATGAGATGATAATATAATTATAAGCACAGTGCCTTTCAGGGTATGTTGGTAAATCCTAGATAGATCTATACGTGGAAGCATGGACATTACCTTCTAATTTCTCTCCGAGTGCCATGGACTTGGGTCCCAGTCTTATTCCTTCCTCTTTTCGTGGCATTCCAGGTCATGTGGTCACCTTTTTTCTTGGCTTCCTGAATGTTAGTGTTGCAGTGCCAACCATCTGTCACTTAAACAGAGGGATCTTATATACTCCCATCAAATGACATCCGTAATAAGAGAAACACTGTCAGTGTCAAGTGAAGTGAGGGTCTCAGCTGTGGTTTCCATCAACCATCCCAGCCTTGAGGGGCTCTGCTGTCCTCTTTTCAGTTAAATGTTCCTGACACCCACCCTTTTCAAGTGCAGCTAAAACAAGGAAGTCAGAGGCTGGAGCTCCACAGGTGAGGTTGAATGAACACAGCTCTACCTCACCCACTGCAACTGTTGATTTAGGTCAGTTTTATTGGTTCGCGCAGAATTTGAAATTGTCACTCATTGTAGTAGACGTCTATCACTTTTTAACAGTTCTACTGCTAATGTGCCTTTCTATTTAAAAGAAACATTTCACTGTGTATAATATCATTGGAATAAGTACCCTTTTCTGAATGCTTATGTCAAAAAAGGGAAAGAAACCTTTTCAAAGCTTCTTGGTAGCCAGGGCTAAGTCATGTGACATTTACTTGGTCAATCAGATGCTTCTGTTTGAGCCTTGACTCCAGAATAAGGAAGATGGGATTCATTCATGATCACTTTACTGATGGCCAATGGCAACGTCACATCCTTAGTGAGATGTTCAAGTATATAATGTCTTCCTTTGTTGCTAGGAGGGGAGCAGCAGGTGGTGGTGAAGCTAGTTTTTGGTTTGGAAAAATCTGAGATTTTTTAGCTGCCATTATAAATTTGATGCTACAGCAGTTATGGGAGGTAATAAGGAGTTAATCTTACCAAGGAACTAAGACTATATATATATGCATATTCACTATCCACTTGTCCTCAAATTTTCTGTGATTTAAGACAAACATTTGTCATTGCTTGTGGCTATCCAGTTGAGTTCACTGAATCTATAATGACAATCACAATATAAGCAATTTTATTGACCTGTCAGTTATTACTCAGCTTTCTTATTCTGGTCACATCCCAACTCTAGGAGGGTGTTATTAATGGAAGACAGTGTTTCTTTGAATCCAAAGTGCTGAATTTTATATTTTTCTTTCATGAATGAGAACTGTGGTAGTTGTACATAACCATCATAAGTTCTTATGAACTTTTAAGAATGCTCTAATTTACTTCACCAGAAATTTAAATATTATATTGACTGAAATCAGGAAGTTATTTTGGGGAGCTATGCATGTATTTAAACTCATAAGAAATTACTGCTTTAATTATTCTTTAAGATAGAAGTTCCTCAGATGTGTTGTTTTGATGAGACCACCCTAAAAAAGAGTTCTGTTGTCAAATAACTTTGGGAAAAACTACATAAAGTCTCTCCCTCTTGAAAATCTATGCTATATATTAGCTCATTTCTATTATTTGATCCCATATATGTGCTAATATGGCTTCCTTAGTGGCACTAGTAGTAAGGACTCCGTCTGCCAGCGCAGGAGACCCTGGAGACACAGAGTCAATCCCTGGTTCAGGACGATCCCCTGAAGTAGGAAATGGCGACCCAATCTAGTCTTCTTGCCTGAAAAGTTCCATGGACAAAGAAGCCTGGCAGGCTACAGTCCATGGGGTCACAAAGAGTCGGACATGACTGAGCAACTGAGCATGCACATGTATGTGTGTGTATGTATATTCATTGTATATATGAGTTTATTTTACATTGTCTGACCAAAGTTTTCCAGAGTTATCTGACTTCCAAGACCTTTCCTGTAATATAAAAGCTATGAGTATCCCCTGAAATTATAGTTGCACATTCTGACTATAGTGTATTAAGAGATACACTTTGGGAAATATTGTGTTTCTTTATGTTACCTGTTTTAAACAACAGATGTTTTAGGCATATAAGCTTCCATAGTTCACATCTGCCTGCTCAATAGTTGTGGGATTTTGAGCATATTATTTAATTTCTCTCTGCATCGGTTCCTCACATGTAAAATGGGGAGAATGGCATCTGTGTCAAAGAATGTTATGTGGATTAAATGGCTCACATATGTAAATACTTAGACAAGTGCTACACTTATAGTAAGCATTATATAAAGGTTGGATATTGGTATTGTTGTTTTTTTTTTTTTAAATTTTTCAGGCCAAATTAAAGTCCACTGACATTCTCTTTTTGTGTATGGAATATGTTGCTGAAGGTCTGTAACCTGTTGTTCTTTTGAAATCCAGTAACTGATTTGCTACTTGCTAATTGTATGCCTGTTCTTAGGCTTTTCTATTTGGTGATTCTTTTCTGTTCTACTTCAAAAAATGTTCTATTGAAAGTCACAGAAACTAGTGGATGTAAACATGTTGCTTACTGAATAGATCCAGCAGGCAATCACACTGACATATAAAAACAGGAAATTACAGACATCAAGGCCACATGAGGTTAGACTGAGAAGAGATGTCTCCTTCCATTTCTGGGGCATTTCCTGCCGTTTGGTCTGCTGCTGGGACCTTGCCCTAGTTCTCTAAGCTGACTGTCTTGCTTTGTTTGTTCAGTGTTGCCGTTTCCCCTTATTCTTCTGGCCCACTGCCTTGCTAAGGCAGTGATTTCTGCGTGGCCATAACTTGACTCTGCATCAGGGTTCCTGCACAACTAATAGAGTCAATCTTTCAGTGTCTGGATTCCATCTTACTAAGAAAGAGTATAGGCTCATGCCAGCCTATAGTTTGCTTCCCTGGCCAAATGTCCACTCCTGTTTCTGTTAGCTGTTCAGGCTCTAGCTCTACCTGGTACAAACGTGACCACTTAGACCAGCCTTCCTGGAGGGGTGGTAGTGGTAGTGGGGGGATAGTCCCAGTACCAGAGATGAGCATAGGTGGGACAGACACTACAAAATGGCCATACATCCTGTCACCATCTCTGCTGTAAGAAGATGTGTCTTAGTGTTTTCTTCCAGAATTCCTGCTTTCTTCTCTTTTCCTGACCAAGAGCAGCTGAGGGATTCTGGGAAGAATATTTTATAACCATGCAATATCAATTTCATGGAAAAATTTCCAAAAAGTCTAAAAATCTAATGATGATTTCACCAATAGCTTCCATAGGATAAAAACACAGTTTGGAGGAAGCCCCTATGACTCATTAGGGCCTGACCTGGGGTGAAGTTGAATACCACTTCATATTACACTCCTGGGTCAGCTGTCAGCTGTAAATCCAATCTGGTGACTCCTTTTAACTCTTGCAGCGGCCACCCTACTGTAAAAATTTGGTCTTCATGACATAAAGTGGAGTTCAATGGTAAGAGGTAGCTGATAACATTTGAAATTATTGAATTCAGGATCTGAATAAAGGAGACAGATGATAAGCGATTTATGTTTAATCTTTATTCTATGCAACCCATTTTCCCTGGCAAATCAACCAAACCTTAGTGTGTCAGAGATCCTTAGAGAAGGATACTCTTTTGGCTCTCTTATTGTTGTTCAGTCACTCACTTGTGTCTGGCTCTTTGCAATCCCACGGACTGCAACACCAGGCTTCTCTGTCCTTCACTGTCTACTGGAGTTTGCTCAAACTCATGTCCGTTGAGTTGGTGATGCCATCCAACTATCTGGTCCTCTGTTGCCCCCTTCTCCTCCTGCCCCCCATCTTTCCCAGCATCTGTATCTTTTCCAATGAGACGGCTCTTCACATTAGGAGGCCAATGTATTTTAGCTCCAGCTTCAGCATCAGTCCTTTCAATGAATATTTGGGATTGATTTCCTTTAGGATTGACTGGTTTGATATCCTTGCTGTCCAAGGGATGCTCAAAGAGTCTTCTCCAGCACCAAAGTTCAAAAACGTCAATTCTTCAGTGTCCAGCTTTCTTTATAGTCCAACTGTCACATCTGTACATGACTACTAGAAAAACCATTGCCTTGATTGTACAGACTATTGTTGGCAAAGTACTGTCTCTGCTTTTTAATACACTGTCTAGGTTTGTCATAGCTTTTCTTCCAAGGAGCAAGCGTCTTTTAATTTCATGGCTGCAGTCACCATCCACAGTGATTTTGGAATCCAAGAAAATAAAAATATTCATTTTGTGAATGTTGAGTTTTAAGCCAGCCTTTTCACTCTCCTCTTGTATTTTTCATTAATTTTATTTCATTTTCATTCATCAGGACATTTAAAATTAAGCTTATCTCCCCTTTCCCAGGAGGCAATTGTTGATCTAGATCATATTATAATTATCTCAATCCTTAAGGGCTTGCCTGATGTTCGGTAGTAGTGTTTCCTCCTCTATTTTAAAGCATTTGTCCTTTTTGTTTCAGTCTGACAGTGATATGTGTTGTTCTTTGCAAACAAAGGAAGGAACATCCACACTACATAAACATTTGTGTCACACTTTCTTCCTGAAATCAGTCTTCTTTTAAACTGGTTAACACATTTGTACTGTCTCTGACACCTTTAACTATGACAACTATGAAACAAAATAGGGTACAGTGAACAAACATATCACTTGGAGCCGATTAGATTAATTACTATTCAGGACAGTGCTTAGATTAATTATTTTGTTTGTGTAGTATGTTCGTTAAGTGGTTGCCTGATTGCTGCTCAGAAGATTGATTACTTGTTACATTTACCTTGTGGTTTCTGTGGGGAAAACATCTTTTAGGATTCATCACTTCTAAAAGCCCAGGGGGCTTGGTTGACATGAGAATGCTCCAGTAAAGCTGTAAAATGGAGAACGGGCTGTGGAAAATGTGTTCTTTAAATAAACACCTAGAGTGGTGGCTAGAGTAGCCATCAGATCTGTTTAACATCAGGAGAAACAATCGATGATAAAATTGAGTTAATGTAAACTATACAATCTGAAAACCCAGTGCAGCACTTGGATTGTAAACTTGAGGTGAATAAGTACTTCCCAAGGATTCTCTTGGTCTCCAGGAAGGCAAAATAACAAACTCTGTGACTTTGTTGTCATTTTACGTCTTGACTCTTGCATACCTCCCTTTCCAGTTGCAGTCACATGCCCACTGCTGCTGCTACTGATGTTTGAGTCTGCCCTCGCCATGGGGCTCAAGAGCCCCCAGGTTCCTCCTGAAGAACCCACACTGCTGCTCTCTGAGGTGTTTGCCTCACTGTAGGAAACAGCATGGGGCTGTGTGATGCAAGAGAACACGAATTATCTGCTGTGTTCAAGAACTGATTGCCTGCACTAGGAAGGGATTTACAATAATAGGATTTTGTTGCAATGAGGGATCATAACAAATTTAAGTAGAAAAGTACCTTTGAAAGAAACAAATGAGTTAAGGATTAAAAATAGAACAGCCTTTTGTTTAGTGAATGGCTGGACCACTGTCTCCATTTGCGGACCAAAAAATACATTGCTTAAACCTGTTCGTATATTATACCTATCTCTGACTTTGAATGCTGATGGCTGTGTTAGACAAACAGTTTCAGGACTCAAAGAGGCTTCATCTATCTGTTCCTGCCAAATATACCATACCATTGCTCAGAAGGCATAGACTAAAGAATATTTCTCTCTTTTCTACTCTTTGACCTTATTATTTAGGCCTGTTAATCATAGTCATAAAGAAATAAAACAGTGACACAAAATACTTAGTAATAAGGTTGTAATGTAATGGATTTTGACTAACATACATCCCAGTAAATTGGAAGAAAGTAACCAAAAAGTAAAATAATGAAATGAAATAAACATTCCTCATGTTTTAGTTCCAACTATCCCATGTGTGCCTGGAAATTTCCAAAAAGGTAACTCATTTTCAAACAAAAAGTGCTTTTTTTTTCAATATTTAAAATCATTTTAAATTTAAAATGATTAAACATCACAATCATATGTCATAACATCCATATGTTATTATGGCAAAGATAGCTCTCCTTCATAAAGGTGCAGTAATTGCCAAAGGAGAAATAGCCTAGAGCATAGATATGGGGACATTGATAAATGAGAAGATGATGAGAGATGGACAGTTGTTTTTGAGTTGGTTGGCTTCCTACAGTGGTGCAAAGACTAGAAATTTTAAAAAAATGCATTAGTGCAGCTCAAGATGTACTTATGACTTTTTGATTAAATTCTTCTTTTCCTATGTGATGTGAAAACTGGAACTAGACAGGAATTAATTCTTTGAACATTTTTCTTTCTCACTGACTGCCCTGTTTTTTCTTTATGGGTACCTAAGTTCAAGTCCTGTAGGAAATTCCAGTGACAAAGGAGCCAAGCATGTTATAGTCCATAGGGCTGCAAAGAAGCAGACACTACTGAAGCGACAGACAGCACATACAACTTTTTCAGCAGTTCACCCCTCCCAAATTCCTCATTTCTAATAGATCACTCTCTTAGGAAGTAGGTCTAAGACTATTAAGGGAATCAAGTTGCCTGTAAAACAAGTTTGCAAACTTTGAAAACTCTAAGTTCGGAATATTTAGAAATAGCCTGGAATCCTGAGAAATGAGCCTTGATTTTCAAAGTACCCCTCTGTTGTCATTTTTATATGTTATTATATAGTTTACAACTAAGAAGTATTATACTAAATAAGTTGCTTATTTTATTGAACTCAAACTCTTTCATAAAATTGAAAATGTGTATTTGGAACCTCATTGGATTGTTCATACAAGTTGTTCTAATTGTAAAAGCAGCATTTAAATGTGTCTGTAAGAGTGTGACTTTAAGTTAATGAAGCTGGTTTTCGTATATTGTTTATTGAAGTCATTTCATTACTTTATGGTCACACCTCAAACATTTAAAGGTCCCTGTAATTACTTGATGGCTAAATGTGGCTGTCCTTTTAAAGCGAAAATGATGTTATTGATCCGTTCTTATTCCAGGCCCACAATTTAGTTTAATTGCCTTTTCCCTTTATGAACGAGGAGCTACCACTGATCTCATACTTTTCTCATGTAACCAAGGAAATCTCTCAGGAGACAATATACAGGGTGAGGAGTCCTAAGCGCTTTTAGAAGCAATATTTATTCATTCATTCGTTTAGTCATTCAGTCAGTCGGTGAATCAATATATTGAATACTTAGTAGATTCCAAATGTCATGGTTTTATTTTCTGTATGAACGAAAGTCATAATCCATGCCTTCAAACAGCTCAGGGTTTTGTGAGAGTTCTTGTGAATGTGCAAGCAGTTAACACAAAGGGCATTTGAAGTGAGCCTAACAGAGCCCAAAGAGGTTACCAAAAGCATCCCAGGGTAGGATTTAATAAGAGCTCTCAGAGAGGAAGGGCTGGGGGAGGGTGGTCCAGGCAGAGGGAATTGTGCTAGCTGGAGGTTGCAGAGAGAACCCTGCTCAAGATGTTCCTTAAACCTATAGGTGGAGGACACAGGGGGGTGGGTAGAAGAGGAAGGTAAAGCACGACTGGGAAAATCTTTGTAAGCCATGCATTTGGCTTTTTCTCTGCAGAAGTGCTTGCGCACATGCTGAATCATGTGCGACTCCATGTGACCTCATGCACTGTAAGAGCTTCCCTTGTGGCTCAGATGGTAAAGAATCTGCCTGCAATGAGGAAGACCCAGATTTGATCCCTGGGTCAGGAAGATCCCTTGGAGAAGGGAATGGCAATCCACTCCAGTATTCTTGCCTAGAGAATTCCATAGACAAAGGAGCCTGGCAGGCTACAGTCCATGGGGTCGCAAGGAGTCAGACGCAAGGAGTGACTACACTTTCACTTTCAGGCTCCTCTGTCCATGAGATTTTTCCAGATAAGAATATTGGAGTGGGTTGCCATTTCCTCCTCCAGGGGATCATCCTGACCCAGGGATGGAACTCGAGTCTCCTGCATTGGCAGGCGAATTCTTTACCAGTCAGAAACCAGAGGGCAAATAAAAGATTTAATCAAGAGAATGGCTTCTTTCCAGTTAGTATCATATTCTAACTGAATTAATAAGTCATACTTTATGCCTTTTCTTCACCTGTCAAAATGTCCAAACTGATTTTGTTTTTTATTTTTATAGTCTAAACTGAGCTGGCTTCCATTTCTGACAGATTTGACTTTGAAATGTTTTTGCTTATCTGAAAGGTAGAAAGATTTTTCTTTCTGGTCTGAATCTCCAACTTCTGTCTTCCTTCCTAAGCTACTTGCTTGAGATCTTTCCCCAGGCTAAATTAGAAAGGTAAATCTGCTTCAAAATATAATTAGATAGGACCTTTTTGAAAAATGATAGTGCTATTTATATGATATTAATTACCTGCCTTTATAACTATTTGGGTTGAATGAACCAGTTTAGGTCATAATTCATAAGATTGAAAAGAAAAAAAAAATATTTTAGTTGCTAACTGTAAGAAAACCGCAGTGAAAAATCACTGAAATCCACTTTTTAAAAATGGTGCCGAGACTGGAGAACAACTTGGTTCAGAGAAGTATTTGAGAAAAGTCTGCCTTGTGATGTGTGTCCATTTCAAATATTTATTTTGTAGTTTAAATATAGATGAGGAAATAAGAATTTGCATTTAGATATTGCATCCTTTCTCTCTCTCTCTCTCTTTTTTTTTTTCGCATCCTTTCTCTTTAATATTTTGCTTCAGTGTCCCAATCAGCTCTTCAGAAATAGAGAATTTGCCTCCTTTTAACTTAGGACAGTGAAAAGATAAAAATATTTCAAAGGGTCAAAACCATCAATACAGTCATTTTGGGCATCTTGATAAATAAACAGAGTTGCTATGAAGCTGTTCTAATCACTTAATTTGGAATTGATTGTGAATATATCAAAAAATACCAGCTTGACAACTACACTGCTAACTTGATCCCCGCACATAAATGTTTTATGATGGCAGAGGGTTTCAGGTGGAGGAGGTTAAAACATACTTTGCATGGGCCTAGCCTCCAGAGGGCTTCCTTGGTGGCTCAGACGGTAAAGTGTCTGCCTGAAATGTGGGAAACTCGGGTGCAATCCCTGGGTTAGGAAGATCCCCTGGAGGAGGAAATGGCAACCCACTCCAGTACTCTTGCCTGGAAAATTCCATGGATTGAGGAGCTTGGTAGGCTACAGTCCATGGGGTTGCAAAGAGTGGGACATGACTTCACTTTCATTTTCACTTTTCACTTTCTTTAGCCTCCAGAACCCTTCCCTTGGAGATGGAGAGCAAGGGGGAAGACACAACTCCATGGCAAATGCCTGCAGAAGCAGGACAAAGGATAAAAATATAGATGCAGCGTGCAGGAACTTCCAGAACCAAAATATCTTATTCTCCCTGTGACCTCACAATGAGAAAGTATTTGCTTTTCCACTTCAGCAATCCAGCATTCTTTCCCATGCCTCCTCTTTGTTTCAGTAACCTCAGGTCTATGGTAACTGAAGAGCCTTTCCCCCCAAAAGTATTTTATTGTTAGGCCACTGTCCCTGATAATAGGGCTTCCATCCCCATTTTCCAATATTGAACAACTGGGATTAAAGCATTATATGAAAGACATTGTCATGTTAATCACTAACTCTACCATGGTATTGCCTGTTTTCCCCTGAATAGATAGGATCATCTACATTTGGGTTTATAGGATGAATTTCATTAAATTGAATGCTCTTCCTGGGATTATATGCTCTCTTATTTAATGTTTTGCCCAGGGCTACTCATAATAAGTGTCTTAATGGCTCTAAGAAGGATTTTTGTTTTTGGTTTTTTTAATTTTCCGCTTTAATAGTAGGTGAGGTTAAAAAAAAAAAAAATACACAATTGCCTCTCGGCCTTTTGGCCAAGATCAAGTGTTAAAAAAAAACACATGATGTTGCTGGAAAAATCATGACCCACTTTAAAATAATGTAGGTTCATATCTCTTAATTAAGGCATGTCACTGCAGGTACTCTAGATGAAATGATTTTTTAAAAATTGAGTGAAAACAAAAATAAAAACAGTTTCATAATAGACTATATTGTATTTTAAAGAGGAAACAATTGGAGTGTCAACTTTGATTTTTTTTCTTTTTTTAGGGGCACTCATGAACAGATGCAGTTTATGATAACAGCAAACGCACTCATGTGGCAATTTTAATGTGCCAGACACTCTTCCAATCATTTACTTCCTCAAAAGAAACCCATTTTAAGTAGCTATTATTGTATCCTTATTTTCCAAATAAGGAAACAAACATTGAAATTAAAGAACTCACTTGAGTTTGTAAGTAAGTAAGTGGCAGAGTGGGAACTCACTGGGGATTGGGACTCACAAGTCCATCTCTAGGGTGCAGAAGGTCACTTCATGGAATACCTCTTGACTAGAAGGAAAGTCAGGCTCCATCAGTGAGCACACTTTGGCTAGCCCAATCTACAGAGGAAAAGACTTTAGTGTGAGAGTATGACCATCATCATGCAAGGAAAATAAAGACATTTCCTTGTTGCTGCTGCTTCTGTTATTGTTCATTTATTTTAACCCTTGGAATGGAGGAAGCAAAAAAAAAAAAAAGTAGGGTTACAGAGAAGACAGATGTTTCATCTGAAAAGCTCAAAGGGAAAAGGCAAAAGATAGTAAAGGAATACTTTAGTGAAGTGAAATCGCTCAGTCGTGTCCGCCTCTTTGTGACCCCGTGGCCTGTAGCCTACCACTAGACTCCTCCGTCCACGGGATTCTCCAGGCAAGAGTACTGGAGTGGGTTGCCATTTCCTTCTCCAGGGGATCTTCCCAACCCAGGGATCGAACCGAGGTCTCCCGCCTTGCAGGCAGACGCTTTACTCTCTGAGCCAGCAGGGAAGCCCAAAGGAATACTTTAAGAGTGCTAAAGATTAATCAGCTCTGTAATAAGGGTGACCAAAATTTGATTGGAATTAGAGACAGGAAAATAAAACATTTAGGAAATGCTAATCTTTAAAAGCATACTGTAAAAATGGTTGGATTTTTAAAAGTCAAAAAGCCACAAAAATTAAGCACTAATTGCTAAGGATACCAGTATACCAGTAAGTTTTACACTAGTCTTTAATGTTCCGATTTTCTTCGTTTGGTCATGTTTTCCTGATACATTTCTATTCAACCAAAAGTGCAAAACAGTCTGTAATTTCAAAATTTCTAGTTGTTTCCATTTGCATTCCTTTCATATCAAAGTCCTCACTAGGTCAAGGGGGCAAATAACGTTTATTGTGTAAAACTTAGTATTAGGGATACTGTAATAGGGATAAATTGGCAAAGGTGTTTGAAGAGATCATCAGTATTGAAAACTGGAAGACAGCTTTGATTTCCTCACCCCTGAGGATCATCAAAATTAGACACAGGAAAGACCTTAAAAGTCATTTACTTTCAACTCTGAACTTGTCTTGGGTGATTTTCAGAGATTAGAACTCATTTTTAGGTCTTCTCCCTCAAATTTTCCCTTCCTCAAATAGTGTTCTGGTAATGAATAATTTACACTTGCTGCTTCTGTTTTACCCTCATTGTATGTTCTTCCTCCACAAGATAAAACCTCAGTCTTGCTATTTGCTTCATTCAAACATTAATAAACTGCTTCACTAGTGTATGAGGTTTGTGCCATAGATGCTAGAGATTTTTTGCAGACTGATTTCTTTTTATTAGGTCTCTACTCTTCTTCTTTAACTGATTTTTGAAGTTTCATAGTTTTCTTTATATCACAAATTATAAATATAATTTGAAATTCTGTTATTTCTATTGTAATCCTGTTGATTCAAACTCTAGAGTAATGACAGTTTGTTACTGAGGTCAGAATGAATCTTGCTATAAATACTGAGTTAGGTGAGAGGAACACCACAGAACTATGGTTATGTGAACATTTCATTCTGTTCTTTGAATGCAAATTATAGTTTATCTAAAAATGACTGGAATGCACAAGATGCATTAAAATTTTGGCCATGTCTCCTTGATAGTAAACAATGATTGAAAAATGAAAACACTCATTTGATCATCTCACAACAGTAGTTTTCTGTAATAACATCATATAAGAATGAATGAGTTTTTTGATCTTCCCATCTTTCTAGTTATATTACTTGAATTGGCCCCTGACGAGAGAGCTTTCTGCTAATACAGTCTATACATAGGCTTTGTAGGAATGGGGAGAAGATGATCCTGTCTCTTCTTTCTGAATATTTTCTGGATCTGCTTTGAGAACTCTTTTCACTCTCATTTCAAAAGTTAAATTTGGGGAAAATAGGATCCTTATTTCACGCTGACATTCTTAAGTGGGGAGAAGGTCTATCTTGCCTCCAACAGTTGCACTAGCAACAACTGCCTTCATAGAATGGAGTTCAACTATAGCATCAGCAATAAGGCAAAATTAAGTAACTCCAGCTATAATGGATGCTTTGAAGCATCTAGCTTTTGACCAGGGTCTTCTCAATTCTAGCTGAGACTGCTCACCAGCTTTAGTTCTTGGGGAGGGGAAAAGCAAGACAAAGGATCTAGACAGCTTCCATGAACTACAGCTTAAGCCCAAGTAAATACATCTGAAGAGCTGTAGTTTCTAGGGGTCAGAGCCCCAAAAAGCAAGACAAAGGATCTAGACAGCTTCCATGAACTACAGCTTAAGCCCAAGTAAATACATCTGAAGAGCTGTAGTTTCTAGGGGTCAGAGCCCCAAAAGTAGGAATACTGGTGTTATTAGTTGTTCTTTAATGATTTCATTTCTTTTCAGTTATTCACTCCTTAATTCAGTGGTCCATCAAGTGTATTTTGAGGTCCTACCATGCACTGGGCACTGAACTGGAGATGTGGAAATGAACAAGGTACGCGTGGACACTGCCTTTAAAAAATGGACATTTAAATTTTAAAAAAAGACATCAGACAAATACACAAAGGATTATTTAATCACTAATGTGAGAAATGACACTCAAACATGTAAATTTTTCTTAAAATACCAGACAACTTGTAGTGACCAATTTGATAACAATAATTTGATTTACTAACATTGTGTAAGAACTGCTGGAAAGTAAAATTTTTCTTCCTTTCTGTTTCACAAGATTTTTTTAAAATCTCTTTATAAGTATTCAAATTAATATTTCAATTAATATTTTGTTTCTGTCGGCTGTTGATCAAAGATGACATTAATATTCAAAAAGATAACATGGTATTATAATATTTGTTGGTCCAAAATCTTTTGCATAATGGAAACACAAGATATGTATACAGTACTCTGGCTGGGCACTGTGAACTACAGAAAAACTACATTTTAGGTGTTTACCCTCATGGAGAAGAAATAAAATATATGTATGTATATATATGTGTGTGTGTATATATATATATAGCTTCAAAACAAAAAATCTGAGACAAAACCTATGGAAGTTAATGTATGCAATAAGTTTTACTTATATATTTTGAAGTGAAAAACTACAGTGCATGAACTGATATAGACTTTTTGTCCAGGTTTATACATCTGCACTGAAAGTTTTATTGTGTTATGTTGCTTCAGTCATGTCCTACTCTTTGCAACCCGATGGACTGTAGCCCACCAAGCTACAGAGGTGGTCCATGGGATTCTCTAGGCGAGAATATTAGAGTAGGCTGCCATGCCCTCCTCCAGGGGAATTCCCAACCCAGGGATATAACCCATGCCTCTTAGGTCTCCTGCATTGGCAGGCAGGTTCTTTACCACTAGCACCACCTGGGAAGCCTGGAAGTTTTATTAAGTCATTTTAAAAAGACTATTGTACACATAGTAATACATAGTAAATAACATGAAATGTGAATGAGTTCAGAAAGCTTGGAGCATACAGATGGAGACTGGTAGGGAGACTTAAGTTGGTCAGGGTGACCAGATGGAGCATTTGTGTACAGGATGGGGTAATGAGAGCACTTCAGGAAAGAGGAGCAATGGGCAGTATTTTATCATACAAATTCAAGATATGCCTGGAGACAAGCCGTAGACCAGTTAGCTAAAATAGAGATTTATTTTATTGTGAAAGACCATAATGATAGGTTGGGATCTAAGTAAGGAGTTTAGAGTCTAACTGATTTCAGGGGCAGGGGAGTTCTATGATCAAAGTAGAAGAGTCCATCTGGCTGTAGCACACGTAATGAGGATGACATAGTACATTATAATTACTCCAGGTAGTAGCTGGGAGTTGAGACATAAATACGTGAATTAGAAGATCTTAAAAATCACTTATCTTGACTTGAGCATATGGTATACACATTTCCCAGGAGCTTATTTGCCTTCTGTTAAAAAAAAAAAAAAAAAAAGACAAAACCAATGAAAAACCAACCTCTCCATCACTCCCAAAAGGGAGGGAAGTAAAAGACAAAGGGTTGTCTGTAAATCCATCTGTTGGTAGTAACCAAAGAGTTGAAACCCTTTGGCTCTGGGGCACAACTTTATTCTTAGCTATGAATGCTTTTAATTAGGTAGGTTAACCACTGTTGTTAGGATGAAATTGGGAATCAGTTTCCTGGAGGATCTGGTGGCAAAAGACTGGAAACCATTATCTAACAGCAACAATACAAAGTTGCTGTTTACCTTTGTATGAGTTACTTTTGCAAGTGATTGGGATTAAAAAGGTGAAAAGGCAGTGGAATCAATGTTGTGCTTATTGTAAAGGGGAACACGTAAAACCCAAAGCTTTGAAAAGTGGTAAATCCCAATAGATGTACCCCAAGGACAAGGCTGCATCACTCCAGCTCCTAAAAGAATGGGTTGCGGAGAAAGCTAATAATACCTCTCATTGGCTTGCTTTCTTTTTAAAAAAAAAAAAATTATTTTAAACCTTTAAGATAGGTAGATTTTTACCTTTGAGGCCTACACTAATTTCTGAGGCACATTTTGAACTCTTTCTATTTAGGCATTAATCAGGAAGTTGGTCTTTTCGAAGTGTGAATCATGAATAGTGAATATGAAACATTTTAAGAATGTAGTAGGAAAGATATTAGCACTTTGGGGACAGCTGCTTAGTGGTGTGAGAGAGCTAATGAATACTCTTAAGTTATCTAGCTCTTTTCATCTATGGTAATTAGCCTTAACAAGGCAAGTTAAAAAAAATTCTTTCTAAATCTTGTACAGTGTAACTCCTCACTTAGCATTTCTTGTCTCCTTACCAGCTTTATAACCTGAGGCAATCCTAGATTTTCCCTGTGGGAAAGATGTATTTGAGAGTTATGCTTATGGCACTTGCCTTTATTAATTTTATGGAAAAAAAATTCATTTTAACATTCAATTAAATATTTAAGTCTTCAACAATTCAGGGGTTGATTTAAGTATTGTTGTAGAATTTTGAAAAAATAGAAAGAAATTATAATGACAATAAATATCTTAATTAAATATTCTGAAATGTCATATTTTTTTAAAAAAGAGATTTTACTGTTTCTCTTCAAAGTCTTTGAATAATTTGTGAAACATTCCAAGGATTTATAGATACTATTTTGTTTTCTAGATGTCGATAGATGAGAGGAGATTAATCTAGAATCCTAGCTCTCTCATTATTTGACTGAACAGATCCATGACACCTTCTTTCCTCTCTTAGCCTATACACACAAACAGACACACACACCCACACACACCAACATACTCATTCACACACCCTTTGTTTTTCAGAATCACCCCTGCCACCGTTTTGCCACTCTGCTGCAAATTTCTGTTGCCAGTTGCTCCTTAGGGTGACAGTGAGAGAGACTTCTTATTGATCATCCTGCCTCCCACACAATTTATTGGAGGCTTGACACACTCCCTGGCATTTTTTTTTCCTTTGTGAAGGTTGAAGGAGCCATTCATTATAGAGATGGCTTCATTAGAAAAGCAACCCCAAAGTTCTAGTGGATTAAGCTATTTAGCAACAGAGTAAAATCCTTTACAATCTTATGGCAATCGATGCCCCTCATCCTTTCCTGATGAAGTTAAAACACTGTATATGGATTTTCCTTTCATTTTTTATAAGTGCTCCTTGGACCTTTGTATCATATCATGCTGTATTCTCTTGGGAGAATTCCTGGCTATAGCTCTTTGTTTTTTATTTCTTTATACATTAGTAGTTTTAAAAATAGAAATCATTTTGCATCTATTTGGCTGATCTTGACATTTTCTCTATTTGTACTAGTTTAAGACATCGTTGGGCCACTTTTTCCTCATTTTTTTCTGTTTGGTCTCTGTGTTTGGCTCCACTTTTGATAAGGGAGGGCTGAGGCAGAAGTTGAGTCCATATGTAAGTCCTTTTGTGCGCCTGTGAAATTCTCTTGTGAATTCCTGCCTGTTACACCTGACTTGTCGGCACTGAAAGAGAGGTTTTGGTCAAATATGCAGGCAGGGTATTTCATGTGACTTGGGTGCAGTGAGAATTTTACCTATTTGCTTTTCTCATGAGATGATGAACACCTTGACTGTCTTTACTTGCCTTTCTCACTTCACATGTCTTGCACTGTGAGGCATCAACGAATATTTGTTGAATGAATGAATGTGCAAATGAATGAATGTTGCATAAAGTACTAATCCTGGTGTGATGATTGTGTCTTGTTTTCTTGTTTCAATATTCTGTTTCACTGTCCTCTCTCAAAATACTCCTTGAGTTTCCTGAATTACTCTGAAGAATTACAAAAGGGTAGAACCTGGTAAAATTGTGTAACAAGTCAGTGGTGTTCTGGGGACCTAGAAATCTGTACCTCTCTACATTGACACACTGTTAGAAGTTCATCCCTCCAGGCTCTTTGAATTACTTTTTTCCAGATATTAGAGGATTTTCATTAATGAAAAATTTAAATACAGAACTTCTGTTTTCTTTATCTTATTAGTTTGGCAGTGGATTGGAATGGTGAGATTCTGCAAGTGGGAGGACTTCCTGAAGGGGAGTCAACTAAGAGTCAACTGTGATTAGCAGAATAATCATAGGCATTGAAAACTCTGTCCTGAGTTGAGATTTTCAGGGCTGTAAGCCTAGATGGTGAGATAAATGTCACATGGAAATTTCTGAAAAGCAATGAGTTCCTTCTGTCAGGTGATTTGGTTATACTGATCCTTACTGATTTTGACATCATTTGTTTACAACTTACTCTAAACCAGATGGCTTTCTGTTAAATTTTCAAAATTAGTAGTAAGAAATATGAGCCCCAAATGTGTCTTTTTTTTTCCAAATGTGTCTTATTCTAAGTCTTTCAATCATGCTCCTCTTCTGTTAGAAGTATAATAAATTATTTGTTAATAAATATATAAGAAAATAGGGCAGAGTTATGAAGATGTAGCAAAAAATTGGAGCGTTCTCTTTGGTGTTTTGACTGGCCTACTACCAGTGGGTGCTTCTCTTTAATTCAGTGTCCAGTAATGATCAATGTATTTGAGAATGCATCTTGGAATTCATGGACAATTTGCAATCTCCAGTTCTCTGACCCTTACCCCAAGCAAAATTAATCTTTCCAATCCCTGTGCCTTCTCAGTATTTTGTATATAATCCTAATTGCATTTGTCACATTTTGGAATGATTTTTAACTGCCTATCTTTTTCTTTTTATTAAATGTAAGGTTCTTCATTTTATTCATCTTTTGCTTCTCCCGTAAATATACAGTACATGTTAGCTGAAATGGGGATTGCTGAGACGTACCAGTGTATAGTGTTATGAGAGGTAAATAGTTTATCAGGAAGGTATGCTGGATATGCAGTTTTTCCAAATTTAGACCTGTTGTCACACAACCAAGCTATTTAACCCTGTGAATTCCAGTTTCCTCACTCATAAGATGAGGACAACAGTTACAAAGAAGAATAAAAAGAAAGATGAGGTGTACACTGCTTTAAGGTCTTTAAAGTGTTATTCAATTAACATTACAATTTTGTTAACACTTCAGCCAATGAGGATGCTTTTGGATCCCCCAGCCTCCATGAACACGTTTCAGTGAAAACCGTCAGTTTACCTAAAGTTTCAAGATTTGGGGTCTCACCCACAGGTTTTCTTCACTACATGTCGACATTAATTGAATTCCTACTATGTTCACAGTGCAATGATGAGCTGAAAGGGTTTCGATTGTGCCTTCATAAATCACAGTCTCACTGTAGTCGGATGCATTATGGGACGATGTATAAAAACTACAGAGTAGCCATGCAGAAACTGCCCTTTGGTTATTTTAATTTTAATGTGAATTCAGCATGGATTTGGGAGACATTTAGACCTTTGTTAAAATGTCCACACTGAACATCCTTTTTTTTTTTAACTTGTAAAAATGGACAATAAGGCCTGCTCATGGAGCTGTAAGAGAGATTAATCAGATGATACATGTTAATGTTAAACACCAAGTAGCTTGCCTGACATACAGAATACATTCAAACAATATTAGCAGTTTTCGTCAAGAAAGAGAAAGATCAGTGGGGCTGGAAGAATAAGAGGTAGGGCATACCTTGGATGTGAAAGCAGAAGTCAAATTTGCATAGAGGTAAAGCATTAACAGAGGTGACTAAGCTAGTACCATAATCAGCATAAACCCAGTGCTCAAGCTAGAACCTGAGTGTCAGTTGAAGCTCTTCTCTTCCTCTCATACTTATCCCATGGTGGTGGTGGTTTAGTCACTAAGTCGTGTCCGACTCTTGCGATTCCATGGACTATAGCCCCCCAGGCTCTTCTCCATAGGATTTTCCAGGCAAGAATACTGAAGTGGCTTGCCATTTCCTTCTCCAGGGGATCTTCCCAACCCAGGAATCAAACCCCGTCTCCTGCACTGCAGGCAGATTAGCTCAGCTGGTAAAGAATCCACCTGCAAGGCAGGAGACCCTGGTTCAATTCCTGGGTCAGGAAGATCTCCTGGAGAAGGGATAGGCTACCCACTTTAGTATATGTGGACTTCCCTCATGGTTCAAATGGTAAAGAATCCACCTGCAATGCAGAAGACCTGAGTTCAATCCCTGAGTTGGGAAGATCCCCTGGAGAAGGGAATGGCTACCCACTCAAGTATTCTTGCCTGGAAAATTCCATGGACAGAGGAGCCTGGTGGGCTACAGTCCATGGGTTGTAAAGAATCGAACATGACTGAATCATTGCTCATCTGAAGCACTTACCAACTGCTGTCTGAAACTAGCTCTATACTTATCCTGTAGTTCATTACTGTGTTCCATCCATTCTAACTTCCAAATGCTTCTCAAACTTATATAATTCTCTCAGTTCTCACTGCACTTCTCCACTTCTCTTACCTCTTTCCAACCAGGATCCCTCCAGCTATTTTCAGTCCCAAAGTAGCTTCTACTCTCTTGCCCCAAGGGCGTTGAACATGCAGTTTACTTAACGTAGAGCACTCAACCCTCTGGGCCGCCTTTCCCTCCCTAGGAGTGCACACCAACCACACACACACACTAACTCCTAGACTCCTTTCCTCCAGTAAGTCCTTATCATAATATAGATTGCCTGCCCTTATTTATCTTTGTCCTTGACTAGAATGTAAGCACAAAAGGCACTTTGCTAACCATAAAAGAGCCCAGTTTCCACAAATTCCCAGCATCATATCGAAAAATATTCCTGCATCTAGCCCCCAAACTTTGTGAAAAGCAAAGGAGAAAAGGAAAGATATACCCATTTGCATGCAGAGTTCCAAAGGATAGCAAGGAGAGATAAGAAAGCCTTCCTCAGTGATAAATGCAAAGAAATAGAGGGAAACAACAGAATGGGAAAGACTAGAGATCTCTTCAAGAAAATTAGAGATACCAAGGGAACATTTCATGCAAAGATGGGCTCAATAAAGGACAGAAATGGTAGGGAACTAACAGAAGCAGAAGATATTAAGAAGAGGCGGCAAGAATACACGGAAGAACTGTAGAAAAGAGATCGTCATGACCCAGAAAACCACGATGGTGTGATCACTACCTAGAGTCAGACATCCTGGAATGTGAAGTCAAGGGGGCCTTAGGAAGCATAACTACGAACAAGGCTAGTGGAGGTGATGGAATTCCAGTTGAGCTATTGCACATTCTGAAAGATGATGCTGTGAAAGTGCTGCGCTCAGTATGCCAGCAAACTTGGAAAACTCAGCAGTGGCCACAGGACTGGAAAAGGTCAGTTTTCATTCTAATCCCAAACAAAGGCAATGCCAAAGAATGTTCAAACTACCGCACAATTGCCCTCATCTCACACGCTAGTAAAGTAATGCTTAAAATTCTCTAAGCCAGGCTTCAACAATATATGAACCACGAACTTCCAGATGTTCAAGCTGGTTTTAGAAAAGGCAGAGGAACCAGAGATCAAATTGCCAACATCCACTGGATCATCAAAAAAGCAAGAGAATTCCAGAAAAACATCTATTTCTGCTTTATTGACTATGCCAAAGCCTTTAACTGTATGAATCACAATAAACTGTGTAAAATTATGAAAGAGATGGGAATACCAGACCACCTGACCTGCCTGTTGAGAAACCTGTGTGCAGGTCAGGAAGCAACAGTTAGAACTGGACATGGAACAACAGACTGGTTCCAAATAGGAAAAGGAGTATGTCAAGGCTGTATATTGTCACCCTGCTTATTTAACTTATATGCAGAGTACCTCATGAGAAACGCTGGGCTGGAAGAAGCACAAGCTGGAATCAAGATTGCCAGGAGAAATATCAATAACCTCAGATATGCAGATGACAGCACCCTTATGGCAGAAAGTGAAGAAGAACTAAAGAGCCTCTTGATGAAAGTGAAAGAGGAGAGTGAAAAAGTTGGCTTAACGCTCAACATTCAGAAAACTAAGATCATGGCATCTGGTCCCATCACTTCATGGCAAATAGATGGGGAAACAGTGGCTGAATTTATTTTTCTGGACTCCAAAATCACTGCAGATGGTGATTGCAGCCATGAAATTAAAAGACACTTACTCCTTGGAAGGAAAGTTATGACCAACCTAGACAGCATATTAAAAAGCAAAGACATTACTTTGCCTTGCCAACAAAGGTCCATCCAGTCAAGGCTATGGTTTTTCCAGTAGTCATGTATGGATGTGAGAGTTGGACTAGAAAGAAAGCTGAGCGCTGAAGAATTGATACTTTTGAACTGTGGTGTTGGAGAAGACTCTTGAGAGTCCCTTGGACTGCAAGGAGATCCAACCAGTACATCCTAAAGGAGATCAGTCCTGGGTGTTCACTGGAAGGACTGATGCTGAAGCTGAAACTCCAATACTTTGGCCACCTGATGCAAAGATCTGACTCATTTGAAAAGACCCTAATGCTGGGAAGGATTGCGGGCAGGAGGAGAAGGGGACGACAGAGGATGAGATAGTTGGATGGCATCACCAACTCTATGGACATTGGTTTGAGTGGACTCCAGGAGTTGGTGATGGACAGGGAGGCCTGGCATGCTGTGGTTCATGGGGTTGCAAAGAGTTGGACTCGACTGAGCAACTGAACTGAGCCCCCAAACTTTGCCCTTCTTTCCATTACTGTGGAGGAATTGTTCTTTATTCTATCTGAGACTAGCTTCTCTCTACATGGATGGATCCCATCCCACCTCACCAAAGGATGTTGCTGCAGATATTCTATCCTTTTTCTCCTATATTATCATTTTCCTAATACCATTTTTGCAAATATGCTAAAATATATCCCATCTTTTAAAAAGTTCCCTTAACTTCACATCTTCCTCTAGCCATTGCCCCATTTCTTTTTATCTCTTCTTGCAACCAAACTCCTTGAAAAAGTTGTCCATATTAACTTTGTCTGCTTCCATCTATTCCATTCTCTCTCTTAACAGCTTTAATCTTTCTTTTGTCTCCACGATTCTAACAAATCAGTTTTTGTCAATATCACCACTGATCTCCACATCTTCAGATTCAATAGTGAGATCTCATACTTCATCTTTTTTGATTTATTGATGCATTGCATTCAGTTGATTACTTCTCCCTTCTTCACTTGGTTTTTGGACCCCTCTCTCTTGGTTCTGTCCCATCAGTCTCTCTCATCCCCCTTACCTGGGTGCACTGTTTTCTTCTCTGTTTCTGTTTATATTTCAGGCAAACAAGTTTCATAGCTTTAAATGCCAACTACATATTAATAAACCCCAAACAATAGCTCAAATCTAGTCCTTGTCACTGACCTCTAGACTTACTGCCTACTTCATTTCAAACTTAGCTTAGACAGAGTTTTCAATTCCCACTTCCTTCCCCAAACCATTGAACACCCAGACATCCCTAGTGCAAAACAAGCATTTGAAAAAATTCAACATTGACATGTGATAGAAAAAAAATTTTCAATAAAGTGAGAACATAGAGGACACTCTCAAGAAAGTGGCTATGCAAGAAAGTGATACCTCAGTCCAATACAGGCCATCTATGACAGGCTTCCCAGGTGGCACAGTGTTAAAGAATCCTCCATCCAATGCAGGAGATGCAAGAGACATGGGTTCAACCCCTGGATCAGGAAGATGACCTAGGGTAGGAAAGAACAACCCACTCTAGCATTCTTGCCTGGAAAATTCCATGGACAGAGGAGCCTGGTGGGCTATGGTCCATGGGGTTTGCAAAGAGTCAGACATGAACGACTGAGCACGCGCGCGCGCGCGCACACACACACACACACACACACACACAGACTCACAGCTAACATCATGTCCAGTGGTGATAAGCTGAAAGCTTTTCTTCTAAGAAAAGATCAGGAACAAAACAAAATAGTAGTGACCCACTCTCACCACATTTTTATTTATTTATTTTCTTTTGACATGTAATATCATAAAGGTTTATTTTTTTTCCTTTATTTTTATTAGTTGGAGACTAATTACTTAACAATATTGTAGTGGTTTTTGCCATACATTGACATGAATCAGCCATGGATTTACATGTGTTCCCCATCCTGATCCCCTCTCCCACCTCCCTCGCCATCCCATCCCTCTGGGTCATCCCAGTGCACCAGCCCTGAGCACCCTGTCTCATGCATTGAACCTGGGCTGGTGGTCTGTTTCACCCTTGATAGTATACTTGTTTCGATGCTATTCTCTCAGATCATCCCACCCTGGCCTTCTCCCACAGAGTCCAAAAGTCTGTTCTGTACATCTGTATCTCTTTTTCTGTCTTGTATATAGGGTTATCGTTACCATCTTTCTAAATTCCATATATATGCGTTAGTATACGGTATTGGTCTTTATCTTTCTGGCTTACTTCACTGTGTATAATGGGCTCCAGTTTCATCCATCTCATTAGAACTGATTCAAATGTATTCTTTTTAATGGCTGAGTAATATTCCATTGCGTATATGTGTCATAGCTTTCTTATCCACTCGTCTGCTGATGGGCATCTAGGTTGCTTCCATGTGCAGGCTGCAATGAACATTGGGGTACACGTGTCTCTTTCAGTTCTTGTTTCCTCAGTGTGTATTCCCAGGAGTGGGACTGCTGGGTTATATGGCAGTTCTATTTCCAGTTTTTTAAGGAATCTCCACACTGTCCTCCATAGTGGCTGTACTAGTTTGCATTCCCACCAACATTGTAAGAGGGTTCCCTTTTCTCCACCTCACCACATTTTTAAACACAGTTCGGAAGTCCTAGCCACAGCAATCAGACAAGAAAAAGAAATGAAAGGCATACAAATTGGAAAGGAAGAAGTAAAATTCATATTGGCATTACTAAATGTAGTAAATCCTAAAGATTCCACCAAAAAACTGTTAGAACTAATAATTGAATTCTTTTAAGTCACAGGATAAAAAATCAATATATGGAAAACTGGTATTTCAATACACTAATCACGAACTACCAGGATGAGAAATTAAGAAAATAATCCCACTTAAAATTACATTGAAAAGAATAAAATGACTAAAGATAAATGTGATCAAAGAGGTGAGAGACCTATTCACTGAAGACTGAAAGACATTGATAAAAGAAATCAAAGAAGACACAAATAAGTGCAAAGGTATTACTTGCTCATAGACTAGCATAATTGATGCTTTTAATGCAATCCCTGTCAAAAGTTCAGTAGCTCTTGTCATAGAACTAGAACTTAAAATTTTTGTGGGGCCATAAAAGATCCAGAATAGCCAAAGCAATCTTGAGAAAGAAATACAAAGCTGATGGTATCATACTCTCTGATTTTAAACTATACTAGAAATCTATAGTGATTAAAACCGTGTGGTACTGGCATAAAAAGAGAGACGCAGATTGATGAAAGGTAATAGAGAGCACAGAAGTAAGTGATGCATATAGGGACAATAATTTACAACAAAAGAGCCAAGAACAGACAATCTCGTCAATAAACTGTTAGGGAAATTGGACAGCTACATGCAAAAACAATGAAACTAGACCACTGTCTTACACCATACATAAAAATTAGTTGAAAATGGTAAAATACTGGAATGTAAGACCTGAAATTATAAAATTCTTAGAAGAAAACATATGGTAAGCTCCTTGACATCAGTTTTAGTGATTTATTTATTTTTACTCCAAGGGCAAAAATAAGAAATAAACAAATGGGTGTATATCAAACTTAAAATCTTCTACACAGAAAAGGAAGCCACTAACAAAATGAAAAGACAACTTATACTGAATGGGAGGAGATATTTGCAAATCATATATATTATAAGGGTTAGTACCCAAAATATATGAAAAGCTCACACAGCTCAACACCAAAAAATAAAGAAAGAAAACAAACAAAACCCCTACTAACCCAATTTAAAAATAGGTAAAGGATCTAAGAATTCTTTTAAAATGTAAGGTGTTTAAGTCTACTCCTCTGTTAAAACATTTTCCAATCTTTTCTTATCTCTAATAAGTAAAAGGCAGACTCTTAATGGTGGCTGTACTACCTCTCTGTCGTTATCTCCTATTTGATGTTCCTTTGCTTAGTTTGCAACCCGTCGGCCACTTCTTGACTTATGCTACATACGCAAGCATGCTTTCCTCTCAGGGCCATTTTGTTTCCTGTTCTCTCTGCCTGGAATTTTTTCTCCAAAATATACATGACTCACTCCCATTTTCTTCAGTCCTCTTCTCACTTGTCACCTTGTCAGTGAAGCCTTACCTGATTACCGAAGTAAAGAAGGATCTCCATTCTCACCCATGGCATATCCAGTTCTGTGTGCCTCTCTCTTCTTTTCCATGGTAATCACTGCTCCGTGATGTATTATGTACTTATTTGCTTGTTTATTGGCTGTCTACCCAAATGACGACAACTCCATGATGACAGGGCTTTTATTAAAAGGATCCTCTTCTCCTTTTATATTTATCCCCAACACCTCGAACATCAGATACATGGAATGTGTTCAAAGCAGTATTTATTGAATGAACAAATGAATGAATGAAGCCCTTGGTCGGCCATGAGAGACTAGGATGTTAGTGGTTCCTTCTACCTCTGTAGCACAAATGTACTAGTATGGGCTAAAACTTATTTATGTTACATTTTAAGTCTTTAGAATATGTAGCAGTTTCCCTGACAGTTCTTTTGAGAACTATTTTTTCTTTCCTTTCTCAAAGTTCTTCCTTGGAATATCAAAAACTTAACTAAGCATGTAGAATCAGCAGCTTTAAAACAGATTTTTATTTGATATCTTCACAATGGTGGTCTAAACAATTGTTTTGCTTTTAGGATAGCTGTCTCTGTAATTTCTATTCATGTTCCAAATGCTGTTGCAAAGCCACTGAATATTACACAAAATATGCCAATATGAAAAATACCATCAACTGCCATTTCATTGCAAGCTGGATTTCTGCACAGCAAATTGTTCCAAATTTGGTGAAAACCAAATCCCAGTAACCTTAAGCAAAAAGACAGATGTAAAGCAGCAAATAACTTTTAAAAAAAGAAAACAATGTGTTCACTCAGAGCAATATTTTATTATTTTTCTTAATATTTTATGACCTATCATTTATACTGAATTTTTCATGTTTTAATCAAAGTTATTTTATCACTTCTGCAAGTAGTTTTTTAAGATATGAAAATCCCATTGCAGATTCCTATGGCTGGCTTATTTCCTCATTCACTGCTGTGATTTCAAAGCTCAAGCTATGTAATTAGACAGGACTTAGTTTGAAGGTAAGCTTTTTGAATTCCATCTGGGCAAACTCATAAAATTCTATAACATTTCCAAGGCTCAGTTTCCTCATTTGTGAAATGGAAAGAATAAGTTTGTTATGATGATTAAAATAAATAATATATAGCATTCAATATGAATTTACTAGTATTTCTGTTATTAGTTATAGTATCAGAAGGGCTATTTATTAATAATTCATAATTGGGAGGTTATTCACTTCCAAAATAAAGTTTTTGTGCACTCCCTGACTGAAGCATATTAGTCCGTAAAACAGCTGGTGAGAAGTCGCTGTGTAACATAGGGAGCACCTGGTGCTCCGTGATGACCGAGAGGAGCAGGATAGAGGGAGGGGAGGAGGCTCAAAAGGGAGGTGATATATGCATAATTATTGCTGATTTGCATTGTTGTATGACAGAAACCAACACAACACTGTAAAGCAATTTTCTCCAATTAAAAATAAATTAAAAGAAAATAAATTTTAAAAAATAAATTTTCGGTGATAATGTATGCTCTGAAAAAAAATATGAGTTCCCATGGTACTGTGTTTGCTTTAGTTGCAAAATGTATGATTTATTTTAACTGAAGACCCTCATATAGCTAATGCACCATTTATCTATAACAATATATGACTTACAGAATGATTCTCATAATGAGGAAATTTATACACCAAATGAAGTCACATAGAGTATGGAAGAACTTATTAAGCAACAGAAGTTGTTCTGCATATTCAACCAAAAGGATTGGAAAGGCAAATTGCTTACCACAAAAATCACACAACAATATTAGACATAAATCCAGAACTAAGAAAATGTCAATAGTTATACTAACTTTATTTATAAAGATACAGATAATGATTTTGGTATCTGGGTGATATAAATCAATTTAAGATATATTTTAAATGAGATCATAAGCATTATTACTAGACAAAACCAGTTGAAAGCCAAGTCTGAGCTAATTTATCCTCTTCCAGCTTTTATTACACTTGTTTAAAACCTCTAAGTTTTCCTTTTTCAAATTTATTTCAGATCAGTTTATAAGTAACTAATGCTATATATTCAGAGTTGTATTTAAAGCAACAAAAACATGTTGGTAACTAGCAGACAGCAAAAACTTCAATAAATCCAACCTTCAGATGAATAGAAGTTCCAAAAAGCTATAATATCAAAGTGGTATATTCTGTCACAATAGTTATTATAATAGCTATTATGGTATAAACTTAAATTTGATGAAAAATAGGTAATAAAGTTATTGTGTGTAAGGATTTGACACAGAGAAGTATTAATTCTTCTGAGTTTGGTTAAATAGACATTTCCTATCTTTGAGTGAAAGTGCTACTAATCTGAGACAAGAACATGATAAGGTGTAGAGCATTGCAGGATAACACTACAATCATGTTTGGCTCATGAATATACATTAGTGACTTCAGAATCTAGGGCATGCACTGTCTTTTAAACGCATTGAAAAACATGACCTAAGGAAAAGAGGGAATTATGGGGAGGTAAGACCTTGTTCTGTCAAGTTTAGTACCTGTTCTAAAAACAATGATTCAGAGTTTTAAGCTAAAACCATCTCTTCTAGTTAAAATTCCCTCTGACCGAACAGTGATGCAGAGAACTTTTAAAAGTCAAATGGAAATCAGCTTAAGTAAAACATCCTTGGTGCTTTTAAGTGACTTCAACAAGTTTTTGTTGAGCACCTCCTTGTGTCAATACCATGTCTGCAAATGACCCAGTTACTTGTTACCATCATTAACAGTATTGTTTAGCTTTTTGAATAATAATAGTAGTAGTAATACTATTACTATTATTCTTACAGGGACTAAAATAGATTGCTCAGTATTTTTTTTTTTAATTCATTAGTGTTTCCTTTCCAGTAGGCCCTTTCAGAAGATGGAATAATAAGCATTGTTTCATCCCTGAGGAGTTTGTATTATAAACTAATGACTCTATATTTGCTCTGCAACTTTTTGGCTCTTTGCTGGGCTGATACATTAGAGTCATTTGTAGCTAATAAATGAGCATTTTACAAAGAATTCCACTGGGAAAATGGCTTTCAGATCAGCCCTCCCGGGCATTTTGTTGCAGTGGATTCCCATAGGTACATGGAGCAAGATTACAAGAAAATTCACCCTTGGGAAGCTTATTTTTGTGCTTTTGCTTGGCTCTATGGAATACTTGAATACCTTCAGAGGCAGCTACAAACCCCCTCAAAGGACCTGTTTCCTCCACATGTACCTAGTTGAGCAAGTGAAAGTTAATCTATATTTAAGGAAAGGTTGTTGTGGATTGATGTTGAGACTTGATAGTGTTCACTAAGTCACTTGAAAAACCAATCTTTAAAAGTGATACGTAATGTATAAATTTGTCTTTCAGTGCTTCTGTATAAGAAAGCAGGCATTACCAGTGTATAACCATTAAGTATAAATGCTAAGGAATTTAAAGCACTGAAGTCGGAAGCACTTAAAAGCTCTAGTAAAACTGTCTATAGGACACAGCTAATCTAAAGTATCATAAATACTTAAAGATTGCTTACCATTTCCTTACTATCGTTGTTTTTCAAGCAATTTGCCTTTTGCATGGTGATCAATAATTTCCCATTTCTTAGTAGAGGAATGATATGTGTAGCATTTCCCCCCTTCTATGAAGGTTATTGCTTTTTATTCAGTTTTTATTTTATTTTTTTACAAAAAACATTATCAGTCCATGCTAAATGGTGTGGGTGACCCAGAAGTTGACAAATGTCAAGACAGGGGAGTTCTGAACAGGGTGGCAAAGTGTGAAAGGAAATGGGAGAAGAGAGACAGCAGAAGGACTTGAACTCAGATTCAGGAGGCTTGAATCCTGGTGAAACGATGCATTGGTTTGTGAATAAGAGCAAGTCATGGTGAACTCTCTAAAGTTATTCAAGACTCACAAACACCTCTAAGAGCTGTTAAGGGAACTGCAGGACAGTCGGTATTGTAAATGCAAAATATAAAGCAGCATAGTTATTTTTGTAGAGGTGGGGCGGGTTGGTTTGCTTTGGTTTTGTTTAAGTACAAGGAGCAGGAGGGAACTGGAACAGCTGTTATTCCTGCTCCCTGTCCCTTGCATCTTGCCATGAAGCCTTCCATGGAAATGCCTCATAATGTTAATGCATGTACTGTGATGTAATAGGTTCTGAGTGAATGCTAAAGAACTGGAGTGTTTTCTCATAGTTCTGATTTTTCAGTTAGGAAAATGAATTACATACTTCCTTATAATGTTTTATGTTTATACATGTCATAGTTTGTGGGGATCTTGGTGACTGCATGTTACCCATAGTTGTGTAGTCTATAGCCCCAGTTAATGCTCACTGAATCTATATTAAATAAGCTGAGTACATGAGGTATAAGCCCACCAACCTTTGTCATTTTACTTCCCAATAACTTTTTTTTCTGACAGTGTTGTTTCACGTCTCTCTTGAATTTTATCATGGTGATGATTTATGATTTAGCAACTACACTAGGTGCTTGGAATTTGAGAATCTAGGCATGGCTCTGTGTGCTCAGAAATCTCAGAAATAATTTATTAATATCAATTTATTAACAGTTTGTTAAAATTTAATAAGCTCTAGGTGGCACCTGCCACATTAAAAAAAAAAAAAAAACAACCTGGGTCTGTGATTTTTCTACTCATTTGTACAAGAGCACATTTAGGTGGGTATTATTTTTACAGTTTACAAATGAAGGACTTGAATCTGAGGAGTAACTTTCCCAAGGCCACAAGAAGTTGATGCTGGAATTCTAACCCAAAAAAGTTTGTTCTCAGGGCTCATTCTGGTAACATTTTGAGGTATTATGTGCTAAGTGTACATGGAGAATGTTAAGAACGCCATCAGATTTCAGAATATAAAATGCCTCTGTGAGTATGCCACTTAGATAGACTTGGTAGTATAGGTAAAACTTGAGTTTGCATATTAAGGGCAATAGTAACAACTTGAAATAATTATGTAGTGTTTGCCTTCTGTCAGGGGCCATTTGTATATAATTAATTCATTTTTGCCTCAGTTCAGTTTAGTTGCTCAGTTGTGTCCGACTCTTTGCAGCCCCATGGACTACAGCACGCCAGGCTTCCCTGTCCATCACCAACTCCCAACATTGCTTAAACTAATGTCCATTGAGTCATTGATGCTATCCAACCATCTCATCCTCTGTTGTCCCCTTCTCCTCCTGCCTTGAATCTTTCCCAGCCTCACACAGCCCTATATGACAGCCACATGATGTTCCCATTTCACAGGTGAGTAAGCTACGGCACGAGCAGTTAAATAACTTGCCTCAGTCACATAGCTGGTAAGAGAAGGGTTTAGAGGAAAAGCCAAAAATGGGGATGTATTGTCCAGATGAAAGCCACACTTCAAGTTGTTGTTTAGTTCCTCAGTCATGTCTAACTCTTTTGTGACCCCATGGACTGTAGTCTGCCAGACTTCTGTCCATGGGATTTCCCATGTAAGAATACTGGAGTGGGCTGCCATTTCATTCCCAGGGAATCTTCCTGACCCAGGGATCAAAAGCACATCTATTGCTTGACAGGCAGATTCTTTACCACTGAGCCACCTGGGAAGCCAAGATGAAAGCCACACGTGGGAACTTTATAAAGAAATAAGCATATTTTGCCACGTGAGGATTTTCTCTGGGCAATAAATAGGAAAGCACTTGAAAGAAGTTATCTGTCACTACTGACAACTTGTCGAGGGGCATTAGATACCTTGGCAAAAGAATTTGCACTCGATTCTGTGACAGCATTAGAGTGACAATGAAATTATTTTGAACATTTATTGTTTAGAATTTGGTTATACATAAAAATTGCTGCACTGAGGCTCAGCTTAGACATTTCTTCTAGGAAGCTTCCTGGCCACCCCTACATCACCCACTTCCACCTATGGGATAAATAAATGTGCCTCTGTGTCACCCAAGAACCCAGATATCCTCATTTTCATGACTCTTACTACATTGTCGTGTATTCTGTCATCATTCTGCCCACAAGCAATGCACTCCAATGAGAAAGGAGACTTTCCCTCTTATTTTCCTATGAATCCCCCAGCATTTACTACAGGCCTTGTAATATAGAAAGCCCTAAATATAATCAGGCTGGCCACCTGAAATATTTTCTAATAGAATAAACTATAGATAAAATTCAACATCCACTTATGATGAAGACACTTATCTAACTTGGTATAAAGGGAACATATCTGAACATAATAAAGGCCATTTTATGACAAACCCCCAGCTAACATCATACTCAATGGTGAAAAACTGAAAGCTTTTCCTCTAAAATCACAAAAACAAGGATGCCTACTCTCGTCATTTCCGTTTAACATAGTATTGGAAGTCCTAGCCACAGTAATCTGATAAGAAAGGAGTCCGATAAGAAAAGAAAATAAAAGGCTTTCAGATTGGATGGGAAGGAGTAAAACTGTTACATAATTATAGATGGAATTCTACTATATACAGAAAACTCATAATTCTCTACCAAAAAGCTATTAGAACTAATAAATGAATTCAGTTAAGTTTCAGAATGAGAGAAATCTGTTGTTTTTCTACACACTAATGAACTATCAATCAAAGACCCCAAACAGATAAAATCCTATCTAAAATCCCATCAGAAAGAATAAAATACCTAGCAATAAAGTTAACCAAGGAGGCAAGAGATCTATGCTCTGAAAACTATAAAACATTGATGAAGGAAACTAAAAATGACACAAAGAAATGGAAAGATATCCCATGTTCTTGTATTGGAGGAATAAATATTGTTAAAATGTCCATACTATCCAAAACAATCTACAGATTTAATACAATTCTTATAAAAGTGTTCAGAACATTTTCACAAAACTAGAACAAGTAATCCTAAAATTTATATGAAACCACAGACGACCCTGTTTTGCCAAAGCAGTCTTGAAAAAGAAGAGCAAAGCTGGAGACATCATGTTCCCTGCCTTTAGAACTGTACTGCAAAGCTACAGTAATCAAAATAGCATGGTACTAGCATAAAAACAAGACACATAGATCAATGGAGCAAAATAGAGAGCCAAGAAATAAACCCATGTGCTTATGGTCAATTAATCTATGACAAAGGAGGCAAGGCTATACAATGGAGAAAAGACAGTCTCTTCTTTAAGTGGTACTGGGAAAACTGGACAGCTCTATGCAAAAGAATTAAGTTAGATTGTTTCCCCACATCATATACAAAAATAAACTCAAATGGATTAATGACCTAAATGTAAGATATGAAACTCTAAAACTCCTAGAAGAGAACATACATAGAACACTCTTTGACATATTCTGTAAATCATAGCATTATTTTTTTATCTATCTCCTAAGGCAAAAGAAATAAAAACAAAAGTAAACAAATGAGACCTAATTAAATTTAAAAGCTTTTGAACCAAAGCAAAACAAAATGAATCCCAACCTACTGAATGGGATAAAATATTTGCCAATGATATGACTGATAAGGGGTTGATATCCAAAATGTATAAACAGTTCATACAACTCAATTTAAAAAATAGCTTCATAAAAAAGATTGACAGAAGACCTGAATAGACGTTTTTCCAAAGAAGACATACAGATAGCTAACAAGCACACAGAAAGATGCACAACATCACTAAATATTGTACTGTGCTACATTGCTTCAGTTGTGTCTGACTCCTTGCAACCCCATGGACTGTAGCCTGCCAGGCTCCTCTGTCCACGGGATTCTCCAGGCGAGAATACTGAAGTGGATTGCCATGCCCTCCTTCAGGGTATCTTCCTGACCCAAGGATCAAACCTTTATCTCTTATGTCTCCCGCATTGGCAGGCAGGTTCTTTACCACCGTTAATCAAAACCAGGCTTCCCAGATGGCACTAGTGGTAAAGAACCCACCTACAATGCTGGGGACATAAGAGGAGTGGATTAGATGGTGTAGCCACAGTTGAAAACTATCTGGAGGTTTCTCAAAAAACTAAAAATAGAATTATGATATACCCAGCAATTGCACTCCTGAGTATATATCCAAAAAGGAAAATGAAAAATACTAACTCAAAAAGATACATACACCCCAACATTCATAGCAGCGTTATTTACAATAGCCAAGATGTGGAAGCAACCCAAGTGTCCACCCACAGATGAATGGATAAAGATGATGTAATATATATATGTCATACACACACACACAAAGGAACATTATTCAGCCATAAAAATTAAATCCAGCCATTTACAGCAATGTGAATGGACCTAGAGGATATTATGCTCAGTGAAATAAGTCAGACAGAGAAAGACAAATCCTGTATGATATCACTTATACGCGGAGTCTAAAAAATAACACTAGTGAACATATATAACCAAACAGGAACAGTCTCACAAATACAGAGAACAAACTAGTGAATATCAGTAGGGAGAGGAAGTATGGGATTAAGTGATATAAACTGCTATGTACAAAATTAATAAGCAACGAGGATATATTGTACAGCACAAGGAAATACAGCCATTATTTTGTAATAATTTTAAATGGAGTATAATCTACAAAAATATTGAAGCACTATGCTATACATCTGAAACTAATGTAACTTTGCAAACCAACTATATTTTAAATAAAATGATACAGATGATAACTAATTTTGTTTCATTCTCCAGTTATTGTACATCTCTGTGATGCTTCTGCTGTAAATGTGATTCCATACGAAAGAGACTCTATACATACTTGATGACTGTATCGTCCCTTATGTAAGGAGGAACACAATATATTCAAATGTTTATTTACTAGACCTCAGCATAGTAGTCAGTCTCTGTCTCATCATGGCAACAGTTTCTGCTTTCTGCATTCCATTGCTCTGCCCAAAATCACTTTAAATTCTGGCCCCACCTGCTAGTCATTACTTCTCACGTATCCTACATACTTGTCTACCTTCTTGCCTTTGCTTCTGCTGTACCCTCTGATTGAAAACTTTTCCTCTTACCTTCTCCACATGGTGAATGCCTACTCCAATTTCAAGGCTTAGATCACTGACCCTCCACCCTCAAGCTTTCTCTTGTAGAAAAATCAATTATTTCTTGGAATGAGTTCCCATAACACTGGGTATCTGCTTCCATTTAATTTGTTCAGGGCATATTACCTTCCTTGACAGTCAATGCAACTGTAGGGAGCAAAAACTAGGTCATATTCATCTCTACATCCCAAGCACCTAAAACTGTACCTCACACATATTAAAAAATAATTGGTAATTGTTGGATAAATAACAAAATTATTAACAATAACATTCGTTAGCTATTATTGGTTGACTTTCCCTAGGTCAATTAAATTTTGTTTTTTTATGCATTGTTGAGGAGATAGCCAAATCAGTCCTTCTTAAGATTTGATTTTTAATGGTGCATTAGTTTAGGTCCTCCAAGAGGCATGTTCTATGATTAGATTACATATGCAAGAGATCTAGTGGGGAGAACTTGCATGAGAAAAAAGGGAGAGGAGCTGGGGGAGGCTGGGAAAGTTGTCATCACCAAGCAGGTCTCCTGTGGAAGAGACAGAGAGAGAGAGGAGTGGAGGTTGGGTAGCAAATGTTTTAGACCATGGTGCAGTTTTATGAACATTTCAGTGAACCCAGCAGGGCTCTCTGAGCCAGTAGTCATCTTATCAGGGGAGCCCTCCACCTCCCAGCACCCCGTTGCTTTGGTGTTCCTGCTGCATTCAGTCACTGGACGGGAGCAGCTGTTGGGAAGTGTGGAATCCCTGGTAAAACTGGTTTTAAGAGCCCAGCAGCTGAGGTCCTTGGTCAGTCATACTCCCTGCAGTTGGAGATATGAGGCCACACATAAGGTGCCTACGATAGCATGAAACCGTTGAGGGATTTGAGGCAGTAGAGATGGTTCTTTATTACTTCTATAGTGTTGTACCTAAACATGCATGAAACATACCTTTAAAAATACATGAAACATGCTTTAAATAATGGGGCAAGAGACAGGCCCTGGGAATCTTATATTCATTTGAAATTAGTCTTATGTCAGCTTCAGTTGAATTCTGACATTTTAGAGAAAATTAAAATACTCAACTGAGTAAACTTGAAGAACTACAGAAACTGACTCACAGACTTAGAGAATGAATTTTCTATTACCAGAGAGGAAGGGTTGAGGGGAAGGGATAGATTGGAAGTTTGGGGCTGACATGTACACACTTCGTTTAAAATAAATTACCAACAAGGACCTACTATATAGCACAGGGTACTCTGCTCAATATTTTGTAATAACCTAAGTGGGAAAAAAAGCTTGAAAGAGAATATATATGTATATATACACATATATATATACATATATAGCTGAATTACTTTGTTGTACACATGAAATTAACACAACATTGTTAGTCAACTATATTCCAATATAAAATTTAAAAACCTGCAGCAACAGAATTGAGAATTGTTTCAAAAACAAAAACAAAACAAGCAAACAAAAAAAATCTACATAAACTTTAAGGAAAAATAAAGTACTGATGTATGCTACCGTGTGGGTAAATCTTGAAAATATACTAAGTGAAAGAAACCAGGCACAATACGTCACATATTGTATGGTTCCATGTATATGTAATATTCAGAAGAGATAAACCCATAGAGAGGGTATTTGGAGGTTACTGGGGGCTGGAAGAGAGGGAAATGGGGAGAAACTTCTTAATGGGTACAGGGTTTTATGTTGAATGATAGAAAAGTTTTGGAATTAGATAAAGGTCGTTGCACAATATTATGAATTTTCTAGGTGCTACTTGATTATTCGTTCTAAAGTGATTAATTTTATGTTGTATGAATTTTTGTCTCAATGAATCATACAGAAACTTTAGTTGATCAAATAACAATAAAACTAATTTGATAAACAAAGAAATATTACAGGAAACTTTGAGCATGAGTATGTTTCTAAAAAACAAAGGAGTTTTTATACATTTGACTAAGGTCATAATTTTCTGGAACTTAGAGTTTAAATTCAAAAGGCTTCCTCAAAAGAATCACATTTAACAAATTGTTGATGCTGCATATCTTGTGAGAAAGAACATGTAAAAGTTTGTTGTAAGAATAGAGCATGTCTAATTTATAAGGATTTTAAATGACAAGCCTTTTCTAAATTCCAGAAGGCTTTTTAAATTTGCATTCTTATAAATAAACCAGTCTCTCTTAGAAGCAACCTTAAGACCAATAAATAAATAAAACCCAATCATTATTTCATATGACATTTTCATGCCAGAAAAAGTGATTCAAGATAATATATGGTATAACTTGCAGAAAGCAGTGCTATTAAAACTACGTGATATGATTCCTCTGCTCAATATCCACTTTCCTTCCCATCCCTTGCACTCGTCTTCTCAATTATAAAATCTATTGTGTATCTCCACTCTTTTTCCTGTTGACTGCCCTCTTGGATTCACCTTGGAGTCAAATTATTTAACAACTAATGTGATATCATCATTGACCGATCAGCTCAGAGCCATTCATAAACCAGCCACTGGGGCATTCCAGTTTGTGCAGAGTGCAGCGCTGCTTACCAGCTGCAACGTGAATGGCTGGTCTCTAACGTGGCAGCGCGGTTGTCACACTAGGCTTCCTCCCTCCTGTTCTCCTGGGTGACTTAATCTTTTGTTGACTCTCCTGACTTTTTCTTTTTATCCCATTTTTCTCAAATATATCTTTAGCTTCTTTGGAAGAGAAATTTGGAAAACTAACTTCTTTTACTTTGTTCTGGGATTGATGATTTTTCTGGGAATGGAATTCAGGGTTAAAGGTAATACTCCTCTAGAATTTTTAAAACATTACTCCATTGGCTTTTGACCTCTCCTACTGCTGATGAAAGAAGTCTGGGGCTTTCTGGATTCGTGTTCCTTTATAGATGTGTGTGTGTGTGTGTGTGTGTGTGCGTGTGTGTGTGTGTGTGTGTTTATTTTTTTTAGTCTGGAAGCTTTTGGAATCAAAAAAGCATTTTTATCCTTGGTTTCCTTAGGTTTCCTAAAGATGTGCAGATGTTGGTGTTGGATTATGGTGCTGGACTTTTTAAACTTACTGTTTTGGTCAGTCTGTGAAACCTCTCAACCTGAAGGTTAATTTGTTTCTTTAGTCGTGGAAATTTTTTCTGTTGTCTTTCTGATAATTTCTGCATGTTTTCTGTACTCTCCTTTTGCAACTCTGTTAGATGTACTTTACCTCTCCTCTCATCTTTGTGTATGTGTGTGTATATCTGTCTTTCCTTTTACTTAATCTTGGGAGAAATTTCTCAGCTTTATTTACAACCCTTCTATTGATTTTAACTATATATATATATTGTTAAAAAGCACAAGAGCTCTTTATGATATTCTGGTTGTTCCTTTTTATATTATTATATTAGTGTGTCATGGATGTAGAGTGTATGCCATGGATGTAGAGTCTTCTTGACTCCTTGGACATGTTAATTAATTACTGCTTTTATACCGCTCTCTGTTTCTTGAATTATTTCTCTTTCCTTAAACGTCAGTTTTCTTTGTGTTGCTTTTTCTCAGTCATACTGTAGCTCTTTCTCCACTGTCTGGTTTTACCTACTAATCCATACTTATAGAAGAATGAAGGATTGGCAAATTGGCCTGGCTTCCTTGGTCACTATATAAGTACACTATCCTGAGATCCCCCTGCCTGAATAAGAAGTCTTATTTGGAACTCTGGGGGCAAGGATTTCTCAACTGGCTGACTTCTTTTTAAATTGAGTTGATGAACATTACACTGTTTATAATAGCCAGGACATGGAAGCAACCTAGATGCCCATCAGCAGACGAATGGATAAGGAAGCTGTGGTACATATACACCATGGAATATTACTCAGCCGTTAAAAAGAATTCATTTGAATCAGTTCTAATGAGATGGATGAAACTGGAGCCCATTATACAGAGTGAAGTAAGCCAGAAAGATAAAGACCATTACAGTATACTAACACATATATATGGAATTTAGAAAGATGGTAACAATAACCCTATATGCAAAACAGAAAGAGAGACACAGATGTGCAGAACAGACTTTTAGACTCTGTGGGAGAAGGCGAGGGTGGGATGTTCAGAGAGAACAGCATTGAAACAAGTATACTATCAAGGGTGAAACAGATCACCAGCCCAGGTTGGGTGCATGAGACGGGTGCTCAGGGCTGGTGCACTGGGAAGACCCAGAGGGATGGGATGGGGAGGGAGGCGGGAGGGGGGATCGGGATGGGGAACACATGTAAATCCATGGCTGATTCACGTCAATGTATGGCAAAAACCAGTACAATATTGTAAAGTAATTAGTCTCCAACTAATAAAAATAAATGGAAAAAAATAAATAAATAAATTGAGTTGATGGAGAGCCAGAGAGCAAACTCAGGATGTAAGCCACAGGACCACAAATACCAAAATAAGGAGGGACTGACTCTTGGGCATTCAATTTAAAATAGAAACTTAGGCTGTTGCCAGATAGTTTATTTATTTCAAAAAGAGTCCTGATTTCTTTTGGGGGGGGGGATCAAATGCCAATCGCTCTGAGTAATGGAAGTGAGGTGGTCAGTTGTTTTGTGTAATAGCTTCAGTGTTTTCCCTGTTTTCAACACCACTTCTTACCCTTAGTGTCGTCTAAAAATTTAGCCTAGAGCCCTTCAGGTTTCAAATATTCTCACCTTCGCACTAGATCTCTCATAGCACCTTCTAGGCTGAGGTAGTTCTGTGTTTTACCTGTCAACATCCCCATTTGCTTTTTTTCACAAATATGTTGAAATCTCATATCTTTGTTGTTATGTGTCTATTCCTCTTTGCACCTCTATGCAATTATATACATATAGAATTCCCATGGACAGAGGAGCCTGGCGGGCTACAATCCATGGCGTGGCAGAGAGCCGGACATGACTGAAGTGACTTAGCACAAAATACCATTACTCAGGGTCCCCAGTAGAGTTCAGAGAAGGCAGGTGCCTGGTCTGCCAAACCATCCCGCAGGTCAATAAGTGCTTTTAGAATTTATTCCAATGTATTGAACAGGAATGAGTTTTAAAACAAATATGACTCATTTTTTAAAGAAAAAAAATCCACTTGTTAGCTATTATTTATCATTTGTGAGATTCAATGGTTATGTTCAAGAGTTTTTAAAATGGTTGGGGAATTTGAACCAGTTTACAAATATTTTAAGAACTGTGTGATTTTTGCATGTTGGTACAAGACTGAGGAAATGGCCTAGCCCTAAAATAAACGTCTGCTTTGCCCTACATTTTCCTCAATCAGATTTGACTCATTTACTTGGTGAAATATGAAAATGTATATAAATCATTCCTTCCTAAATTGTGGTTTGTGGACCACTTATATGTATGAGTTATTTGTTGCCTGCCAATGACAAGATAAGGAACTTGCACCAGAATGTAAATCAACTAAGTTATTAAGCACACTTTGTAGGTAGCTGACATTTTTTTTCCTAGCAAGATATTCCAGTGAAAGAAGCAGTATGTTGATTAACATTTCGGTAAAAGCTATTTCTCCTATCACAGACAGGTAACAGTTTGCATATCAGCTGTAGTCCTTGGACCACACTTTGAGAAGACTGGTAGAAATCACTTAGAATAGTGCCTGGCAGAAAAGGCATTAAGTAAATGTTAAGTTGAGTCTGACACATGCTTTTTTTTTTGGGGGGGCGGGAATGAATTTTGAAAACTACCGTGATCGTTCACAGAAAGAATGCTCGGTTGTTTATCTCTTTAGTAAAACAATAAAGTGAACTTTGCTAATTTCTCACAGTTAAAGTTTTGTTATTTTTCAGCTTGGCAAAATCCCATAAACCCCTTTAGTTTATTCAGCAGAAAACAATCTTTTAAGTTGCCAATGTGACAATAGCCAAAGCTGTTGCAAAGCTCTGCTTGTTGCCAATTTTTGCCAGTGTGTTCTAGCTCTCTTCCTGAGAGCCCCATCCTGAGATTTCTTGCCAGCTGATCCTAATTAATACTCTGGACTCTGCTAACCATTTGCGTATTTTGCTAGTGAAATGGGTAGTGAGTTATATCAACATCTGTCTTCCATCATAAGTCCGCCTAGAGTTTGGGACTGATATCTTCATCTCTGCTTGCCTGTGAACGGTAAGATATTTCTGTAATACTATTCAATGGGTACCACCTCCTGCAGAGGAGGCAGGCATAGAATGGCACAATCAGGCACTGACCAGCTGCCTTCTGGAGACACTCAGGGCTCCTTTAGTCCCTTCCTGACCCTTTTGCCTGAGGAGAAAGCCTGCAAAAGCCCTAACTCACTCTCTGGTGCCCGTGCTACCACAAGTTCCAGCTAGCTCCAGATTCCAAATGGCATTTTGTGGCCCTGTCCTTATGTCTCACTTCAGGCATGCTGGAATGGCCTAGTTTCTAAACGGAAGCCTTACCATCTTTGCACTCCATTCCCAGAGTGGCATGTAGTCCTTCTCTGTGGAGACCATCTTCCCTCTGACTTCTGCAACTCAGTCCACACAAGACTAAATAAGCTACACCCTAGACCAGCTTGGTTAAAGTCTGTGACCTTCCCCAAGTGCCACAGCTCTGTTCCCTCTTGGTACTTACTTGCTTTTCTTCCCCAGGACTCCTTGGTAGAGACAACCCTTCACAGAGCCTGTCCCAGCCCTGATAAACTTCAGCCTTCAAGCTCCCCCTTGCCCAGTCCCTGAAATAAGGAGTGCCAAATACACATGGGTTTATTAGTGCAAATAACCCTTTAGTTTGTCACTTATTCACTTTCAATTTTCCAAATACATATGGTAACGTTATTCCTTTGTATTTCATGATTGCCCTGGAATGAACAAGTCTAATTGTCTTGGCATTGCTGGCTTGCAATTTCCAATGAGTTAGCCTTATCAGCCATGGCCCATTTCAATATATCTGACCCAAATACATGTTACTCTTTCTCTTCTCAATCCAGTTTACACACTCCTTAATTTGCTACATGAACCCTCATATCTCTACTAAAAAACCTACAGCGGCTCCCTATGGTATAACAGATGGAGTCCAAGAACTACAGCCTGATAATTAAGCAACGCCATTAACTCAGCCACTGACTCTTACACTCTAAGCTGTCTTTCAGTTATTCAGTCACATGCCCTTAATTATTGTGTCTAATTTTGCTCATGTTGTTGTATCTGTCTTCTTCCTTTCTACTGATTTGATTTTTATGCATCCCCTAATGCTCAGTTCAAATGCTGTCTCTTCAGGACAACCTTTCTTAATTATCTCAGCTAGATGTGAGCTTCCCCTCTTCTGAAATCCCGCTTTATTTACTATAATTTCCTTTTACTTATTATTGTACTTATTTCTTCTCTTTTGTGTATTAGCTCTTTGAAATCAGGCGCTGCTTCTTCATACATCAGTGTTCACCCATAGTGACTAACACAGTATCTTTCATATGGAAGACGCTCAGTAAATAGTGAATGAATTAATCATTGATTGTTACATTCTAACCAAGAGCTAAGAAAGTAACTATTATGATGGCCACTTAATAAAGCAGGTTTATGAAAGTTTGAACCAAGGCAACAAGAATGGGGCCATCTTCAGCAAATCTGTACTTAAGACAATTGGCCTAATAATTTTTTTTTTACTTCATGGTCAGTTTTATAGCTATTCATTAAAAATTATACTTCATTGTTTGCAAAAACATGGAAAATACTTATATAATCCAAGTGAGAAAAGTAGAATAATATTGTGTCTATAGTGTATTTGTGACTGTATATATATATATATATATATATATATATATAAAGGTTGGAATAGAAAAATATATTTTATATAAATATAAATTATATTTTATATAAATTTGTATATAAAGGTTGAAAGGAAAGATCAAAGCACCCCCAAAACATTAAGAATTGAATGTGGTTACATAACTGTGAGTGCCTTTTTATGTTGTAGTATTTTATATACTCCCAAGTTTTCTTTAATGAGTATACTAGACTTTGCTATATAAAGAAGTAATGGATTGAAAAGAGGAGGAAAAATAGCTAATAGGATGAAATCTAATCCATTGATAGCTACCGATAGGTTGAGCAGTCCACTGACTTGAAACAGAGAACAGAAATGGTATCCCTCAGGGAGGAGTACAGTATTCTGCTTTAAATATAGCTTCATTAAATCAGTTTTTATGTACCTCAATAAGTAAATAGTATCTCATCGATTGCCAGTCACATATGTAAAAAGTATTTTGATATATGTAAAGTTTTTGTGGGACAGTTGGGAAACACTAAGGTCTCCTAAAAATGAATTTATACTACTTGGTGGTGTAGATAAGCATGGATTAAATGCAGAAATAATTTAACATAACTATCCAGAACACTCTGCAGTAGAATGAATATGAAATATCACCCCTTTCTAGAGAATTATGTTGCATAATTTGATAATGTAGGAAAGTTTAACTCCAACTCATGCCAAGGATGTCTACTTTACTCTGTTGTGGTCCAGCTTTCAAATTTTCTCTTTCGTGGATTTTGAATTACATAGTTGCTGATGATGAATCATAGGAAAAATAAGCAGCTAAAAAGTCAATGCATCTTTTTAGAAAAGCAAAAGGAAATTAGGTACAACTTATGATTGCCATTTTTATTTATGTTAACTTTTTCTCCCTTTCAAAGGCTTGTATTCACAGAAGGGTTATTGAGAATTAAAAAGTGAATGGCAAAAACCACTACAATATTGTAAAGTAATTAGCCTCCAACTAACAAAAATAAATGGAAAAAAAATAAAACACTGTGGGCAAAATAAATAAATAAATAAAAGCAGATCCAGGTATTTAATATAAAAAAATAATAAAAAGTGCATGTAAAACTGATCAGATATAACAGAAGTGAGTGCTGAGTTTTATGGCAAGAAGAAGGCAGTTTTTTTAATATGTGAAAATAGTGTTTCTGCAAACAATCAGCAATTCTGATTGTGGTATTTGACATTCTGTGTTAATTCACCAGCTCTAAAGCTTATTAAAAATGGTACTAGACACACTGGCAGCATAGAAGCAGGTCAAAAATTGTCGAAAACAATGAGAGCTTTAAGATCTGCTGTGAAGTTGTGGTTATTTTAGAAATCTGATGTTTGCATAAAATCCACAGGTGTATAATCAATAGCTTAGGAATAATGCTCACAATTGGACACAATCCCAGCAGTACATTTCAGCGATCCCAGGTGGACGGGAAAAAATCTTCATTTGTTGTTTTTGCCTTTGTTCTTTTTTTATTTTCATCTGGATTTGTGGAGCTCCTCACCTCTAAACCCAATGGAATTAGCAATATAATTAACAATAAAGAATGAATGTCAACTTTTCTTCCTAAAAGAAGGAAACACATTAGAGAGACTGTGAAGATAGGAGGCCTGTAGTCACTTTGTCATTTGTGAAGGTGTTTGCTGCAATTTTATTTAAGCAGGTGTATAAGGCCATGGGATTTATTTATGTTTTAGCTTCTATTTGTAGATTTATCTAAGAGCCACTCTCAAACCCTAATTCCTTAACTATCCAGGTTGCTCATGAGAAAATGAGGAATACTCAATGGTATATAGTTGGTTGAATATTTAAGGGGAGGTCATCTAATTTGATGTGACAATTGTCTACTTGCTAAATGAGTAGGACCTGAGGACCTCAGTCATCTTTCTCAGTCCCAGTCCTATGCTTTATAACACGTCTGACAAGAAATTCATTTCACTACTGCCACTAATGGTGAGCAGTTCTATCAATGCCTCAGCTTCTGCTGAGAAGATAGGAACCATCCAAGGGCAAATTATTAAATTAAAACTGACAGTATCTTGTCACAGGTACCCATTAATGAACACTATGGAGGATTGCCTGCTTCCCATTCATTGTCGTTCTGTAATTTATTGCTGTTTTCCCAAAGATTATGGGGAAGTGTTGTATGAATATTTGTTGTAGCCACACATTTTGAGAAGCACATAGGATTTTAAAATAAATGGGTGACAGTCAGAAGAGAGAAATGCATTGTAAACTCATTCTCTTAGGGTGAACATTTCAACAAAGTACATACAGGCTAACTTTTGTCTGCTGCTAGTGTATTTCTTTGCATAGAGGGCTTACAGATAAATATTAATTCCTCGTTATCAATGTGGTTCATTGTGATATCCATAATCTCTCTTATTTAAATTCCAAAGATTTTTGCCAAGAGAAGTATAAATCTCATCATCAAAATTTATGCAAAATATTAACACACTTTTTAAGCTAACAAAGGCTTAGGATATTCAAATGACACTTTACACTGTATCCTTCACAATATGTATAATGATATTTATACATGTATAAGAACTTTTTTCAATTAATTAATTTTGATTGGAGGATAATTACTTTACAATATTTTGATGGTTTTTGCCATACATCAACATGAATTGGCCACATGTATACATGTGTAACACCCATCCTGAAATTTTTAAACCTGTGCAAATTTGTATAGTTACTTACAGTTGCAGCTGGATTTTCCAAGCAGTTTTGAAGACTCCTTCTTTTTGCACATATAGGATTCTTACTGATACAAAAGAATAATAGAGGTATTCATTTATACTCTACCAGCTGTGATGCTGAAACCCAGCACAACGTGCATATGTGTATATAGCTTTACATAACAATAACAACAACAAAATCTCTTTTAATATTTATCCCCACCCTACAAAAAAGATTAAAGATAATATATTATTAAAAATTTTCTCCTGGGGTGTAAATAGTTCATCATTACTGTCTTAATCAACTACAGCATAAAATATGTTTCATGGCCCTTGATTAGCTACTGGGTATTCTTTGAAGCATTAGCACCACAAAGATTTTTACTGCTTGACATCCCTGTCAGAAAGATAGCTCATCCCATTTAAGAATGATCTAGGGAGAATGATGGTATGGACAAAATATTGAAGATGTAAATTTGAGAAATACCATGGAGATCTTGAATGACAGGCCAGAAAATTTAAACTTTATATTATTCTGTTTAGGAAAGTAGTGGTTATAAGGGAGCACAAAGATTTAGTTAGCCAGATGCTTTGTTTAAATTCTGGCTTTACTATTAGTTGAGCTCAATGGTCTGCAGTACTCTCACCTGTAAAATGGGAACAGTCCTCGCTTAGATTCTGAGGAGGAGGAGGATAAATGATATAAGGTAATATAAGATAAGCTGTGCAAACTGCTTGGAACTTAGGAAGAATTTGATAAATGACAGCTATCACTAATGTGAAACCACGAGAGGATTCTGAACATGGGAATGATGCAATTACACCTGTAATTTAGGAAGATTGCTGACAACAGCATGTAGTACAAAGGACGGCTGAAGGAAGATAGAACAAACCTGTAGAGGTTGTTGCAGTAATTTAAGCACATTTCATTTAGAGCCTGAGACAGGGTGGTGGTGGTTGTTCAGTTGCTGAGTCGTGTCCAACTCTTTGTGACCTCCTGGTCTGTAGTACACGAGACTCCTTTGTCCTCCACTGTCTCCCAGAGATTGCTCAAATTTGTGTCCCTTGAGTCAGTGATGCCATCTAACCATCTCATCCTCTGCTGCCCCCTTCTCCTTTTGCCTTCAATCTTTCCCAACATTAGGATCTCTTCTAATGAGTAGGCTCTTTGAATCAGGTGGCCAAATCTTCAGCTTCAGCAACAGAACTTCCAGTGAATGTTGAGGCTTGATTTCCTTTAGGATTGACTAGCTTGATCTCCTTGCAGTCTTAGGGACTCTCAAGAGTCTTCTCCAGCACCATAATTCAAAAAGCATCAGTTCTTCAGCATTCAGCCTTCTTTATGGTCCAAATCTCAGATCTCTACACAACTACTGGAAAAATGATAGCTTTGATTGTAGGGACCTTTGTTTGCAAAAGTGATGTTTCTATTTTTTAATACACTGTGTAGGTTTGTCATAGCATTCCTTCCAAGGAGCATCTTTTAATTTCATGGCTGCAGTAGTTACTGTATGCAGTGATTTTGGAGCCCAAGAAGATAAAACCTGTCACTGCTTCTACTTTTTCCCCTTCTGTAGAACTTCTCCATCTTTGCCTGCAAAGAACATAATCAATCTGATTTTGGTATTGACCATCTGGTGATATCCATGTGTAGAGTCTTCTGTTGGGTTGTTGGTAAAGAGTGTTTGCTATGACCAGCATGTTCTCTTAACAAAACTGTTAGCCTTTGCCCTGCCTCATCTTGTAGTCCAAGGCCAAACTTGCCTGTTACTCCAGGTATCTCTTGACTTCCTAGTTTTGCATTCCAATCCCTTCTGATGAAAAGGGCATCTTTTTCTTGTGGTAGTTCTATAAACTGTTATATGTTTTCATAGAAGTGGTCAACTCAGCTTCTTTGTCATCAGTGGTCAGGGCATAGATTTGTATTACTGTGATGTTGAATGGTTTGTTTTGGAAATGAAACAAGATCATTCTGTTGTTTTTGAGATTGTACCCAGGTGCTGCATTTCAGACTCTTTTGTTGACTATGAGGGCTGTTCCATTTCTTCTAAGGGGTTCTTGTTCTCAATAGTAGATATAATAATAGATCATCTGAATTAGATTCGCCCATTCCCGTCCATTTTAGTTCACTGATTCCTAATATGTCAATGTTCATTCTTACCATCTCCTGCTTGACCACATCCAATTTGCCTTGATTCATGGACCTAACATTCCAGGTTCCTACACAGTATTGTTCTTCACAGCATTGGACTTTACTCTCGCCACCAGACACATCCACCACTGAGCATCATTTTTGCTATTGCCAGCCACTTCATTCTTTCTGGAGCTATTAGTAATTGCCCTCTGCTCTTACTCAGTAGCATGTTGGATACCTTCAAACCTGGGGGACTCATCTTCTGGTGTCCTGTCCTTTTACTTTTTCATACTGTCCACAGTATTCTCCAGGTAAGAATACTGGCGCAGGTTTCCATTTCCTACTCCAGTGAACCATGTTTTGTCAAAACTCTTCTCTATGTCCTTTGCATTATAGGGGACTAGAATGCAAAAGTAGGAAGTCAAGAGATACTTGGAGTAACAGGCAAGTTTGGCCTGGGAGTACAAAATGAAGCAGGGCAAAAGCTAACAGAGTTTTGCCAAGAGAACACACTGGTCATAGCAAACAGCCTCTTCCAACAACACAAGAAATAATTCTACGCATAGACAAGATATCAATACCAACATCAGATTGATTATATTCTTTTCATTCAAAGGTGGAGAAGCTCTAGAGAGTCAGCAAAAACAAGACCAGGAGCTGACTATGGCTTAGATCATGAACTCCTCATTGTCAAATTCAGACTTAAATTGAAGAAAGTAGGGAAAACCACTAGGCCCATTCAGGTTGACCTAAATCAAATCCCTTATACAGTGGAAGTGACAAATAGATTCAAGGGATTAGATCTGATAGAGTGCCTGAAGAACTATGGATGGAGGTTCATGATGTAGTACAGGAGGCAGTGATCACAACCATCCCCAAGAAAAAGAAATGCAAAAAGGCAAAATGTGTCTGAAGGGGCCTTACAAATAGCGGAGAAAAGAAGAGAAATGAAAGGCAAAGGAGAAAAGGAAAGATATACCCATCTGAATACAGAGTTTCAAAGAATAGCGAGATTAAAAAAAAAAAAAAGCCTTCCTAAGTGAATAGTGCAAAAAAATAGAGGAAAACCATAGAATGGGAAATACTAGAGATCTCTTCAAGAAATGTTTCGTGCAAAGATGGGCACAATAAAGGACAGAAACTGTATGGACTAAGAGAAACAGAAGATATTAAGAAAAGGAAGCACTATACAAAAAAGATCTCAATGACCCAGATAACCTCGATGTTGTGATCACTCACCTAGAGCCAGACATCTTGGAGTTGAGGTAAAGTGGGACGTAGGATGTATCACTACAAACAAAGCTAGTGGAGATGATGGAATTCCAGTTGAGCTATTTCAAATCCTAAAAGATGATTCTGTGAAAGTGCTGCACTCAACATGGCATCAAATTCGGAAAACTCAGCAGTGGCCACAGGCCTGGAAGGGTCAGTTTTCATTCCAATATCAAAGAAGGGCAATGCCAAAGAATGTTTAAACTACCACACAATTGCACTCATCTCACACACTAGTAAAGTAATGCTCAAAATTCTCCAAGCCAGGCTTCAACAGTATGTGAATCAAGAACTTCCAGATGTTCAAGCTGAATTTAGAAGGCAGAAGATCCAGAGACCAAATTGCCAACATCCATTGGATCACTGAAAAAGCAAGAGAATTCCATAAAAACATCTACTTCTGCTTCATTGACTACGCTAAAGCCTTTGATTATGTGATACAAAGAATTGGTGCTTTTGAACTGTGATGTTGGAGAAGACTCTTAAGAATCCCTTGGGCTGCAAGGAGATCCAACCAGTCAATCTTAAAGGAAATAAGTCCTGAATATTCATTGGAAGGACTGATGCTGAAGCTGAAACTCCAACACTTTGGCCACCCAATGCGAAGAACTGACTCATTGGAAAAGACCCTGATGCTGAGCAAGATTGAAGGCAGGAGGAGAAGGGGATGACGTGGTTGGGTGGCATCACTGACTCAATGGACATGAGTTTGAATAAGCTCCAGGAGTTGGTAATGGACAGGGAAGCCTGGCATGCTTCAGTCCATGGGGTCTCAAAGAGTCAGACATGACTGAGCGACTAAACTGAACTGAACTGAACACAACAAACTGTGAAAAATTCTTCACGAGATGGGAATACCAGACCACCTGACCTGCCTCCTGAGAAACCTGTGTGCAGGTCAAGAAGCAACAGTTAGAACTGGACATGGAACAATAGACTGGTTCCAGATTGGGAAAGGAGTAAATCAAGGCTATATATCGTCACCCTGCTTATTTAACTTCTATGCAGAATACATCATGCAAAATGCTGGTCTGGATGAAGCACAACCTGAAATCAAGATTGCTGGGAGAAATATCAATAATCTCAGGTATGCAAGTGACACCACCCTTAAGGCAGAAAGTGAAGAGGAACTAAAGAGCCTCTTGATGAATGTGAAAGAGGAGAGTGAAAAAGCTGGCTTAAAGTTCAGTATTTAAAAAAGCAAGATCATGGTATCCGGTCCCATCACTTCGTGACAAATAGATGGGGAAACAGTGGAAACTGTCATAGACTTTACTTTCTTGGGCTCCAAAATCACTGCAGATGGTGACTGCAGCCATGAAATTAAAAGATGCTTGCCCTTGGAAGAAAAGCTATGACAAACCTAGAAAGCATATTAAAAAGCAGAGACATAACTTTGCCAACAAAGGTCTGTCTAGTCAAAGCTATTGTTTTTCCAGTAGTCTTGTATGAATGTGTGAGTTGGACCGTAAAGAAGGCTAAGCGCTGAAGAATTGATGCTTTTGAACTGTGGTGTTGGAGAAGATTCTTGAGAGTCCCTTGGACTGCAAGATCAAACCAGTCAATCCTAAAGGAAATCCATCCTGAATATTCATTGGAAGGACCAATGCTGAAGCTGAAACTCCAGTACTTTGGCCACCTGATTCAAAGAGCTGATTCATTAGAAAGACCCTGATGCTGAGAAAGATTGAAGGCAGAAGGAGAAGGGTTCAACAGAGAGCGAGATGGTTGGATGGCATCAGAGACTCAGTGGACATAAGTTTGAGCAAGCTCTGGGAGACAGTAATGGACAGGGAAGTCTGGCATGTTGCAGTCCATGGGGTCATGAAGAGTTGGACTTGACTGAGCAACTGCACAACAACTTCACTCTGACCTGTTCACCTTGGGTGGCCCTGCACAGCACAGCTCATAGCTTCGTTGAGTTAACACAAACCTCTTTGCCGCAACAAGGCTATTATCCATGAAAGGGCTGAAATAGGGGACAGAACTAATAAATGACATTATAATAAATAGAATTGATGGAGTAGGACCACTGATATGAGCATGAGGGAAAGGGAAGAGAAAAAGATGATTTCAAAATTGGAAACTAAGTGACTAGGAGGATGTTGACACTAATTGGGAAGCACAGTAAAATGATGAAGTAGTCTTTGGGGTTCCATTGGGACATTCAGACCAAGTAGTCTGGCTGGACCATTGAAAAAGAAGAGCAGTGGTACAATGGAAAGTTTCATATATTTCAGAGGTGTTTGCACTAAAGTACAAATTGAAGCTGGGAAGTTATATGAGTATTGTGAGACTGCAGAAGAAAAACAGAAAAAGTCCAAAATAAGAACACTGAGAAATAACAAATTTATGATAAAGTAGAAGAATCAAATAGAAGTTAAAATCATGCCCTAAAAGTCAGTGAAGGTAAATAAAATGTGATACAGCCAATCAATGAAATATTATTCAGCACTAAAAAAGACATGAGCTATCAAACCATGAAAAGACATGAAGGAAAGTTAAATACATATTACTAAGTGAAAGAAACCAACTTGAAAATGCTAAATACTATATGATTCCAAGTATATGATATTTTGGAAGAGAAAAACTATAGAAATAATTAAGATTATTGTTGGTAGTGGTGGGGGTGGGGAAGATGAATAGACAGGGCACAGAGGATTTTTGTGGCTGTTGAAAATACTCTGTATGCTATTATGATGATGGACATATGTCATTGCATATTTGTTCAAACCCATAGAATGTATGACATCAAGAGTGATCCCTAAGGTAAACTATGGACTTTGATTATGATATGTCAATGTTAGTTCATCCTTGTTAAAAATATATACCATTTTGGTGAGTGATGTTGATAATGAGGGAGGTAATGCATGTGTGGCAGCAGGTGATATATGGTAGGTCTGTAGTTCCCCCTTAATTTGGTTTTAAACCTAAAATTTCTCTTAAACATTTATCTTATTTTTAAAAAGTCAGTGAAGCCATTGCAAAGGATTGAGGAATGAGTAGAGGTTGAATAAAATGAAGCAAGTGTAAAATGTTTCAAGAAGTTTTGTAGTGAATGGTAGTGAAGTCAAGAAATGCTTATATTCTGAGGAGGTTTGGATCATTTCTTTTAGTGAAAGTTTATACATTCAGTCTTACTAGATTAATTGCTTTGGAGTCTTTTTTGAATCAGGATTCAATGATTTTCTTTGTCTTAGCTTCCTTTCTCCCTAATTTCTCAGACAACTTCCCAGACAAAATCAAGATAACTTTTGTATAATACAAGTATACATAAGTCCTCACTTTATTAAAGTATAATATTCTCTAATCAGTTGTCAAAAAGACCCACATTTTTCTTCCTCTTCCTTCTCTTCATTCTCATCAGACATCCTACTTCAATGAGAAAATCAAGCCATCAGAGATGCTGATTCTTTCAGCTTTCCACCATCAATTCTATAAAAGTATGTGCCTCTGAATCTGCTTGTTTTTCCTTTCCTCCTTTCACAATGCAGTGAGGTGACCCCTCCGTCCACTGGGTTAGATTTCTCTCCAGCCTCCTTCTCAAGAACCAGGACTTTCCGTCGTCTCCTTTCCTTTACATATGTGCAGCCTCACGTTGACTTCTTTATATCAGACCTCAAACAGGCTCAGGTCTCAACCAGACGTTTTTAAAGCCCTCCTTTTACTGCTTATGTTCCTCCAACTTATTTTATAAAGAGGTTAATTCCATAGCTTCATAAATTTTGGCCAGCTTTTCACATATAACACCACTCATTGCCTTCTACTGTTGCCAAGTTTCTTTGCTTGGAATGATTTCCTGCCCCTCAAATCCCCTGCCCCTTCCCGGCCTTCTTTATACTCATCTATTCAGTCTCAAATATCACTTGCTTAGAATAGTTTTTTCTCAATGCTAGTCCAGGAGATTTTTTTGTTTATTATACCTACTACCCTTCTAGTCACTTTTCATGGTTCTTTCTTAAGGGATTATAAATTCCACAAGGGAGAGAGAATGTGTCCTGTTCATTCTTACATAATGACTACTAGGTACAGCCTGGTATAGAGTAAGTTTTAAGAAAAATTAGTTGAATATTCATTGTAGATGCTCATTAATAGATTTCTTAGTGCTTATAATGTAATTTATCAAAAAAATAGATTTAGATTCAATTGAATTTTACATTAATTGACTTTTATAAATTGATTTTAGGAGTAAAGCAAGGAATATTTTCACATGAAATCATATTTCTCACTAAGCACAATTATAATTTGAAATATGTTTTCACTGAAAAAGTGTTGGCCTCAGTGTATAATATAATCATCCTTAACATTTCTATATATATTTCAGCAAGCATTATCTCTTTGCCATATGTATTTAATTTTTCAGTTTGTGTATTTAATTCTCCTATACTGCTAATAACTTAGTCAACCAGACACATAATGCTTATGTATACACATATTAAAAAATAGAACAGAATCATTTCACAATTCATAGGCATTTCCTCATAATGTGAGGAAATTCACTCATGGCTTGAGAATATCACTGATCCTGCCTTAATGCCAACATTTTTAACAGAGAAGCCCAGCTAGAAGAGCCAAATAAAATGCTCAGAAAAAAAGAGTGTAATGATAAGAATGGTACCTGAAATGACAACTGAGACTTGTGCCTTGATACAAATATAGTCACTAATTAGCTGTGTGATCTTAGATAAGTCTTTTGACTTTCTTAATATACTTCATTTGCAGAATTGAACTTTAAATTGAGGTAAATTGATCTCAAAAGTACATAATGCATTAAAGCCTACATTTCCTAATGTTGTGAGGGAAGACACACACAGTCCTAAATCATAAAAACTTACCTTCTTCATATGGACCCAAACCAAAATAGCCCAAAATTAAACAAAACATGCTGTTGTACTTGACATGATGAAGTGCTTAATGAACAAAAGGGACCATCCATGCTATAGAGTTTAGAGAAAAAAACTTCTTATTAGATGGTAAGACTCTTCACTGTCAATACAATAAGATTGAGTATAGAGCATCTAATTGCATGCTTGTATGTAGAACCTACGCATGAATATGCATTGAGTAAATAAATTAAAAACAGGTGGTTGAATCAATGAATTAAAATGTTTAAAATATTGACTACACATGAAGAAATATGCCAAAGTGTTTCATACATATATGTATATATATAATTATACACACACATACACAGTGTATTACATGTTTGTGTCTGTGTGTGCATGGATCTTTTTTGTAAATGTCAAAGTAGCATTTTATACAAGAGGAAAATGAACGTATAGCTGACTTGATTTATTAACTACTTGAAATACATTAGAGTGTTTGTATTATAACCCATACAAAGATAGGTTACAAGTGATTTAAAGAGTAAATGATGCCATAAATGAAAGAAAATATATGTGAATTTTATACTTAGAGGAGTGAGAATACATGTTCTAAATTCTATCTAAAACCAAAAAGGCAGAAGCCCTAAAGGAAAATACAGATAGACCATATTAAAACAAACTCACTACATCAAAAATATTTATAAGAAGTATATAAATTATAAACTGAGGCCATTTTGCAGTGGATTTGACAGAGCTAATAGCCTTAATATAAAGAACTCTTTCATATAAATAATAATAAAGATACAACCTAAATCTTTTTTAAGTGAAGGCCAAAGACAAATTTTAAAATTTACAAGAAATAAAGAGGAAAGCAATGGGTCAGTAAACATATGAAGAGTTGTTTTTTACTTCATTAGCTCTTAAAAATTTAGATAAATACAAATGTTGTGTGTTGACAAGCGTGTGAAGAAATGGTCATTCACTTTCCCTGCTGGTGGGAGTATAATTGTGATCTTCCTGGCAGACAATTTAGAAATACCGTAAGAATTAATGGCTCTTAAAATGTGATACCCACTGATCCAGCAATTCAACTGTTGGAAATTTAAACTTAAAGAAATAGTCAGAAATGTAGACAAAAATAAATAAGCAAATATGATCATCTAAGATTTATTTATAATCATGAAAAGTGAGAGATAATTGCTTCATAAGCATTTTGGCCAGTGAAGGTGAAAAAACTTGCAGAAATTTTTATAATCTTTTCTTAAAAGCAACCTGTCAATATGCATCAAGAATTAGATGTTTTAAAAGTATTTATACTCTTTGACACATTGATACCTTTGCTAGGAATTTCTCCTAAGGAAATAAATGGAAACACAGATAAAGCCAAATTCGTGGAGATATTCATTGTGACGTTATAGCAATTTATAATCCATTGTTGGACTATGAGCACTGAGTAAGCAAATGGTAGAGTCCTAAAATAGAAGAGTGTTCAGCCATTATTAATGTTATTTATAAAATGTTTCACTATCTTAGAAGTATGTGTATATCAGATGACAAAGAGAGAAAAAGACTGAGTTCCTGGGTTCACTCCAGCACTCTGCCATGATCCACCATGACTTCTCTAAGCTTCAATTTTTTAGTCTATAAAATAAGGTCATACCTGTGCATTATTTATAGGAATGCTGGGAGAATTAAACAAAATAATGAACATAAAGTACTTAGCACAAGACACATACCACTCAATAAAAAGTATTATTTTTTTAATGGGGCACACTGTTCCATAAAAGGACGGTTGTAACTGAGTACAAAATGAGGATAATTCATTGTAGTGTTAATAGTGGTTATCTTGGAATGGTGCAGTTAGAAGTGATTTTTTTCTATGTATATTTCAAGTTTTTCTGCTTTTCATTTTTTAAATATATTGGTTTTGTGTTTTGCTTTGTTTTCAAATGGTAGAAAACAGACAAAGGATTCCGAGAAGAAAGAGTAAGTCAGACAGGCAGCGGCAGCATCCAGGACCTGGGCCACCAGGGCAGAGCCAGCACCATCTGCCGCACAGCGAGCAGTCAGAGGCCTGGCCGCCGAGGTGCAGCCTGGTGGCCAGAACAGCGGTTCTGCAGTTGTGATGTGTGTCTGAATCAGCTGTGGAGCCTGAGGACAGGGGAGATGCCAGAACCCCACCTCCAGAGATTTTAATCCGGTAGGACTGAGGTGGCGTCCAAGGACTGGAGTTTTTAATAGCTGCTCCACCTGTGACTCTAATTCACACCAAAATTTGAGACCCCTCAGGCTAGAGCGTGGTGTTAATGAGGCCAAAGTTCCAGACTGAATCCCCAAGGGACTCCAGACTTAGCCGCTTCGTGCGCCTGCAGGCTTCCGGCCCATGCGCTGCCATATGTCCAGCCAAGCCTGGGCCAGTTCAAGGCATGAATGGAAAAGAGCACGTTAGCTCCTCTCTCCTCTCCATTCCCCACCCCACCCCACGCACTGTTAAACAAATATTCCCAAACACATGTCCTATATTATTGGGGAGTCAGTAATAGCACCTTTGTTAGACTGTAAGAGGACATATCTTTAAAAGGAAGGAGACTTTGACTGCTCTATATGGTGGTTGATAAAGATCAGACAAAACAGGTGATCTGAAAAAGTAATCAGTTTAATAAGATTCATGTTTAAAGGGCAGGGTAGTTTTGCTTTTCCAAGAGAGTTATAGAGATTAGTGAGAGTTCACAGTTGTTTAGTATTCATTTGGAATTGTTCAGCATTTTTCTCCTATTTTTGTTGGTTTCATTTATTTATCCACTGTTTTCTAACATAACCTTAAAACATAGTATGTTATGGGTCTGAGTTCATCTGAAGTTCAGGTTGTTCCAGTATATAAAATGACCTGATGGGACTCAAGTTTTTTCATCCAAAATAGTTTCAACCTTATACACCCAATAAATGAATTCTTTGCAACACTCAGCCGTCTGATTTTTACTTGCCCTTTTGCAAAATCCATTCATGTTTGCTTTTGAAAATAACTTTTAATTAAAGTCATCCCGTGGATTTTACACTGTGCTCAGTTTTCAATGTCAGAAAGCCATTGTGTAATTAACATTAGGGTTGGTTGGAACATGGAGGAAAATTCGTTTCTGTTCTTGCCTTTTTAAAATGGACCCCGGTAGAGCAAGTTATGTCGCTTTGATTTTCCTGACTGTCTTACTCAACCTTGTTTCTTTTCTTCTGGTTCCCTTTATATGTGATTATTTTAAGCTTCATTACCTATACCTTTGATCCATTCTTTTTTGTTCTTCAATCATGAGAACATCCGACTTCACTTTGCTTCATATTCACCAATTCTCTTGCTTCTATGGTGGATTAAATAATCCAGCTTCCCCCCTGGATTGGAAATATCAAATAGCCTTACTGTTTGTCACTAATTTTCTTGTGCCATAATGAAGATGCATCTGGTAGCATTTGACTCATGCTTTGAAACCTGAAGGGAACCTGATATAAATGTGAAGAGAAGAGGCTTTGATATCTGTCCTACTTAGCTTCAGTTCCCCTTCTTGAATTACAGTTGTGGGAACACTCTATTTCTTCATCTTTAAAATGAAGGTGATAATATGGACTTTGCAGGTTTGTTTGTAAGTTAATAACATTTACAAAGAACCAGGGATACAGTAAGCATTTAATAAATTAAAGCTATTATAATGAATGCATATAGAAATATATATATATATATGATATAAAGCATACAAGTAACACAAAGCAGAAAAAGCTAGTGAATATAAGGGATGACAGATTCGCGATTCAGTTATTTCAACTAGTATAATACTTAACAAGTACAAGAAGATATAGTATCCAGTTTAGTATTCCAAATTAAGCTACTAGTGTTCTAATTTAGTAGATATGTTAACATCTTTGTTTAACTATACTTTACTGAGTATTTATCCCTGTCAGTTATTTTCACCCTCCAGAAACTTCCTCTTATCTTGACCCATTCTTCTTATTTTCTTTATACCTCTTTGGCCCATCCATCTATGTTCCCTTTATGTTGTTTTCTGCTTTACTTCATCCTCTCCATGGTGATATTACCTAGGTTCTATCCTCACAATTTTGAAATTTCCATTTTATTAGTTTTCCATGATTCACTAGTGAACACCAGATTCACATGTTCAGTTACCAAGCATCACCCAGTAATCCTATATGAACATTCGGAAAGAGAACTCATTGAGTTTGCATAAATATTCCTTCACCCTATCTAAACTCCTCTTGTTCCCAGGCCATGCTAAGCATCCCCTGTTAATTACTTATCTTGGTAAATGGTATATTGCCACTTACACAGACACACAAACCAGAAATCTAGACTCTTCAAGTCTGCTTACCGTCCCTACCACTCGATCAGTAAGCCAATTCCTGTGATTCTGTTATTTCTTTTTATGTGGCATGATTATTTCTTCCAAATCATACCCCTGCCTCTTCCATAATTATTGCCTGTCATAATTCCTGCCTGGATTTCAACAGCTACTTCACTGGACAACCTGTCCCACTACTCTGGTTCCTTACCAAACTGCCCTCAAACCTTCTGTCAAAGTTGAATATAGCACAGATTTTTGAGTTTACCTTTATTTAAGCTCCAGATCCATCTCTTGTGGGAAAATTATTTAACTCGTTTTACAGGGCTGTAAAATAAGAATAATAATATGCATATCATTAGGTTGCTGGGCACATTACCTTTGCAAGTGCATGTCATAGAAAGGAACCTTAATAATTTCATTTACTGCTGTTATCTCTCATGCAAATTTGACCATGTCACATCCTTCCCTAAACCCCTTAATGAGGCCCCAATAACTTTTAAGATAAAACTCAGTCTTGTCTGCTTAGCTGACCAGTTCTCTTATAGTTTAGTCCTAACTCTAGATTCTTCTTTCAGCATTGACTATATGCCCTTCATTCTGGACTATTCTATCTCTAAGCTATTTCCTAGAACCATACCAATCTTAGGTCTCTCACACGTCTCTGTCTTTAAATACACTCTCCCTGTACCTAGAAGACATTCTTCTCCCTGGTGACTACGTTCTCTCCCTTTAATACTAACATATCATCTGACTTAGGGAGATTTTCTCTGGCCTAATCAAGGTGACCATCCATTCTAGCTTATCAAAGATAGGCTTAGTTTACAGCTGCTGTCTCCCTGTAATTATTATTAGCACCACCCTTCACACTCAGAGAATTTCATGATACATTATGTGGTCACCCTACCGAAACTCCACTTGTTCCCAGGCTAAGCTAAGCATCCCCTATTTTCCGTTTCCATAGTATTCTGCATCCCCTTCTGCTTTAGATTTATCACAAAGTAAATTTTTCATAAAATCTTATTGTTTTATAAAATCTTACTTATCTGTCTCCCACTGGATTATGAGCTCCTTGAGGGCATGAATTTCATCTCATCTATTTTCACATCATTCATTCCCCAGACAGTGCCTGGAAAACATAAATGTTGTATATTAATTATGGCATCCTGTCTTCCTAATCCCACTTAAATTACCTATGAAACAGTAAATAAGGAAAGATGCCTCAGCAGCAAAAATTAATGAGAATTCAGTTAGGTCTCTGATGTGCCTAAAATACCCATGAGACAAATGTGGACACCACAGAGAATTATCTTCACTACTGTGCTGTCCTCCCTTTTTCTGCTTCATTTTGTACTATGGGTCCAGGCTTCCACTTCTGCATTCATCTCTCTCTCTCTCTCTCTCTCTTTCTCTCTCTCTCTCTCGCAGTTGCCCTCTGTCATCTGCCATTAAACCCTACATTAAATTGCAGAAGACTTATAAATGCTAATTAGTTTTTCCTTTTGCTTTCAGTCACAGACCAGGCCTCCAAGCTTCATTCTCTGTGTCCCACTGAGTAATTATAACAATGTGCATGCTCAGTCACTCAGTCGTGTCCAACTCTTTGTGACCCTGTGGACTGTAGCCTGCCAGGCTCCTCTGTCCATGGGATTTTCCAGGCAAGAATACTGGAGTGGGTTGCCATTTCCTTCTTCAAGAGATCTTCCTGACCCAGGAATCAAACTCACATCTCCTGTGCTTCCTGCCTTGTAGGTGAATTCTTTACCCACTCAGCTAGCATTTATTGAGAGCTTGCTGTATGCCAGGCTACTTTTAAGTACATCTCATGCACTAAATACATCATTTAATAGTGTGAGGAGTAAATAGCATCCTTTGTGCTACAGACTCATTCTGAACTGAGGCAGCCCTCAACTAGCCTTGAACTTTGTTTGCTGACTCACGTCTTTATTTGATTTGGTTATGTCCATCTTTGGGGCTTCCCAGATGGCACAGTAATAAAGACTCTGCCTGCCAATGCAAGTGACACAGGAGATGCGAGTTCAATCCCTGAGTTGGGAAGATCCCCTGAAGGAGGAAATGGCTACCCACTCTGATATTCTTGCCTGGAAAACACCATGCAGAGAGGAGGCTGGCAGGCTACAATCCATGAGATCACCAAGAGTGGGACATGACTGATCATGCACGCACACACACATGTCCATCTCTATGCTGGAAGTCAAGAGTTGTCCTCCTAGTCTTCTTGTGCTGTGAACCAAATCATTTCACCACTTGAAAGACTCCTATGCTAACATCTTATCCTGACCCTAGAAGACAAGTTTTAAGAATAGCTGTTCCAGCATAAGCAACCAACAACAACCACATGCAGTCTATACATTGTTAGGAAGCTGACGCAACAAACTAGTTATAAAAGGCAGTTTAGAATCACCAGGGGAAATCTGAATATGATCATGCAGTGTGAGATATTAAGAAGTTATTATTAATTTTGTTAGATGTGATAATGTCATTGCAGTAATGTGTTAAAGAAAAAGTTAGGGATGTGTTCTTCAGATTTAAGAGTGAAATAAAAAAAAAAAAAAAAAGAGTGAAATGAACTGGTGTTTGTGAGTGTGTGCATGCCAAGTCACTTCAGTCTCTTTGCCTCCCTGTGGACTGCAGCCCACCAGGCTCCTCTGTCCATGGGATTCTCCAGGCAAGAAAGGAGTGGGTTGCCACGCCCTCCTCCAAAGGATCTTCCTGACCGAGGGATCAAACCCACATCTGTTATGTCTCCTGCATTGGTAGGCAGGTTATTTACCACTAGCGCCACCTGTGTTCTAAAATAGTCTAGCAAAAAATCATAAAAATTTAAAAAATGAACACCAAAAAGATCAAATGTGGTTACTAGTAATAGAAGAGGACATAGATGAACCAGACTACTGATAATTGTTGAAGTTGAGTGATGGGTACAGAGTGGGTCACTATACTATTCTTTTGCTTTAGGGTGTGTTTGGAAATCTTGTATCAAACATGTAACAAATGGTGGTTCCTGGCACGCTACCTTAGTTGTGCTGAATCAAGATCACTGGGGGTGGATTCCTCGAATCTGCATTCTTAGAAAGCTCCCCAGATGATTCCTAGGTGGGTGAAATTTGAGAACCACTGGTTGATATTTAAGATGGCAGGATCATTTCTCTAATATCTGTCCGTCTCCAAGACAATAATTGCTGCTGCTTAAGATGTCCAAGCAAACCTTTAACTTCAAGGATGAAAATATCAACACATCAATCTTAAAGGAGAATAGCAATAGCAGTGAGTCTACCACACAGAGCCAAATTATAAGGGCTCAGAAATAAACTTGATCTATTTCATGAAATAGAGGACATGGTTTTAGAAATTACCCACTTTTCATGCCTAATGAAATAAAAGAGGACATTGTCTCTATTGAGAAAAAGCAGGCCTGGGTAAGGAGAGCATGCTACATAATGAAAATGACAATAACTAAAATAAAAATCTTATTTGAAAGTAGTAAAAAGCAGACTTGACATTGCAAATAATCAAATCAGCCATATCCAGAATGCTGAGAAAATGAAATCATGAGTTTTAAAAATGAGACCGAGTATAATGGGCATAGAGGTCAGTCATGAAGATAAAACCTATAGACTTAACAAATGGATCAAAATTAATCAATAAAGATGTAATAACATGTACTTTAGAATTCTGGGATGAAAAAGACCCCAAAATGCCAGTTGAAAGAATTTTTCATGTCCCAAGTAGCCTAGTAATCAAGGAAATGATTTCTTGTTTTAATTTATAAATTATAAAAGATTATGATGATCTTAGGTTTCAGAACAAAAAAGCTAAGTTCCTTCAACGGGAGTTAACATTATCTTTCTTCGTCACTCTCATCTGCATTTCCTTAGGCCTGAAGATAATGGAGCACCTCTGGTATTCCTAGGGGGAAATCATGAGAATTTCATATAAGACACCCTGATTTTAACCTTGACAAGGTCAGGATGCATCTTCCAGTCAATGGTGTCCTTAATTGCTCCTTGATAGGCAGCAGTTGTGACATAGTTGTCATTGCCCTCACATGCACAAACCTGGTTGGGATTCCTGTTGACAGGACTGAACAAGAGCAGTTTCAAGAAACAAGAGAAGTTTGAAGAAAAAAACTGTTTCAGGGCAATAGGAAGAAAGAATATGAGTCCCAATTCTTGCCTGAAAACGTTCTATTGACATATTCCAGTAGTATCAAGAAAAGGTAAGCGTCAAGACTTGCAAAATAGGTATTAGCAACTTAGGAGATAAACCCTTCAGATGGTAAAAGCATAGCTCTTTATTGAGTGTTGCCTTGAACTGTGGGTCCAAGGAGATTCATTATACTATTCTCTCTACTAATATGCATCTTAGAAAATTTTAAAGTCTTTTAAAATTGGAAGAAGTAGAGGAGCAGGAAGAAAGGAGAAAGAGATAATGCATTCCCAATGCTCCCTGATTGCTCAGATGATTTTAGGTAGAAAAGCACTGATATAGAGAACTCTGAGTTTCCAAGTGATTCAGCACAGTCAATCTACCCAATTAAATTTATGTTTTTCTTTTATATAGGCACAAAAGTAGTATGTGATGCAAATGTGTGATGCAAATGTGATGCAAATGTATCTAGGTCTGGAGACCCTTTTTATTAAATATAAAGTAAAAATTCTAACAAGAAAGCATGATGTTGAAATTTAATTTGAAGTGATTTTTTTTCTTCCTTTTATAGTACACACAATGTACTGCTTATAATCAATAGTGTATTAGACCCCATGAAGTAATAGAAGTTATTATTTAAGAAGCACTTGATATCTTCTAGGAACTGGTCTAACAGCTTTGCATGTCTTTTATTTCTTAAAAGTAAGGTACTCTTACTATCCTCACTTTACAGAGGAAGAAACTCAAACATGGGACGTTAAATTAATCAAGGTGTCCAATATCTCACAGCTAGTAAGTGGATTCAGATCCAAGTAGTCTGAGTCCAATGGCCAAGCCCAAAACCACTGTATCACTGCCTCATGATGACTTTAAGAGGAGAAATATCTGGTGCTCACTTTACATAGGTACAGATAAGGAACTGAGGCCCAGAGGCCTAAATAGCTTGACAATAATCAATTAGTGATAGAATATAGTCTGATTTTGTTCTGTGTTCTCTCTGTCTTTTATGGCCTTTGCAAAAAATCACATTGTGAATATTCAGACCTTAAAACCCTGTATACATGCACACGTGTGCACACACATACACAGAGTTCTCGTTATTGCCCCCATGGGCAGTAAAATGGAAGGAAAAGAATGCAGTAAGTTTTGAAGCAAGTCAGGCCATTTATGGGCTTCCCTAGTGGCTCAGACTGTAAAGAATCCCCCTGCAATGCAGGAGACCCAGGTTCAGTCCCTGAATCAGGAAGATCCTCTGGAGAAGGAAATGGCAACTCACTCCAGTAGTCTTGCCTGGAGGATCCCCATGGACAGAGGAGCCTGGCGGGCTATAGTCCATGGGGTCCAAAGAGTTGGACATGACTGAAGCGACTTAGCATGAGCACACACACGCAGGCCATTTGTGTTATTTAATCATCACAACACTGCTTCAGGTTATCATTTTCATCTGACAGAGGATAAGACGGTTGGATGGCATCACCGACTCAATGGACATGAGTTTGGGTAAACTCTGGGAGTTGGTGATGGATAGGGAGACCTGGCATGCTGCGGTTCATGGGGTCACAAAGAGCTGGACATGACTGAGTGACTGAACAGCTGAGGAAATGAAGTCTTGGAGAGGATAGGTAATTTATGCTAAGTTCCAGAGCTATTATGTGGCAAAAGAAGACCTATCTACTGCCAAAGCCCACAGTCTTTGATTTTCCAAAGATAAATAAGTACAATTACTAATGGCCAAAAAGAAGCTTTATTGATATAGCAGAGGCATGATGGCAGTTTACATTCGAATTTTGCCTGTAGATGTGGTTGGTTTTGTCATGTACATTGTTTTGTCTTAAAAATATGTCAACTTTAAATACTGAGAGATCACCTGCAATCTGAGTTTTTTATAGTTTCTCTTGAAAAATTAGAGAACGTGGCTCGATCCAAATTCCTACATGGAGACAGTCAGCTGGAACCGACCTGTGATTGCTCCCCTAACCCAGTGCCTGAGTCCCCCAGCCCCCCAGACTCACACGCATTGCTTTACACACAGTATACTTCATGGTTTGCCTGTGCCTACCTGGCTTCTAGGGGCTTTGAGTCTGTGACCTTGAATCTAAGTGATTGTTAAGTAATCCAGAGAGCTGTTTACTTGAATATAATAAACTGAATGGCAGACAACTCAATTTTTTTTTAAAAAAGTTAGAAACAGCAGTTAGATCTATTTTGTGATATTCAGTCCTATTAAAAGAGCTCTAGATCAAGAAAGGACTCCATTTCTTCTTTTTAAATTTGGAAGTTTTATCTGAGTCTTAAAAATTAACAAATTTTACATTCTACTTTCAGGCTTCCCATTCTTCTTTGGCTTAGTGGTAAAGAATATGCCTGCCAGTGCAGGAGACACAGGAGACACGGGTTCAGTCCCAGGGTCAGGAAGATCCCCTGGAAAAGGAAATGCCAACCCACTCCAGTATTCTTGTCTGAACAATCCTGTGGACAAAGGAACCTGGTGGGCTCCAATCCATGGGGTCGCAAGGAGTTGGACATGACTGAGTACAAATTCTACTTTCACCTTCTGTTAATACCCTGAATTAATTATTAGTGTATTCATTTATTTTAGAGTGAAATATCAATAAAAATATCATGTAATGTTTAATTTTCAAATTTACTCTGAGGGAGCAAGAACTCTTATTATCTATGAAAGTTTTCATATACCATTATTGAAGTTGACATTAGTACTTATCACTAACAGCTTTCAGTAGCTGCAAGTGTTCCAGTGTGGGGCTAGAGTCCATCCTGGACAAACAGCAAAAGAAACAGAAGTAGAGCAGGAATGGGGAACAGCCTCTCCATTCCCATGGATTAGAGCTGCATTTTGGTAGAGAATGTCCACCCCAAGTGGTCTCCTTCCTCTTCTGGTTGTCTGCAAACTCATCAGATGTGTGCTTCATCAGTAAATAGGGAGCATACACTTTTAATTTATGTATGTTCTTTTGTATAAGTTCTTGTTTTGCACAAATATGTTTTAAGCATTATGAAACATATCAAAATAAAATTTAAAGCATGAGGTAACACATGTGGAAATAGATGTTCCAGTATTTTCTTGAACTCCTTTAATGGGTAACTTTGTGTCTGCTTCTTAATTGTATCCACCACAGTGTTCCAAAATCTACTCTATGCAACAGCAGCTCAACATCATTTTTAATAACAAAAGATTTATTTGTTAAGTAAGTTTGGAAAATGCTGGATTAAATCAGATAGGTGTCCTTGCCATGTGACTTCTCATCCTTAATACAGACTTCCACTGTGAGTTTGTATGAGGGAGAATGTCAATAAGGCTGATATTCCTGTAAGATCCTTTTGGGAAATCCTTCTCTACCTAAGTTTCTTAGAGGTCATCTTTGCTTGCTGTCTGCCATTTTCTTTCCATAGAGTTTCCATATAATCTCCCAAAGATCCTGGACACCAGCTCTCAATTTCTGAATTCCAAGTCTTTCATCTCACTGACTCTTTTCTTTCCTAAGACCATGTCCTTCCCTTTGCACCCAGAACCTTGTATCTTTTTAAATAAGCCTTGTTTGAGTCTTAGCCTCAGTTCTCTTCTTTTCCAGGCAATAGTTTTTGTTTGTTTGTTTGTTTTTTCCTTCTTTTTTTAAATTTTTTCATTTATTTTTATTAGTTGGAGGCTAATTACTGCACAACATTGCAGTGAGTTTTGTCATACATTGACATGAATCAGCCATGGAGTTACATGTATTCCCCATCCCGATCCCCCCTCCCACCTCCCTCTCCACCTGATTCCTCTGGGTCTTCCCAGTGCACCAGGCCCGAGCACTTGTCTCATGCATCCCACCTGGGCTGGTGATCTGTTTCACTATAGATAATATACATGCTGTTCTTTCGAAACATCCCACCCTCACCTTCTCCCACAGAGTCCAAAAGTCTGTTCTGTACTTCTGTGTCTCTTTTTCTGTTTTGCATATAGGGTTATCATTACCATCTTTCTAAATTCCATATATATGTGTTAGTATGCTGTAATGTTTCTTTATCTTTCTGGCTTACTTCACTCTGTATAATGGGCTCCAGTTTCATCCATCTCATTAGAACTGATTCAAATGAATTCTTTTTAATGGCTGAGTAATATTCCATGGTGTATATGTACCACAGCTTCCTTATCCATTCGTCTGCTGATGGGCATCTAGGTTGCTTCCATGTCCTGGCTATAGTAAACAGTGCTGCAATGAACATTGGGGTGCACGTGTCAGGCAATAGTTTTATCTTGGCTTTAGATAAGACTTGTCCGCCTAGCTTCACTTGTTTCTAGGATGAATCCTGGTCTTGGGTAAAAGGGATTTAAAATAGATCGACTCCACAAGTTGGAACTTGCCACAAATTTACTCTTCCTGCTTTGTCTTGATCAGGTATAGGAACACATATTCTGATAACTTTTTATTCCTAGAACCTAGTTCCCACTGTACTCCACTGATGATAAACCAGTGATTGCTAACCTGCTTGGCATCTGATTCTTTCAAGAACTTTAAACTCTTACTATACAGAGAATATGCTTATCAGGGACTGAAACAAAGTAAAATATCAGTTAGGTTCTGTTCAGGAACTACAGTAGTGTACTAATATTTTGATCATAAAAAAAAAAAAAAAGCTTAGAGTTGGTTCTGTCCACTTTCTGCCACCACTAGATGCCACTACAATCTTGGCAATTCACTTAAGTCCCAGTTTCCTTATCTACAAGATTCAGTTCACTTCAGTCACTCAGTCGTGTCCAACTCTTTGCAACCCCATGAACCGCAGCATGCCAGGCCTCCCTGTCCATCACCAACTCCCAGAGTTTACCCAAACCCATGTCCATCGAGTCAGTGATGCCATCCAACTATCTCATCCTCTGTCGTCCCCTTCTCCTCCAGCCCTCAATCTTTCCCAGCATCAGGGTCTTTTCCAATGAGTCAGCTCTTCACATCAGGTGGCCAAAGTATTGGAGTTTCAGCTTCAACATCAGTCCTTCCAATGAACACCCAGGACTGATCTCCTTTAGGATGGACTGGTTGGATCTCCTTTCAGTCCAAGGGCCTCTCAAGAGTCTTCTCCAACACCACAGTTCAAAAGCATCAATTCTTCAGCGCTCAGCTTTCTTTATAGTCCAACTCTCACATCCATACATGACTGCTGGAAAAACCATAGCCTTGACTAGACGGATCTTTGTTGGCAAAATAATGTCTCTGCTTTTTAATATGCTGTCTAGGTTGGTCATAACTTTCCTTCCAAGGAGTAAGCGTCTTTTAATTTCATGACTGTAGTCACCATTTGCAGTGACTTTGGAGCCCAGAAAAATAAAGTCAGCCACTGTTTCCATTGTTACCCCATCTATTTGCCATGAAGTGATGGGACCAGATGCCATGATCTTAGTTTTCTGAATGTTGAGCTTTAAGCCAACATTTTCACTCTCCTCTTTCACTTTCATCAAGAGTCTCTTTAGTTCTTCTTCACTTTCTGCTATAAGGGTGGTGTCATCTGCATATCTGAGGTTATTGATATTTCTCCCAGCAATCTTGATTCCAGCTTGTGCTTCCTCCAGCCCAGCATTTCTCATAATGTACTCTGTATATAAGTTAAATAAGCAGGGTGACAATATACAGCCTTGACATACTCTTTTTCCTATTTGGAACCAGTCTGTTGTTCCATGTCCAGTTCTAATTGTTGCTTCCTGACCTGCATACAGGTTTCTCAAGAGGCATAATAATAATAACAGTTTATTCCCCCGTAGGATTGGTTTGTTTTATTTCAAGAATCAAAAGATTTAATTCATGTAAGACTTTTAGAGTACTGTACTTAGAACAGCCCTAGCATATAATAAATTCACAATAAATGTTAACTTTTGTCATTATTATTGTTTTAAACAAAGCAACATTAGGTATTTTTCTGTAGCATTAGGCATTTTTCAAAAGAAAGTTGGGCCTTTTATGTAATTCAATAAAGTCAAATGTTTGTGTTTCATTTGAGGGCCCAAAAACTGCACTTTGTTTCTGGTTTTAGTATACTCTTAAGTATTGCTCAATACTGATTATTCTTGGTGGTGATGTTGTCTAGTGGCTAAGTAATGTTCGACTTTTTGTGACCCAATGGACTGTAGCCTGCCAGGTTCCTCTGTCCCTGGGATTTCCCAGGCAAGAATACTGGAGTAGGTTTTCATTTCCTTCTCCAGGGGACCTTCACTTTCCAGGGCTTGAATCTGCATCTCATGCATTGCAAGCAGATTCTTTTACTGCTGAGCCACTGAGGATGCCCACTGAAGATTCTTATCATATCCCAAAAATAATTGTCCTGTTCATTTGCTTTTGTTTACTACTTTTTGTATGGTATCAACATATCAGACTATCGAGAGGCAGTCTCTCTTGGCTGAAAGCTTCTTTTTGAAGGCAATACCACAAATACAGACATATTCATTGCTTCTTTATGTTAGCCTGGTATTTGTTTTGTTTTGTTTGATATTTCTTTTACTATCGATACAATAGCAAAATATGATTTGGCCACCAGATGTTAATACATTACTGCATTTAAAGTTTGCAAAATTTATTTTAAATCTTGGCCTGTCCACCATTCAATAAGTAGTATAAATATTTTCCCTCACCCTGTAGGCTTATGAGCCATCAAATACTGTACTAAAACAATACTGATCCTGCAGCAAGATAAAAAAGAAGGCTAGCAATAAGGACAATGTGATTTTACACTTTAATATCTAAAATTAGATCCAAAGTCCAATATAAAATAATCTAATATTTAAAATTCAATATCTTCTGACTTCTCAGTTCTGAAATCACTTGAGTAGACCAGTGCAATCCATTCAAGACAAGTAGATTTTCCACTGATATGGTCCTGAACTAATATCAAGGAAGATCTGAAATTGCCTAAAATCAATCCTTTTATTGGTTTCTGTAAGGGACAGTTAACCACAGCAGATTAATGAAATTAGAAGGTGAGGAACAAAGGAGGCATTTATTCAATAATCTTAGTCATAGAACATCCTGGCTACTAACTAAAAAGATTTAGCCAATACATAAGAGAGGTTTTTGCACTGGGAATACATCCTGCGTTTGCAAAATTATAATGTAGATACTTAGCAACTTAGTCCATACTTAACCTTTTTCTCATGAGTATGTTTATCTTCTCCTTTTCTACTACATTTATTTGCACTTTGTCATCAAAACTGATGTCTTAAAAGTGCACTGCCTGATCCTTTTTCCCATTTAAATTGTTATACCATTTTCCTTGCTTTCATTTTAGACCTCTCCAACGTGTGTTTTGAGCCCCTGCTTCCTCCCCTCCCCTAATTTTTAAAAATCATTCCATCATTCTCTAGTATAATAGTTTCTGCCTCAACACTCTATTATAACAAGTATTTTCAAGGTCATTGACAGCCACTTTCAAGACAAATAAAAGAATTTTTCTTATTCCTTATCTTCTCTCAAATATGTGGCACTATTAATCATATACTCTTTTTTTTAAACCTCTGGCCTTTTAAAAGAATTTTTTTTATCGAGGATAGGAATTGCCTTTTCTTTTTCTTGGAGGTCATATTAAATTTGTATGTCTCTCCTGAACATATATTCAGATATCCAGAGTGTCCTAATTAAATATATATAAACTCAAATGTGGTTGTACACTGCCAATAAAATCAGTTGTAAGTAAATGATGTGTTCACATTTATGACCAATACATGAGGTCTTCCTTTTTTTAGGGGAGTTGATTAATTCCTACATGGTTGGTCCAGAAGAGGTTCCTCCATAAAGAGTAACTCATCCCCTACCCCTAAATTCTGGAATGACATTAATACTGGGGTTGAGGAATTTCTACTTACCTTTCTGAAGGAACTTAAGTGCATCCTTGTTGCAGTTTGATTTTTGACCATCCCATTCATATTCTTTTCATGTAATTTTTAAGAAACCTTTTGATCCTTGTGGCTGCTCTCTGTTTGACTTTCTCAACCATGAAAAACACAAATTTCAGACAATTCTTCAAAGATTCCCTATTATTCTACTTCTCACCTTGTCTTTGCTTTCACCAGCTGGTCAGACCATTTTTCATGCCATCTGTACTCATGTTGCCCAAAGCTACACATCCAGGACATCAAGTACCTATTTCCATTGATGGCAAAGGTCATTTCAATCTAAATTACAAGAAGTAGAAGGACCATTATGAACATTCACCTGCCAGAGAGTTGTTTCCTTAATCACATCTGGTTGATTGTTTAAACTAGTATTGTCCAATAGAAATATAAGGTGTTCATATAATTAATTGAAAACATAACAAGGGGGGGAAGAAACAGGTTAAAATAATTTTAATATGTTCTGTCTCCCTAGAATATCCAAAATATTATCATTTTAACATGTATCAACATAAAGTTATTAATGAAATACTTCCATTGTTTTGTACTAAGCCTTTGAAATCCCATGTGTGATTTACACTTACATCACATTCATTTCAGACTAGCTACATTTCAAGTGCTTAGTAACCATGTGAGCCCTGTGGCTACTGTGTTAGGAAACCTAGGTGTGAACTGTTAAAAGGAAAAGAGAATGGATATTGGAGAAAATGGATCTATGTTGTCAACTACATTTCAGTTTCTGTGTTTTGTGTGGCTTTTCTTTTTCTAAGGTCTTAGCTGCTTTAGTTTTTACCTGGGAGTGAGATGTAGTCTTGGTTCCATACTTGAGCCCAGGCAAGTTAGATAATTTCTCCAAGTTGATTTTGCTCATAAATTCAAGAGTATAAATTCGGTCTCAGGTATATCTCTTCCCATCTGGGTGTTAATTACACTGAATTCTGAGTTGCCTGGCAGGGTGGGAGGATTACGTTTTTTCCCCCTAGATTGGCCAGGTGTGTGTACTCAGTTGCTCAGTCCTGTCTGATTCTTTGCGACTCCATGGACTGTCGCCTGCCAGGCTCCTCTGTCTGTGGAATTTTTCTAGGCAATACTGGAGTGGGTTATCATTTCCTGCTCCAGGGGATACTTCTCACCCAGGGATCGAACTCATGTCTCTTGCATTGGCAGGCAGATTCTTTACCACTGCACCACCTGTGGAAAGTCCAGGTTGGGCATAGCTACTATAACAGGTTTGGTTCTGAGTGATAGATAGGGTATTTTCTAAGAGTCATCTGTGAATATTTTTATGTGCTCAATCACTTCAGTCACGTCTGACTCTTTGGGACCCTATGGACTGAAGCCCAGCAGGCTCCTCTGTCCATGGTATTCTCCAGGCAAGAATGGAGAAAGTGGCCTGCTGTGCCCTCCTCCAGGGGATCTTCCTGACCCAGGGGTCGAACCCAAACCTGCATATCCTGCACTGCAGGCAGATTCTTTACTGCTGAGACACTGGGGAAGCCTGATGATTTTATATTAGTTCACAAAGAGCGCCCTGGGACCTTGTATAGTTACAACATAAATAATAGGAATGGCATTTTTGCATTTGGATCCTCAAGACGTTGATTTGTTGTATATATTCTATGAAGAGATTAACTTCACCCCTCCATTTTATTACCCTACTTTGAAGAACTGACTACTAAACCATTCAGTGGCAACAATTGACTCTGAAGAGGTGGCTTTTAGGAAAAAACAAGTTGCAAATGTCATAGTTAGGAACAGCAATGATAATGATGCCAGTGATGATGATAATAGTATCGTGGACATTTACTGAGGTTCCACTATGTGCCGGACACCATGCTAAGCTCTTTTGCGTATTAGCTCATTTAATCCTCACAAAAATGCTATGAAAATGTACTGTTACTCCTATAATAGAGAGCAGAAAACAGAGGCATAAAGAATTCACAGAGGGGTGGGATGTGAATTCTGAGAAACAGAATTCACAGAAAAGAGCACAGTTCTGTGCTCTTTTTCACTACAGGAGAAGCTGATACGCCTTGATAAAATAACTATTTGTTCCAACCATCCAGGCTTGAAAATAATGATTTCATCTTTGTCCAGCACTGATACCCCCATGCATCACTAGTTTGCAGCTCACAAGTCTTATCTTTAAATTACTCCTAACCTGTTCCTATTTTTACTAGTTTCTATTTACCTTCCAACACTTAGTCCTATTCACTCTTCCACTTCATTTTTTCTCACTTCATTTGTAGTTGGCCTTCCACTTCCTTGTGACTGCTTGGGGAAAGGTAACATAATTGGAAGGACTGATGTTGAAGCTGAAGCTCCAATACTTCGGCCACCTGATGCGAAGAGCTGACTTATTTGAAAAGACCCTGATGCTGGGAAAGATTGGGGGCAGGAGGAGAAGGGGACGATAGAGGATGAGATGGCTGGATGGCATCACCACTCAATGGACATGAGTTTGGATAGGCTCTGGGAGTTGGTGATGGACAGGGAGGCCTGGAGTGCTGCGATTCATGGGGTCACAAAGAGTTGGACACTACTGAGTGACTGAACTGAACATAACTTGTTTGTTCCTTGGGTTGCAGTTCCCAGCTCTAGTAGTCTCTTGTTGAAAATATGGTTGGTTCCACTTAGCTCCTTAAGAGTATTTACAATTCCTTGCACTGGCTCCTGAGGGCTCTGTTTTGCCTTCTGGACTCTTGGGTCTTTATTTTCCAAACTAGAATAACGTGTAAGAAGGATATTTGAGGAAAACAGACTAGCTGGATTTGTAATGGAGTAGGCAGACAGTATGGATGTGAGAGTTGGAAGGCTGAGTGAGAAAAATTTGATGGTTTTGAACTGTGGTATGGAGAAGACTCCTGAGATCCCCTGGACAGCAAGGAGATCAAACCATTCAATCCTAAAGGAAATTAACCCTGAATATTCACTGGAAGGACTGAGGCTGAAGCTGAAGCTCCAGTACTTTGGCCACCTGATGTGAAGAGTCAACTCACTGGAAAAGGCCCTGATGCTGGGAATGATTGAAGGCAAAAGAAGAAGGGGCAACAGAAGATGAGATGGTTGGATGGCATCAACAACTCAATGGACATGAGTTTGAGCAAACTCCAGGAGATAGTGAAGGAGGGGGAAGCCTGGTATGCTGCAATTCATGGGGTCACAAAGAGTTGGACACAACTCAGAGCTGATGATGGACAACTTTAAAATATTTTGTTGAACATTATGAATTAAAAATCTTTATGGCATTTTTTAAAGTTTTCAGTTACATTAGCTATCAAACTAACATTTTGGAAATGGAACTCTGCTGGGATAGGCAATGATAGAGGGCAAATCTTTTACTAGTTGTAGATAGATACCTTATTACCAACACTTTCACTTTTTACCAGGCATTAAACCTTGGTGTCACCAATGATTCTTTCTTTTTCTTTTTTCCTCCACTTTCAATCTAATTTCTGTCGAATCTTCCATCACCTTTCTATTCACTTCATTGCAGATCCTTGTGCCTCTCAACCTCCAGTCCATTCCCCCTTTCATTATCAAATGTGCTGTGCTGTAGTTATCGTGACATTCCACAATTTCTAAGGACATCTCAGTTCCTGTTCTAGATGTCATTGGAAATAGACTCACTTAACTTTAAGTCAGTTCCAGAGCCTTTCTGGTTTCATAATAAGAACTATTGATTTGGAAGTGAAGTTTGGAAGGATTTCTGTAATTAGGAGAGCCATTTAAGCAGTAACAAATTAAATAAAGACCACTTCCTTCTTTTCCAGCAAAATATGTGTGCTTTCTTATTGGATAACAAGAAAGTTGGGCAACAGTTTCCACCTTTACACATCTTATAGTTTTTCAAGGATTTGCACTACTGAGGTACTTCCATGCCTGGGTATTTTAAAATTACAACCATCTCTTTTGCAGCTTCGTCCTTAAATTTTATTTTGTTCTCCATTATTGTCTAAAAATAAATAAAACTCTTGGTATTTAGCTACTCCTGTATACTTAGAAGAATGCTGTGGGTTGGATAAGTAAGGAAAGATGAGGTGAGAAAAAGAGATCTTTGGCTGTAAAGTCACTAGGAGAAATACTACTGTGACTGATGGAGAAAAATGAAGATCAAATGAACACCAGGAAAGGACTGGGACATAATTGCAGCTCGTGCCATTTGTCTTTGTCTTCCAACCTCACCAGAAGTTGCAGTAACTGTATCAATCACACACAGGCATACTGCACTTGGAGTTGCACTCTGTTTTTTGTTTGGCTTTATTCTTTTTTGATACAGTGTATTACATCAAACAAATTCTATCTACAATTTAGGGAGCTGGGAAGTTCTTTAAGCTTGTTTATCTGTTTGATCCTAAATCACCAACCTATGAGCAAATCCTTCCCATCTTATTCCAAACTTTAATTCTACTTAATTTACTCTGTTTCCTCTCTGACTTCCTGTTTTTCTGCTTTCCTTGTGTTCTTTTGATCCATAAATTTTTGTTGCACACTTATTATGTACCAGTTCTCATAGAACTCTAGTGGAGGAGACATAAAAATAAACAACTGGAATTTGTTTATGATGAGTCATTTGTTTATGATGAGTCATTTGTATATGATGAGTCATATAATAATGCATATGGTCCACTGTGTATACACATATTTTCAGGTTGGTACGTTCAACTTATGAGGTATGAACTTGAGTGAGTTAAGAAATAAAAATTACAGAGGCCAGATCTTGAAGGATCTTAAAAGCTGGGAATTTGAATTGTACCCCTGAAGGTAATGGGAAGTCCATTAAAGAGCTTTAAGAGGAGGTATGATACAGTTAGTTTTGGATTTTAGAAAGATTACTGTAGCAGCTAGGTAGAGAATAGATTATAAGAGAACAACATAACCATACCATGGAGAGAGAACATTTAAGAATCTATTACAGCAATTCTGGGCTTCCCTGGTGGTCCAGTGGTTAAGAATCTACTTTGTAATGCAAGGGACGCCAGTTCAATCCCTAGTCTGGGAAGATTCCACATGCCACAGGACAGCTAAGCCTGTGCGCCATAACTACTGATCCAGTGCTCTAGAGCCCACAAGCTGCAACTACTGAGCCCATGTGCTGCAACTATTGAAGCCCGAATGCCTGGAGCCTGTGCTTCAAAACAAGAGAAGCCACGGCAGTGAGAAGCTGGTGCACTGCAGTGAAGAGTAGTCCCCGCTTGCCACTAATTAGAGAAAGCCTGCATGTGGCAACGAAGACCCACCATAGCCAAAAAACAAAATAAATAAATTAATAAATAAAACATATGACAAAGAAATGATTATATAATTATAAAAATCTATTACAGTAATTCAGAAGAATTTTAAATTTTAAAATATTAAAGAAAAAAAACCTAAGGACAGCATTGGCAGCATGAACAATGCTGTGGTGATGAGTTGCATCTGGAAAACTTGGCTGGTGAACAAATTGAAGAAAAAGAGAAAAATATAAAATAGTTCCCAGGTTTCCTGCTTGGGAAGTGGAAAATTTTGTGTCGTTCTCAGAGTTGAGGATATAGATGGAGGAGCATGGTTAATGCTAGCTACTATTAATAATTATTGAGCACTCATTGCATGCCAAAGAGATGCTAAACACTTATGTAATTTTATTTCAAATTGACATCATAGAATATGTATTATTATATGAATTTAAAGAAGAATTCAAGGCTCAAAAAGGCAAGTAGCTTGTCCAAAATTATGTAACAACTAAGTGGTAGAGCTGGAATCAATCCTAGGCAGCTCTAACCTAGAACCTTGGTTCTTAAACAATACACCAGCATTATCAAAGTGTGATCCAGAGGGGATCTGCATCAAAATCATCTAGTATATTTGTTAAATCACGTTCCTGGTTCCAACCCAATATATTGAAACCAAATTCCTGATGAGTGGGACTGGACTTAATGTATTTCTTATACAACTTAAAATTTATATAGCATTGCATGCATAGTATATATTATGACATGGTGGAAGGAGAATTACAAATTCACTTTTTAAAAAAACATGGAGATTTTAGTATATGAAGACTACTACCTCGGTTACCGTTGGTGGTGGTGGTGGTGAGACTCTTTGCGGCCCCCAGATCAGCAAATATTCTCAGGCTGGAGTTTGATGAGATGGTTTAAGCCACAGTTCTCAGTCTTGATAAATCAGTTTAGATATGCAGGAAGGATGAAGAAGTGAATAAATTATCACCCAGCTGAGCCCCTAGACTCCTCCTCCTTCGTACTCTTGTTCCATGGTCTTTGACTCCTACCTCCAAATCTGTTCCCAGCATGAAAGGTCTCTGTTTCTTTCCTAAACACACTTGCAAATTTATTTTTGCATCTTACTCCATTAAATGTCTGTTTGTTTTTAATACAAAAAATATGTCTATTTATGTACCAAAGGGTGAAACTCCAGGAGGTTGTACAGGGTCATAAGTGACACTGTTTACCCTCAAGGACACCTGATGCTCTCTCTAAAGGCAGGAGGAACCAACCTGAGAAACATGTGATTTTGTTGCTTGTTTAGGTCTAAACTTCACTACTAAATTGTAAACATTTTATTGTATTAATAATGTAGTTTTTTTTTTTTTACAATATTTTAAAAATAGCAATGGTACCCAGTAAACAGCTAATGAACTTGGAAGGAGGGCATTTGAAAGAAATAAGGAGTATGAGAAATCAGAATAGATTCACCAAAACCCTGTCACATTTGGGTATCACATTAGAAAGATCCCCTGCCACCTGTGACAATTAAGTGATCTCTTCAACAGAGGACACTTTGGTCTTCCTATACTATCTTAAAGATGATGGTTTTCAGAAGATGGACGTCAAGCAGATCTTGGATTTGCTTTCTCATGTGAGAGAAAAATGAAGCAGTTTGTGAGATCAAATCAGATCTTTCAAGATTCAAAATGTCCAAACTAATTCTCACAATGTATGATGGTATCAGAATGCAGAACATTCCTCCCTTTGTGGTATTTTGCTCACCTTGTTTCTCTTAAGTTATTTAAACTATTGACAGCCTGCTTCAGCTTTGTGTTATTAAAATTTAAGTGTCTGTTTTCTGGTCTATTTTGAGACTATTTGTAAGGCAGAAATATTGTACCAAAGGTTTTTAAGTAGTATTTATTAAGAAAATAAAATTTAAAAAGCAATTGCCTTACCTATTATAATATCAGTTTATTACAGTGTTTCTGTAGATATTAACTTTCAAACCCACTTGATTCTATGAATATATATTTCTTCTTCAGTACATACCAAGTAATGAATTAGATGCTATGTAGGAATCCATTTTTGTGGTTTGTGGCTTGAGAATTTTATTGCTCCTTCTTAGAAACTTGGTATTTTTGACCTCTGCAGCCTTCACCAGTTTGAAAATCCTAACCATAATCCTCTGTGGGGATTTACACAGGTGTCTATTATGGCCTGTAATCTGTGATATGGCTTCCAGCATTCTTCTTGTAGGAAGGTTAAGCCTGCCCATCTTTATTCCTGAGTAAAAAAGTCCACACGCAGAATTGTCAATGAGCAGATGGAAACAAGCAACAGCTTCAATCAAGCCTTAAGCCCGTGTCTATGGCAGGGAGAAATCTTTGTGATGAGCAAGGGCTTCCATTAGAAACTGGAGTAGGCAGTTTTTAACTTTATAGAGTTACAAAAGTAAAATTCTTTATCCTGTATCATTCGCAGAGTAGCCACGTTTCCCATGCTCAGAGTTGAGACTCATGCTCCTCCAAATACACAGGTACTGGGAATCCCTGGTGGTCCAGTGGCTAAGACTCTGCGCTCCTGATACAGGGGGGCTGGGTTCGATCCCTGGTCAGGGAACTAGATCCCACATGCCACAACTAAGACTCTATGCAGCCAAATGAATAAAAATAAATGTTTAAAAAAAAAAATACACAGGTACTTTTGTAATAGCCATTACATAGCATTTTAGTTGGGGCAGTCCCAGAATATGGGACAGTCCCGGGATAATGTTCAAGCTATCTTGTTACCATGAATAAGCCCTACAGTGGGGTCCCTGCCAATCAATAGGGCAGGTTACAAAGTGAAATTGGATTGCCATTTGAAGAAATCACTGCCCTTTGTTTCCAAAGGAACAATGGACACCTGGAAACACACTGTCTTGTGAGTTTTTCCCATCTGAGGACATACAGAGTCTATCCCCATAGCTGTGGTCATCAAGTGTTTTTCAGTATTGGTGGCACTTATATTTATCTTTCTGGATAAATATCCACTGGATATTTATCTGGATAAATATATTTTCCAGATTTCTGGAAAAGATATCCACTATCTTGGATTGTGTGTGCATGTGTGCTAAATCACTTTAACTGTGTCTGACTCTTTGCAGCCCCATGGACTGTAGCCCACCAGGTTCCTCCATCCAGGGATTCTCCCGGCAAGAATACCATGGGCTGCCATGCCCTCCTCCTGAGGATCTTCCCAACCCAGGGATCAAACCCATGTCTCTTATGTCTCCAGCATAGTCAGACAGGTATTTTACCACTAGTGCCATCTGGGAAGCCACTAATTCTGATTTCCCTCTGTTCTCCCTAACGTCAATAACAAATCTGTACAGCCTGAAGAGTGAACCTCAGCATGACTGACTAAACATCAGCTCCCATACTCAAAGTAGCCTAAGTTTCATCACATAAGTCATAAAGGAGGGGCCTTTCCCCTTTATTAGAGCCAAGGAAGAATCCAGAAGTTCCAAGACCAAGAAGTTCCAAGAAGGGACTGGAAATGGGGAATCCCCTCAACCAAAAATTGCCCCCCTGATAGAAAGAGATCAATCACCAGCTTCCCAAAATCTGTCCTGCTTGGCTCTCAATGAGCTGTATTGAAAGAGGAGAAAAAGAAGTCATCTCCTGAGGGTGATCACCTAGCCTAGCAGCTAAAGCATGCTGCTCATGGTCTCTTTCTCTGAGAGCTGAGCTGTGGACTGTGCTACAGTTTTCTTCACCCTTTGAAAACCTTGCATTGGCAAAAGTGTGTGTGTGTGTGTGTGTGTGTGCATGCCCCTTCGCTCAGCAGGTACAATTCTTTGCGAACCCATAGGCAGTAGTCTACCAGGCTCCTCTGTCCATGATATTTTCCAGGCAAGAATACTGGAATGGATTTCCATTTCTTTCTCTAGGGGATCTTTCTGACCAGGCGTCGAAGCCACATTTCTTGTGTCTCCTGCATTGGCAGGCAGATTCTTTACCATTTGGCCATACTGATGTCCATTTCAAAATCACAGTGGTCACCAGTGAAACAAACAAGAATGAGCCAGAGGCAAATGGTTGCTAGGCTTTTCTCAGTGTTTTTTACGAATCATGTAAGTATTAACCCAAATGCTTCACATAGCCACTTGTAAGCACATGCCTGCATGGCATGTAAATTTACAGGTTTGTAGCAAATCTCCCATGAGGATTCTCTATAGTTCCAACTGTCATTCCCAATAGTTTGCCAACAGGTTAAGCTTCAAAAAGTAAGTTCACAATGGTAGGAACCACAACTATTACATTATATACTACTCATATAGAATTTCCTTTTTTTTTTTTTTTAACTCTGAAGGGTCCAGCAGATCTTAGGTAAAAGGATGTTCTTTTTAAGTATCTGATCCCATCACTTCATGGCAAATAGATGGGGAAACAATGGAAACAGTGGCTGACTTTATTTTGGGGGCTCTAAAAATACTGCAGATGGTGATTGCAGCCATGATATTAAAAGACGCTTACTCCTTGGAAGAAAAGTTATAACCAACCTAGACAGCATATTAAAAAACAGAGACATTATTTTGGCAACAAAGGTCCGTCTAGGCAAGGCTATGATTTTTCCAGTAGTCATGTATGAATGTGAGAGTTGGACTAGAAAGAAAGCTGAGTGCCGAAGAATTGATGCTTTTGAACTGTGGTGTTGGAGATGACTCTTGAGAGTCCCTTGGACAGCAAGGATATCCAGTCAGTCCATCCTAAAGGAGATCAGTCCTGGGTGTTCATTGGAAGGACTGGTGTTGAAGCTAAAACTCCAATACTTTGGCCACCTGATGCGAAGAGCTGACTCATTGGAAAAGGCCCTGATGCTGGGAAAGATTGAGGGCAGGAGGTAAAAGGGACGACAGAGGATGAGATAGTTGGATGGCATCACCGACTCAATGGACATAGGTTTGGGTAGGCTCCGGGAGTTGGTGATGGACAGTGAGGCCTGGCGTGCTGCAGTCCATGGGGTGGCAAAGAGTCGGACATGACTGAGCGACTGAGCTGAACTGAACTGAACTAACAGAGGGAAGACACTTCTGTCCATAGAAATAGTAAGAACATATCTAAAATTTTATTTATTCCTCTAAGTTCTGAAAGCACATTAAAGAAGAGTAACAGCATTCCACTTTGGCTACAAAGTGCTAATTAATAACTACCTTCATTTCTCCCAGTAGTAAAATATTACATTATTTTTTAAATGAAGTTAAGCATCACAGTCTTCTAATTGTTATACAAATATTGAATATTTAGCAGCAGTGCCTGTTTAATTATTTAGACATCTCTTAATGGTGTAAATATTATCAGCACAGCCATAAATATTTTCTGCTTTGTCCATAGACAATCAGCTAAGGATCTGTTCCTTGTATGACTTAAATTAAGATCTATTTAAGACTGCCTGCTGGCCACAAAATAATTACTTACACTTGCAAATGCCTGAGTCTGTTAGATTTAGCAGCTAGAAGTGTTCTTTGCTTTTGCAAGGAGGAATAAGTTGTTTTTCTTATATAAATTTTATTGTTGATTGTATTAGAGAGGATTAGGGTATGGTTGAAATAGTTGAAATTTTAATTAATGTAATCCCTTTAACCGCAATTGTTTTCATGTTGATAATTCTCTGTAACAACAGTACTACAGATCACACCCTTGTGAAATATTTACACTAAATATTTTAGCATAAAATCTCTCCTCCAGCTTTGTCTTTCTAGAATTATAAAATTTTCAGCTTTGGCTTTCTTCTTTTCCTCTCTCACCTAACATGCAGAGAACCAGAATGACTTCTTTTTTTTCCCTCAGCTGATTTTCTGTCAATGTCATCATCTCTCAGTAAGTTATTTTGTTGTTGTTCAGTCACTTAAGTCTCATGTCCGACTGTTTGCAACTGCATGGACTGCAGCATGCCAGGCTTCCCTGTCCTTCTCTATCTCCTTGAGTTTGTTCAGATTCATGTCCACTGAATCAGCGATGCCATCCAACCATCTCATCCTCTCTTGCCCTCTTCTCATCCTGCCCTCAATCTTTCCCAGCATCAGGGTCTTTTCCAGTGAGTCAGTTCTTCGCATCAGGTGGCCAAAGCATTGGAGCTTCAGCATCAGTCCTTCCAATAAATATTCAGGATTGATTTCCTTTAGGATTGACTGGTTTGATCTCCTTGCAGTCCAAGGGGCTCTCAAGAGTCTGCCCCAGCACCACAATTTGAAAGCATCAATTCTTAATGGTCATCAATCATTAATCTCCTAAAAGAGCATGGATGCTATGAAATATGAATAGTTAAATTTTTTATGCTTGGGTTTTGGTATCTGCATTCATTAGTGTACTTTTTCATTTGAAATGATTTGTTTACTCAATGATTTTAGTAAATCGTTGTGCTGCTAAAATTATCACTAGGAGTAGAGTCATATGAAGTATGAAATTGTTATTTTGATTAACCTCTGATTATCCCCTGTGTAAACTAGGAATTGTTCTTAATCTGCTCAAATGTTGTATTGTTCAGGTGAGATTTTCTCTCACCTCCCAGTATAAAATTACAATCAGTTTCCTTTCTCCAACACCATTCTCCCCTCCAACTGGCTTTATTTTTCTGTATAGCAGTTGTCATCATGTAACATTATAAAGCATTATATATCTGTTTTTGTTTTGTTTTGTTTTTTGGTTTTTTTTTTTTTTTTAGTACATCTCCCTTGACTAAGATGGAAGCTATTCTAAAAGCAAGGACTTGGATTTGTTTACTGTTATATCCTGAGAGCCAAGACAAGTGCCTCAAATATAGTAATACTGTAAGCAGTCAATAATTACAGCTTTTCTCTCATTTTTTTTCTGGTGTCTAAGGCACCAAATCAGTGCAGAGAAATGAAAATTTCCCCTCTTCCCGGCGTGCATTTTGATAGCTGACAATTGGATGTAAGAGTAAGCATTTTTCTTGGGTTCAGTGTCTTCTCAGCCCAAGTAGAAGCATGTCTCTCTGGAACAGAAGCAAAGAGTGTGAGACTTGGCTACATCTTCATTAAAGAACTAAAGCTTTAGGTTGTGCCCTGTTGTTTGGCATTCCATCCACGTGTTTGCAATTTTAAGAGTAATACAAGCAGAGAATCTCAAAGGATGCTCTCTAGGACTCTACTTATGTGGTATACAAGTAGGGATTACTAAAACCAAAAAGAAGTTCCATGGTCAAATAAGTTTCTGAAACTGGGTAGTACATGAAGCTAAGGAAGGTTCTTAATATCAAGGCCTCTCAGAGGTATGATCATGCTCATTAGGGCTCTCCAAGGCAAGAGGACCTGAGGCTTGGTCATAGTTCTTCTATTCTGCCAGCCTACTCTTGTTCCCATAACTAGGTTCCATATAGGGAGCTCCATTGACTTAGGAGTTGAAAGGGCCAGATCAGGTGCAGAGAAAGTGGGTTCCAGCTCCGCCACTTACTCTGTTCTATGACCTTGGGCAAGTTGCTTAACACTTCTCTATGCCTCAATTTTCTCTTCTGTAAAGTAGAGATGAAAAGGATTACCCAGGATAATACATGTAAAGCAACTGATCCATAAGTGCTAAATAAATATAGGGTATTGTCAACACCTTTTGTCAGAGGTGGAAATGAGTGCTTCTTAAATATATATCTTCAAGCATATTTTTTAAGACAGGCTTATTATTACTGACCCATACCCAGAATCAGCTAGCTGCGTCTTTTTTTTTTTTTTTTTTTTTTGGTCTCAGCACCCTGTCCCCATCTCAAGAAACTCTGTGTATCTAAGTGGAAGTGGAAGAAATGCTGTCTTTCAACAAGACTTAATACAAACGTCTGATAACTCACTTTGGTGTATCCCGCAGAGCTGATTTCCTGTGTTTCAGTATCCTTGACCTCAGATGAAGATACTTTTGTCAGGAGAAAGGTGGTAGCATCCATGTTAATGATTGTGCAGATGGCTACATGCTGGTAAATTTTGAAGTGACCATATTTTTTCAGTAAATTTCAAATGAAGGTGTGATTTGTGTAAATCTGACCCCTTCCAGTAAAATGTGCCTTTCCATATATTTAGAATTTATAAATCCTGACAGATTCCACAATATTTATAGCCCTCCATAAAAAGTCTTTGCCAGTTTGCAGAGCTATGCATTTGGCTCTCTGGTATGCTTAAAAGAGTTTAAATAATAATAAATTTGGTGATTTATTCCACCTGGAACAGAAATTTATTTCCCCCCCCCCCTTGGCTCATTTTGAAGGGGATACTATAAATAGTGCCACAGACGCTGGGATCAGGAATAGGATATTGAAATTCAAGAGAGAACAGAAACATTTCCACTATCACTGATGCCTTGAATATATTTTTAAAACAGTTCTGTTCCTCAAATAATGTACCTTCTCTCCTTTCTCCTGCCCCTTCTCAGTTATACTCAGACCCCCAAACCTGTTGTCAGCTTTGGGATTCAGTTGCATTAATGGAAAAGAGAGAGTGAAAGTTTTAGCTGACTAGATAGGAGGAAGTTGCCTCTAGGGAGGCTGAAGCAAGTCTCCAGTGTTCATCTCATATTTCAAAGGAGTCAGCCAGTAACTGAGCATCAGTGTCTAAAGTGTAAATTCATTATTTGAGACTTAGCTTATGCATCCTGCAGATATGATGGAAAGCTCCTAGTTCATGAAAAAAAAGGGAAAAAAAAAGCCTAGGGACAATGTCAGAGGATTTAATCTTTTACCCATCCGTGGTTATAATTACCCACTACAAGATAATAGAGAAATACCTGAATAGTTGACTCCAAATGATACTATTTTTTAAAAACACAAAATGAAACCCAAATTGGAAAGCCAATTGTTTGCTATAGTATCAGTCTACTGATGAAACCTGAGAGCAGCCATTTAGTTTCACATAAGTGGTGTTGTAACTTGTGATATGACAAGGAGACTTTTCAGTTTCTTGTTGGAGTGGAACGTGAATTAGCCTTTGTGTGAAAGAAAATAATAATAATGGCTAACATCCACGGAGAGCTCACTGTGGGCCAGCACAGAGTAAACACATCAAGTGATTGTGACCCTTTGCAAAAACCTTCTAATTAAGTGCTGGCTTTTCCTGTCCTGATAAGTTGGAGCACACCCCCGCCCAAAGTCTTTCCTGAACATCCCCTTGCCTCTAGCTAATAGGATGGCAGATGTTTGGACCAAGCCCCAGAGCCTGGAGTGTACCACATTTTAATGATTTGTGGTGAACAAAGTAAATGCTTTAAAAGCAAGCTTTATGAAGCAGGGACCCTGTTAAGAGTGATGGATTTGAGGTGAAGCAAAAAGAAACTGAATGTTGTATGGGGGTATTGTCTCCCAAGCAAACCTATGGTTCATTGCAAATTCTAAAGCTTCACTTGAAAAATGACTTTTTAAAAACCTGTGCTCTTGAGGAATGCCCTTGAGGTGCAGAGAAATCTCCTTGCTTTTCTATAGCATCTTTCTAAGGGGATGCGGAAGTATTGAGCTATTAGACAGTTGCTCCGTGTCTTTGTGCTTCTGGGATCACATTATGGGTCTAACACATATGGGATAAATAAACTGTTTCATTTCTTAAAGATCATGGAAGGAAACAAGACAAGAAAATTACCATATTGTCTCTCTCTGTCTGTCTCTCTTTTTTAAGCTATTAAAGAGGAGAATCCAGTTATGGCAAATAAAAATGATTTCTGCAAACAGGTTTTTTTTTTTTCCTTCCTTTTCCTCCTAGCTCCTACTTAGTAATAGCAATATGGCAAGATTTGTGTCATAGCAGTGTTTTGACGCGCCCTCTTTTGTTCTTCTTCCATAGGGCAACCCCTACATGTGCAATAATGAGTGTGATGCAAGTACCCCAGAACTGGCACACCCACCTGAACTGATGTTTGACTTTGAAGGAAGACATCCCTCCACCTTTTGGCAGTCTGCTACTTGGAAAGAGTATCCCAAGCCTCTCCAGGTTAACATCACTCTATCTTGGAGCAAAACTATCGAGCTAACAGACAACATAGTTATTACCTTTGAATCCGGGCGTCCAGACCAAATGATCCTGGAGAAATCTCTTGACTATGGACGAACGTGGCAGCCGTATCAGTATTATGCCACAGACTGCTTAGACGCTTTTCACATGGATCCTAAATCCGTGAAGGATTTATCACAGCATACGGTGTTAGAAATCATTTGCACTGAAGAGTACTCCACGGGTTATACGACAAATAGCAAAATCATCCACTTTGAAATCAAAGACAGGTTCGCATTTTTTGCCGGACCTTGGTTACGCAACATGGCTTCCCTCTACGGACAACTGGATACCACCAAGAAACTCAGAGATTTCTTTACAGTCACAGACCTGAGGATAAGGCTTTTGAGACCCGCTGTCGGGGAAATATTTGTAGATGAGCTACACTTGGCACGCTACTTTTACGCAATCTCAGACATAAAGGTGCATGGAAGGTAAGAAAACAGTTGTTTGGCTTGAATGAAAATGGGCGTGTCCAAAGAAAAGGCCAGTTTGCTGGTTGTGCAGCCGTAGAGTGACATTTGTCACTTTCTATTGCAAGATTTTCTCAGGAATACCGGCCTAGAGGTAAGTTCTGAGGCATTTGAGACCCTCAGCAGTAATTTGTGATCCCACACTTGCTGTCATTGATCCTGAACCTGGCGGGATTTCATAGCATTTAAACCAAAGGCGAAAAAGAAAAGCATTCTTACTTGAGACCAAGGAACTCTCTAGGTCAGGGGGTGGTTTAAGTCCTTAAGGCAAGGAAGCCAGGGCAACAAAGCCAGCGTCTCTGTAAAAGGAACTGAAAAACAGGAAATACATCTTACTATTGTTTTTGAATTCAAGAGAGGGTTTCAGCATGGTGCCACTCTCTGTTTATGTTTTGTTACATAGTATTAAAAAAGTTCTGAAAATGAAAATTATATCTCTTTACATTTATTAAATCAGAACCAAAAGCATTTAGGAAACATTGCATTTGTTAAAGAGGGGAAAGCTTTACTTTTCAGGGTTTTGGATGTTATTATCTTAAAACAATAAGCTGTCATTTAAAATATGAGTCAGGCTGTCTTCATTTTGTCGGTCAATTACAGACTGACCAAAGTTCAAATGCATTAATGCTCACAGTCAGGTATATCTTTGTTTTGATAATATACCAGAGACACAGTTGAGTAGGTTTCCAAGGACTTTGAAGACATTTAAATAAAAAACTTGAATAATGAGAACCAAGACCACCAACAGAGATTTTCAACCTAATTTTTGTGTGGCATATTACCAGAATAACCAGCTGATGGGAGTTGAAGCTTGGGATGATGAGGTAGGAAAACTAAATATAAGAGTGGAATACAGAGCACAATGGGGGGAAAAATGGAAATGTGAAGCAGAGCAAAAATCATTCTAAAAATGCCAATAGAGCTTTAAATCAAATATATGACAATAAGAATACAAACAGTACATATATCATGTAGCTTTAGTTAACTGTGTAGGTTTATTTAATCATATATGTAAACAGTGCATATATTGTGTATGTTTAGCTAAACAACAAGTCAGGATTCATTAAGTTTACTGGCTTCCAGCATCTCTTATGGCAGCCTAGTCCTCAGAGACTAGAGAAGTGTTGAGACTCCCTGGGCTTTCAGAGAGTTGTCTCAACCCACCTTTAGTGATAGTGCTTATACACTTGTGCACTAGAAGAAGTGGTCACTGCTGCTAAGTGAGGGCCATAGTGGGCATACAGAATGAGGTGGTGGGCATGAACTCAGTACAATGGCAAAGGGATTTTACCGTATGGAATCTTACTTATGGAGGGTAGCAGGAACTGATGGCCACCTATTCTCAGCTTTGTTCTAGCTTCACGTTTCTCATGGAAGAGTCGAGTCTTTAGTAATGGAGCCTCTTTAAAAAGCCTCTTTAACCAAGGCTTGGTGAAGTTTGTGAAGTTATCTCTAGAGCAATATCTGAAATATTCTGAAAGAAATATGCAGTGGTTCAATATTGAGCTTGTGGGTTCTAGGGTTCATATATTACCAGGGTATAATGAGAGAGCAGTGTGGAGCTCTGACCTTAAATATGAGCTTGTGATTTATAATAAAAAGCAGCTATTGTACTTGTGAATATTTTAGCACAATATCAGTTTCCAGTATCTTATTCTTGGGAACATGTAATATATAAAAATAGTTGATGTTGATATTGTTAATAATAGCAAACCATAACAAAGTAACAGGTATTCTGTTTATCTACAAGAATAATTGCAAAATTAAATTTGAATCCCAGTATGATCTATATTGTTAAGTAGAATCACCTAGGTCAGTTTACTTACAGTTTGAGAACTCCTTAATCTAAGCCAAAATCTTTACAGTCCAATTTCTCTAAAACTCTCATTTTGCACTTATAAAAAAGGCAGTCTTGTGATGTTCTTTGGCTAGGAAATAACCATTGTTGGGCCTTATTTCTGTCATTAGATATTTGTTTTTGTTTCCTCTGAGTAGTCAAGAGAGTGTAAAGTATATTTTAAAGCTAAAGGCACTTTTGTGTATTCTTTACTGCGGTCAAACATACTGTCACTTAAAGGTGCCATGGTAGAAGTGTAGAATCCCATCAGATTTATCAGTTATCTTTTAGCCCTCATCCTAGTACTGTCTTCAATGCATTTCAGTGGTTCTGAGGAGTTTGGAGGAGCCCTCCTCCCTTCTCTGGAACTCACCTCCTCTATCTTTTCCTGTTCACCAGTCAACTGTAAGCTGGTAAGGAAGCAGCTGGGCTAAAGAGAAAGGTCCAATAGAGGTGAGCCCCTTCCATTAGGTTCCACTCTGTCACTTCCAAACTCTGTCCAAATTCCTCAGGGCAAAACTGATGCTGGCATGTACTGTGCTAGGCACCAGATGGCTGGGGTATTTTTAGTCTTAGAGGAGGGACTAAAGAGCTAAGGCCTGATGGCTCAGGCGTGTCTCCAGCTTCTAAGTTATATAAGGAAGATGGAGCCACCAAAGGGGACTGTTATGTTGTTGCCTGGTTCACAGCCCTTTCAGCAAAGAAACTGATAGAGTAGAAACTTCCCATTGGGTTAAAATCCTGAGTTTTCTTCTTCCTGCATAGTAAATAATCTATAGAGGGATTGAACATTAATTGATCATCTCTAAAATAAAGTTCTAAAAGTTTCTTTTCAAGAATATTATAAATACAAACTTTCCAAAATATAACTGAAGTCTTTGCTTCCCTCAGCCCACTCTTCTCCAGCCTTGATGTGATTGCAACGTTTAACTTACTTTTACATGTCTGTGTCTGATCATGATAATAGATATTTTTCTATCTGTCATTCCACCTCCACCCCCACCATAATGTGAGAATTGACATGAGTTGTCTGGGGAAAATGGGTAAATTTCCTTACAATAGTGGACACATAATACTACAGGTTTTTTCTGCTTGAAATATTAAGCTATGAAACAAAAACAGTGGAGTGTCTTTGTTCGAATTGACTGAAGACTATGACCTCCATTTCTCCACTTCCTGTGCACGTGTGCATATAGCCTTTATGTTTTATACTGGCTAGTATAATTTTCTGTAAAAAATGGTGTTTTGATTGTTACTAAACCAGTGTAGCATTTATGTTCTTTTTTAGCATGTGACACATCTGATACCAGTTTCACTGGTGACAAGTATAATCACATCATAAAAATTTTATTCCTCTTTTGCCCACACTTTTTTGGCTTCCGTTTACTCCATCTTATTGTGTAATTTATTAAGATAATGGAGGAAAAAGAAGACGCATGGCTGTTGGCATTCTTAGTGATTCTGTGTTACTTACATTGTTCAATAAACCTAATAATCTTCATGGACTAATTCTGACTTATGGATGTCCTGCTTCAGTAAATCAGGGTGATTTTCTCTAGTGAATAATAGAGGAGTGAGTGTGCCAGTACCTTAATTAAAGAGTGGCTCTCTTAGTCTTGATCTCATTTTAATTTACAGGGTAATACTACAATAATATTACTAATGGAAAGTACATTAAAGGGCATCAAGTAGCATTAACTGTATTAAATTATGGTACTTGTGTTAATTAACTGCTGAAGCAAGATGGTTCTAATGGCCAAAAAGGTCATCTAATGCATAAATAAAATCTACCCAGATGAGGGGTGAGAGGAAAAGTGAAGAGAAGATGTTTGTTCTGAACATCTTTTTTATACAGACAGAGAGTTAAATGCCCAGGCTGTTAAATACAGATAATGTCCAAAATGTATTCTTAGTTACACAATTGGAAGTTCTGCTTTTTAAGTGTTTTGTTTCTGTCTAAAGTTTACAGATTTAAATTAATCAAAAAGTAAACATTATATTTCTCACATAGATTAGACTTTATAGAATATAAATTCAATATTATTGTTTCTTTGAGGTGAAGAGCTTCAAGGAAGTAATGTGATTTACTGTAATAATTGTCCCGTCTGAAAGATCGATGATCACTGGACAATGTGTTCATTGTTTTGTAAGATATGTTGTCAGCAATATATCATATATAAGATAATAGAAAAAATTTTTTCAACCTCTAGAAGATTTAGCATAGGATTGTAAGAACTTTTCTCAGTGGTAGAAAACACTAATGAACATCTCCATTACTTACCTTATTACACAATATTCCTAAACGTAATTATCAATATTTTTTTCTCAGTGGTGTTTACTCATTTCTTAACACCTTCAGGGCCTACGCAAGCTCTCTACAGGCAGTTGGCTGTCAGTTACTATTTACAGGATTGACTTTGCCCTCTATGCCTCCGTCTATCTTTAAGAAAGGAGCCAGGAAGCACTAGCACAGAAGCTCCACTTCTACACAGTTTTGGGTCCTTCCTGCCCTTCACTGATGCCCCAGCTTAGAACCACAGCCTCCCTGCCTAGTCTCAGGAGCTGGGAGAGTCCAGGGGCAGAAGTATTCTCTTTAGGTGTCAGGAGTGAGAAAGGCCCCCCTCTACTCTAACCTCAGAAAGAATAAGATATACTCGTAAGCCCTCACTATAAAATATGACTGCTGTGGTATTTGCTCTAACTGGGACAAAGTGTGGTTGAAACTCACTTTCTTGAAGCAAGGTTTTCAAATGGTTAGTGCACAAACATGTGATATTAGGTAAGTAGAAACACCTGTGGAAACTTAAAAGTATAAAAGCACCTAAGCATTCTTCAGTTGTTGTTTTTTTTTTCAAATAATTTGGAAAACACATGTAATACAAAAGTGCTCTGCCAATTATAAAAGACTGACATTTACCCTACAAATTTTCCTACTCTTTTTCCTAGCTGCAATTTGAATAAGTCCACTAAAATATTTACTCTTCACCTCTCCTGTGAGAGGCATCCTGAAGGGTGCTTTTGACACGTTTGGCCTGGCATTTGTCCATTCTTCCCAGTTAGTCCTAATTATTATTGGACTTTGCTACTGCTTAACAGACTCTGCTTTTATAATACCTTTCTTCTTTTGTTACCCGAAAAGACTTTACCTCTGCCCTGGGACAGATACTGGTTTAGACGGTGGCTATACAGAGATGCAGAAGGCAGAGTCAATGCCTTCAAGGAACTGATATCCAGAAGGGGACCAGACATGGAACAAAACATGATGACAGTTTGGGTTAAATGCTTTTATTGTGTGAATGTGTAAAGTGCCCTGGAAACAGAGCAAGAAATACTAACAATCTGGGCAGCCTAGCAAAAGCTTTGATGAGGATAACACTTGCGTGGTATCTTGAATATGTGCCTTAGAATGCCAAGCAGCCAGTGCAGAATGAATATCCTAGGTTACAAATTATGCTTTACAACAACAAAGCATGTTGAGGAACTCCATTTAGTGAGGAATTTGTGGGGTGGACAAATCCTGGGGGACATTCTTCGTCTTCTTCCTGAGGACCTTTAGCATCTCCAAAAACCTTGAAGGATGGGTATCTGAGTTCTCCATGTCACAAGAAATCTAAGATTATATGGGTTCTAATATATCAACTAAGTATAGGTGAGAAGCATTCAAGGCAATGGTGTTAAGGGATGATGCAGTATGGCTGTATTAACAAGGAAATACAGAGTGAGACAAGGAGAACGGTAACGTTGCTTGATTGTGGAGCAACTGTAACTGCAAGTCTTGATGTGCAAATGGAGTCTGTGAAAGTTCTCCAAATTCCATAAAAAGCCATCAGAGCATAAGGGCTTAATATTTGCTTACAAAGTCTATAGGACTTGGCAACCAATCAGATTTCAAAGAAGGAAAGACTTTAGTAGAGATCCAAGTGGAGATTCCCGTAAAGAATTTGCAAATATTGCCGTGGTGTCCCAGAGAGAGGTTTGCATTAGAAATGTAGGTTTGAAAATTATCACTTTACATGTGATGGTTGAAGTTTAGGGAAAGGACGACACTGATATGATAAGTGTTTTCCCTTATAACTATAAATGACTTTTATAAGGGCTTCCCAGGCAGATCAGTGGTAAAGAATTCACCTGCCAATGCGGGAGACACAGGTTCGATCCCTGAATTGGGAAGATCCCCTGGAGACGGAAGTGGCAACCCACTCCAATATTCTTGCCTGGGAAATCCCATGGACAGAGGAGCCTGGTGGGCTACAGTCCATGAGGTTGCACAAGTCAGACACGACCTAGTGACTAAACCATCACCATCATCATTTATAGAACATTTACAGAACTCCCTGGAGTACTATCATTTAAGAGGTAATTTTTTAAAAAATATTTATTTGTTTATTTATTTACTTATATGGCTGTACCAGGTCCTAGTCTTAGCATGCAAATTCTTAGTTGTGGCATGTGGGATCTAGGTCCCTGATCAGAGATTGAACCCAGGCCTCCTGCATTGGGAGCTCGAAGTCCTAGCCACTGGACCACCAGGGAAGCCCCAAGAGATAATTTTTAAAAGAAATTAAGAAAAACTCTGAGAAATAGAAGGAAATCAGAAAAGAGGGGAATGAGTTAATTCCCCTGTTAATATTTAAGCAGTATGCCTTTACATTTGTATAGCATGCAGGTTATAAGATTCTTATCAGATACCTTCTTTCCTTTAATCCTTACAAGTAGCCTGTGAGGCAGGTGCCATTAATTCTATCTTACAGATGAGGAAACTGAGGACCAGACAAGTTCCATAACTTTCTTTTAAACATCCCATACATGATAAAGTAACAAAATCAGGTTGCTATTTACAAACTTCATATTTTCTATCATGCTCTTGTAGCCACACTAGCCTGAAGCAAGCTCAGTAGACATAGAAGACCCAGAATATCCTCCCCCCCAAAACCCATCTTTAAATGGCAATAATGAACCAATAAGTCTTGTGGCTGTATCCTTCTTAGAATGTTCTGGAAGCCACCTCTCCAAGACTTGCGACCCAGTACAGTTATCCCCACTTTGCTTTTTACAGAAGATCTATGTTAATATCTGTTTTTGCTAACCAAAAGGAATCTGAAGAGGATTTTTACCTTTATTTAAGAATGAGAAAAGCAAAAATAGCGTTTAGGGATTGTTCCACAGCAAGCCCTTTTGGAGGCAGCATGCTCCATGAGCGGCCTGGTGAGAGCTGCATCAGGCCCCTTCCCCGGAAACTACACTCAGCATCTCAGCATCAAGACAATGTGTGACAAAACCCACTGAAATGTTGTGAAGTAATTAGCCTCCAACTAATAAAAAAATTAAAAAAAAAAAAGACTCCACCGTTTTGATCTGGGTCTGTGAGTTTCTGTGCTCTATCTCAGTTTATTCCATGCATCTGTTAGCAAGATGTGTCCTAAGGTAATTACTTCTTCATTTTAAACCTTTTAGCTTATGAAAGGTTTCTCAGAAATGCCCTGTTTTCAGATAGTGAAGGAAACTTGCATTTCATTACACCAGATTGCAGTGTATTTATCTGAACTTCTTATTTCATTTTACCAACTTTATAATGTGTAATTGGGCTAATTTGTCATATTGTATTAGATCTAAGTGTTTTACAGCTAAAACAAAATTATGATATTTGCTCATTTTCTGAGGGAGAAAATAAATGAACTTAATTTTCTCAATATTAATTTTTCTCATATTTTCCATAGACCTTTAATACCTGCAACTACTTCCACTTAATAGACATCATCAAACACTGAAACAATACACAAACATTAATGGATAAACTTGGAAATAGCCAACTACCTTAGTTTATTTAAGAAAGTTTATCTTTCAGTTGAGAGCAATCAAATTTTCCTTTTAACTTCTGTATAAGTCCACATTCTGTCTTCTGGAACTGTAGTGGATGTGTGCTGCCTCTTTCGTACATTTGCAAATGATTCTATTCCTTGAATTCTTTTTTCAAAGTAAATTTAACCATTAACCAATATCATCCCAAAACTTTCATTTTAATTTCCTCTTCTTTTCAAAAGAAAACAAAATTCAATAAATGAGAGCATTCAGATGAAAAACTTAATAACCATACTTAAAAATAAAAAACAATACAAAGCGTTGCTACTTAACTGCAGTGGAAATGCTTAAAATAAAGGTTTATGGTATGAATCCACGTTAAGTGGACAACAGAGTGCCATTCTGATTCAGAGTATATTTTTTAAATCCTTGAGGATTTCTTGAATTATAAAGAGATTATATGTATAAGCAGCTCATTTTCCTTTGAGATTTGTACCATTATAAGGAGAGAATATGTCTAATAATTTCTCCAATTAAATTATGAACTTCATTAGTGTGCAGAAAAACAACCCTGTTTAGGAGCTTGTCTCTTTATCCTAACTTCCCAGTGCTAGAGATATTTTTAAACTAGTGGATCGTTAAAGGGAAGATGTCTCCTTTATAAGAAACAAAAGGATATTTTTCCTCCCTCACTTAATTGAGCATTTTTATAGGAAGTTATGTTCTGGCTCCATCTATATGACCAATCAGTGGGAAATAGACATACACTTAGCTTTTCTGTCCAGCTTCAGAACCCATGTTTTTTATTCTAATTCAGTGGTTGTCTTCTTTGGAAGGTCTCGATTTTTTTGTCCCTAGGATCAAAGGTATTTCATAACACATTAGGACTTCGTGGCCACTGGTTGATATTTAGTGTAAGAGATTTTATGGACCTGTGTGACCAATGATTCAGTAGAGACATTATTTCCATTCATTCTCCAAATATAAGAACAAAAGTGTTAAGGTCCTGGTTTTTAATCACAGTAATTTGACTGTGTGGATAGATATATTGATTTTGTAGTCATATAAACTCCAATTCATTAAGCCACTTTTAGAATAAAAAATGTTAGCATAATCAGAATTAACTGTGCTGTGTATAAATTCATAATTGCTATTTCTGCCTCCTTTTTATAGGTAAGAAAACTAGAAAACTATATCTAAACAAGATCAACAATTAGTGGCAAAGGAATTTTTTTGCTTTTTTATTTAAAAATTTTAATAAAATCTTAAAGGTTACTTTCCATTTATACTTATTACAAAATATTGGTATATTCCTCATGTTATATAATGCATTCTTGCCACAATCTTATACCCAATACTTTGTATTTCCCACTCCCCCACCCATATGTTGCCTCCACCCCACTGGTAACCACTAGTTTGTTCTCTATATCTGTGAGTCTACTTTTTTGTTTTATTCATTAGTTTGTTGTAATTTTTAATTCCACATTTAAGTGATATCATATAGTATCTTTCTTTGTCTTATTTACTACACTAGCATAATGCCCTCCAGTTTCATTCATGTTACTACAAATGGCAAGAGTTCATTCTTTTTTATGACTGAATGTATTCAATTATAAAAGTATACCACATTCTTTTTATCCATTCATCTGTGGGTGGACACTTAGATTGCTTCCATATCTTGGCAATTCTAAATAATGCTGTTAGGTATCTTTTCAAATTAGTGTTTTTGCTTTTTGCAGGTACATACTTAGGAGTAGAATTGCTGGGTAATAAGGTAGTGCTGTTCTTAGTATTTGGAGAAATCTCCATACTGTTTTCCACAGTGACTGCACCAGTTTACACTCCCATTATCAACGTGCAAGAGTTCCCATTTTTCCACATCCTCACCAACATTTGTTATTTGTGTTCTTTTTGATAAGAGCTGTTCTGGCAGGTGTGAGGTGATATCTCATTGTGATTTTAATTTGCATTTTGCTGGTGATTTGTGTGTTGAGCATCTTTTCATGCACCTGCTAGGCATCTGCATTTCCTTTTTGAAAAAGTGTCTATTCAGTTCTTCTGGCCATTTTTTAAAACTGGGTTGTTGTTTTTGATGTTGAGTTATATAAACTGTATATACTGGATATCAACCCCTTATAAGTCATATCATTTGCTAATATTTTCTTCTGCTTAGTAGGTTGTCTTTTTGTCAATGGTTTTCTTTGCTGTGCCAAAGCCTTTTAGTTTAATTAGATCCCATTTGTTTTGTTTTTCTCTTATTTTCTTTACTTTATGAGAAGGATCCGAAAAAATATTGCTGTGATTTATGTGAAAGAATGTTCTGCCTGTGTTTTCTTTTAGGAATTTTATAGTATCCATTCTTACATTTAGATCTTTAATCAACTTTGAGTTTATTTTGAATATAATATTAGAGAATACCTAGAGACAAATGAAAATATGATGATTCAAAACCTGTGGGATGCAGAAAAAGCAGTTTTAAGAGGGAATTTTATAGCAATACAAACTTACTTCAGGAAACAAGAAATATATCAAATGAAGAATCTAACTTTATACCTAAAGGAAGTAGAGAAAGAAGAACAAATGAAGCCTAAAGTTAGTAGAAGGAAAGAAATAAAGATCAGAGCAGATATAAATGAAATAGATCCTACAAAAAAAAAAAAAAGAAAAGATCAATGGGACTATTATTAAAAGCTGATTCTTTGAAAAATGTAAACAAAATTGATAAACTTTTAGCCAGACTCACTGAGGGAAAAAAAAGGAAAGTGAAAGTAGCTCAGTCATGTCCAATTCTTTGTGACCCCAAAGGAATTGTCCAGGCCAGAACACTGGAGTGGGTAGCCTTTCCTTTCTCCAGGGAATCTTCCCAATCCAGAGATCGAACCCAGGTCTCCAAAGGGAGAGGTCCCAAATCAATAAAAGCAGAAATGAAAAAGAAGTTACAACTGACACCACAGAAATACAAAGACTCATAAGAGTCTGCTATGAACAACTATATGCCAAAAAATGGACAGCCTAAAAGAAATGAACAAACTCTTAGAAAGGTACAATCTCCCAAAACTCAACCAGAAAAAAAAAAAGTAGAAAATAGCAACAGATCAATTTCCAGTAAGGCAATTGAAATAGTAATTTTAAAATGCCCAGCAAACAAAAATCCAGGACCAATGGCTTCACAGATGAATTCTGCCAAACTCTTTAGAGGATTTAACACCTAAACTTCTGAAACTCTTACAAAAAACTGTAGATGAAGGAACACTTCTGAACTCATTCTTTGAGGTCACCATTACCCTGATACCAAAATAAGACAAAATTATTACAAAACAAGAGAATTACAGGCCAATATCATTGATGAGCATAGATGCAAAAATCCTCAACAAAATACTAGCAAACTGAATCCAACAATTCATTAAAAGGGTTATATGCCATGATCAAGTGGAATTTATCCCCAAATGCAAGAATTTTTCAGTATCCATAAATCAATCAGTGTAATATACCATGTTAACAAATTGAAGGATAAAAATCATATGATCTTTCCAATAGATGAAGAAAAGGCTGTTGGTAAAATTCAGCATCCATTTGTGATAAAAACTCTCCAGAAGGTAAGCAAAGAGGTCTCCCTCAATGTAATAAAGGTCGTATATGACAAACCCACAGATAACATCATACTCAATGGTGAAGAGCTGTTTATTTCTGTGAAAAGTTCTTTATTTTCCTCTAAAATTTGGAAAGAGACAAGCATGCCCACTCTCACCACTTCTATTCAACATAATTTTGGAAGTCCTAACCACAGTAATCAGTGAAGGAAAAGAAATAACAGGAAGCCAGATTGGAAAGAAAGAAATAAAACTCACTGTTTACAGAAGACATTATACTATACATCGTTGTTGTTTTTGTTCAGTCACTAAGTTGTGTCCAACTCTGCAATTCTACGAACTGCACCACACTAGGCTTCCCTGTCCTTCACTGTCTCCTGGAGTTCGCTCAAACTTATATCCATTGAGTCGGTGATGCCAGTCATAAACTATACATAGAAAATCCTAAAAATGCCACCAGAAAACCACTAGAACTTATTAGTGAATTCAGTTAAGTTGCAGGGCACAAGATTAATATACAGAAACCTGTCACATTTCTATATACAGTGAAGTAAAAGAAAGTGAAAGAAGCAATCCCATTTACAATTGCATCAAAAATTATAAAATACTTAGGAATAAACCTACCTAAGAAGGCAAAAGACCTTTACTCCAAAGACTATAAGATGCTGATGAAAGAAACTGAAGACAACACAAACAGGTGAAAATATGTGCTGTGTTCTTGGATTGGAAGAATCACTATTATTAAAGTGACCATACTACCCAAGGCAATCTACAGATTCATTGTAATCCCTTTCAAAATATCAATGGCATTTTTCACACAAAAATTTGAAATTACTTATGTTTTGGCCGATGAGTTCATTGCTGAACCACTTGAAAAGAAAGTTGAAAGAATGAATTGTTGTTCAGTCACTAACTTGTATCCGACTCTTAGCTACCTCATGAACTGCAGCACACCAGGCTTCCCTGTCCTTCATCATCTCCCTGAGTTTGCTCAAACTTATGTCCATTGAGTCAGTGATGTCATCCAACCATCTCATCCTCTGTCACCCCTTCCTCCTCTTGCCCTCAGTCTTTACCAGCATCAGGGTCTTTTCCAAAGAATTGGCTCTTCGCATCAGGTGGCCAAAGTACTGGAGCTTCAGCTTCAGCATCAGTCCTTCCAATGAATATTCAGGGTTGAGTTTCCTTTAGGATTGACTGTTTAATTTCCTTGCTGTCCAAGAGTCTTCTCCAGCACCACAGTTTGAAAGCATCAATTGTTCGGCACCTAGCTCTCTTTATGCTCCTCCTCTAACATCTGTACATGATTACTGGAAAAACCGTACCTTTGACTATACAGGCCTTTGCTGGCAAAGTGATGTCTCTGCTTTTTAATATGCTGTCCAGATTTGTCATAACTTTTCTTCCAAGGAGCTAGTGTCTTTTAATTTCATGTCTCCAGTCACAGTTTGCAGTAATTTTGGATCCCAGAAAATAAAATCTGTCACTATTTCCATTGTCTCCCCATCTATTTGCCATGAAGTGATGGGAACGGATGTCATGATCTTTGTTTTCTCAAGGTTAAATCGCCTAGGTTTAAAATGTGTGATATAAGAGACTCACAGATATCATTGGTCCAAAGATCCCAATCCAGAATATTAAGATATATAATTAGGATGGCTACTGTGTCAGCTCTTTTCTTGCCTATGACTGGTGCCTAAAACAACTGATATTGTGCTGGGAATGTGTTGAGAGGACAAGGCACAAAACATCAGGATCTCAATATCATTATTTGTCTTATTTTAGAAGGAAAGAGTGGCACTATTGGTAAAGAATGTAGATGTGAGAGGTGCAGGTTTGATCACTGAGTCAGGAAGATCTCCTGGAGTAGGAAATAGCAACATGCTCCAGTTGCCTGAAAAATCACATGGACAGAAGAGCCTGTCGGGCTACAGTCTGTGGGGTCACAAAAGACAAGACACGACTGAGTGATTGAACACAGAAGGGAACATTGAGAAGATCAAGAGAAATAGGTTTTAAACAAGGTATTCTCATCTTCAAAATGAGATTGTTATACTTGATTTGTGTTTCTCAAAATTTTCTTCAAATAAAGGATGTAATGGTCAAAGACTTGGGAAATGTTATTTGCAGTATTTCCTTCTAGGAGAATTACAGTATATTATATTAATATGTGAGCATATTAGAGACCCTGACATATCCTACAATAAAGGAACATTTCCACTTTATTTCACCAGAGCCTCCCAAAATACTTAGTCAAAAACCTCTCTATTGGTGCCCCATCTATTTGCCATGGAGTAATGGAACCAGATGCCCTGATCTTAGTTTTTTGAATGCTGAGTTTTAAGGCAGCTTATTCAGTCTCCCCTTTCACCTTCATCAAGAGGCCTTTTAGCTCCTCTTCAATTTCTGCCATAAGGGTGGTTTCATCTGCACATCTGAGGTTATTGATATTTCTCCTGGCAATCTTGATTCAAGCTTGTGCTTCATCCAGCCTGCATTTTGAATAATGTACTCTGCATGTAAGTTAAATAAGCAGGGTGACAATATACAGCCTTGACCTACTTTTTTCCCAATTTGGAACCAGTCTGTTGTTCCATGTCCAATTCTAACTATTGCTTCCTGACCTGCGTACAGATTTCTTGGGAGGCAGGTAAGGTAGCCTGGTATTCCCGTCTCTTCAAGAATTTTCCACAGTTTGTTGCGATCTACACAATTAAAGGCTTTGGCGTAATCAATAAAGCAGATGATGTTTTTCTGGAACTCTCTTGCTTTTTCAGTGACCCAACGGATGTAGGCAATTTGATGTCTGGTTCCTCTGCCTTTTCTAAATCCAGCTTGAATATATGGAAGTTCTCAGTTCACATACTGTTGAAGCCTGGCTTTGAGAATTTTGAGCATTGCTTTGCTAGCGCATGAGATTAGTGCAATTGTGCAGTAGTTTGAACACACTTTGGCATTGCCTTTCTCTGGGATTTGAATGAAAAATTATCTTTTCCAGTCCTGTGGCCACTGCTGAGTTTTCCAAATTTGCTGGCATATTGAGTTCAGCATTTTCACAGCATCATCTTTTAGGATTTGAAATAACTCAATTGGAATTCCATCATCTCCACTAGCTTTGTTCGTAGTGATATTTCCTAAGGCCCACTTGACTTTGCATTCCAGGATGTCTGGCTCTAGGTGAATGATCACACCATTGTGGTTATCTGGGTCATGAAGGTCTTTTTTGTATAGCCCTTCTATGTATCCTTGCCACCTCTTCTTAATATCTTCTGCTTCTGTTAGGTCCATACCATTTCTGTCCTTTATTGTGCCCATCTTTTCATGAAATGTTCCCTTGGTGTCTCTAATTTTCTTGAAGAGATTTCTACTCTTTCCCATTCTATTGTTTTCATCTATTTCTTTGCATTGATCACTGAGGAAGACTTTCTTGTCTCTCCTTGCAGTTCTTTGAAACTTTGCTTCCAAATGGGTATATCTTTCCTTTTCTCCTTTGCCTTTAGCTTCTCTTCTTTTCTCAGCTACCTGTAAGGTCTCCTCAGACACCCATTTTGCCTTTTTGCATTTCTTTTTCTTGGGGATGGTCTTGATCACTGCCTCCTGTACAATGTCACAAACCTCTGTCCATAGTTCTTCAGGCACTTTGTCTATCAAATCTAATCCTTTGAATCTATTTTTCACTTCCACTGTATAACCGTCAGGGATTTTATTTAGGTCATACCTAGATGATCTAGTGGTTTTCACTACTTTCTTCAATTTAAGTCTGAATTTGGCAATAAGGAGTTCATGATCTAAGCCACAGTCAGCTCCTGGTCTTGTTTTTGCTGACTGTATGGAGCTTCTCCATCTCTGACTGCAAAGAATATAATCAATCTGATTTCAGTATCGACCGTCTGGTGATGTCCATGTGTAGAGTTGACTCTTGAAATTAAAAGATTCTTGCTCCTTGTAAAAAAGCTATGACCAACCTAGACAGCACATTAAAAAGCAGAGACATTACTTTGCCAGCAAAGGTCTGTGTAGTTAAAGCTATGGTTTTTCCAGTAGTCATGTATGGATGTGAGAGTTGGACTATAAAGAAAGCTGAGCACCAAAGAATTGATGCTTTTGAACTGTTGTGCTGTAGAAGACTCTTGAGAATTTCTTGGACTGCAAGGAGATCAAACCAGTCAATCTTAAAGGAAATCAGCCCTGAATATTCATTGGAAGGACTGATGCTGAAGCTGAAACTCCAATACTTTGACCACCTGATGCAAAGAACTGACTCATTGGAAAAGACCCTAATGCTGGGAAAGGCTGAAGGCAGGAGGAGAAGGGGATGACAGAGGATGAGATGGTTGGATGGCATCACTGACTCGATGGACATGAATTTGAGCAAGTTCCGGGAGTTGCTGATGGACAGGGAAGCCTGGTGTGCTATAGTCCATGGAGTCGCAAAGAGTCAGACATGACTGAGCAACTGAACTGACTGATTGGTTCCCCAAAGAATTAGTGTTAATGGAACTCATGTTAGGGTAACAAGGCCTCTTCAATCTCCAATATCACCAGAGTCTTCCTAGGCCATAAGGAAATAAACGAAAACAATTTGTGTGTGTTTCAACTATTTGCATTTCTAAGAACAGATTGATATTTCATACATAGTCTAATTTTAGCTGTCATTTTTCCTATATCATTGCTACATTGAGAGAAGAAAACGAGACCATCTTAATGAAAGGTTAGCTTTGATGGGAATACCTTTCTTCGGTTACTGTTGCTCTTATTTTTGGAACCTTGGAGAGTTCTGTGTATTGTTAAGAATGATAGGAAATTCACTATTCTATTGGAATAGATAGGGATATTTTTGTTTTGTCTTTAAGCTAGAGAAATTGTGATGGAAGAGTCAGCAAAGATGTAAAAAATGAAATGCCAAGAGGTACAATCTGGTGCCTTTTAGAGATTAAATAGAGATGCTGGAGTATTTCTCTTCCTCTCAGATGTAGCTCCTCAAACTCTAATTACAGCAATAAACTAAAGTCATATATGTAAAGGAAAATAAGATTAATTAATATTTAAAGTGTTATTTTTTTTTTCCCTTACTCTGGAAGATATTCTTGAAACCACAGGCTGATTTTAGTTAAATGTGGGTTGCCTTCCTTCTACTTTTGAGGAGTGTTAATGAATAACAAATGAGAGCCCAGTAAAAAAAAATTGTATCCAGCCAAGGGATATCGTCTTGTCTAGGAATTGTGTGGCTGCCCTGGCTGCTCTTACTCATTTGGTCCTGCTAGAACATCAGGGAAGCAAAGCTGTTACAACATATTGGTGACATCCATGTGTAATTATAGATCCTCCAGGGCTGCTGAGAACAAGGAACAGATGGGGGTAGGGTGGGCCAAGAAATGATGGGATGGGGGAGTCTAAGAGGTCAGCAATTTGGCAGGTTGGGAGGAGACAGCCTCATGAACTCCTATAGTGGAATTAAACAGACAGTGTATATGCCAAATATAGGGTCATAGCATTGCAAAATCATTTCTTTTAGAACTGAAAGAAACCATAAAAATAATGTAATCTAACTCCCTCTTTTTCAGATGTGGAACAGAATGCTTAAATGAATTAACCAAGTATGGTACTATTGCATAACCAAAATTTAGACCCAGGTGGAACTTGTGTTTTACTCACTGCTCTGCCCTCTGTGCCCATGACTGGACCTGGCACACAGAAGGCATTCCGTAAATACTTAGTCAGGGAGTAACTGAATGGGTATAGAATATCCTTTTGAGCTTCAGGCAAACCAACCATTCTAAGAATCTGGATTTTTCCCCTTAGGCTTCCTGTGGCCAGCTTTGTGCATTCCTTACACAAAACTAGAAGGGAACTGGAGCTAAGCACGATATTTTTGGTAATGCTACTTTATCTATTACACTAAAATTGCAAAGCTTCACTTTTCAACCAATTGTCCGAAGTTAGAGAATAAAATTAGTCTACCTCAGATATCAGAGTAATGCATATACTCAGGATAATATCACCCTACCCAAACACACATTGTTTCTTCTGTTATTTGTCTGATAGGTGTTTTTAAGACCAAAAAACTCTTAGTTCCTTTCCTGGTTAAGGACAAGTCTGTGAGAAGATTTGGACTACCCACCATCAAGAAATAGTAGTATCAAAGTATTACCTTATCATTACCTCTGGTGTCTCAGATGGTAAAGAATCTGCCTGCAATTGGGAGACTTGGGTTCGATCCCTGGGTTGGAAAGATCTCCTGGAGAAGGGATTGGCAATCCACTCCAGTATGACTGAGCAACTGCACTTTTAATATCGCCATATGTCCCAAAGTCACCTTCAACCGATATTTGTCACTTGGGTTCAATAACCAAGGAGTTTAAAATGTATGAAATCCATCTTACAGTTTGTAAATGAGGCCTTGTAGAGGAAATTAAGAAAACAATCTCATTTACAGTACTGTCAAAAGGGATAAAATACTTAGAAACAAACTTAACCAAAAAGGTAAAAGACATACACAAGAAAAGCTACAAAACATTGCCAGAAGAAATTGAAGAAGACATGTATAAATGAAAAGAAATCTCATATTCATGGCTTGAAAGCTGTTAAAATGTCAATACTCCCTAAAACTATATATATATATATATATATATAGTCAGTGTAATTTCTGTCAAAATCTTGATGACAATTTCTTCAGAAACATAAAAATCTATCCTAAAATTCATGTGGAATCTCAAGAGACACCAAATAGCCAAAGCAGTCTTGAAGAAGAATAAAGCTGAAAGTCTTCCACTTTTTAATTTCAGAACTTATTACAAAGGTACTGGCGTAAAGATAGACATATAGAGTGGTAGAATAAAGAGTCCAGTAAATGATGTTGCTCAGGAAATCTTGAGATTTCTGAGAAGAGAAGTCTTTAACTTCATGCTATATTTTTCTGCACTCCTACCCTAGATGATCAGATCATTTGAGAAATCTCATTCACTTCCAAAGTATTTTTTTATTGCCTAACCTCATGCTAACTGTAGATCAGAAAAAATAAAAGGGTAGAGCATGTGTTTGAGGGAGATCTCCAGATCACTGGAATCACTCAAATGCTTTTTGATTATTTATTTTTGAATTTTTATTGGAGTGTAGTTGATTTACGATGTTGTGTTAGTTTTAGGTGTACAGCAAAGTGAATCAGTTGTACATGTACATATATCCACTCTTTATTTTTTTAAATTCTTTCCCTCCATAGGCCATTACAGAGTATTGAGTAGAGTTCCCTGTGCTATAGAGTAGGTTCTGACAGATCTTCTACCTCTCTAGCCTTTGTGAGTTTTGGAAGTCAGAAGACCACAATCTAAAATGCAGTCTTTTATGTGTTCTAGAGTGACTCATTTAGAAGAAGAGGTAAAATGGGCTGAAAATGAGAAATATGCAATGTTAGTGTCAAAAGAGACTGTAGCAACCACCTTCTTAACCTCAGCAGCACAAAGAATGTAAAATGTACCAAAATCCCATAATGTATAAACAGAAATTTATATGAAAAATAGGCAGACAGTGTCAGAAATAAACTGTAATCCAAAAAAGGGAAGAAGTCCATTTGGAAATAGCAGTAACCATTTTATTAAACTTGTTAATGAAATGCAGACATTTTACATAGTTTATGCTTGTGGCTTAAGAAAGAAGAGGATTAAAAAAAAAAGAAAAGAAAGAAGAGGATAATCAGTCATGTTTAATTAAATATAAGTGGACTTATAAGCTTTGTGAGAACAATAATTGGTAATAATAAAAAGGAGTAAAAAAATTATTTAACTGGGAATCAAATCTGGATTCTAATTCAAGAACTTAAGATGGGAAGTGTTAATACCTACCTCACCTCCTTTCCAAGAATTTTGAAAAATGAAAAATATACTACAAATAAATGTAAGCACTTAAATATTTAGTGCTTGCTAGTTCCTAGCAGGGTACCAGTTGCTGGAGATAGAAAGATGAAAAGCCACAGTCCCTGTCCTCAAGTTACTATCATCTGGATGGGTTGATAGCCACTTCACAAGGAAAATTATAAAGCAATGTGGTCTTTTTAGTGGTAGGGTTGTGTAGAAGGTTGCTATGGTAACAGCAGGAAGAAGGAGGAAGACCTTTGGGATGGAGGAAGCTTTCTGGAAGACTTCCAATATTCTCTTCTTCATCAAGGTTATTTCTAAATGATTACCTTCATACATTAGGTCAAACCATCTGAAATTGTTACTGTTAATCAGTTAAAGATGGTTGAATATTATCTAATGATTGAAAATATCTAGTGCCCTATTTTAGTATCAGTACACGCTTAGACAAGTTTTCCTTCTCCTTTCCCTAATATATCTAGAAAATTTATTCACAGTAGACTTAGTTCCAGACACACAGAAATATTAAGTAAAATGTGGATTTCTAAGACTGCATGTTGTTTAATCAGACTGAATGACAGGCTCAATTTTCAATACAAAGTTAATCCTGTTTTCATTAAATATAAATGTTATTTATGGAAAACAAGAGTCCCACAGAAGCCAGAGGATATCTCTCAGGGTTACACATTGTATACTTGCTTAGCATTGATGAGTTTAAACCAATAGGCTTCTTTGCAATTTGAGTATTTGCTCCTTTCCTTGATATTGATTGTTCTATTAGATTTTGCTATTAACAGAGCACATGTAAAAATTCCAGTATTATTTTACTACCAAAATAAGATGCCAGAGGGAATTACTACCACAGTTGAGTTTTTGACACAAACTAAAATAAGAAAATAGTAAGTTGAAACGTATGCTTGTTAACCAACTATGGTTTACATGGAGAGGTAGCAGAGGGTAGCTGGAAGCAAGACAGACCTGAGTTCGAATCCCAACTCCTTCACTTGTTCCTTGATAGATTTCAGAAAAAAATTGCATAATTTAAATATCTCAGAGTCTTAGTCCCCCTCATCTATAAACTGAGACAATTGCCGTCCATGTTAGTGAGCTGTTTTAAAGATTATTAATGTGTGTAAAATGGAAGTGCGTGTTAAATAAATGGTGGTTATTATCATGGGCCCAGGAATGGTAGTGGAAATTGAATATTATGACTTCAAGAGCAGCATTTTTTTTTAAATTATTTTTATTAGTCTTACTACAATATATTGAACCTATCAACATTAACCATTAATAATTTTCTTCTTTTACTAACTCTATCTTCCTATATTGTTGGATTGTATTTCCTATATTGCTGAGTTTATACTAATATATAATTCATATTCTACTGTACCTTCGTTAATGCAGTTATCTGTCTTAATTGTTTCCTTTCCCTTTAAAGACTTCAGCAAGTTACATTTATTGCTATCATGTTTCTAGAGTTCTCTGTTGGTAGAAATCCCCATGAAAATTAAAACCAGGTATTGCAAAATGAGCAGAGTAAGTTCAGGTTTTCTGAGGTTGGCTTCTTGAGCCCTGGGTAAATGCAGCTATATTATACCCCATTTCCTCTGGGTCACAGATGGGCATTTATCCTTACCAATGATGAATGGCCTACTTTGACACTTTGCATGGATGACTTCTGAGAATGAAGACTGTAGTTATAAAAGATTCATTGGTTCATCCTACAGTCCTAACATTGTCACCTTGACACACAGTGACAGTATTACAATGTCCATTGACCCTGTTGGTCAGCAAAAAGGAGAATAAAATGTCTCAGGATCATCTAAGACAGAAAAAAAGACTTTGGGACTTCTTTTCTGTAGGATGCAATAGCTGATGCAACTTTAGTTTTGTTTTTCCTTTGGCTTCAGGGAATCTGCTTTTGAAAGGCAGCAAAAGCCCTGTGTGCTGGTGAGGTTCAAGGGTCACCACCTTAAGAAGCACATCCAGTTCAGAGTCAAATCCATGGGTCGTGAGGGAATTGAAGCAGAGATTTAGCAGGTAAAGGAAAAAATTATGTCAGCTCAGAAGAGTGGACAGTTAAGAAGATATGATATAAAACAAATTATATATTATATAAATGATATTCAAACCCAATTAAAATTAGTCACTCTTTGTTAATCACCTTTTTTGATTAGTAATCTTTTTTCATCTCTATTATATATTGAGTATGTTCTATTAGTGGGCTTTTTGAAAATAAATATTTTGCTGGATTTGGGAGTAGATTAAAAACATTCTAACATTTAAAAATAAAATAGAAAAAAAAAAAGAAAAAAAAATAAATAAAATAGAACTGACTTATGAGTACCTCAGGGAACTCTGACATATAAACGATAACCTAAATTTTTAAAAAATGTATGACTGAAGCATTAATAGAACCATAAAATACTATACCATATAGTTGCCATAATTGTAAGACAGATGTCAAAGTTCAGACTTAAGTGCTTTATACAAATGAAACAGTAAACTATAATAATATAAAACATAGAGGAGGGCTCTGAACATTTAGATATGTGTCTTTACACTCAACTAATTAGTCACTACTGAATGTTTTTGCTTTGCTCAATGGCATGTGGTACATAAATCACTGCAATATGTTAAATGCAAATGGTTGTTAATAGAGAAACCATCTGCTCTGTGCTGAAGAGTTTGTTAAAAAGAATGTGGTGAGCCCACTTTGGATAATGTTGAAAAACTCAAATACCAAATTTCTAAAATGAGCTGCCTCTGTTAACCCCAACATTACTAATACTCTCCTGGCCTTTTGGATTCCACAACTTCACCCTAAACCATAGTGTGTGGTGTTTGCTTGCAACCCTAAGGGACACTTACAAAGGCAGAATAGCCTCCAGTCTTCACATTGCATGGGGACCTGCCGTGTCCTAAAATTGTGTTCAGAGATTTAGAATAACCAATAAATAATCCAGGTGATCCTTTCTAGAACATCTTTGCTAACATGAGTAAGGCAGACCCTCCATCCTTGTCCCCCCTGGACGCTGTTCCTTTATAGCTGTGGATCACTGGCAAGTCTCAGGCTGATGATGAATTGCCGTGGGTATCATCAGTGTTTGCAACCTCCATCTCTTGTAATCCACAATACTGTATTTCTCTAAAAGATCATCAGTGCAAAGGGGAGCTACGATTTCTCTCCCAACATACTTTATTAGATGCTGTCACATAACTTCCTAATATTGTCTGCTGGACTCACCAGTGACAGTGTAAAACATGGGAAAATTAGTAATAGGGCAAGAATCAGAGCCCTCAGGTTTCCAATGTCATTCTCCACTTTCTGGCAAAAAGGGAATGCTCCTTAATCCTATCCTTTTTAATCAGTTCCTGGTCAAGGTTGCTATCAGTATATTTAAGAGCCAGCTGCCATGATGATCTATTACATTAATATCTATTGGAGGTGTGCTCAAACGGTGTCATACTCAAAATAGAACTTTGGCCATGAAAGAACAAGCTTAGAAATTGACTGTGTGGATGAAAATCTTTAAGCATACAACTTCACTAAAGCCAGATGCAGGTTTGATTATTGGCCTACTGCTAACTTGGCTTTCTCGACCCTACATTTTTTTTTTTTTTTCTTTCCTTTACCCTACCCCTCTCTCTTTTGGCTTTCACACTGTCTGATTTAAGACTATGCTTTTTGGGTTTCGCCTGCGGGAGAAGAGGCTGCAGGAGAGCTCATTAGCCCAGCAGACTCTCTATCCCGGGATGAATTATACAATGAAAAACTTGCTTCTGAGGGCCACCAAAAAGAGCCAGGGCTTTGTGGAGGTGGGCAGCCCTGCAGTGCAATACAGGCTTTTTATTTGTTAAAAAGGGATTTTGTACTAAAAACATTTCCCTTTGTTTGTTCTCATGAAAAGAGGAGCCTCCTGAAGGCTGCATGCATTTGATGACTCCATTTCAAAATGAACACTTGTCAGTTTCCAAACGGGGCTGCTGCACTTGAAAGTCACACAAAACCATTCAGAGATGGAGAGACTGGCACGATAATCAGACAAGCGATACCTTTAAGGCAGAGTTGCTGGCTGTGAATTTGAGAAGCTCGAATATTGAATTGGATTCTGACACAATGATCTCGAACCTTTACAAAGCTCATGCTTTAGATCTGGAGATTAGAAACAAAAAATTTCTTAGGTTGTCTAATTACATTAGTTTATTGAGCTGTAGTACCACTTTGGTTCCCCAAACACTACTTTAATTTAATTTAGATTTTGTTACTTCTTCTCCTCCAAAAGGAAAACTTCACCATGGAGGCATATTTATTGTTTTAATGCTTATGCTTGGAAACATTCACTAATTCATTTTCCCACTTAATCACAGGGAACAGGAGGATTGATTCTTTAAACCTACAGATGATATTTACCAGAGTTTTTATGGAAATATAAATGGAAAGTTTCTTTGATTCAAAATTATGGTCTGATTTTCCTGGGGTTTTTTTAGGAGAGGAAAGGGCACCTAGGGAAATATAAAGAGCCAACAAAAGCCAGCTGCGGAGACATGGCATTCATCAACCTTGAGTCTTTCGTATAGGGAAGTGCATTTGGGTCACTGCAGCTTTCCTTCTTGGCAGGATCCTGTGGGGCCTCCCCTGTTCACTCTGCTGATATCCTGTGACACACACACCAGCAGGGAGAGAATTCAGACACATTCCATCTGTTGGTGTTTTAATTTTTTTCAAATCCTCTTGATGAGGTGTTTGTCAGCAAACTTGTCATTCTGTTGATTATTGAGGCTGGAGCCCTCTTCTTAGGCCCAGAGATATCTCAGAGATGCAAAGTAGAATACTATAATCCTCCCTTAGTACTTACTTATGCTGGAAGTGCCCTCAATTCCAAAACACTTCTCTCACTTTTATTCTGAAAACTCCTCAGGGTCATAAAGTTCAGATTATCTAGTGAAGTGAAGCATGCATTTATTTATTCTCAGTGATAAGGATAATTCTTTTAAACCTTGCCTTCTCCTTTGCAGTGTGATATTCTGCTGTAAAATAGCAGACATTCTTGATTTGTGAATAAAATATCTAGTTTTCTTGAAAACTGATCAAAACAATATGTTTTACTGTCAGGAAGAGTAGTCTCACACCATTCAAATACTGATATTCATGGAGTAGTTCCAAAATGTCACTTCTAATATTTTTGTCTTTCTAAGAAGGATAGGATTCAGTAATTCAGAGAGAGAATAGGGATTGCATTGTATTGTAGATGTGATCATGAAAATATCTCCACATGTTTAAATTCACCCCATTTATCGGGGAGTTAAAATCTGGTGTTCAAAAGCTGAATGGAAGATCTGGGTAGTACTAGGTGTTTTATCTCCACATTGCTTGATGCCAGAATTATTTGTCAAAATAAAGGGAGCTAACATTTTAAAGCAGGTTATAAGCAGGAGCTGCAACTTGTTATATAATGTTCAGAATAATCAACCCTTATTGTTCTTTGTGTGAATCCAAAGAGCCCAGAGAGTGAGTTTCCAAGTGCCATAGATCATGCTGGAAGGCAGCGTGGTCAGCAGGTCACTGGACGGTGTGTGCGGCCATGACATAGAGTCACAAACGCAGCGGCGTGAGGACGCGGTTACTCTGCTCTTCTCCTTTGAAATGGCATTTTTCTGTGATGGCAATGTCAGATGGCATTTCAAATTACTCATGATGGCAACCCCTCAGCCCAGAACCATTGTTCTAGAAAACCTATCTGCTCACTGATAGTTGTCCCCATCTCCAGTAGTCGGAATGCAGCCTTTTAAGCACCTTAAAGATTATCCCCCCTACCCAATCCCCAAATGAAAAGTGTGCCGCCTGCCCTAGCTTTGTGCTATTCTTTCTTTCTCTTTTAGATAACTTTCTGAATTGAAAGCTTTTCATTCCTAGATCATGTGTCTGACGTGGTGAGCAATACCCTCTTCTCATTTGCAGATTGAGGGTACTCATTTCTCCATCTTCTCAGAATTGAGAAAGTTCATTAGCTCCTCTGGCATGGATGGTGTAGTTTTCTTATCTGTTTCCTGAGAAGGGGTTTTGTGTGATTCTCACACCCCAGCATATCAGAAAAAGCACAGTTGTACCAACCAGCAACAAACCTAAAGACATACCCAAGAAGCCTGGATTTCATCTGGGATCTGGTCTCCCTGCCACTGTGGCTGGTGTGTTGCAGTCTGACTTGCCCAGGCATTATAATTTCCATAAATTTCAAAAAGAAGTGCATGAGACTGAGAAATGCTGAACTACAGCCAACCCGAAGTGGCTGAAGGTTTTCTCCATCATAAGCTCTGAGAGAAGACTGCTCCCTCGACACCAGCTCTATGAGGAAACTGCATTTCTTTGGCTTCGAGTGTGAATTTTGTATAGTTTTCTGGCCGGGGACTCAAGAGTCAGTCATTTTGGCTCCCTTGGGCTTTGCAGGCTGTAGAAGAAGACCACTCGTTTGAGAGCAGCCTAGAGGCCTGGTGAGAGTTTACCCTTAAAGTGTGTTCCGGGCAGCAGAATAGACACTACCTGTGGCCCCTTCCTTGATGACAGCTTGACTACTTAGGCTGGAATAGCTGTTCTGAATCCAGAATACATTTCTCTCAAGGTGCACTCACAAATCTCTTATATATTTAGATTTTTTTGGCAAGTTTTAAAAAAATCTTTGAGGATGTCAAAACAAGTAAAAGATTTATATCCAAGATAAAATGTTCAGTGCCTGGTTTAAAAAGAAGCTTTGATCAGGCATAGGGGACCAGAATAGCATTTGGAAGTTATTGCAAGGCAATCTTTATTTAACACATTCCTTCAAAATTGCTTAACTATGTCTTCAGTCTTGCCCCTGTAACAGCCAGGGCTTTCTTATCTTGTATTTGCATTTGTAAGGACCCCACGTGCACTAGGTATTCAACAATTCCATCTTATTCTTCGTCTGTCCCTGCCATCATCTCTTTCCTATCCTGGAAAATCAAAGTTTCCTTTCATTAGGGGTGTATGGACCCTACACTGATCTTTCACAAGATAACTGCTAGAACTTGTCTCAGAATCAAATTTCAGTCTTTCCTTTTTCTTTTTCATGGATTTTTAAAAAATTTATCTATTTGTTTGTTAGTATTGAGATATAATTGACATGCAACCATAATTAGTTTCAGGGAGGCAATACAATGGTTTGGTATTTGTATGTATTGCAAAATGATCACCACAGTAAATCAAGTTAATGTCTGTCACTATATATAGTTAAACAGATTTTTTTTTTCTTGTGAGGAGATCTGTTAAGGTGTACTCATAACAACTTTCAAATATGCAATAAAGTATTATTAACTACAGTGGTTAAGCTTTACATTACATCTCCATGACTTATTTATTTTATAACTGTAAGCTTGTACCTTTTGACTACCTTCACCCATTTCGCCCATCCCCTACTTGCTGGCTCTGGAAATTACCAGTCTGTTCTCTGTATCTATCTGAACTTGGTTTTGGGTATTTTTTTAAGATTCTATATATAAGGGAGATATACAGTAGTTATCTTTCTGTGACTTATTTCACTTGGGATAATGCCCACCAGGTCCAATCATGTTGTTGAAAATAGAAAAATTTTCTTCTTTTCCACAGCTGAATAATATTCCTGTGTGTGTGTAATGTTTTATCCATTCATTCATCAATGGACAGTTACGTTGTTTCCATATCTTTGCTATTATAAATAATGCTGCAATGAACGTGAGAGTGCATGTATCTTTTCAAGTCAATGTTGTCATTTTTTCCAAATAACCCGAAGTGGGATTACTGGATCATATGATGGCTTTATTTTTAAGTTTTTTGTGCAACCTCCATTTTTCCCATAGTGGCCATACCAGTTTACACTCATACTGATAGGGTCCCATGGTTCTCTTTTCTCCACATTTTCACCAGCACTTGTTATTTTGTGTCCTTTTGATAATAGCCGTTCTAACAGGTATGAGGTGAGATCTCATTGTGATTTTGATTTGTACTTCCCTAATGATCAGTGATTGTTGAGCATCCTTCACATACCTGTTGGTCATCTGTATGTCTTTGTTGAAAAAATGTCTATTCAGAACCTCTGCCCATCTGTTAATTGGATTGTTTGGTTTTTCACTGTCGAGTTTTATAAATTCTTTATATATTTTGGATAATAACCCTTTATCAGATAAATGATTTAAAAATATCTTCTCCCATTCAGTAGATTGCCTTTTCATTTTGCTAATTCTTTCCTTTGCTGAGTAGAAGGTTTTTTTTAGTTTGATGTGGTCCTGTGTTTTTGCTTTTTGTTGTCTTTGCTTTTGGTGTCAAATCCAAAAATTATTGCCAACATGAATATCAAGATTACTGTCTATGTTCTCTTCTGGGAGTACTATGATTTCAGATCTTTAGTCGACTTTGAATTAATTTTTATTTATGGGGTCAGTTTGCATGTGGTATCCAGTTTTCCTAACATCATTTATTGAAGAGACTGTTCTTTCCTTATTGTAAATTTTTGGCTGCTTTGTTGTGTGTTAATTGGCCACATATGTGTGGATTTGTTTCTTGTCTCTCTATCCTGTTCCATTGATCTATGTGTCTGTTTTTATGCCAATACAATACTGTTTTGATTACTATAGCCTTGTAATATAGTTGGAAATTAAGATGCCTGATGCCTCCAGCTTTGTCTTCTTTCTCAAGATTGGTTTGGCTATTTAGGGTCTTTTGTGTTTCCATACAAACTTTAGTATTCTCTGTTCTATTTCTGTGAAAAAATGCCATTAGGATTTTGAGTGGGTTGCACTGAATCTGTATACAGCTTTGGATGGTATGGACATTTTAGCAATACTGATTCTTCCAGTCCATAAGCATGGAATGTCTTTCTGCTTATCTGTTCTTCAGTTTCTTTCATCAATGTCTTATTATTACAATTTCTAAAGTCTTTGTGGGTCTGGATCCTTTTGCTTTTTCTACCACCTCTCACACATGATTGTTTCTTGCAAGCTTTGTGATTTTTTTAAAAAATTCTTAGCTTATAATTGGTAGTATCCTATAGCAATTTTTTAAATAATAAAATAGATTTATGTTTTCTTCTTTCTAGAAGCAACATAGATCCAAGTCTATTTAAAATTATAATTAAAATCTTGCAGTTTGGAGGGCCCCTAAAGACTAAACATTGACCACAAACAATCATAGATATTTATTAACTTTAATCATTACTTAGAGCCAAGCCAAGAAAAGTAACTTTTCTTACTGTCTCTGTAGCATTTTTAAGAAGTATAGATGTGTGTATGAATGTGTATATATGTATGTGCACACACACATTAGTTTACCCTTTTCCACAAGACTAACCCTTCCTGGATTCCATCTTTATTTAGGCTGGTCTTTGATCCACTGGGCTCAAGTTCTTGGTAAGTACCAATCTAACTTCATCATTACCACTATCCTCAAGTTCTAGGCCACAGATTTCTGATAATCCAGTGGCTTCAATATCCACCTGCTTTCCTGGCTTTGTGGTTTATTCTTGACTTCAGTGGATTTTCTACACTCTTTTGGAGTCCCAAAAGTGTTTATCTTATATATTTAGATCTTGTGTTGTAAGAAGGTTCTAGAGTGTTCTAAACTGCCATAATGGCAGAAACAGAAGTTTTTATGAATATTTTGGAATGTTTCCTTCTTTCTTTAAAATATAAGGGGCTTCCCTGGTGGCTCAGACAGTAAAAAAATCTGCCTGCAATGTGGGAGACCCGAGTTCACTATCTGGATTGGGAAGATCCCCTGGAGAAATGGGAATGGCTACCCACTCCAGTATTTTTGCCTGAAGAATCCCATGGACAGAGGAGCCTAGCAGGCTATGGTCCATGGGGTTGCAAAGAGTCAGACACGACTGAGCAACTAACACTTTCACCATGAGAGTAGGGTTCTAGTCTGTCCTGCTCACCTTTATAACCTCAGGCCCAGAGAGCGTTCCCCATTCTCATTATACTTAGGATCATACCCAGTGCTTATGCATTTGGTGTGGGGCCTGACATAGGTATTTTGTGAAAGCCTTTTAGGAAATTTAAATGAGCATCCAAGATTGAGAATCATCTACCTGGAATATACCTGGCAGGTAGTATATCCTCAGCAATATTTATTGAATGAATTGATGAGTGTTGAGAAACCCCTCAAGAAAAGTTGGCCTATTTTCTAAAGGGAATCAGGTAATTGGGAGATAGGCATTGGGTCCTTTGAGAATAGATAGAAAAGTTTGATGACTCTGGAGAGAATTTTACCTAGCCTGTTTCCATCTCGGTCTATAGTATCAACAATTTCTAACCAAACAGCACTTCCCAAATCAACAATGTAGTTTGTAAATATCTTCCCTGGCAAGCCCCACTTAATCAGAATGGAACTTGACAATTGTGTGTGCAGACTCCTTTCCCAGTTTACAGAGCGCCGGCCTACAGTATATCAGCGATCGGTGACCAAGGGGATGGACAGATGTGCCCCGAGCACAGGAAAGGATAGACAGGCTAAAGGATAGCTCATGATTATAGCACCTTTGCTAGATGCCTTAATGTCTAAATATTAAGATCTTTATTTAAGTCGTTATCTAAAGATTAAATCTTGGGCCCCAGACTCTCCAGATGGGCATATAAGCTTAGACAGGCTTTGATTTTAACTATTTCATTTCCTTCATAGACAGTTCATAGTTCTTTAAAAACTTGAAGTAATTTCATCTTTCATTTGACTTATCTGATAGAAATCACTGAGAAATGACCTGAAATTCTGGATCACAAAATGAACATTGAAACATAGAGGATGCGCTAGCTTCAAAGGTTAAGAAAAAAAGGAAAGAAACTGGAAAAAAGTACATTTTTAACATAAAAATATAAACATAATATTTTTGTTAGTGGCATTTAACAATTTGTTTTTCACAGTGACAACAAAAATAATTATTTGTAATAGGCTCTCTCATCCTTAGCTTTTCAATTATATGTGGTTATAATGGTGAGTTGATACAAAATTAAGGAAAATATTGATTGGAAACATTTGAAGTATAGATGAAATCATTTAGTTAGATAGAATATTGAAGTTATACTTTGTTTGATATGTCTAAGGAGCAATTAGAAACTCTAACAGTAGAGGAAATATTTTACTCCACTATGGAAGTCAAATTACTTGTTTTAAATTTTTGGCTGCTCTTCAATAACGGATGATTCCATTCAAATATATGATTAAGATTTTTAAATATATTGAGTTTAAAATGAACTATTATTGTGAACTCCATTTTAAACACTGAGAAATGTTTACATGTCCTAAGAGTGCAGTGAAGAGTTATTTTAGATACAACAATATGCAAAATCTAAAAGTAAAAATAAGATGTATGGGTTTTTTTATCTTTGTGAAGGAAAAAGTAATTGGAAGAAAATATTACTCTCTTTACTAAGACAGCACCTCAATTTGAGTTATTTTCAAAGTTTAGTTCATCAAGCCTTCTTGGTGAAGTTGATAGTCCAGAGCTGAGCACTAGAAAATAGATGGGTGTGAAGAGATAGTATGTAATCTGTTTTCCTTGACATCAGTGATTTCCTATTTGAAGAAGCTAGGATTTATCAACAACCAATGGCCGCTTGCACATAGGTTTGGCCATGAGTGGAGGCTTTCTGTTCTTTTGTCCTGGATGACTGTCACAAGTAACATTTTTCTTCGTCGCCAGTTCATCTGCTGCATACATAGTGTTGATCTAGCTCCCTGAAAATTTTGGTCTTCTCTTTCCAAAGTAATTTTCTATGAGAAAAGTCTAAATTGGAATCTGCCTTGAAAGTAGTGAATTCTAAAGAGCATCTTAAGATGACAATCAAATCATTCCAGAAAAAAAAGCAGAGAGTTTAACATTATTCATAAGATATGTTGCTTGAAAACACACAATTTGAACTAAAATTTGAGCATATTTCTACCCTTTAGACATTATAAACGTGCCGTAAGACCCTGCTGTGAGGACAGCTTTGGTGCCCCAGAAGTAAAAGAGTTTAGCTGTGATTAAAGGATTGAGGTCTGTGCCTTGAACTAACAGTTAAGTTTTTGGTAAGTTTTCCCTGTTAATTCTTAGCTTGAAAGCCTCATAAATTTATCCAAATGATGGCAAACTCCTACAAAGCCCATCATTGTCTTGAAAAAAAAAAATCACAAAGTACTACTGAAAATGCTGACATCTCTATCACAAAATGCTATTCCAGTTTGGTAGGAACCTAGAGAAAGCGGCTAAAAACCCAGCAGCACAGCCTCGGTGCTGGTGGGACAGTAGGGATCTGGTATATGCCTGACTTCTGTGATCACTGTTGTGAGCCTCCCGTGTTTGTGTTTTAGTTGATCAGGACAATGTAATTACATCCCGCCTGCCCAATTTTTCTCATAACTGAAGTTGATAAGTATAAACCACAGTTTATGATTGTAAATCACAGCCTGAAGCAACATGGCATGGACATAGATTGCAGAGAAATATAAATAGCAGCTGATAACAAATTGATTGACTCAATCCAAACCCTATCACAGACCAGTTAGGACATCAGAGAAGCAGAGAACTGCCAAAGAACAATCTTAACTTCCCAGGAAGAGACCATGGATACAGAGTGGACAGGTCCAGTCATTGTATAAAAACTTTATAGCCTCATTAGCCTTATTCATACTTATAAGATGATCCTTCCTCTGGAAATTAGCCCACTCTGCATCCTTGGAAGTAGGTACCAGAAGTTAGGAGTGGAATTTTCCCCTTTCCGTCTTGCAAGCCCCTACCCTTCCCATTTTCCATAACTGATGTATGTTCTTTAATTGAAGCTTCCTGTTTCTCTGACGAGAAAGCCTAGAGGTGTTTTCATTTACAGTCACTGCCCATATTATTAGGTTGCTGAATAGTCAATAATTGATCACATACGCTGTGCTAATTCACCTTCAGGTCTTAAGGAAAAATGGTAAGGAAGAGAAGGTGAAAGAAAGGGAAGGAGAGAAGTGGGAATGAATATTTATTGCGAACAATATTTTTCTCCAAAACCAGCTACCTTTAGATGACTGTTGCTGTCTGTAAATGCACACATTATGTAAACCTGAAGAGGCCAGGCCCAATGTGGTCCTCAAATGTATTTTATTTGGTGAGCACAGTGTATCAGTTACTCTTTAAAATTTGAGTAGCTTTTGAATGGAGCCTAAACTTTTCAGGTAGTTGCAGCACTTGAAAGGTTGTTGCTCAATCAAGAAAGATGCCGGGATTCTTGGCCTCTGGAAGAGAAGAATTCAATCCGGGGCCAGAGATGAGGCTTGATCCCTCAGAGCTTTTGTGTAATAAAGTTTTATTAAAGTGTAAAAGAGATATAGAAAGCTTCTGACATAGATATCAGAAGGGAGCAGAAAGAATACCCACCTGCTAGTCTTTAGCTGGACGTTATATAGTTACTAGCAGTCTGTTAATGAAAGAAAGGAATGTCTCAAAACTCAGAGAGTGGCACCAGGCTCCTTACCCACAAGATGCATTTTGAGATAATCTTGGCACCAAGTGGGTCATCCCGAGCCATAAAACTATTGACTTGAATCTTGTATAAAGGCAGATTACAAATAGTTTCGTTTACATGGATTAGGAGAACAAGGTATGAGGATAACACACTGGTTTGTCAAGTCAGTTCTGAGCCTTTAGGCAGAACCGACTTGAAGACAAAGTCTAGGGTAAATGCATAGTACATTAACATAGCTTAAGACAAACATTTCCATTAAAAAAAATGTATTGGTTAGCCCACTCCAGTACTCTTGCCTGGAAAATCCCATGGACAGAGGAGCCTGGTAGGCTGCAGTCCATGGGGTCGATACGAGTCGGACACAACTGAGTGACTTCACTTTCCCTTTTCACTTTCACGCACTGGAGAAGGAAATGGCAACCCTCTCCAGTGTTCTTTCCTGGAGAATCCCGGGGCCGGGGGAACCTGGTGGGCTGCCGTCTGTGGGGTCGCACAGAGTCGGACATGACTTAGCAGCAATAGTAGCAGCAGCAGCTCAAAATTTGAGAAAAGTTAAGCTCAGGTAGGACTTATGGCAACACGGTATTTTAAGAGAAACCTCTTTTTAAATTTGTATGGAGAAGGGGGAAAAATAAACACTAGTTTGTTTCCTCCTGTCGCTTAAGAGAGATAAAAAAATGTCTGACACTTGCAGCCTACTTCCTCCATTTGGAGACCCCTGGCCTTCCTGCCTGTCACCTCTCACTCCCACCACACCTTGGTGTCTTTATCCAGTGTCTGCTTACTTGCCTGACAGCTGAAGACAGTGGAGTTGTGACCTCTTGGTCTATACCATCCAACAGATTGATTTGGAAACATTGTCTCTTTTAGGGAATGCTTACTGAGTGCATATTACATGCCCCGGTACTGAGCTTGACACAGGGCAAAACAATCAATTTTGTAATTTCAGGCAGTGGTACAGACCCTGAAGAATAACTTGGGTAAGGGAGAGAGAAAGAGAAGATAATCACTTCAGGAGTGACCTAAGAAGGCTTCTCTAAGGATAGGATATCAGAGCAAGAGTTTCATGAAGGAGTGAGCCTTGTAAAGATGTGGGAGAAGAACATTCCAAAAGGAGGAATAGCAAGTGTAAAGACCCTGAAGAGAAACAGGAAGGAGACTGGTGTGGAGTACTTGAGGTGGAAAGTGATAGAAAGTGAGGTAGGGGACTTGAACAAATGCTCAATTCTTCAGGTCTTATAGGCTACTTCAAAGACAATGGGAAGCCTCCAGAAGATTTTTAGCAAGGAAATCAAGTACTTTGCTTTATATGATAATAAATAGATAACTTACAGTTCATAGGTAGCACATACTTACTTTAAATTCTCAAAATATTTGCAAAATTAAACAACGTTCCCGAAAAAATTATATCCATATTCTTAATGTGCTCAGCTAATCAGTATGTTGGTGGTGGTGAGTCACTAAGTCATGTCCAGCTCTTTGCAATGCTGTGAACTGCAGCACACCAGCCTTCTCTGTCCATCACTATGTCCCTGTTTCCTCAAACTCATGTCCATTGAGTTAGTGATGCCATCCAACTGTTGCAGGAAGGGGGACCCCTTCCAGGGCCCGAAACTGGGCTCTTGTCTAACACTTGAAAATGAATTGTCCGAGGAGACACACGTGCTGACAAAGCAAGAGATTTTATTGGGAAAGGGCCCCCGGGCGGAGAGCAGGAGGGTAAGGGAACCCAGGAGAACTGCTCTGCCACGTGGCTCGCAATCTTGGGTTTTGTGATGGGATTAGTTTCTGGTGGTCTTTAGCCAATCATTCTGACTCAGAGTCCTTCCTGGTGGTGCACTCCTTGTTCAGCCAAGACGGATGCTAGAGAGAAGGATTTGGGAGGTGGTCGGACCTGTGATGTCTCCTTTTGACCTTTCCAGAACTCTTCCAGTTGGTGGAGGCTTATTAGTTCCTTGTTCCTTACCAGGACCTCCTGTTGTAAAACAACTTATGCAAATAGTTACTATGGTGCCTGGCCAGGGTGGAAGGTTTCAATCAGTGTGCTTCCCCTAACACAGCCATCTCATCCTCTGTCACTCCCTTCTCCTATTGTTCTCAATTTTTCCCAGCTTCAGATTCTTTTCCAATGAGTCAGCTCTTTGCATCAGGTGGCCGAAGTATTGGAGCTTCAGCTTCAGCATCAGTTCCTTCCAATTAATATTCAGGACTGATTTCCTTTAATATTTACTGGTTTGATCTCCTTGCTGTCCAAGGGACTCTCAAAAGTCTTTTCCAGCATCACAGTTCAAAAGTGTCAATTCTTCAGTGCTCAGCATTCTTTATGGTCCAATTCTCACATCCACACATGGCTACTGGAAAAACCGTAGCTTTGACTATATGGACCCTTGTTGGCAAAGTGATATCTCTGCTTTTTAAAACACTGTCTAGGTTTGACATAGCTATTCTTCCAAGGAGTAAATTGCAGTGAAGTTAAAGTTGCTTAGTCGTGTCTGACTCTTTGCGGCCCCATGGACTATATCGTCCATGGAATTCTCCTGGCCAGAATATTGGAGTGGGTAACCTTTCCCTTCTCCAGAGGATCTTCCCAACCCAGGGATCGCACACAGGTCTCCCGAGTTGCAGGCAGATTCTTTATCAGCTGAGCCACAAGGGAAGCCCAAGAATACTGGAGTGGGTAGCCTATTCCTTCTCCAGTGGATCTTCCTTAACTAAGAATGGAACTGATGTCTCCTGAATTGCAGGTGGATTCTTTACTAACTGAGCTATCAGGGAGGCCCCTTCCAAAGAATAAGCGTCTTTTATTTTGTGGCTGCAGTCACTGTCTGCATGTATTTTGGAGCCCACGAAAATGAAACCTTATATTGTTTCCACATTTTCCCCGTCTATTTGCTATGAAGTGATGGGACCAGATGCCATGATCTTAGTTTTTTTAAATATTGAATTTTAAGTCAGCTTTTTCACTTCCCTCTTTCACCTTCATCAAGAGGTTCTTTAGTTCCTGTTCATTTTCTGCCATTAAAGTGTTATCATCTAAAAAAAAAATAAAATAAAGTGTTATCATCTGCATATCTGAGGTGGTTGATATTTCTCCCAGCAATCTTGATTCCAGCTTGTGATTCATCTAGCCCAGCATTTCACATGATGTACTCCGCATATAAGTTAAATAAGCAGGGTGACAGTATATAGCCTTGATGTATGCCTTTCCCAATTTGGAACCAGTCCATTGTTACATGTCCAGTTCTAACTGTTGCTTCTTGACCTGCATACAGGTTTCTCAGGAGGCAGGTAAGGTGGTCTGGTATTCCCATCTCTTTTAGAATGCTCCACAGTTTGTTGTGATCTACACAGTAAAAGGTTTTAGCATAGTCAATGAAGCAGAAGTAGATGTCTTTTATGGAATTCCCTTTCTTTTTCTATGATCCAACGTATGTTGGTAATCTAATCTGTGGTCCCTCTGCCTCTCCTAAATCAAGCTTGTACATCTGAAAGTTCTTGGTTCATGTATTACTGAAGCCTCGCTTGAAGGATTTTGAGCGAAATCTTCTTGGCATGTGAAATGAGTGTGGTTGTATGGTAATTTGAACATTCTTTGGCATTGCTTTTCTTTGGGATTGGAATGAAAATTGATCTTTTCCAGTCCTGTGGCCAGTGCTGAGTTTTCCAAATATGCTGGCATAATGAGTGCAGCACTTTAACAGAATCATCTGTTAAGATCTGAAATAGCCCAACTGGAATTACATCATCTCCACTAGCTTTGTTCATAATAATGCTTCCTAAGGCCCACTTGACTTCATATTCCAGGATGTCTGGCTCTAGGTGAGTGACCACATCATCATGGTTACCTGGGTCATTAAGATCTTTTTTGTACAGTTCTGTGTATGCTTGCCACCTCTTCTTAATCTCTTCTGCTTCTGCTAGGTCCTTGCTGTTTTTTGTCCTTTATTGTGCCTATCTTTGTATGAAATGTTCCCTTGGTAACTCCAATTTTCTTAGAGATCTCTAGTCTTTCCTGTTCTATTGCTTTCCTCTATTTCTTTGCACTGATCACTTAAGAAGGCTTTCTTATCTCTCCTTGCTGTTCTCTGGAACTCTGCATTCAATTGGGTATATCTTTCCCTTTCTGCTTTGCCTTTGCTTTTCTTCTTTTCTCAGCTATTTGTAAGGCCTCCTCAGACAGCCATTTTGCTTTTTTGCATTTCTTTTTCTTGGGGATGGTCTTAGTCATCATTTCTTGTACAATGTTACAAACCTCAATATGTTAGAAAACATTTATTGAGCACCAGCTATGTGCGAGGTCCTATGCTGAGTTCTGTTTACAGTGTAAAGATTGCTTAATACATGTTCACTGGCTCAGAAACCTTAGACACTATTTTGTAATGTATATTCACTAGTCACTGAGTATTTTCTATGCCTCAAAAATGCATTCTTTATGTTTTTCTTCCTATTATTACTAAAAAACAAACTTCAGAACCTTAAATTTGTTATTAATCAATGTATGTGTTGATTACCCTGACACAGAACTTGTATGTCACTCCTTTAATGCTTTTATTAATTGCATCACTTCAGAGAAAAGCATATTTCACAGCTCCAGAAGAAAGGGCAAAAGACCTATGAACTGGGTTTGAAGGAAACAAATCTTTTAATCACTGTCAGCACCTCTTCATCCTGCTGAAAGCCAATGACATTTTTGATACTCGGGAAATGATTTGTGTGAAATATATGATAAATCATTTTGTATCCTACTACATTAACTTCATGAAAGATAGTGTTTGCTATTTCACTTCTGAGGATCACTTCGTAATCGTTGAATCATCCCAAATTAGCCACTGAGCTCCTGTTATCCTATTTTCTGGAATCCTACAGTGTGACTGACAGGGTCTATAGGACACTAATCAAGGACAGGCTAGTTTATATATGACAGAGACAAGCATAGGGAAAGAGAGAGTCCTGAACAAAGTTGCAGGGAGGGTCATCTCTTACCCACCCCTCACTCGTCCAGTGCTCATGTACAACCATCAGGAATTCCCTGGACACCCCACAAAGCTCCCACCTCTGAAATCCATCTATTAGAATTACTCTGACCTCTGCCCCCTCTCTTTAGAGACCTCTCTCTAATAGTGTTCCAAGTCTATGTGCCATGATATTTCCATCTCAATAACATAATTTCTCTTTTAAAGGGGTGGTGAAATCTTACCCGAAGGAGAATTTGAATGAAAATTCTAGGTGCATTAATAGCCAGCATGGGAGAGATATAGAAAAGAGCCTTTCATCTCCCTTGGAATGTCACCATTTGACGTCTAATATCAGGCTTCCCAGGTGGCACTAGTGATAAAGAACCTGCCTGCCAATGCAGAAGATGTAAGAGATGCACACTGGGTCCCTGGGTTGGGAAGATTCCCATGGAGAAGGGAATGGCAACCCACTCCAGTATTCTGACCTGGGAAATCCCATGGACAGATGAGCCTTGTGGGCTACAGTTCATGGTATTGCAAAGAGTCAGACACAACTGAGCAACACACACATGCACACACACACACACACGTGTGCGTGTGCACACGAGGCAGACCAGATACATGTGATTTTTGAATACATATTACTGCTTAAAACTCTAGCTTAGATGTGGTAAGTGCTGGGCCAAGTGTTCGATAGTTAATGCTCATTTTAGCCATACTATAGTATAATAGGATCTAAGTAGGAAAATGAAATTGTCTGTGTATAATCCTAGCACATGTGAAGCCAAAGCTGATAGGCATGTGATGTGATGTGGTGGAAAGAACTTTGGAGTCTGAAGACCTAGGTGTGTGCTCCATCTCTACTGCTAACAGGAGAGGTATGGGGCAGGCCCCTCAGCCTCTGAAACTCTTACATCATCTATAAAAATCCCACAGACTTAAATACAGAATATATGTTAAAACACTTTGTAAACTGTAAAGCACAAGGCAAATGATGCTATTTTCATTTAAGCAAAAATAGGATAAGGGCATATGAAGATTTCAAGATCTTCTTTTAGGGATTTTTTTTAAAATTTCTCTACCTTTCTTCACAATCTGTTTTCATTATGTCTTGATTATTTGAGGATGTGCTCAGGAAACCTTTCTGAGCAAATGTACGAGGTTTATCTCAGTGCCTCATCCTTTCACTGTTTCTTGTTGTTGTTTTTTTTTTCCCCCAGCCTTTCTTTTTTCATACAGAAGTTGGCTTTGGGTACTCCTTTTGTATATCTTGCCAAATTAATGGTCACAGTTCCATCATTTTGTTTCTTCCTTTTCAAGAATTAAACAGAGAATTAGAGTTAGGTTTTTTTTTCCTTTATTTTGTAAATATGAGTTTATCTAATTATACTTTTAAAAGTAAAGTATATATCATCTAAATGTTATAAATGTAAGATAGAATAAATGCAGGGCTTTTAATTTGGATTGTTTTCTGGGGAACACAATGGATAAAAAACCATGTTTGAAGTACAAATACAGAGGAACAGCATCCTGATCTAATCCTGTAAAGGAAGTAAAAGTTATTCACTCATTATTAAACTTTGACCATTTACAGTATGCCCAGCAGGATACAGAGTATTTCGGATGTGTAGAGACTCTCCTAGTGAGACTGCTAAAACTGTACCTCTTTATTTACCCTCCAGAAAACATCACCATCATCTTCTTTTTCCTGTCATTTATTGAGCAATTACTCCGTGCCAGACTATGTTCTAAGTGCTTTGAATGTTTATCTCATCTGAATTGGGTATTAGGATGTCCCTTTGCAGTTCAGAGTCTCTTAGACAGCTAAATTACATGTAGTTGTTGTTGTTGTTTAGTCATTAAATCACGTCCATTTCTTTGGGATGCTATGAACTACAGCACGCCAGGCTCCTCTGTCCTCCACTATTGACCTTTCGCACCACAGTTATTTCTCAAAAGCCAGTCACATAGTCACATGCACAACCTGGAGTCCCCATCTAGACCTGATACATGCCTAATTGTCTTGCTACTTTTTTGTCACCATGTCCCACATTATTTAACAAGTAGGTTTACATTTAGTACCAAAATCACTGAGGAGAAGCAAAAAAATTTTACGCAATGTACAGTTATACATTCACTTGGATCAGCATTAGAAAAATATTGAAACCATATTGCATTAAATGTTTTATTAAAATTAATTTCACTTATTACTTTTTGCATGTCAATAGTTAAAAAAATTTAAATTATATATGTGTTGCATCTGTGGCTCACATTACATTTCTGGTACAGAAATGCCTGACCTAAAAACAGTAGAAATCCAATATGTCCTGTGGGACAGTAGGGCATATTTCTTCTGATAGACTTCATTAACAATGATCAAAGTCAACTCTAGGATCTGGTCTTCACTCACACTATAACCCATAGCTTCAGCCTGTAATAGGAACTGTAAAAAACAAAAACCCTGATGATCCTACAGATAAGAGAGCCAAAGGGCCACCAGTGTGGTGAGTGATTTATTGATGGTACAGATTAATCCTTCTTAGCACTTCAGGGCTCATAAAAAGCAACTGGCTCCCAGCCCCATTTTTGAGAAGTTAAATGATAATTTAAAAAAATTATACACATGAATGAATATATTTATTCATTTGCATATAGGTAAACCAATATAATTTTATATGCATATTTTACAGTCACTTACCATATGTGATGTAATGATGTCTATAAGTATAAAAATTCAAATTCAGCCATAATACAGAACATACAGAATCTTCAATGAAACATAATCATATTTTTGCATATTTTTTCTATATGCCACTTGGCACAAGATATGATTTGTAAGAACTACTTAGCATAATCCCTCAGGATCTGAATTCATAAGAATTTAAAGCCTGTTTTAAAGGTCTAGAACTACACTGAGTTTGTTTTGCTTGGGGGAGGGCAGATTTTAAGCATGCCACTGTTATGCTCAAGCATTATTTTATTTTACATTCTTCCGAAGCTATATTAAACAGTATGAAATTATCCTCTCTTGTTTCTCCTGCAGCAATAAACAATTCAACAGAAACTCAATTTTCTTTCAAATCATAAATGTACTGTATTCCCCACTGTGTCAAAGTACCTTCTCTACTTTGCCTCTCCAGTAAGCTGATGACAGATAAAGATGCTGCTACCCGTGTCTGTTCCATGTAACAATAGCAGTTGACATAGATCTGTAACAACTCACCTGGGTAGCTCTGTTAGTGTGGGGGGAAATAAAAACATAGCAGTGCATTAAGTAATATTTTTGAATGGTATTGTAACCATGTCCACTCAGATGGTAATTTAATCCTCACAATTTTAGACCTCCCACACAACAAATTGTTCCCTTTCAGTGGCACAGTAGGGAGAAAAGTGCAGGATACCAGCTGGCAGTTGCTGCTATGGAATGCTACCTACAAATATAGATCGGAAGTTGTGGGTCATCACTCACATCTCAGAATAACTTTTTTTTAGGATGGCTACTGAGCAGATGTAAGGGCACTTTTAATTAAATATAGACCCAAAAATCTGTCTGAGTCAAAGTTTGTTGTGACACGTCCTCTCCAGAGACCCGGAAATTCATGGTTAAAATTAACTTTAGAACAAAAGGGTTTAAAGTCAAGGATGAGGCTCCAAAGGGCCGCAAAAATGCCAAACCGATGGGGTTATAAATCTGTCTATACACAGAAGATCCTGTAAGGCTGTGTGTGTGTGTGTGTTTATATCTAAAAACACTCAAAATAAAAGGATATAGTCAGACTTCAACTCTTTTCCAAGTTATTAACATATAAGCTACTGGGATAATATGAAGTCTTCCACACTTCATTTCTAGATGGAAATGATGCAGAATTAATTCATTTTGTCTCCTGGGGTTTTAAGATTTTTTTCTGGTTTTAATTTTTTTTTGGGGGGGGGAATTTAAGAGAAATTTAATGGAATCCTTTTGAAATGTTTTAAAATGTTTTCAGTTCATTTTGTCCACAAAAGTTGTACACCATTAAGGTTTTAGTCACATAGAATTCTATTTTAGCAATCTAAAAAGTCTAAATTTCTCTATCAGATTTACTGTATGTCATCTTGATTAAATATTTATGAATTTCTTAGAATGTATATTGTTTGTTTGATCTATTGAATAAGCATATGTTCATTAGTCTTCTTTTACGAAGGGCTTCTAAGCAAAAACAGTGTCTTTTATCTGTTTCTGTGTGTCTAGCACACTATGGGTGCCTAATAAATGTTTAATGACATAAGCCATGTGATAAATCACTACTGTCCTACAGATATAATTGGAAAAGGTCTGCATCCTAAATGTAGACTTGGGCATTCTAAACCCGTGGCTGCCAAAAACACAAAGTATAGATCTTAATATTTGCCCAGAATTGATTTTTATTTTCCATACAGGACCCTAAATAATTGAGGCAAGAAGTAGAAACATGCAGATTTGAAACTCCCTGAAGAACACTGAATTTTCTGAATATTGGACACCAGCATGCCTAGTTCATATCAGATACTCAGTAAATAGTTGTTTAGTGGATGATTATCCTTCAGTTCAGTTCAGTTCAGTCGCTCAGTCATGTCCAACTCTTTGCGACCCCATGAATCGCAGCACGCCAGGCGTCCCTGTCCATCACAAACTCCCGGAGTTTACTCAAACGCGTGCCCATCGAGTCGGTGATGCCATCCAGCCATCTCATCCTCTGTCGCCCCCTTCTTCTCCTGCCCCCAATCCCTCCCAGCATCAGGGTCTTTTCCAATGAGTCAACTCTTCGCATGAGGTGGCCAAAGTATTGGAGTTTCAGCTTCAGCATCAGTCCAACGAACACTCAGGACTGATCTCCTTCAGGATGGACTGGTTGGATCTCCTTGCAGTCCAACGGACTCTCAAGAGTCTTCTCTAACACCACAGTTCAAAAGCATCAATTTTTCCGCGCTCAGCTTTCTTCACAGTCCAACTTTCACATCCATACATGACCACTGGAAAAACCATAGCCTTGACCAGACGGACCTTTGTTGGCAAAGTAATGTCTCTGCTTTTTAATGTGCTATATAGGTTTGTCATAACTTTCCTTCCAAGGAGTAAGCGTCTTTTAATTTCTTGGCTGCAGTCACCATCTGCAGTGATTTTGCAGCCCAAAAAAACAAAGTCTGACACTGTCTCCCCATCTATTTCCCATGAGGTGATGGGACCAGATGCCATAATGTTAGTTTTCTGAATGTTGAGCTGTAAGCCAACTTTTTCACTCTTCTCTTTCACTTTCATCAAGAGGCTTTTTAGTTCCTCTTCACTTTCTGCTATAAGGGTGGTGTCATCTATATATCTGAGGTTATTGATATTTCTCCCGGCAATCTTGATTCCAGCTTGTGCTTCCTCCAGCCCAGCATTTCTCATGATGTACTCTGTATATAAGTTAAATAAGCAGGGTGACAATAAACAGCCTTGATGTACTCCTTTTCCTATTTGGAACCAGTCTGTTGTTCCATGTCCAGTTCTAACTGTAGCTTCCTGGTCTGCATACAGGTTTCTCAGGAGGCAGGTCAGGTGGTCTGATATTCCCATCTCCTTCAGAATTTTCCACAGTTTATTGTGATCCACACAGTCGAAGGCTTTGGCATAGTCAATAAAGCAGAAATAGATGTTTTTCTGGAACTCTCTTGCTTTTTCGATGATCCAGCGGATATTGGCAATTTTATCTCTGGATCCTTTGCCTTTTCTAAAACCAGCTTGAACACCTGGAAGTTCTTGGTTCACGTTATTGCTGAAGCCTGGCTTGGAGAATTTTGATCATTACTTTACTAGCGTGTGAGAGGAGTGCAATTGTGCGGTAGTTTGAGCATTCTTTGGCATTGCCTTTCTTTGGGATTGGAATGAAAACTGACCTTTTCCAGTCCTGGGCCCACTGCTGAGTTTTCCAAATTTGCTGGCATATTGAGTGCAGCACTTTCATAGCATCATATTTTAGGATTTGAAATAGCTCAACTGGAATTCTATCACATCCACTGGCTTTGTTCGTTGTGATGCTTTCTAAGGCCCACTTGACTTCACATTCCAGGATGTCTGGCTCTAGGTGAGTGATCACACCATTGTGATTATCTGGGTCATGAAGATCTTTTTTGTACAGTTCTTCTGTGTATTCTTGCCACCTCTTCTTAATATCTTCTGCTTCTGTTAGGTCCGTACCATTTCTATCCTTTATTGACCCCATTTTTGCATGAAATGTTCCCTTGGGCCTAACTAACTTCATTTGCAATGGTGATTAGATTTACCCTCAGAAAGCATTTCCCTGGGTAATTCTTAAACTGTAGAATATTCCTGTTGCCTCACAATCAAGCCTGGAATGGCAATGGTATTCCCATAGAATGACAGTTTTTCTCATTGCAAAACAGACAATTCTGCCACAAAATAAAAATATATATTATCAATATATGAGCCATCTACCCTAGTCCTGAGGCTTGCGGAGTTACCCTGTGAGTGAAGTGGAAGTTGTTCAGTCGTGTCCTACTCTTTGCAACCTCATGGACTGTAGCCCACCAGGCTCCTCTATCTGTGGGATCTCCCAGACAAGAATACTGGTATGGGTTGCTATTCCCTTCTAGAGGAGATCTTCCCAACCCAGGGATCGAACTCAGGTCTCCTGTGTTGCAGGCAGATTCTTTTCTGTCTGAGCCACCAGGGAAACCCTGTAAGATCTTCAAAAAAAAAAAAAAAAGGCTAAAACATCCACCCAGCATAGAGTAAGAAACCCTTATCTCCATATCCCCATTATTTCCAGGATTCTTGGAGGGTTTATCTATCTGCTTATTACATTTTTGTTCCATATTCCTACTTCTACTGTCTTCATACTGTCTCTACCCTACTTCCTCCCATTCCCCGCTTCATTCTCTACCACATGAATGTACAGTATGTTCAAAAGGATGAATATAATCTCAACTGTGCAAAATACATTTCTTTATTTCCTTTGCAAAGAAAAAAAAAAACTGTTGGTAGAGTTCTTTAGTACATTTAGTAGTTCTTTATCTCACTTCACCTTCCTTTATAACAACTCTGTGTGGTAAATACTGTTTTTTATCCCCATTTTAAAGATAGGGAAATTCACTGCCTGCTCATTAGTGGTATCATAAGTGATTTACACAGTGAGCACTGTTATACATAACAGCATTCTTCTCGGTCCTTCAAAGTTCAGTTCAGTTCTGTCACTCAGTCGTGACAACTCTTTGCGACCCCATGGACTGCAGCACGCCAGGCTTCCCTGTCCATCACCAACTCCCAGAGCTTGCTCAAACCCATGTCCATCGAGTCAGTGATACCATCCAACCGTCTAATCCTCTGTCGTCCCCTTCTCCTCCTGCCTTCAATCTTTCATAGCATCAGGGTCTTTTCCAGTGAGTTAGTTCTTTGCATCAGGTGGCCAAAGTATTGGAGTTTCAGCATCAGTCCTTCCAGTGAGTATTCAGGACTGATTTTCTTTAGGATTGACTGGTTTGATCTTGCAGTCCACAGGACTCTCAAGAGTCTTCTTCAATGATCCTTTACAGGTATTATTTTATATGATGTTAACCTATCATTCCTTTTCTTTGTTTGGTGTTAACCTGATATGTTTTTCCATTCTTTTACGGATAGCATATAGTTGCCCTTGCTTTTTTATCTGTATTTTAATTGGGTGTTTAGTTTTGGATTTAAGATAATTCCTGAGGTTACTGACATTTCTCTTGTAATCTTTATTCCAGCTTCTGCCTCATCCAGCCCAGTATTTCACATGATGTACTCTGCATATAATTTAAATAAGCAAGGTGCCAATATACAGTCTTGACATACTCCTTTCCCAGTTTTGAGCCAGTCTATTGTTCCCTGTCCAGTTCTAACTGTTGCTTCTTGAGCAGCAAACAGGTTTCTCGGGAGGAAGATATGGTGAACTGGTATTACCATCTCTTTAAGAGTTTCCCACAATTTGTTGTGATCTACACAGTCAAAGGCTTTAGTGTAGTCAGTGAAGCAGAAGTAGATGTTTTTTCTGGAATTCCCTTGTTTTATCTATTATCCAACGTATGTTGACATCTGATCTCTGGTTCCTCTGCCTTTTCTAAATCCAGCTTGTACATCTGGAAGTTCTCAGTTCACATATTTTTGAAGCCTAGCTTGAAGGATTTTGAGCATTTCTTTGCTATCATGTGAAGCAAGTGCAATTGTGCAGAGTTTGAATATTATTTGGAATTGCCCTTCTTTGGCATTGGAAGGAAAACTGACCTTTTCCTGTTCTGTGGCCACTGCTGGGTTGTCAGGGAATGTTTGACTGGAGGATTCCTACGTGCTGTCTCTCATGAGTCCTTTGTCCCTCTTCAAGCGGAACAGCACGCTGCTCCCAGGGACTGAGGTCATTGTGTGAGGCAAGCATGAGTCTCCTTTAGTAAACATTCTCCTTAGGACAAAACAGCTTAATCTCCTTCCCCTTACTTGAGATATAGATTGTCTCCTGACCTTGTGACTAACGTTACCCCTTGTTCCCTTGGTAACGGTTGCTGTACATTTGGTTTTCTGATCTCTATCATTCCCGAAAGAAGTTTCTTGTACTGCAGCCTATATATACTCATAGAAAAATCATTAAAGCACCTTTGCTCCATCAGAGCTTAGGTCCCCGGGTCTTTTTTGTCTCTCTCTCTCTCTCTTTCTCTCTCTCTCTTTCTCTCTTTCACTTTCTTATCGTTGACTCCGCACCACAAGGTTCCGGTCCATTAAAGGACCCCAACAAATGGCGCCAAGAACAGGGACCCTGGTATACGCGGCATATCGGGCGGAGTGACTCAGGGACCTATTGAGGTCGGTAAGTACTAAGGCATGGGTTAAACGGCTGGCCAGCCCCATTAGTTTTCTACTTTACTTCACCATTTGTTTAAATTTCAGGAACTTCTGGCTTCACGGCAATGAATAGAGGCTTGCCTTCAAACAGTAGTTGAACATAATCCTTAGTTTCCTGATAAATGCAGTTTTAATTTAGAAATTTGGCTCCAGGTCAAAGAAAATGTTAAATGAGCAGCCAAACAAGGAAAAAATATTCCAATTGACCTCTAGCCCCTATGGGCTCTTATTAAAGCTATAATTCTGCCATTTCAAGGTACATTCTAGCCCTTCCAATATTCAGCAACAGACAGAACACTTATTACATAAATATAAATTAAATGATTAAACTTTACAAAAGGCCCAATTAAAACAATACAAAATATCTCAAAATTTTCTTACTAGCCCTGCCCCGGCTGCTCCAAATGCTTCTCCTCTGCCAACAGTCGCAACTCCAAAAGTCTCTCCTTTGTTGGAACCTAATGAAAAGTTATGCTAATTTTTAAGCTAGATTAGAAGCTGCTATTTCCCGTACTGTAATCAGAGAAGAAACCAAAAAACAGCTAGAGAAATTACTTGCTTATGAGAATGCAAATCAGAAATGTCAAAGAGCTATAGCTGCAATTTGTGAGACTAGGACTATTATTGATTATTTAAAAGCTTATCGCAATCTAGGATCAGAAACTCAAAAGATGCAAATGCTGATTGAGGCAATGGCTACTACCTTTAAAAAGGGAAATGAAGGATACTTTAATTGTGGAGATAAAAATCATTTAAAAAGAGACTGCCCTAAAAAGGCTAATAATACCAAAAAATTTGCCCTCGCTGCCGTAGAAGAATGCACTGGGCCAAAAGTTGTAAATTTAAATTTGATATTGATGGAAAACCTATTCCGGGAAACTCCAAACAGGGGACCCCCCAGGTCCCCTACAACAAAAACCAAGGGCAAATTCTATCTTTTCCCTCAAACCCTCAACATCCAGCAGTGCTGCCATCGATATACCAGCCCTAAATGATTTTTTCCTTTACCCTTAAGCAGTCCCTTCTAGAATACCTACTGGGCTTTTTGGACCCCTGCCCCCACAAACCTTCAGTCTTTTGCTTGGCCGATCTAGTCTGACTTCTAAAAGAATTACTGTTCACCCTAGAATAATTGATTCAGATTATAAAAGAGAGATTCAAATTCTGATGTCATCTCAGATTCTATGACAATTCAAAAAGGGGGACAAAATTGCTCAATTACTTCTTTTACCTTACATTTCTATTAATTCCTCTAATAATGTATGGACAGATGGGTTTGAAAGTACAGATCAAAAACAGTCTTTGTAGACATCATTAGTATCTGAGTATGCCCGACCAAATATAAATATCAAAATTAATGGTAAAAGATTTTCTGGTCTCCTTGACACTGGATCTGATATTACTATTATTTCCAAACATTTATGGCCCAAATCCTGGCCTGCACAAAAGGTCTCTTGCCAAATTGCAAAAATTTCTCAAACTAAAGTACAAGAAGTTTATCAAGGTGTTCAAATATACTCATGTGAAGGACCAGAAGGCCAACCTGCAACATTAAAACCTTATGTGATAAATGTACCCTTTAATCTAATAGGAAGGGACTTACTTATACAATGCCAAACTCAGATATGCATTCCACATTTTTCCTAGGGGCCACTGCTCATTTAACAAACAAAACAATTATTAATATAACTAAGAAAAATTATGAGCCTATTTGGACAAAGCAATGGCCCCTTATGAAAGATAAATTACAAGCTACTAAAGAACTTATAAACACACAATTAAAATTGAAACATATTGAAAAATCTTGCTCTTTTTTGCAACCAGAGATCCCATCACCTATTACTGTTCCTCAAAATTGGCACATTATTATTACTGATTCACAAGATTGCTTTTTAAATATACCTTTACACCCTTCAGACCGGCAGAGATTCACTTTCTCTCTCCCTTATCCTAATCATATCGGGCCTCATAAAAGATTTCAGTAGACTATGTTACCTCAAGGTATGCTTAAAAGTCCTGCTACTGCTGCTGCTAAGTCACTTCGGTCGTATCCTACTCCATGCGACCGCATGGATGTCAGCCCGCCAGGCTCCCCCGTCCCTAGGATTCTCCAGACAAGAGTACTGAAATAGGATGCCATTGCCGTCTCCATAACAGTCCTAGTATTTGTCAGAATTTTGTAGCCAAGGCTTTACTTCCTATGTGACAACAATTCCCTCATGCATATATCATTAATAATATACTATAGCTACAAAAAAGAAAAATGATATTTTTGACACTGAATGGCTATGATATTCTTTAGATTCCGGAGGAAACTGATGAAAATAAAATATTTTTTGAAATTGCAAAACCGGTTCTTCTTGCACGTGCAGTTAGGAAACGGTTAACTTGTTAAAATTTTTTTTTTAGAGCTCCAGTTCTGCCTGGGAAACAAAAATAGGCCTAAGAAAAAACCTTAAGTTAACTCTTATCATGTCCTTGGGATACACAACCCACTCTATCTAGGACTCCAGCCATTAACACTGGGTTTTCCAAATTAGCTGACAAATTTATTGCAGCACTTTCACAGCATCATCTTTTAGGATTTGAAATAGCTCAGCTGTAATTCCATCACCTCTACTAGCTTTGTTCATTGTGATGCTTCCTGCAGCCCACTTGACTTCACACTCCAGGATGTCTGGCTCTAGGTGACTGATCATACCATCGTGGTTATCCAGGTCATTAAGATGTTTTCTGTATAGTTCTTCTGTGTATTCTTGCCACCTCTTCTTCATATCTCCTGTTTCTGTTAGGTCCATACCGTTTCTATACTTTATTGGGCCTATCTTATGGCAGAAGGCCAAGAGGAATTAAAGAGCCTCTTAGTGAAAGAGGAGAGTAAAAATGCTGACTTAAAACTCAACATTCAAAAAACGAACATCATGGCATCCGGTCCCATCACTTCATCATGCCAAGTAGATCGGAAAACAATGGAAACAGTGACAGACTTTATTTTCTTGGGCTTAAAATAACTGTGGATGATGACTGCAGCCATGAAATTAAAAGGCACTTGCTCCTTGGAAGAAAAGCTAGGACAAACCTAGATGGTGTATTAAAAAGCAGAAGCATTACTTTGCCTACAAAGGTCCATATAGTCAAAGTTATGGTTTTTCCAGTAGTCATGTATGGATGTAAGAGCTGGACAGTATAAAAGGCTGGGCATTGAAGAATTGATGCCTTTGAACTGTGGTGCTGGAAAAGACTCTTGAGCATCCCTTGGACTGCAAGAGCCAACTTATTACTCATTAGAGAAGACTGTGATGCCAGGAAAGATTGAAGGCAGGAGAAGAAGGGGACAACGAAGAATGAGATGATTGGATGGCATCACCAACTCAATGGATGTGAGTTTGAGCAAACTCCGAGAGGTGGTGAAGGACAGGGAAGCCTGGCGTGCTGCAGTCCATGGGGTTGCAAAGAGTTGGACACGGAGCAACTGAACAAAAATAGTGATTACTGATATGGTTAGATTTAAGTCTAACATCTTGCTATTTATTTTCTGTTTGTCCCATTCTCCTGGTTCCTTTTTTCTCTTGTTCTGGCTTTGTTTGGATTAATTTAATTTTTAATGAGACTTCCTGAGTGGCTCAGCCATAAAGAATCTGCTCACAACGTAGGAGAGACAGGAGACTCAGCTTCGATCCCTGGGTCAGGAAGATCTCCTGGAGAAGCACATGGCAACCCACTCCAGTATTCTTGCCTGGAGAATTCCATGGACAGAGGAGCCTGGTGTACCCACGGTCCATGGGGTCGCGAAAAGTCGGATATGACTGAAGCAATGGAGCACAGCACAGTTTTCAATGATTCCTTTTCATCTCCTTTGTTGGTTTATTAACTGTTTATCTTTGTTTTGCTTTAGAATTACTTTAGGGCTTATAGGGCTTCCCTAGTGGCTCAGATGGTAAAGGATCTGCCTGCAATGAAGGAGATCCGGATTTGATCCCTGGGTTGGGATGATCCTCTGGAGATGGGAATGGTTACCCATTTCAGTATTTTTGCCTGGAGAATTCCATGGACAGAGGAGCCTGTCAGGCTACAGTCCATGGGGTGGCAGAGTCAGACACAACTGAGTGACTGACACTTTCACTTCACTTCTTTAGGGTTTATAATATGTAGCTGTAAGTTATTACAGTCTAACTTTAGGTGATATTATACCACTTCAAATATAGTCAAAGGAGTATAATATACTTTAGTTTCTTCCCTCCCTTTAATGCTCTTGTTTTTATACATTTTTCTTGTATGTATCTTATAAGCCTCACAGTATATTATTATTTTTGTATTAACAATTATCTTTTAAATAATAATAAGAAAAAATCTTATTTATTTACTTTCATAGCTATTATTTCCAGTTATCTTCATTGCTTTGTGTATAAAGCTAGATTTCCATCTGTCATTTTTCTTCCACTGGAGTTCTTTAAGCATTTCTTATAGGTTGGGTCTCCTGGTAATGAGTCTTTCAGCTTTTTAAGTCTGGAAAATGACATTATTTTTCTTCGTTTTTGAAAGATATTTTGCTGGGTGTGAAGCTGTAAATTGACAGGGTTTTTTGTGTTTTTTTTTTCTTTCCTCTTTCATTATTTTAAAGATTTTGCTCTACTGTCTTACTTGTATTGTTTCCAAAGAGAAATCAGTATGTAACATGTCTTTTATTATTGCTTCTAAGAGAGTCTGGCTTTATGCATTTTGGTTATGATATGCCTTGGGGTAGATTTCTTTTTGTTTCTTGGAGTTCACTGCACTTCTTGAATTTTTAAAAAATTAGAAAATTTGGGGAGATTATTTCTTCAAATATTTATTCTGTCCACCCTTTTTTTCTTTAGGAATTCTAATTATACATGTCTTTGGTCACTTGACATTGTCATGTAATTCACTGATGCTCTTTTCATTTTTAGTTTTTGGTTTTTTTTCTGCATATGTTTTATTTTAAACTGTGTCTACAGCAGTGTCTTTAAATTTATTATCTTTTCTTCTGTGTTGTCTAACCTGCTTCTAATTCCAATTGAGTGTAGTTTTCATTGCAGAAATTGTACTTCTTTGTCTCAAGAATCTTGATTTGAATCTTTTTTGTAACTTCCATTCTTCTAGTTAACTTTTAAACACGTGGAATACAATTATAATAACCGTACATAACTATTTCAGTGTCCAGCCTGCCAGTGTGGCAGTTTTGAGTTGGTTTCTATTAATTAGTTGCATCATTATCCTGCTCCTTTGCACAGCTGGTAATCATTGATTGTACGGTTGTTATTATAACTTATACCTTATTCACTACTGGGCATTTTTGTATTCCTATGAATATTCTTGAGGTTTTTCTGGAATTTGATTAAGTTATTTGGAAACATGTTGATCCTTTGGTGCCTTAGTTTTGTGACTTATTAGGCTTGTCTGAAGCAGTCCTTAGTCCAGGGCTAAATATTACACATTACTGAAGCAGTACTTCCCTATTTTATCCAGTGCCTTATGAATTAAGAGTTTTCCCATCTAGCTTGTGTGAACAGAAACTGTTTATAGTCCTGTGTGAGTTGCAGGCACTCTTCTCCAGTCCTTTTGAAAGTTCTTCTCCCTGGCCTCCTGTAGTTGCTTCATCGTCGTACACAGATAAACACTGGGCTTAGTTGAGGGGCTCATGTGCAGAGCCAGCGTTCTTTGGGCTGGTCTCTCTCCTCTAGGACTTTATCTTGACTCTAGTCCTCATAGTCTCCTGAACTCTTACCTCCTTCCCCTTTGACCAGAAAGTCCACTGGCCTCACTCTGGGTTCCGCTTTCTATACTATGGCCACAAAACTCTCTCAAAACAGCAAGCCAAGGCAGTGTTTGGACTCAGTTTAATTATTATTTTTTCCTTTCTCTTCAGAGCCTTTGTCCTTCCCTTCCTGGTATCTAGTGTATTGAAACATTTCATGTATGTCATCTTCGTGGGGATTATTTCAGGTGCACGAGGAAGCACTGACCTTGTCACTCCCTTTGGATGGAAGTGGGGGTCCTTCTGGAGTCCGTGTTGTTAGTATGCTTTTTGGTGATTTCTGGAATGGTCTAAAGGGTACAGTTGATCAGCCCTTTGTTTATAGTAGATTGGCCAAAATGCCCCAATTGGATATGAGAGAATTTTTAAATTATTGTTATCTTTTAAGCCAAATGTGTTGACATATTTTTATTCTGAGCCACAAAGGGATCATTCCCCACAACTAAACCCATTTTAGTGCTTCTACCATCAGATTGAGCATCTGACTGGTAACTGATAATAGGCAGGATTTTTAGCTATGCCAAGAAGTGAATGCAAAATTCACTATTTTAGGTGTCAGACAAGCTCAAAATCTCAGTCTTTTGGGTAATCATTCTTTTGTTCTTTTGACTATGTTTCATGCTCTTTAAGTTCATGTATCCAAACCCCTTCTTCCTTCCTGTTCACCATTGCCTCCTTTTAAAAGGTGGAAAGCAGAGAGTAGGTGACTAGTCAGGTCATTCTGCCATTATTCAGTTGCTCCTAGCTCATCTCTGCCTAGAAAATAATAATAGCAGTGACAGTTATATTTAAAATGTGTTGGGTATTTATGTTGTGTAGGAACTCTTCTAAACACTTTTATTAACTCATTTAATCATCACCACATCCTTATAATAATATTGCTGTTACTATCCCCAATTTATAAGCCAGGAAGCTGAGGCACTGAGAAGATAAGAAAGTTGTCCAAGTCTTGTAGCTAGTTGAAAGACGAAAGAGCAGATTCCAACCAGGAAACCCCGCCCAAGAGCCCCAAATCCTACCCATTCTGCAGTGTTGCCTACCTTCTGCCCATATTCCCTTAATTTTGGAATTTATATCTGCCCTACATTCTGTTTTCTTTTTTCCTGAGTTTCTGACATGCTTTGCTCCAACTCTCAATTTGTACGATATGGAGATTTCTACCTAGTTGTTAACATATTACCTAGAGTGAACTTTACTGGATAAACCTCTGATCTTGCTGTTTCCCAGTCACCAGTGTACACCTAAGCGCCTACCCTTTGTATTCTTTTCCTGCTCTTCATATTCACAGTTCACTCAGAACTATGTGAGTAATACCTCTTCTTAAATTATCACAGCCTTTGCCCACATATTCACTGGTTCCACAGCAGAGCCTCATTTAGAAATAACAGTGAGTCAGGAGGATCAAGGAGATGCTGCTTTGTTAAGGCGAGACCAAAGTGCCCTGAGCCTTAATTATGTGGCTTTAGGACTCCTCCGGCCTCTCTCGCTGCTTAAAGGGGCTAATCAGATTCCTTGCCACATACCTGTTTTCTCCAATCCTAGATACCTACTTCTTTAAAACAAGATTGTTAAATTTAACAACACTTTATGGAAGGTTTGAGGATCACTGAAGTACCATGTCAAGAGTGAAATTCTCACCACGTTCAGTTTTGAATGGCTCCCATCTCCCAGAAGGTGTCACATAGTGGTGATGTGATGGCTGGGCCAAGGAGGAACGTCTTCATGATCTCTAGCTGGAATCTCCAGCAATCTCCATGCCTCATAGTCCAGGTTCCCCACTTTCTGGCTCCAGAGAGGGAAGAAAGACCTCCTTTTTCCCTTCAAAGACCACTTAATTTCTTGCACAGGAAGATTGTCTGAGAATATTCTGTTCCTTCAAGAGAAATTCCCACCCCTGTCAAGAGAAGTATTGAAAAGTGAAAGGAGGCCCTCGTGAAAACAACTGTGCTGTTAATAATGCATTTCTTCAAGTCTGTCTGTTCCTCCACAACATCATCTTTGAGGCATCAATATCCAGTCAATATTGTGTGTATCAACATCAGTCTGGTTCCTCTTCGTAGTGTTTTCTCCAAAAGGAGAATAAGACATCAGAATACCACATTCCTCCTTGTTTTGTAAACTCCCCTAATTCCCTATGAGTAGATGCTTGGGCAAAAAGATGCATCCATCTCCCAAGGGGCAAGTGAATTTTTCGGACCGCATTAATTGTGAATTAGTGGTGAGTCTCCTCAGAGACTTGGATCTGCAAATGACACACCACATTTACTTCACCAACCAGAAAGCTTATTATCTCGAGCTGAAGCATCTGCATTTGAGTTATTTCACAGGATAAAGACTTTGTAAAGAAGAGTGGGTGGGTATTTGCATCTCATTGTATGAAGGAAAAGCTCATCCAAGAGTGCTTCCCTGAACCCAGGAAGATTTTGCCAGATATAAATAATCCATTGCAGATGTTTCTGGCAGAGCCCCCAAGCGACAGTTTTGCAACTTCAGTAAAGATTAAAACGCATTCTCTACTGAATACATAATATTTATATTTAATGTAAAGGCTCTTTAAAAAAATTTGAAAAAATGGAATTATTCTGAGTGCTTCTGTGAAAAGTGAGGCTCAGAGAAGTTAAACAACATCCCTGAGTCACACAGCTTCTTAAGTGGTGGCCAGTAAGTGGTGGTTTTTAGGGGCTTCTCTCATAGCTCAGTTGGTAAGGAATCCACCTGCAATGCAGGAGACCCAGGTTCCATTCCTGGGACGGGAAGATCCACTGGAGAAGGGATAGACTACCCACTCCGTTCTTCTTGGGCTTCCCTTGTGACTCAGCTGGTAAAGAATCCCCCTGCAATGTGGGAGATCTGGGTTTGATTGCTGGGTTGGGAAGATCCCCTGGAGAAGGGAAAGGCTACCCACTCCAGTCTTCTGGCCTGGAGAATTGCATGGACGGTATAGTCCATGGGGTCACAAAGAGTTGGACATGACTGAGCGACCTTCACTTTCACTTTCACCCCCCAGGTGAAATAGTGCCAGATTCACAGAGAGCGGCTGTGTCAGCAGCAGGAGCATGCCCCCTCTCCTAGTGTCAGTACTTTGTTTGTGACCTTTAGGATGCTTCTGATGAGGGGAAAAACTGAGGGCATAACTGTGGGAGAACAACAAAGGTCCATCTAGTCAAAGCTATGGTTTTTCCAGTGGTCATGTATGGATGTGAGAGTTGGACTATAAAGAAAACTGAGTGCTGAAGAATTGGTGATTTGAACTGTGGTGTTGGAGAAGACTCTTGAGAGCCCCTTGGACAGCAAGGAGATCCAACCAGCCCATCCTGAAGGAAATCAGTCCTGAATATTCATGGGAAGGACTAAAAGTGAAGCTGAAACTCCAATACTTTGGCCACCTGATGCGAAGAACTGACTCATTGGGAAAGACTGAAGGTGGGAGGAGAAGGGGATGACAGAGGATGAGATGGTTGGAGGGCATCACCAACTCAATGGACATGAGTTTGAGTAAACTCCAGGAGTTGGTGATGGGCAGGGAGGCCTGGTGTGCTACAGTCTATGGGGTCTCAAAGAGTCGGACATGACTGAGGGATTGAACTGAAGTGAACTGAACTGAACTATGGGAGAAGATAAATCCGCAGACGTAGCCAAGTGATTGCTTTAGAAGAAAGAGCCCTTCCTAAAGAACCAGTGTGTTGGAAGTGATCAAGGTGAAAAAATCAGGGTCTAACACCAAGTCTGGGCTTCCCAGATGAGGCTAGTGGTAAAGAACCTGCCTGCCAATGGGTTCTTTGAGCTATTAATAATGGTTTCGATCCTTGGGTCAGGAAGATCCCCTGGAGGAGGGCCCTTCTACCCACTGCAGTATTCTTGCCTGGACAATCCCGTGGACAGAGGAGCCTGGTGGTCTACAGTCCATAGGGTTGCAAAGAATCAGATCTGACTGAAGGTGACTTAGCACTCACACATAGGAACACCAAGTCTAATCACCAACAAATACAGGAACTAGGATGGATCCACAACAATCCTACTAAGAAGTGAAGATTAGAATCTGAGGTACATAGAACAGAGGATCAGCCTTGGAAGAAAGAGCCACAGCCTCAGAAATTGAGAATAAGGTTGTTAAAGGAAGGCACCAATGAAGAAGAGCAGAACTGGGTGCCCTGCCAATGTCAGGATCACAAGTAGAATGCGGGGGAAGGAGACAAGCCCAAGGTACAGGCTCACAGATCAGAACAGTCTAGAGACAGGAGAAGCTGTTCTGGCGCCACTGAGAGCATCTTGACAGTTTTAAATCCCTAGAGCCACTGCAGAAGCACCTGTACCACCTGGCGCTGTCTGCCGGGTTGTGGGGTCAGCCTGCTTGCTTCCCAGTAGGGTCCTGACACCAATCAATGGTGACCGCACGGCCCCACGCGGACACCTCCATCGAGCAGAGGGCATGCTGTCGGGCAGATTCACTGTCAGCTTCCTAGCTTACTCTTTGTCATAAAGCTCTTGTGTTTACCAGTGCATTAAATATAACCCTGCAATAGAAAACCCTCATTTTCATGCTTGAAATATATTATCTAATGGCATATCTATTTGACTTTTACTACATGCCTTTCATTCCTCTAAGTGAGGTAATTGACCTTTACTTTGCTACCCTGTGGATTGAAAGGCTGTACCACACTCTGCATTTGATATTTCCAGTCCTGCAGGAGAGGCAATTTTGATATGCTTTTGTTGCAGTCCTGCACTTCGGGCGGACCCTCAAACGAAGGGAAACCTCAAGGCCCAAGACTGATTTGCGGCAGTTATTGTCACCATCATGTGGCTTTTATTAGAAAAAGCACAGGTCACTTCATTTCTAAGACCATTTCTATGGAGTCTAAGGAGTGTGCGCCTATAATGCTTCCAGAACCTTCCACCTCTGTTTCAGACAACATATCCTCCTTGTCTGACTTCAGTGATATTCTTTAGGGATCAGCAGCATTTTTCAGGTTTGCTTCAAGCACCTTAAAGTTTAAAATTGTATCCAAACTATATAATTTATAAGAGAGAAAAAAAATATTTGTGTTACTGGTAAAAGCTTAGCCTTTTTGTCAGCCAGGGGTACCCAGAAACCCTTTGTGTGATAATTTATCACTAGTGTTAAACAGAGCTCTAGAAGGCAGAGGAAGACTGAGCTTTCTCTGATGCCCTTTCAGCTCTGATGTCCTTTTCACGACCAAAAGGACAACAACAAAAATGATGATAGTGGTGGGGATAATGATGAGGCTAATAAACATTTACTATGTGCCAGGCACTGTTTTTAAATGCGTTGAAGATAATAATATATTATTCTTCATAGCGAGGATTCCCTGATGGCTCAGCAGTAAAGAATCTGCCTGCAATGCAGGAGATGCAGGAGACAGGAGTTCGATCCCTGGGTCAGGAAGTTTCCTGGAGGAGGAAATGGCAAACCATTTATAGTTTTCTTGCCTGGAAAATTCCATGGACAGAGGAGCCTTGCCATGGGGTCACGCAGAGGCGGACACAACTGAGTGACTGAGCACATTCTTCATAGCAACCGTATGAATTAAATACTGTTATTATCCAGTTTTACAGATGAGGAAGTTGAGGCATATAAAAGTATGTAACCTGCCTGAGGTCACAGTGCAAGCAAGTAGTTGAGCCAGAGTCCAAATTGAGGCATTTTGTACTTGAGAGACAGAAGACCTGAATACAAGTTTAGATCCTAATGCACTTGGACAAGTTGTGTATATAATGAGGGTATTTCACTAACATCTGGTTTCTAGAGAATCCTCAGGTTTGTTCATTTACCCTCAGGAGGTACAGGATCCTCCTAAACATCCTAGGAGAATTTCAGGAACCCTCGGGACAGGCAATCAATCAGTGAAGTCCTATTATATGAAGAACAAAACTCCATCATTTCTGTGTGCTGACTAAAGACTGAAGATAGGGAATGGGTGTTGGGAGCTCCTTATTCCTGGGAAGCATGTGATTAATCGCTGAGGGCTTTGACCTCACCATATAATTGTGTCCCTTCCTGTGGTCCATCTTGCAGTCTAGAAACTCTTCTCTGGATCCTTCCCTCTGTCTTCCTAGTTCTGAGTCCCCCTGAGACAAGGATTTGGATGAAAATAGTATATTTGGGGGTAGGGCTTCCCAGTTGGCGCTAGTGGTAAAGAACCTGCCTGCCAATGCAGGAGACATAAGAGATCCAGGTTTGATCCCTAGATCTGGAAGATGCCCTGGAGGAGGGAATGGCAACCCACTCCAGTATTCTTGCCTGGAGAATCCCAGGGACAGAGGAGCCTGGCAGGCTACAGTCTATCGGATCACTAAGAGTTGGACACGATGGATGCGACTTAGCACATCACAGTAGAGTACATTTGGGAAATAATTCCAGAAAACTCTGAGAGGGAATGAGAAATAAATAGAGCAGGAAGGAAAGTCAATAAAGTTGAAATTTTCAATCTTTCTCCTTGAGAGGCAAGGAAACTGGAGCATTTATCCGCAAGCATCCAGCCCTCATTGACTGAAGAAAGTGAAAGTGAAAGTTGCTCAGTTGTGTCCAATTCTTTGCAACCCCATGGACTATATACAGTCCATGGAATCCTCCAGGCCAGGATACTGGAGTGGGTAGCCTTTCCCTTCTCCAGGGGATCTTCCTAACCCAGGGATCAAACCCAGGTCTCACACATTGCAGGCGGATTCTTTACCAGCTGAGCCAGCAAGGAAGCACTGGCTGAAGGATGCTCCTGAAGAGGTGATTCACCTCTAGCTTGTTCAACTTGCTGGCCACACACCACACACACTGAGGCCAGAGACCAGGAGCTGGTCTGGCTGGGAACTGTCTGCAGGGTGTGGTGGTGCTTTTACTACACACTTTTGCCTTACTGAAAATCCTCTCTCCTTCTCTTTTCCTTCATATCAAATGATTTTGGTAACCTATTAAAAGCAGAGCTGAAGTCCTTAGCAACTAAAATCAGGGTAGAAAGTGCTCAGTGTTTAAGTACTTGAAAAACTATTGGCTTACTTTGTTTAAAGTATTGCTAATGTGATTCAGGGAGAGGCAGGCAGGGAGGTGTGTGGGAAAAACTGAAACCATTATGTTTCCATATTAAAACAAGTTTTATCCTACTACTGCATGTAAGCAATCTCCATCTGAGTTTTATCTGTATCTGTAAAATGAGAGAGAGAGAGCAAGACCTGCTGCTCTCTCTCAAACTTGCTGTATAAATGAAATAAAACACCATTAGGAAAATGCATCTTTTGAACGTACGTTTAAACACGAGTAAGCTAAAAAAATACCAGCTTATTTGTTATTGTTATTATTTTTTCTGATCCTGTGTTTCCACATTTCCACAATGAGGGTATGAGATTGGATGATTCTTCCAACAAATATTTTGAAGAGCCTGCTCTACACCAGGCACCCTGAAAGTTCCGTTCAGGAACTGGGATTTAGCCTTGCCCTCATGAAGTCCACAAGCCGGGTCCCTCTCCTCCACACTGCAGTCCCTCATGGTACACCAGTGCTTCTTCTAATCCTTCTGTTAAATGCAAAACAAGAACTAAAAGGCCTAGTGACTGGTAGTTAAGACAATAAGTCCCTTCTTTCGGTGGATATTGTTCAATTGAAAGCTTTACTTGTTTTGCTTGTTTTAATGTTTCAATACTCAAATAATATAATCTTCACCACAGAGTCTTATATATTGTAAGTGTTTAGTAAATATTTCACAATGATTGATGATGACAGTCAAGTGGGAACTAAAAGTTACTAAACTTACCTAGTCATGAGCTCTTGGACATGGCCGAGTGACTAAACACAGCACAGTGCAATCATGAACCATATGTGGTGGCGCTTGACATGCTCTCTCATTCAAAAGTCAAAGTAAAACCAAATGAAGCTACTCATTGTCATTTCTGTTTTACAAATAAGAAACTAGACTTAGTCACTAGCCTAAGGTCAAACAGTTGAGAAGTGATCAAGGGGATATTCAAATCCAGGTCTTGAAACTCCAAAGTACAGCACTATTCACCTTAACTTAAAAAGTCACTTCATTTTAGAGAAAGAAAACAATAAAAAACTTTTAATAAGAATTGTATAAGCTTAGAATTGGAATGAAGTTTGAAATTATCTAGCATATTCTGATGCCCATCTCCTAGTGGTACCATGTCTCCACTTTCCAATTCTAAATTCTCAACAGAAAAGTCTGGTTGGCCCAGCTCATCTTTTCAAGCCAGGCCATAAATTTCGGGTTGTCAGTTAATGTTTGTAATGACTGCTTTGAAGTCTTACATCCAGTCTAGTTCGATCATCTCAGGAGGTAGTCAAGTCATGGAAAAGTAACATGGTATATTGGGTCAGAATCTTTTGGTTGCTAGTAATAGGAAGATAATTCAAACTAGTTTAAACAAAATAGATACTATTTTGCCTCGTTACTAGGAATCCCGGACACTGATTCAGACAGGCTGGCGGTATAGGCTACACAAAGTCATTAGGATATTATTCCTCTCTCTTAGTTTTGCTCTCCTCTGTCTTAGCATTGTTTTAAGCCAAGATTCTCATGTTGTGGACAAGATGGTCAATGAGCAGTTCCTGGTTACTTACTGCCAGTGTAGCAGAACTATAAGGGGAAAGAATTCTCACTCCCATAATCTCAGCAAAGACCGAAGGTCCAGTTTTTGCAGAGATTAAGTCATGTTTCCATCCTTGAATCAATCTTTGTGTCCAAGAAAATAGAATGGATTGGTTGGCCAAGCTTGGCTTCTCTGCTCATCCCTGGAGCTGCAAGCTGGAATACCCCACCTGAACCTCTTAGCCTCAAAATGAGATAGGATGGTCCCAAAGAGTTGTTACAAAAGGAAGAAGGGGTCTGGGATATGCCAAAACACACACACACTCACTGTAGTTTAGATATTGCCAGAAGGCAGGGCCAGTCAGGCAGCCAAAGTAGGGTATTTTTCAAACACAAACCAAACCCTTCACCTTTCAAAGAAATTAGCCACAGAAAGCCAGTTTAATTCATCTAAAACGGATCAGCGGGGCTTCCCTGTTGGCTCAGATGGTAAAGAATTTGCCTGCAATGCGGGAGAACTGGGTTCAATCCCTGGGCTGTGAAGATCCCCTGGAGAAGGGCATGGCAATCCACTCCAGTATTCTGCCTGGAGAATCCCCATGGACAGAGGTGCCTGGCAGGCTACAGCTGCAAAGACTCATAAAGAGTCTAACATGATTGAGTGGCTAAGTACGGCACAGCACAGCACAGAATCAATCAACTAATAAGTGATTGAACTCAGATGTCTTGATCATATATCATTTGACTTTAAACTATGACTCTGATCCATATTAACTTACTTTAAATTTCATTTCTCATTAAAATAGTCTCATACATTTGGTACAGATCCTGTCTCTGAAGATTTAACTATATCGATGGAAACACTGACTCTCATCCTGACAGTATGGATACCATCTAGTCACTTTTCCCTGACCACATCCTATCTATCGGATCTCTTCAGAACTATTGCTGTACTGCATTTCTGTTCTTAGAGTTCTTTGTTTCTCTGCTTTTAACAGTCATAGCAGGTAAGATCATGCTCTTTTAGTGGGAAGGTTCCTTTCTCCAACCCCCCCCCCACACACACACATTTTATCGTTTTGGTCTTTAAACTTCAACTTTTCCAAGGCTTGTTAACAAAAGTAGGCCACCAAATAAGGGGAAAAAACTGAAGGCTTTGCTAGGTGCATTCTTCTCTATTGGATATTATTTTATTTCTCAGAAAAAGGAGAATTAGAAGAAAGCTATTTCCCCCAATTTTCCATACCACCCATGAGAATCTAATTCAATTTTCTCTCAAATTTTGTAGTGAAAAGTAAAAGTACAGAGTACGGTTGCTATAGTGTATTCTTTTGCACAGATTTGACTTTTATTTCTAGTTATAAAGCTATTTATTCAGTCTGATCCATTTTTAATCAGACTCTAATGTAACCATTTGAAGAAATAAGACCTTTGTAAGTGGATAAGTATACACATTTCAGAGATCTCAAAATCTTACCTGACAATCCAACCTGATGAAGGAATCCTACGGTGTCAGATGGCTTGTAGCTCTACAGTTCTCTTACAGAAGAATCTTACTGAACTCTGGCTTTGCAGAGCACAGAACTTTAAGATTATTCCTCCTCTACTTTTCTTTTGTCCCAATTAATCCGAGAGAAAGAAGAGAATTATATTTTTAATGCAAGGAAATATATAACAAATTATCATAGTATAGCTCACATCAAGGGCTTCCCAGGTGGTGCTAGTGGTAAAGAATCCGCCTGCCAATGCAGGAGACATAGGAGATGTGATTTTGATCCCTGGGTTGGGACGATCCCCTGGAGAGGGCATGGCGATCCACTCCAGTAGTCTTGCCTGGAGAATTCTGTGGACAGAGGAGCCTGGCTGGCTATAGACCATGGGGTCACAAAGAGTCAGACACAACAGAACAACTCGGCATGCACACAGTTCAGATCAAATTGGAATTTAAAAGATAGGTGAAAAAAAATTCACTTATGTGGTTCTATAAAGAAAACAAAAAATCTAATTTAACTGGTTACTATAAACCACAGAATGGGTGAACACAACTTGAATACATCAAAAATATTTAGAATTGGTTTTTAGATCAGGAGTATATTCAGTTTCCCAAAATAAAAAGGCTGACTCTTAAACAAGCTGGGGCTTATTTTCTGTGCACAAGAGGACATGGGCAGGTTGGTGGCTGGGGGCACACATAGTGTGTGAGGACATCACAGGGCCTTGATTTCCTCCTAGCCTCCTGCATGCCTATCCTTAAACAGAACTTCTATTCTTATGATTGCAAAGCTTTAAGTCCCTCTAGTTTTTCAGTCTTTACCCCAGACAAACAACAGGAGGAAGGGGCAAAGAAAAAGGATCAAAAAGCCAAAGGAATGATTCCATTCAAGCTGTCCTTTTAAAAAAGTTTTCCTGAACACCCTATATAATAATATCTGGTTACATATTATTGGTCAGAACTACATAATTTGGTCAACTTCAGAGGAAGAGCAGCCTGCAAAATGCATATGTAAGTTTTCTCACATGTTTTATAGAGGAAGGGAATGCAAAGAACTTTTAGATAGCTATGAATTTGCCATACCTACCTATAAAAATAGCTGTAATAATAGCCAACATGTATTGAATATTTACTATCTACTACAATCTGTGATAAACACTTAACATGGACTGTTTCATTTAATATTCATAACAATCTTATAATTACTAATAGTGGTCCATATTAAAGATGAGGAAACTGATACTCAGTTGGAGACTAGAGCTAGGACTAGAACTCAGGCCCTTAGTATCCAGAGTGCAAGCTCTTAATACCATGTTGCCCTGTCCATCTTATAAAATCTGGTTCCCTGAACAGTGGTCATTTATATTTCTGGGATCGGAGACCCCTAGATATTTTTTTTCCTAAAAAGAATTAGAATGGTTCACTGTGTACATATTAAGCATCTAAGATCATCTATAATTGCTAATTGGTCTTGGATTAGTTGAGTTTTAATTTAACTAGCTCTCTACCTGCCAGCCTTCAGATTGATTGGTTGTGCAGAGGAGAGTGGCAGTCTGGATTGTAATGATTATCTTGTTATGTCTTTTATCCTTCAGCACATCTTGTCCAACCAGATTTCTCTTGGGTGTAGTTAACAGGTCACAGAGCATCATCATATACCCATTCCAAGCTCAGACAATGTATTATCTCAAATTTATAAGCTCTTACTTTTATTTTATAGTCATGATACTCTAGTCTCCCTGGCAAGCTTTAGAACTAGAAACGGACTATTTTTAATACTATCTAAAAGAAACGGCATTTAAGTGAATCATGTAATCTGATCTTCACTATGGATAAGTTTAAGGTATCAACTAAGGTTTAAATGGAATTTTTAGAGGGTATGAAAAATGCCATAAGAAGATTTTCCAGTTCTTGTTTCATCAATTTTTGGACCAAATCATTAAGATCCCAGAGTTAATGAAAAACTGATCAGTATCTCAGTTTTTATTTTACACTCCCAGAGAAAACTGTATGACAATATATTTCTCTGCTTCAAAAATCAGTTTGCAAAAATAATTCTTCCAAGAACAAAAGTTAGGAAGTGGAAGTCTCATCAATGAAGGGCCATACTAGGAATTCAGATACAGTGTTGTGAAAAGAACGAGCTTAAGAGCCATATGGAAACCTGCCCTCTGGGTTTGCAGGTGGCTTCCCAGAGTCCTAACACCCCTCCTTTCATCTGTGCTTCTCATGTAATACAGGAAGCCAAACACAAGTTGAATGTTCATCCTCTTTGTTGGTCTGTTAGTGTGTTCCTGCTTTCAAAAAATTATAAACCTGTTGGGCTTCTCCGGTGGCTCAGTGGTAAAGAATCCATCGGCAGTGTAGGAGCTACAGGAGATGCAGGTTCAGTCCCTGGGTTGGGAAGATCCCCTGAAGAAGGAAATTGCACCCAACTCCAGTATTCTTGACTGGAGAATCCCATGGACAAAGGAGTCTGGTGGGCTACAGTCCATGGGGTCCCAGACAGTTGGACATGACTGAGGTGACTTAGCACACATGCAAGCAGATTTCTACTTCACATGGAACTCTGACCATTGCATAGCTCATAAAAACACATCTTCTGAAAACATTTTTGCTTACCAGTGATAAGTAGCATCAGACACTAGATTTTATTCGTGGAGGAATAGGTAATTGAATGCTGGAAAGTTTGGAGCCCTCTCTTTCATAGTGGGATTAGGGTCAGACCAGCCCCATTTGATGTTTGAAGATCTAGCCTTTGAGATAAGATTGTGATTAAAAATACAAGTAATAATAGTAGTAGTTTATATTTATTAAGTGCTTATTGCATATGAGTTGCTGTTTTCAGATATAATTTAAATTGTGTGCAAGATTCTCTTTAACAGTGCCTTAAACAAAGCAGTTCATTTCTCTCTCCCTGCAGTTGGAAGGTAGATGCTCCAGAGCTGGGATGGTGGCTCTGTTCCACACACCCACCTTGATTCACATTCCCCTGACTGCAGGGGATGTTGTTTGAGAGCCCTAGTCTACTACCAAAGTCCGTGAGATCTGAGATGGTTTCATACCCTGTACCTGTTCCAGGAGCTAAATGAGAAATGGGAATGGGGTGCAGACACAATAGGAGTATCATAGACACCACTCCTGTAGTGTGCCATTGGCTGGCCACTCTTAGCTAAAGAAAATGCTGGGAAATGTAGTCTTAATGCCTGTGACCATATGCCTAGATAAAACTGTTCTGGTGTGGGAAAAGAAAGATCAATGAGCAGTTTCTGCCTCATCACAGTGTATCATTCAATCCTCCTAGCAACCACGAAGGTAGTATTTTACTATCCTCATTTTATAGAGGAGCGAAATGAGCTTAAGACTTTGTCCTGGAGTAGGAAATGGCAACCCAGTCCAGTTTTCTTGCCTAGGAAATTCTGTGAACAGAGGAGCCCAGTGGGCTATAAACCACGGGGTCTCACAGAGTCAGACACGACTTCGCAACTAAACAACAAAGGTTCCTGCTAATGCCAGAATACCTAACCCCAGAGCCCAAACTCTTATCCACTGTTTTCTGTCATCTCTTTTGGATAAATGCTCTATTTCACTTAGTTAATTTTTTCATTTGTCTAATGCACAATTTAGTGGGTGTTAGTATATTCAAAAAGTTGAGTAGCCAACTATCAAATTCCAGACCATTTTTATCACTTAAAGCCCTGTTCATTAGCAGTCATTCCCCATTCACTCCTCTCCCCAACTCCTGCTGATCACTTGTCTGCTTTCTGTCTGTACAGACTTGCCTTTTCTGGGTACTTCACATAAAGGAAAACTTACTATGTGGCCTTTTTGTCTGGCTTCTTTGATTTAGCATAATGTTTTCAAGGTTAACCATGTTGTAGCATGTTCCAGTACTGTATTACTTTGTTTTTTTCCTACTGTATTGTTATCTGCATCTTCTTTATTCACTCATCAGTTGATAAGCATTTGGGTTGTTTCCACTTTTGGCTATTATGAATAATGCTGCTAGGAGCATTTTTGTACAAGTTTTCATATGGATATGTTTTCAGTTCTCTGAGGTAAATATCTAGGAACAGAATTGTTGGGTCATATGGTAATTTATGTTTACTTTTTTGAGGAACTGCCAGATTGTTTTCCAAAGTGACTGCACAATTTTGCAGTCCTACCAGCAATACATGAGGGTTCTAATTTCTCTACATCATTACCAATATCTGCTGCTATCCATCTTTTTAAATTGCCATCATCCTAGTGGATGTGAAGTGGTATCTCATTGTGATATTAATTTGCATTTTTCTAATGACTAATGGGGCTTCCCTTGTGGCCCACCTGGTGAAGAATCTGCCTGCAATGAGGGAGACCTGGGTTCAATCCCTGGGTTGGGAAGATCCCCTGGAGAAGGGAAAGCCTATCCACTCCAGTATTCTGGCCTGGAGAATTCCATGGACTATGCAGTCCATGGTCCATGGAGTCGCAGAGTCAGACACGACTAAGCGACTTTCACTTTCACTAATGGGGGACTTCCCTCTGGCCCAGACAGTAAAACATCTGCCTACAATGCAGGAGACCAGGGTTCTATCCTTGGGTTGGGAAGATCCTCTGGAGAAGGAAATGGCAACCCACTCCAGTACTCTTGCCTGGAAAATCCCATGGACGGAGGAGCCTGTTGGGCTACAGTCCATGGGATCACAAAGAGACGGACATGACTGAGTGACTTCACTTCACTTCACTTCACTTCAATGACTAATGATGTTGAACATTTTTTATGTGTTTACTGGTACTTACTGGCCATTTGCATGTATCTTTTTGGAGAAATATCTGTTTAGATCCTTCATCCATTTTCTGACCTATAAAAGTTTTATATTATATTTAATTTATTATATAACCCTTTTATGTTCAGCTTGTGACTACAGCTAGAACCTTTGTGTCAGATTTACGCCAGACATTTCCAAACAACATGGTGGAAGACAGAAGGTGTGCATAAGGATCACCCCCACGATTTTAGTTTTCTTGTTTGTCAGGACTTTGACACAGTGGTGAGCTCAGTAGTCCTTTTCAACTTTTACTGTGCACATAAATCACCTAGAGACCTGGCTAAAATCCAAATTCTTATTCAGTAAGCCTGGGAGAGGCCTGCCCTCAGGGTGATCCCAGAGCTGCTGGTCCACAGACCACATCTTGAGTAGCAAGTGTTAGAGAATAAGTATCAGTATTGTTGCTTAGAACCTTGAGTCTAATTCTCCTCTGAACTGCTTTGTTCTTCTTTGAATAAAGTTGTATCCTTGAAAGAGCCCAGATTTTGGAATTGACTCTCAGTACCACTTAACCAGCAGTATGTTTTTTTCAGCAAGTTACTTTACTGCTCAGCTATGCTTTCTACATCTCAAAATCGCAGATTGTTATTACTCCTGAAAGTGATGAGGATAATGTGAAATAACATACATAAGTCATCTATTTTATTTGTATAGTGGGCCTTGGTAAGTGTTGATTTTTTTTTCCACTTGCCTTCAATGGTAGGTACTGTACCTCTGTTTGTTTAGTACAAATACTTGCTTATCAATGTGAAGACACAGACAACTCAGTTTTACCACCCTTCTTCCCTATATTGCTGTGATTCAAGGATTCAGTCTTTGTGGCCTGTCCTTAGTCTGTGTATGTTTCATCTTCTTTAGTCAACAGGTTGCATGTTCTTGGAGATAAGGATGCTGAGTTGTTGTTCTTTAGAATCCATGAGACCTTTCACAATGTTATCCAGAGAAATATGTTATTAATTAAACCTTATGGAGGGCTTCCCTGGTGGCTCAGAGGTAAAGAATCACCTGCAGTGCGGGAGACATGCCTTTTATCCCTGTTTTGGGAAGATCCCCTGGAAAAGGAATGGCAACCTAGTCCAGTGTTCTTACCTGGGAAATACCAGGGACCAAGGAGCCTGGAAGGCTACAGTCCATGGGGTTGCAAAGAGTCTGATACAACTTAGCAACTAAACCACCATCACCACCAAAACTTATGGAATGAATCCGCTCATTCCAGTAGTAGTAGTAACAAGAGTGACAGTAGAAATTTTTTAAAAAATTGAAATTAACATTTTTAATATCTTTCTTAAGAGTATGCATGGGTTATCTCATTCAGTTGACAAAACTGTTCTTTGAAGCACATTCATTTATTGTCCTTATAGCAGCTGAAGCCTGGCCACGCTTAGAAAGACAGCATGCATTCTCTAATGGTTGGTAAGAGCTGAGTTCTGAAAGCTAGCTGCCCATAGTTCAAAGTTCTGCTCTAGATCAAACTACCTGGGAGACTTGAATTTCTTACCTCTCAATATTCAAATGTGTCATTTATAATTATTAATAGGGCCAATTCCGTGGGATTATTTTTGAAGTTTGTATGAAGAAATGTGTGAAATATGCAAGAAGCACTTAGCACAGTGTCAGGTGCTTGGACGCACTTCGTCAAGGTTAGCTCTGTCTATTCCTTTGTTAACTCACTCATGTAAGCCTCACAGCAAGTAAGTAGCAGAGGCGGAATTTGAACCCAGGCCGTCTGATTCAAGTGTCATAACTCATAATCTCTATGTCATTTTGCTGAGCCTCTTCTAGTTCAAATAATATATTGAAGTAGAAATAAAAAATTCATGTGTTGAAGTGAAAAGAGAAAGGTCAAGGGGCTGCAGAGGGAGAAAAAATATGCGAAGCATTTTATAATTTATCACCTTTTGAAAAAGACATCTCTGACTCTCTGATATTTGTGCTATCTCATTTTCTACAAGTATTTGTGTAGCGAGTGCTTGTTGAAGGCAAAGCCAGGCAAACCGGATTCAAGTTTTGTATTGACAAAAGTTTATGTCCTTTGAGAGGGGTCTTATTAAGGAAAAACCTTCATTAATTAAAAAATATAATGATATCTTATTTGTGAAAGTAATATGAAAGCATATGACCACACGGACACATTGTTAGGGTCCTTCTCAAGGTTGTGGAAGGGCCCCCTGATGCTTAAACTTCATTTACTTTGGGATGAATCCTCCTGTGGCATTAAAGTAGCCAAACAGCATTTTTGGTTTTTGTTTCACAAAGCCTCAGTTTTCAACTTCTTTGTCTTGGTACCTTTATTTGAAACACTTCTAATAGATTATATGTGCAGACCTCTAACTCACCGGAAAATCTGGGGGATAGCATGCTTCCCAGAATAAATATATTAAGTTATAAAAAAGAAAACAAAACACAGGCAGACTACATGAGCTTTTCATACCTACTGGCAGGTGGCACAGATCTAAATGTTGGAGCCTTTTTATAAGCAAGATTAAATTGACTCATGACAGCTGGTCACTAAAATACAGGAAGTGCAAACCTGATTGAAAGCAAGAATACACTGGTTTTCATTAAGTTTGCATCACAGAATAGAGCTCACTTTTTGAAAGTCTGTCTTTGCAATGCCCTTATTTGACAGTATATGCAATTTGGCACTTACAAGTAGATCTTTGAGGTACAAGCAAGTCAGTTCGTTCCATCTGCAGTGTCTTGGTATGCATTCACACACGTAAACAGAATCAGTGAATAGGCTCAGCTCTCCGGAACATCAGATACATGAACACTAGCAAAGCCTGTTAGGTCTCCACTTGTACAATTCCTCCCCACGCCGAAGTGAAGGCAGATGTGGCAGCTGGATGGCCATGGAAATGGATTCTGAATCTGTCAGAGACGAGTGGATATCATGGAAGTCTGCCCTCCACGCTATCACAAGGCTGGAGGTCATAACACCAGGAATTGAGAGCAATCTCCTAGCATTGTGAAATGCATTTTTTTTCTTTTTTTATGTTGGGGGAAAAGCCACTCTAGCAAGGGCTCTAGATAAAGGAATTTAGTGTCTGATTGGAATGGAGTGATAAGAATAAACTGGGCTGTGGAAAATGAAAGGGAGCCATTTCCAAATATAGGCCAATGTCGTGATGCCTCAGCATCCACTCCAACAAGCGGTCAGCAGGTTTACTGAGCACCCAGGTAGTGCTCTGCCAGACTTCAGCTGAACCAAGGTGGCCATCCTTACAGGAAGGAGTTGATTCTAAAAGATTCCCATTTCAGAAAAACTATGCTACACAAATGCTCCTCTAAGTTGTTTTTTCTATTCTCTAAGTTGAATTCGTCTCATGGGTCCTTAGGCAATTTTTTTTTCCTTGACAGTCTTGTGTTAGCTTTCAGACATGTGGCAAATCGTCTGGAGTTCAAATTAAATTAAATTGAGCTTATAAGTTCTCACCAATTTTACAAAGTTCCTTTGCCCAATATAAGGTTAGTTGTGAAAACCAGTGTTGAAGGCAATTTTCAGCACACATCTTAGAGGGTTGGATTTAGTACAATGCTTATAATTCTTTATTTTTAGTCCATTGCTGTATTAATCATAGTAGAACAGGCACATAAAGTTCCTGCTTTCAGGAAGTTTGGTTGTTGATTAGTCACCTGGTGTTTATCTGTTTATTTGTCAGATATTTTTTAAACACTTATTACATGTCAAGTAACTTGACTCATGCTAGGAATGTTGCAATAAATAAGGCAAATATACTATTGCTCCCAGGAGCTTAAACTCCAGTGAGAGTGACCGAGAATAAACAATTACAATACAGCCTAAGTCTAGAGCAGAGGTGGAGTGGACTTCATTATGTGAATAGCCTTGCCTTGTGTCAGAGGAGCAAGGCTCAGAGAAGCATTCTCTAACCAGCAGATGGTTTTTGAAATGCCACCTAGGGTCCAGAACTGAGATTTCCAAGTTGACACCTGAATAGTAAAAATTATGCAGGTAAAAGAGGTAGAGGTATGTTCTAGCCAGATGGAACAGCTTAAAAGTTTACCTGAAGGCAAAGTTTGACTGAACTAGTTGTAGAATTGGTAAGTGGTCCAGATAAGAATGGAGAAGGAACACAAGATAGATTTCAAAGGGGCTGATAGGCCATGTTAAAGATCTTGGACTCTATTCTGGGAATAAAGGGAACTCTTTCAATGGTTCTAAGCCAAAGTGACCCAAATATTTTTGTGTAAATGAGTGTTTGCCTATTGTGATGAGGCTGGGCTGAAGGAGAAGTGTGAGTGGAGGCAGTTTTCTCGTTAGAAGCCATTGGAATAAACCAGATGAACGATGATGGTGATGTCAACAGGGAAGTGACTGTGGCTAGAGCTGTTTATATTTTGAGAGTTATCGTAAAAGAGGAGGAATATCAGAACTGGGTGAGAGATGGAGTGAGGACAGATTCGATGTGATAGGAAAGGGAGTGGGAGTGCTTGTTCTTCACGAGCTGACTAGAAGGTGATGCAAGGCCCTGAGGCTGAAAACGTGCAAGAATGAGTAGGTGGTGGTTGCTGTTCAGTCACTCAGTTGTGTCCGGCTCTTTGTGACCCCGTGGACTGCAGCACACCAGGCTTCCCTGTCCTTCACTATCTCCTGGAGTTTCCTCAAACTCATGTCCTTTGGGCCGATGGTGCCATCCAACCATCTCATCATCTGCCTCTCCCTACTCCTCCTGCCCTCAATCTTTCCCACCATCAGAGTCTTTTCCAATGAGTCACTTCTTCGCATCAGATGGCCACAGTAGTGGAGCGTCAGCATCAGCCCTTCCAATGAATATTCAGGACTGATTACCTTTAGGATTAACTGGTTTGATCTCCTTGCAATCCAAGGGACTCTCAAGACTCTTCTCCAGCACCACAATTCGAAAGCATCAATTCTTCGGTGCTCAGCCTTCTTTGTGATCCAACTCTCACATCTGTACATGACTACTGGAAACACTGAAGCTTTGACTAGATGGACCTTTGTCAGCAAAGTGATGTCTCAGCTTTTTAATATGCTGTCTAGGTTTGTCATCAATTTTTTCCCAAGGAGCAAGTGTCTTTTCATTTCATGGCTTCAGTCACCATCCACAGCAATTTTGGAGCCCAAGAAAATAAAGTCTGTCAATGTTTCCATTTTTTCCTCATCTGTTTGCCATGAAGTAATGGGACTAGATGCTGTGATCTTAGTGTTTTGAATGTTGAAGTTTAAGCCAGCTTTTTCACTCTCATCTTTCACCTATGTCAGGGACCAAAGCCAAATAGTTCCATTTTGGATATGCTGAGTTTGACATGCCCAGGAAAGGGAGATGCATATTTGATATTACAGTACCAGGGACTTATCAATATATTAATCAGATCATCTTTACCTAGTGATAATGGAAGGAGAGGGTTCTGTGAATTCCAATGGGTAACAGAGAATTTGATTCTCCTAAAATGTTTCCAAATATTTGAGTTTATTTTGCCTATGTTTACTTTTTTCTAGGGAAAAAATGATGCAAATCTGCTTGAAAGTGCCTATAATTCAAAAATAGTTAAGGACTACAGAGGAAATTGAAGGGACAACCTGGATAAGAGTGCCCAAGGAGAGTCACATAGGCTGACTGTGCTGGTACAGAACCCGAAGAACAGCGCATAAAGAGAAAAACAGAAGAGGGTTCTGAAAATGACCTTGAGAATCCAGTGGAGAGAGTGTGTCAGGAGAAAAGGGAGTGGTCCCACAGAGTGAAATCCTCATAAGAGGTTAGATAAGGCAAGGAAAAATATACATTGGCTTTTCACCAAGGGGGTTATGGGTGATCTTGGCAAGAGAGGCTCTGGTTAGTTGGAAACAGTTATTAAGTGGGAGAAGAGGAAAATGAGATGGCAAGTGCAGAAAATTCAAAGGGAAAGAGAGTGTTAAAGTCATAACTAGAAAACACTAGGATACAAAGTAGATGTTTTTATTCCTTAAGATGGGAGAGATGCAATGAATAAAAATTCTAAAAGCCGGAAGAGCCTTAAATGACAGCCAACCAAAGCAAACACACAGAAACATTTAAGGGAATCAGAAGCTTAAAGATTGGGTGTCTACAGTGGGTAGGCTAGATATCAGGAGAGAGTTATGAATAGAGTTAAGCCTTGAATGATTAAAAAGTTTTTGGACAGGTAAACATGAATCATTAATTGAAAGAAATCTGGAAAAAATAAGACTAAATATTCATCTATTCTTCTTTCACTTCTTTTTGTTATTCAAATAGTATTTTCTCAGCAAATATAAAGTCTTTAGAATAGAAATTGCCTCTGACTTAGAGAGTGACTACCAGTATAAATACATCAGCAGCTACAAGATATATAATCCAATTTACAATTACTACTTGCATTCCTGATCTTCACACATGAAACTAGCATATTCTTTGGGGTCACATTGTTCATTTCCTCATTTGGATTTTTAACACCAGATAGGGTGCTAAATCAATGTAAGCTGGTGCTTCTATCACTTAGGTTCCTAACATATTCCATATTTATAAACACAGCCATAAATAAAGGTGCTAATGAAGAAAGAGAAAGATTATTTAATAAGCAACTTAGCACAAGTAACTCCCTGCCTATAGGAGATTTTTATAAGACCTAGCTCATAATTAAATACTGTCTGTTTCACTTAACTGAATCTTTTCTCTTTTTGAAAGATTGGAAGAATGTTAAAGATTCTGCTTATGTGTTGATGCTGAATAGCTATCGTTTAAATAGTAGCCTTTCAGCTTATTATAATTTATAACTATACAGAGGGCAGAGTGTAGTTACAGGTACTACAAATTGTAGTAGATCCCGAGGAAGCTGAGACTTGGTCTTAGCCAGGGAGGTTTGAATGGGTGGCCATTGCTTTAGGGGCTATACCTTTTAGTTAGAGGGGAGCTCGACAGCTCTCAGTAATAATCTTAGATATTCCTTTGCTTCCTTGCCATAAATATAGATCAGTATTCCAAACAGACCATCAGCGCACAAGAAAGAAGGTTAGATATTGCTGTATAGACATCATGGCTTCCCAGGTAGCTCAGTGGTAAAGAATCTGCTTGCCAGTGCAGGAGATGCAGTTGATGTGGGTTTGATCCCTGGGTTGGGAAGATCCCCTGGAGGAGGAAATGGCAACCCACTCCAGTATTCTTGCTTGAGAAGCCCCAAGGACAGAGCAGCCTGTTGGGCTAAAGTCCACGGGGTCCCAACGAGTCAGACATGACTTAGCAACTGAGCACACATGCGCATGCATATGTACAGACATTATAGAGACCAACAGCAGTCGTTAAAGTATCTTATTTTCTTACCTAAGAAAGAGTATCGTTACCTTTCCCAATTCATGACTTCTGCCAAAAAAGAAACCAAATGTCTTTGTGAAATTTGGCTTTTTATATTTTTTTCCTCATCCCTGGAAAAGGTAAGACTAGTTTAAAGATGCACAGAGAAGGCAATGGCACCCCACTCCAGTACTCTTGCCTGGAAAATCCCATGGATGGAGGAGCCTGGTGGGCTGTGGTCCATGGGGTTGCTAAGAGTCGGACATGACTGAGCGACTTCACTTTCCCTTTTCACTTTCATGCACTGGAAAAGGAAATGGCAACCCACTCCAGTGTTCTTGCCTGGAGTATCCCAGGGACGGGGGAGCCTGGTGGGCTGCCGTCTATGGGGTTGCACAGAGTTGGACACGACTGAAGCGACTTGGCAGCAGCAGTTTAAAGATGCACACGCACACACATAGTTTCAGGTCCTGACCCTGACAAATCTTGGCCCTTTATTCCCCAAGTCCTTGTGTCAAAGTTCTTTCCTTTGTATGGACACTTCTCTTCCCATATACATTGTTCTGACCTCTGGTCATAGACATTCTGTCAACCTGGGTTTAACTTCTCCAGAGGATGCAGCTTGTGTTTTGTATGTTATAGTTTATAACCTGCTGCCTCAACAAATATCAAGTCAGACTTTGCAATTTTACAGCCAGAGACTTTGGATGGGAATGTATTTTTGTGAAAATTGCATATTCCATTGTTGCCTCTCATATATCACACTTTTATTCACAGGCACCAAAGGGAAGACCTTGGCTAATGACCTCAAACCCCTGCCGCACATAGGTTTTTCTAGTGTTCTAAGCACTTTTTTTTTTCCCCTGAGTCATTTGATCCATTTATGTAAGATCTTTGTGATTATTTTACATGAGTAGGAAATCTGAGGGCTTCCCTGGTGTCTCAGATGGTAAAGAATCCCCCTGCAATGCTGGAAACCTGGGTCCTATACCTGGGTTAGGAAGATGCCCCAAAGGAGGACATGGCAACCTACTCCAGTATTCTTGTCTGAAGAATCCCTATGAACAAAGGAGCCTGGTGGGCTACAGTCCACGGGGTCCCAAAGAGTTGGACAGAACTGAGCAACTAAGCACAACACACAGGAAATCTGAGGATTTCTCAGGTTGGGTAGAGGCCTTGGTGGGAAAACTCTCTGCCTGAGAATGTCATTTTACAGCCCCAAATGAGAATATCTGACTATAAACTATTGGGATTTATAAAATTAATCTGAATAGTAAATTGTCTTAGTGGTTATATTTCTTTTTAAACAAAGAAGAATTGCCCTTCTGGTTTAAGGAAAAACAGAAGATGACATTGTTCTTCAAACCCAGATGTATTGTTGTAGATTTGATAGTAGCACAGAAAAGCTTCTCACTAGTGGCAATATTTTTCATATCTTTCGGGAAACCCTTGATTTCCGAGTACAGTTGTCTTAGGGGAGCCTCAGACCCCACTGAACTGACTGGTATTAGGATTCCACAAAGTATAGTATGAGCTCAGGCTGTATCATAACCCCACTTTCACCCTCAAAGGCACTTGTTAAAAAGATTCTGAGGGCTGGGCCTGCAAATCCACATTTTAGCAAGTCTTTCGGTAGCACTCAAGCACTGCCGACTATGAGAACCACAACTCTAGGAGATAGTTGGGTAAAGACTCAGTGATCTCCAAGATCAATTTGACTTAACAATGAACTCTTGTCTCTCCTCTGCCTAGGTGCAAATGTAATCTCCATGCCACTGTGTGTGTGTATGACAACAGCAAATTGACCTGTGAATGTGAGCACAACACTACAGGTCCAGACTGTGGGAAATGCAAGAAGAATTATCAGGGCCGACCTTGGAGTCCAGGCTCGTATCTCCCCATCCCCAAAGGCACTGCAAATACCTGTGAGTAACTTTTGCTTGGTAACACCATATTCTCTGCACGATAACCTGAGAGTTCCTCTCCATTTCACTTGCAATTGTGCTTGCACTCCTTTTCTAGTAGTCTCATTCCTCTTCAAAATGCAGCTGAAACTTTACTCCTTATTTTGCCACTTGTACGCACATTTCAGCACTTGGATTATCTGTTAAATTCAGTCTTCCAACATTGACATCAGTGTGTTGGGAAATGATGTAAAACCACAGAATAAATTCTGTCTAAATGGATGAAACAGGAGCTTTTTTTCCTTCCCCAAATTAATTTCTAAATTATTAGTTATTTCTAAAATAACAAAGGCTTTCAAAAATCTGAACACTGGCTTAATTTTAACCATAAACAACTTCCAGAAATTCTCTACATGTTTATAATCCCATTTCCCATACTGGGCAATCTAAGAGATGCTTTGTCTAAAAGATGCTTCCTTCTCTATATTTAGCTACAGCCTAACTTTGTCCAGTGAAATGGTTGGCTTTTTCCAAATTCCAACAGTTGAGGTCATGCCTGGCACGTGTCTTGTTAGGAGAGGCCACCTTCTGATAAAGACCATGACTGTAGAGCTGCAGGGACCACAATAAGAAAAAGAATGTGTGCATGTGAAAAGAGCACAGACATTATCTGTGTCCACAGAAACCATGAGAGATGGCCCATTACCATTCATGTGGGTGCCCCTCTGAAATCCATGAACCTTCCTAGGAAGACATGTTCTGACACACTCAAGGAGAGAAGTGATTAATTCCAGAATAAACAACCCAATTCCATGCATGGACCAATTAGCCACTCACAAAAGCCCAAGGTTTGACCTCTTTTAAAAGTAGAGAAGGGTGAGGTTGAGAATACACCCATTCAATGAGAAGTAACAGAAGCAGCAGAACAGTGAGCAGGGGGAGAATAAGTTGAAAAGCCACCAGCTCTGTCTAAGGCTGCCAATGTTATCAGGCCCTTCAGAGCAGCACCTGTGAGAAACCAAAACCTAAAAACTAATGTCATAGGAACGAGGACCTTATCAAGTTAAATGTAAGAGTAATGGACCAAGTAACAAGCCATAAAGAATGGGGGCATAAAATTATGATAAAATTTTTATGAAGCAGGGAAGAAAATCCTTCAAAGGTTAAAAAAGCACCTCTTTGTGAGGGTATTCAGTTTCTTTCTGTGTTAAAGAAAAAACTGACAGTCTAGCTCCTAAAATTAATACATAAAGCTCTGTGAGAAGAAATGTTGAATTGTTTTTTCAAGGTGGCTTTATTAATGGAAACTCTGTGGAGTTTCCTCAATTGCTGAGAGCCATCAGTTCAGTTCAGTTGCTCAGTCATGCCCAACTCTTTGAGACCCCATGGACTGCAGCATGCCAGGCTTCCCTGTCCATCACCAACTCCTGGAGCTTACTCAAACTCATGCCCATAGAGTCGGTGATGCCATCCAACCATCTCATCCTCTGTCATCCCCTTCTCCTCCCGCCTTCAACCTTTCCCAGCATCAGGCTCTTTTCCAATGAGTGGCTCTTCACATCAAAAGTATTGGAGCTTCAGCTTTAGCAGTGGTCCTTCCCTTGAATATTCAAGGTTGATTTCCTTTAGGATTGATTAGTTTGATCTCCTTGCTGTCCAAGGGACTCTCAAGAGTCTTCTCCAGCACCACAGTTTGAAATTCTTTGGCAATTCTTTGGCACTCTACCTTCTTTACAGTCCAACTCTCACATCCATACATGACTACTGGAAAAACCATAGCTTTGACTAAATGGACCTTGTCAGCAAAGTGATGTCTTTGCTTTTTAATACACTGCCTTCTTTAGTGGGACAGAAAGGAAAAGAACAATGTTCAAAACACTTGCTGGCATTCTGGCTCATCCTCAGGGATGAGCAACTTGTCAAGGCTTCTAGAAAGGCAGCTGGGATAGACTGCTGTTGAAGGCATTGGCTCCTATTCTAACACAGCCTTGTTTTTTCCTACCCATAACTGTGCTTCAAAGTCTTGCTTATTTCGAGATATTTCACTGGAAACACCTTCTGTGCCAGCTAAACTTTTTTGGTATAATGAATTTCTTGTTATAGTTTCCATGGAAATGACTTATATACCCCTAATATTTTGCATATTGCAGACCACCAGTTCACCCAGGTCAAAGAAGTGTAACCCCTTTCAGTTTGCCTTGTGGATCCTATTGTCTATCCATCCCTTAGTTTTTACTGACCTTCTCTAGACTTTTCCCCATCTGTTAAAATAGGAAGGTGACAGATGGATACAATGGCCAAGGAGGTTCAATTCAGTTTTTCAGCTCTCAATATAGCAGAAGCTAGCTTAAAGATTTTAAGATAATCTGCAATGGCCCAGTCTTGCAATGAAAAGAACCACTTTAAACAAAATCTCTGCCACATCAGGCTGCTAGCAAATGTCCAAGGATGAAAGTAAGCAACTTAGTGGTTTAGTACACAAGTTCCAGGATCAAATACTAGTTTGTCCACTCACTAGCTGTGTAACCTTGAAAAAGTAAAGTATTTACCTCTCCAACACTCGGTTTCCCATCTGTAACGTGAGGATAATAATAGTTTTTACCTCATAGGGATTTTGAGAGAAGTGAATAAGCTAGTGCATGTGATGTGATTGGCATAACACCTGTCACAAAATAAGTGTTCAAAAATAATTTATTTTTAAGATTGTCTTCATAAGGCAGACGTCAATTATTTGACAATTTTAATTGTTATAAAACATATTTCCTAACATCAGTATTAAGTGTGTCCTAATTTCCAACCACTTTTTCAAGTCTTAAAACACTATATTAAGCCCAGATTCCTTTATTGTCCAGGTTAACATCATCATCTCCATTTCTCATATGATAAGATTTTCAAGTCTCATACCTGGAAGTCCTGTTTTTTTAGTGTGGAAGTTTAAGCCAAACACAGGACTTCTAGCCCTGTGTTATGATTTTCATGTCGTATTGGCTTTTTCTTACACACATGCATACATGCACACACTCCCCATGTGCATGCACATACACATATACATGACTATAGCTGATACAAACCAGTTCTCAAGAGGAACACTTAGGATGTGCTGTATTTTAATACAAGAATACAGAACCTAAGAAGTAAAATGGAATGGTTACAATCTCTGATTCCTCAACACCAACTCTTCAGTAACCTAGAAATAACACTCGTATTGGATAATCTCTGGATTTAGCAAAATCTCAAGCAGCCAGGATTATTTTTGAACAGGAAGATCAGTACCTGCCCACTCTTAGCATAAAAACTAGGAGAGCTTCATCACATCAGGAAATTTTAAGATCTCCCTGCAAAGACTCTCAGCCTGTCACTCAGAAGATCCTTTAACTGAGACCTTGCTGGAATCCTAGGCTTGGAAGTCCTAAATTCTGGAACAACTCCGAGGTCATTTTTGTATGGAGCTTATAGAGCCAGAAGAGAAGAATATAGAGCTCCAGCCCTCTAAAATACTGCCATCCAATCTGTGAGACACACCACAGTTCCCTACATTTTTCATTATAATAGATTCAACAGAGGCAAAAGTAATGACTCTTATGATAAAATTTCTATTCATTGTACTTTTATATAGAAGACTCAGTATGTTTTCTTAGTTCCTTAAAGCCATATATACATATTATGTGTATTGATATATTTCTTATTTTTCTACAAAGCTTATGTTTTATCTGTAAGACATCTTTCTTTCTCCCTATTGATCTTCATTCTATTTTAAATAGAATTCTATTTTGAATGTCCTTTCAATTTCATTTGTGTCTTCCAAGTAGATAGAAAATCTGTCCAACTACATGCTTAATCATGATTATCTCGATTCTCCTTGTCCAGTTCATGAGTAAAATTCTAATCCCTACATACAGATGCTGAAAACTTAATTAACCTTTGGGAACCATACTTGCAGAAAAGATTATATTATCTATACCTCTGATTGCCAAACTGTGTCTTATGACCTTTAAAAGAATTCCATGGCTCAATAATTTTGGAAAATTCTGTATAGTTTACTGACTCTTAGATATTCACATTGTGTGTGTGTGTGTGTGTGTGTGTGTGTGTGTATGCTTAGTTGTTTAGTCATGTCCTATTCTTTGCAACCCTATGGACTGTAGCCCACCAGGCTCCTTTTTCCATGGGATTCTCCAGGCAAGAATACTAGAGTGGGTTACCATTTTCTCCTCCAGGGGATCTTCCCGACCTAGGGATCAAACCCTCATCTCATGCTTCGCAGGCGAGTTTTTTTGAGCCACCAGGGAAGCCCTAGATAGTCACATTATCTTATTAAAAAATTTGAGTACCCAAAATAATGTGTTTTATCCTGTGTTTTTCAAACTTTATTTTTCATGGAGCACTTAAAAACTTTCTATGAAACACTCTTTTAGGGACATGCTGCTCTAAATAATTTCCTCAGTTTACTGATAGAAATGTCATGGAGACAGACAGAAAGCCCAGCTAGTTCAGCTGTATTAAGTCTTTTACTTTCCCCTTACCTACATGGTCTAATATTCTTCAAAGAAAGAAAATTAAATTGGTCTGACATTGACATTATTTGTTTGTTCAGAAATCCAACCTGAATTGTTATACAATACCTAGGGCTCCTCTGAGTGATGGAAAGTAATTTGATGATAGTTCTGTTATTTTCTCTGGTATTAAATTTGCATTGACCAATGTATATTTTCCCAAATGTACACATGTGTGTCATTATCCAGACGATTTCCTAAGTGCTTTACATGCATTAGTTCATTTCAAACTCACAACAGTGTTGTAATGTAGGTGCTACTATTATCATATTCTAGACATGGAGTCTGATCAATACTGGGGGAAAGTATCTTTTTTAACATTTAGCTATCTAGTCAAAATGAGAAGGAAGATTTGAACCAAGTATGTCTTGACCCCAAATACTGTACATCTCACTATATTACTTCTCAGGTTAAAGTTAAATGACTTTCTGTGTCCTCCACTGGGATATAGATTCCATTTGACACCTGTCTGAACAATTCAGTCTTCTCTAACCTGCTATCTCCCATTTTTATTCCTAGATTGTTGATTTTTATTTCTTTGCCTTCAAAGACTCCCCTTCTACTCTTGCTTTAAATTTTCATGCTCCCCACCCCTGCCTCTTCTCAGTCTACAGATTTTTCCCTTCATATTCTAATCTATCCTTTTGGTTTTAATTCTTAGTAATATTGGTTTAGTATTAATAAACCAATTACAGCCCAAATCTATCTAATGAACCCAGACCAATTTTTTCAGCTATCTGTGAAGATCTCACAGTCAACATGCAAGACCCTGAATTTGTTCCTTTTCCCAAAATCACCTTTTCCTCATTCTCTATTGATGTTCTGCCCCTTCTTCAAGACTACTCCTCAGTGCAGCCTACCTAGACTGTCCTGTGCAAAGGACAGTCATTCTCTCTCTGCTGCCACCGCTGCTAAGTGGCTTCAGTCATGTCCAACTTTGTGCGACCCCATAGACAGCAGCCCACCAGGTTCCTCTATCCCTGGGATTCTCCAGGTAAGAATACTGGAGCGGGTTGCCATTTCCTTCTCCAATGCATGCATGCATGCTAAGTCACTTCAGTCGTGTCCAACTCTGTGCGACCCTATGGACAGCAGCCACCAGGCTCCTCCATCCACAGGATTCTCTAGGCAAGAATACTGGAGTGGGTTGCCATTTCCTTCTCCACATTCTCTCTCTAGATTTTTTATAATGTTTGGACACTTAAAACTGGTTAACTGTAATCAAAATTATAATAATAATTATTATCAGTTCAGTTCAGTTCAGTCGCTCAGTCGTGTCCGACTCTTTGCGACCCCATGAATCACAGCACACCAGGCCTCCCTGTCCATCACCAACTCCCGGAGTCTACTCAAACTCACGTCCATCGAGTCGGTGATGCCATCCAGCCATCTCATCCTCTTTCATCCCCTTCTCCTCCTGCCCCCAATCCCTCCCAGCATCAGGGTCTTTTCCAATGAGTCAACTCTTCGCATGAGGTGGCCAAAGTATTGGAGTTAGTGGTAGCTATATTTATTAAGCTTACCATAGCCTTTTATATTTTGTGAAGTGCTTTACATACTTTCTTGCAATAAATCTTTCCAATGTCCCCATGGAAGGTATAGTATTTTTGTCCCCATTTTATAGATAAGGAAATATAGGCACGTAAAGATGAATATGTAGGTTTCCCCCAAATCCCACAGTGAATACGTGACAGAGCAAGATTTAAACTCAGGACTTTCTGACTTCAGAGCCAAAATGTTAGCAATTTAAGAATAGGACCATATTTTTTCTTGGCCTTCATAAATGCTTGTGTAATTAATTATTTGATGAATGAATAAATAAACCTACATAGCCCTGAAATGTGCCTGTGGACACATTGACCTCCCATTCATCTTCCCATGTCCCCTGGGATATGTGACCTTCACAGTTCAGCAATTGTAACACAAGGGCCTTCACTCTCCCCCAGGAAGAGATCAACTGAGATTTAGAGAAAAACCAATAGAAAAGAGAATCACTCATTTTTCATGGGTGCTAATGACCCATCCACCTATCTAGAGATGGCATCTTGGTTGGCTGGTTTTTAGAGGCCTCCCTAAGTGACTTCCCAGGTGGTTCAGTGGTAGAGAATCCACCTGCCAATGCAGGAGACACAAGAGACGCAGGTTCAATCCCTGGGTTGGAAAGATCCCCTGGCGAAGGAAATGGCAACTGACTCCAGTATTCTTGCCTGGGAAATCCCATGGACAGAGGAGCCTGGAGGGTTACAGTCCATGGGGTCCAAAGAGTCGGACACAACTTAGCAAATAAACAACTGAGTGGCATTCACAGCCTTGGTGACTTGACCACTGTTGGGCTTTGGCCACCAGACAAAATCTGATTCTGTCAGCACAATAAGAGAGCACCTTTCAGAGTGTAACCTCCACGAACTGTACGGCCAATATATAAAAACAAATACCTACCAAGTTATTTGTGTACAACTAGTCCACAGTCCCTTATCTGATGATTATGGGACCAGAGCTGATTTGGAATTAAATTTTTTGTTTAAATTTAAAAAGTAATACAGTGTATATATATATTATATCAATACCCACAGCAGAACATCAGGTATCCCTACTTAATCAAATATTTTAAATTTCTGCAGCAAACCTATAATCATTTTCATTCAGTGGGATAAAGGAGAAGACCACATTCATACCCCTTTCAGTCAGGTTTTGTCACCAAATTAGTTCAGAACATATTATTTTGTGATCCAGGTAAACTTTGGGAAAAAAACTGAGTCTTCAGAGATTTTTTTTTGAGGATTAGAAATAAGAGGGGCTTCCCAGGTGGTAAAGAACCCACCTGCCAATGCAGGAGACGTAAGTGACACAGGTTTGATCCCTGGGTTGGGAAGATCCCCTGGAGGAGGAAATGGCAACCCACTGCAGTATTCTTGCCTGGGAAATCCCATGGACAGAGAAGCCTGGTGGGCCACAGTCCATGAGGTTGCAAAGAGTCAGACACGACTGAGCACACATGCACACACCAGAGATAAAAGAGGGGGCCTATAATAAGTTGAGCAACAGTATAGAGTAGTTATGAGAGACCCAAGCTCTGGATCCTGGACCTCTGTATTCCAATTTCAGTCTCCTTCCCAACCGACTACAACTTTTTGTGCTTGAATTTTTTCCCCATTGGTAAAATAAACTAGAGTATTTATATCTAAGGTTGTCACAAAAATTAAGCAAACTGATGCACGTAAGATATTACACTAGCGGCAGTCACATACTAAGCACACAGTGAAGTTAGCTGTTACAATCACTGTAATTTTACTGAATCTAGCACATGGACCCATCCCAGTTGAAACAGCAAATTCTCTCTTTGGAGACAGTAACTATATGGAGAAATAAATTGCATCCAAATGTCAACTTATTCATCCACAATATGAAATAAGTGCTACAATATGCAGATTATTTAAGGCCTTATGATCAGTAAGGCCTTATTCTCTCCCCTGTAATTAAGTCTCCTTGTAGAGCCAGATAACAATCAGAAGGTTGCTTGGTAAGCATGGGATCAGGAAATTTAAATCACTTGCATGCTAATGACATCAGGCTGAAACATCCTAACACATCCGTCTACCACAGGGTCAGCCTCCCTAATGCCAAGAGGACACTGAAGGTCTGAAAGTTCACAGGCTACCCTTCCCTGTTCCTGAGACAGTGCTAGGCCGGTACCGCCACCACATGCCTGAAGGTGTCCTTTTTTGTAGGCTTTGCCTTCTGATTGGCTTTTCTTTCAGTTCTCAGATATAGTGACACTAATGTCACCTCTGTCAAATCTGTCATATACACTCAGGTCCCAGAGCCCTTCAGCTGCTCTAAGATGACTTAACCATCTTTGATTGGATTGTTTATGTATTGGTTTCTACTGTATAATTCTGTGAGGGCAGTCTTAGTTTCTTCACTTTCAAATTCCTGGGAGACAACTCACCGTACCCCTTATCATCAGCAGTTGGACCAGGAAGCAGGGTTGAATGGATGTTGGAAGTAGAACGTCCTCTAGGATACAAGTGAGGCTGTAGAATGTTTTCTTACTCATCACTTACCTCTTTTTCAATTGGGCTTTTTGGAATTAGAGCTCCAAGTTCCTGCAGCCTGACTGTAAGGAGATCTAGTCATTTTCTTGATAGGGCTTTGTCAAACCACCTAACACAACACTGGTAATATTTTTTCTTGATGTAAATTATGCTGAATCCTTGTCCTTTCTGCTTTCCTCTTGGTGAAAAGCTGCTGAACTTTGCGTTGATTCTCAAAAAGAGTTGTGGCTTTTAGCACTGAACTCAACTGCTTTGAAAAATCCATGTTTATTTTTGAGAACTCCATTATGTTGACTTTCTCACGCTTAACTATGTCCCCTTTAGCCACATACTTGGTGGAAAAGTTAATCTAATTGAAAGAAGGAGGAGGAGAAGGAGAAGGGGAGGGAGAGAGGAGAAAGAAGAAGAAGGAAGATGGGTAGGGGAGAAGAAGGAAGAAGGGAAAGAGTAGGAGTGGGAGGATGCAGGGAGCAGGAGGAGGAGGAAGGAGAAAATAACAAATTATATAATTCCACCAGGTTCTTATGCCCCAACTGCAGTAGAATTCCTTAAAGATAAAAAATTTAAATAAATATGGTAGTGGGGAGGACTGGTTGAGGAGGGAAAGATTGCAAGTACCTGCAAGCTTATCTCAGGAGATAGTGGAGGACAGAGGAGCCTGGCCTGCTGCAGTCTGTAGGGTTACAAAGAGTCGGCCACAACTGAGCAACTGAACAATAGCAAGCTTAGCACCTTCACCTTCTTTTGGCCCTTTGGCTTACTCAGTGTGTATGTGTGTCTCTGACTGAAGGAGCATTTCTATTCCTCCCTTAAAGCTCATTCGTACCTGTGTTTCATTTCCTCAGTATAAGTTTAGCAATGTCTCAGTAGACAGGGATTAGGAATTACCTGGGCCAGTGTTGACTATAAAGGGGTCAAAAAGGATGAAGCCCTTGCTTCTTTTTGTGCCTTCCATTTCCTCTTCTGTAAAGTGAAAGGGCTGAGTAAGATTATTTCTTAGCTCCGTTTCAGGTCTCCATTTTTTGCCACTCTTTCTGAATTAGCTTATCTGATATCTTCCTTTTTTCCTTCCTATCTACCTATCATCTGTCTTTCCCAAATGTTTTTGAGATTATTTCCGAGATAGACTTAAGCTAATGAAGCGTAAATTACAGGGTCCCTCGCTAGACTCCTTCTAAGCTATAAAAACATTAATTTCATGTGTGATGAAGTTATGTCTTATGTGTGTGTGTTAGTCATTCAGTTGTGTCCAACTCTTTGTGACCCCATGGACTGTAGCCCGCCAGGCTCCTCTGTCCAGGGAATTCTCTAGGCAAGAATACTGGAGTGGGTTGCCATTCCCTTCTCCAGGGGATTTTCCCGACCCAGGTATTGAACCTTGGTCTCCTGCATTGCAGACAGATTCTTTACCATCTGAACTAGTATGATTTTATACTTTGAAATTAATATTCTCAAAGAGAGCTCCCAGGTTTGTATTTGCTTTGGGCCCACAAAATCTGCATTTTCCCCTGATTGGCTTAGGAAAAAAGACAAAAATAAGCATCTACAAACAGGAATATAAAAAGAAGGTGTGAGAAAAAAAATAATAGAAAGAAAATAAGCCAAACATTAGATGAATTTACCCCATTGAGCATGAAGCTGACATCCAAGTTTCCCGGAAGACAAAGTGGTGAGGGGCATATCTTGTACATTGTGTAGCTCTTGCTCTCAGAATGGAGGAAATTTCCAAAGACAACAAAAGTATTTATGAATACTGGACTCTGAGAAATGTCTCAGTGGAACATTTTATAGGGGAAAAGATCATCTTATGACCAAAAGTGGTATTTTCACTCTGATAGAAACCTTGGAAACACGTGATAAATTTTTGCTCACATATGCACTGAGCAACTTTTCTGTACTAGGCATCATCCTGGACAGACAGTAGAGATACAGACCTGACACTCATCCTCTTAGAGGTCTCAGGCTAACACACAAACAGTCATACAGAGAAGTTGATAAGTTGCTCACGGAGACCTGCACAAGGAGGTACGCATCACAAAGAACGCTGGCTAATTCACATCAGGGAGATGAAGAAGGAAGGGCAGTAATAACTTCTGAGCTCAGTTTTAAAGGTAAAAATACTCTTTACACAATAGTTGTCACTTCACAAGGAACACTAAAAAGCTACCAAGACATGTCTAGACAATTTTCCTGAGCATAATCTGACTGTCATTCCTGTGGTTTATGGGCAACCATCACTGCTGTGATTAAATTGCATTCATTGATTCAGCACTTACAGATGCCAAAGAAACCCACCTTTCATGAAATGAATTGTAGCCTTCCTGTCTTAGTTTCTTAAGCACCTGAAAGATTTCTCATGACTTACTCATAGCCTTTTCAATGCATATAACTGGTTTATTAAATTCTTTAGTTGTCTGTAGAGAACCAAAAGCAAGGCATTTGAACATTACAATAAGAAACACTGGGGAAAAAATAACACTTGACAATATACTAATGGACATCCCTTGGTGTTCAGGTATTTTCAACTTCAAAAATCTTATTCCAGTGAGCAATTTAAAAATCTTCTGTAAGCAGTTCCCATTTTACAGCAGTGGAATAGAAAGTGACTCACCTGGCAGCACCTCAAAACTTTTTAAACCACAAAATGATAAAGAGCCCGAATTTTAAGCATCCAAATGTTAGGTAATAGAAAACATCTTCATGAGGGAAATAGGATCTCATAATGGTCTTGCTTGGAGAGGTTTGTGTAGCTGCAATGAGCATTTCTCCCCAGCACTGGCATCCCCAAAGGAATAGAAACATTTCTGCATCTTTCTAAAATATTCAGCTGCAGCAAGTACTGCATCAAACAGTCTTACAAGTTTGCTCTCTATTGTGTCTGGCCAAACATCCTGAGAACTTTGCCTTGCATTATGCATGGCCCTCCACCTCCATGCAAGTTTGAAAACACTTGAAAAGTCTCTTCCTGCCATCCTAACTTCCATTCTCTTTGACGGATTACAGAGGCAAAGCAGTTCCTTGCAATGGAGCCGGATTTTCAATCATGGGGAAATTTGGAGCTTCTGCAATTGCTACTAAAATTATGATGCTGCCATCATATCTCACTCAACAGGGGATTTGCAAAGAAAGAAAAAAAAGAAAGATTCAGTACCAAGTCACTGTCAAAATGCGGCAAAGATAGTGTACTGAAATGTTGGGTCAGGAATCCAGCAGTCCTTTGCAGAAATTGCATGCAGCTTGAAATTCAGTTCAGACAAAGTAAAACATGAAAATGAAAGTTTAAGTTTCCAGTTTTGGTTGATCAGTGATCAGTAATTAAACTGAAACATCATAAGCTCTGTGCATTTAAAATCAAGATACATTGAATGTATCTAATAACTGAAAATAGGATTTCATTCCTTTCAGGTTTTTTTTAAACATGGTAAGCTTTAATTTCTCCTTCTCCCCTCCCTACTAAGAAATAGGGAAATAGCTCTCAGTTTTAAATAATACAAAGCTATAAATCTCTGAGTAAGATACAGTGATTAGTTAAGATAAGCAGAGGGCAGTTGTTCAAAGATTAAATACTAAAATAGAAAGTTAATGATTCCTACATTTACCACCTGTTAGTACACTTTAGTGATGTGGAGAACAAGTCTGAACAGCTCATTAACAGTTATCATTTATTGACTGTGTACCATGTGTCAGACATTTTTATGGATTATCTCATTTCGATTCTCACAGCAGCCTTGTGCAGTAGATATTATTAGCCCTTTCAGATGAGGAAACAGGCATAGAGAGGCTGGGAACTTACATGAAATCACCCAGCTAGTTAGTTGCAAAGCATGACTCTCACTAAATTCTATCTTATTCCCAACTCATGCTCTCACCCACACCACTACCTGGATTTGGTGGAAAAGATATAAATCCTTGACTGTTATTTATAGTGTCTATCATGGTGTTGCTTGTTTGATGAACCAACTAAATCAATAATAGTAATCATAGCAAAAATTGTTGATTATTGCACATACTACCTGCTCAATGCTTTTAGCATTTCAATTATATATAATACATATATTATATATATGTAATCTTTGCAACAACACTAAGAGGTGGAAAACAGCCACAGAGATCATAAGCAACTTGTCCCAAAGTCACAGTCAATGAGGGTAAGAGCAAAGTCTCAATCGGAGACAGCCTGGCTCTGGTGCCCGTGATCTTGGCTGGGAGTTTTCATCTGGATACAACTAAATTCATGTCCACATTTATAACAGCTTCAGTCACATTCTGAAATGGTTGCACCACCTTAGCAGAGCTTGGCAATGAAAGCAGAAGCTGAAAAATTGGTGAAGCCCATGGTCGATGTGAACACAACCTCATGTATTCTTGAATTATTCTGCATTCTGCTCAATTTACTTTCTGTTAGAGGGTTTAATCCACATATCTGACAAGTAAAAGAGGATTGGAAATGATGGTTATATGTAGTTAGTCAAATAAAACAACAAGTGACTTTCAACTGCTAACACATGCATCTCAACACGTTTAAAGAGATAGATGGCATATTATGTAGATATATTTGCACAGGCATATATATTGTATACTTGGTGCTTGGTGCCCAGAACACAAGCCTAACTTAGTGTCTGTTTTGAACCACATACAAATATTCATTAACCTTATAGGTAAACACAAAATGTTTGATATCATGAAGCTGTCTTAAACCAGCTGTTAAAGTTGAATGCTGATTTCCCGACTCTGTTGAGTTAAAGGAGTTCTAGAATAAGCAAAATGGTTTCAGTGGTTGGATATATGTTTGGGGTTTTTGTGTGTTAATTTTCTGATGATATGAATGTTATCAAGTGTTTAAATTTCTTAGATTTTTATATGATGTTTAAGATATCCTTTACTAATAAATATCTAACAGCTTTTCTTTATTGTTTTCTTTCTCTCCAGGTATCCCCAGTATTTCCAGTATTGGTAGTAAGTAAAAACAAAATTAAAAAAAAAAATCACAAACCAAGTCTAGGCTAGCTTGGCTTTGTTGTTCAGCTCCTCAGATCTATTTTCCCAGTGTCCATTTCTGATGTAAGAGAGTATTTCCTTTGTGAATTGAATTGTTGTGTTTGTTCTCTGCACAGATATGGTGAGAGGACAGATAAAATAGTTATCTATGTAGAATTCCTCCATGGTTATGGCAGTGCTACAGCTTTTCTGACTATTTTTGATGAAGGCTCCCTTTACAGAGGTGCAATTACTTACATAACTGTAACTCATTTAGCAAAAATATGAACAGTCCTATTTACCCATACTTAGTAACCAGCAAACAAATTGAACTGTCTCCCAAGGACCATATATGGATTTCTCCCATAATTTGGGAAAGCAGTGAATGAATGCCAGTGAATGCTTTAGGTATATTCGTTAGCCCAAAGAAATCACTATGAAACTAGGGAGAAGGAATTTTATTAATGCATTAAACTTTAGCCTTTGTGAAGGCCTGAAAGAGGTTGGTTTGTGATCATTAGTCTTTCTGGAGAAATGAAGAAAAGAAAATAATCAATATGCCCATTGCGCCCTCCTAAAATACAGTGATCCATATTTTCCTGACTACTTAGGTTCAAGTTTGGTAGAAAAGGGATATAAAAAAATACATGCAAAATTTAGGAATGGGGCTACTAAAAATTCTTGCAAGAAATGTATTAGTAGAGATATCAGCAATTGAAAAGAGAAGTCTCTCTTCAACATTCTGTTGAACATTTCTGTAGTTCCTTTACAAAGACATTCTATCAGATACCATGGGAGAACCAGGCTGTAGCTCCCGCTTTACATTTAAAACACTGACACCCCAACACCAAGCTTGAAATAGTCACTAAGGAAGTGCCCCATAACTTTTCAGAGCCAAATCTCACATATTTTTAAATATTGTTCCCTTTCTCTCTGATGGTTAAAACCTTTGAATAGCTACTGAATAAGTGATTTGAAATAAAGTGCTGAGGGAGCCAAGATTATGCACTATAAGTGAAAAGAAACATTTTCACTAGAGTTTAACCTAGTCTTTGTCATAAATGCTGGGCCACAACAGGGCCATTTAAAAAACAATATCCTCATAATTTGTATAAAATAACTTCCTGCCTCTTATAAATGCAGTCAGGTCTTCCATTTTTTAAATCAACCCAGTTTACTTAAGCTTGTGAATAGGACTACACACAGATTTATTAATCACTAGACATGTTAAATGCAATGAACATCAGCCACTTTGTAAATGGAAATACAACTAGTGTTCACATTCATTTAGATACCAGTCTAATGCTGTAGCTTCCTCTTTGTGATCTTGTTGAAATGACATCAGTGCTACGAACTTGCAAGTGAAAACTCCACTTCTAATAGTCTAATTTTTCTGCTGTTGTATCTCCCTTGGCATTTGCCTATACGCTCCTTTCAGGCCTTGACAATTGTATTTGCACATGCATTTTGGAGCAAAAGGGAACCAAACGGAAGCAAGCTGAGACAGATAATTGAGGCTGCTATGGTGATCTGACCTGTCAAAGGTTTCAGAAATGGATGAACGGAAAGTAGTTCTTTGGCGTTGGGGTGTGTTTCTGTTCCAAGTGTCAGTCGTGTGTTGCATGGAATTTCTGAATGTTTTGCTCACTTGACATCTCATTCGGCCGCCTCCACCACATGCCCCATCTTTGAGCATCAGCAGATGTTGACCTTTTACACACTGAATCGGGAAATTCCAGTTTTGTTTTGCTTTGTTTTATTTTAAAATCAGTGGTGACCTGAAAGGATGCTTTGTTGTGCCTTTGGAAAATGTATTAACCTTTATTCAGGAAACTAGGAAAATTTAACTCCTTAATATCTATCCAAAACCCTCTAACAAGCAAAGTGATAGCTTATTCTCTGTTTTCATGATACCTCTGGCTGTTCTGCTGGGAGAGCAATGGGTGTTTCCTCAGATTTCTCAGGCAAATGGTATAAGCACTTCCAGGGGTCACCCAGCATCACATATGGCTAGCTTGCTTATTGCCTGGCTTTAAGGTGAAGAGATTTGCCATAAAACCATCAAACATGATTTTATCTTCTAGCCTGCTTCAGTGGCATTTACACATTCCTTATAAGGACTTATAAGGTGTTCTCTGCGTGCAATGGTGGATTCCTTTACTCTCCAATGGGCACGAATTCATGCCTAGAAGACTCCCTGCCTGTTCAAGATGGCATAGAAATGGGGTTTTCAAGGTAGAAGCCGGAAAAGAGAGATCCGCTTGGATTTTCAACTAAGTTTGGGCATTTACCAGGGCTTTTCCCTTTATCCCAAGGAAGAAATGAATGAACATAATTCCACCAAGTATATAGAAAGATGCCATGATAATAGATATAACAATCATAACATTCCCATCATCAGGACCAATGAATGATGTATATTGTGACATAAATTATTGATGTATGTAACCATAAGTTCACATACATTTGCTGTATACACAGTGATTAAAGATTTTGGAGGCCTGATAAGTTTCAGTATAGATTTCAAACTGTCAACACCTATATTAAGTAAGGTTCAAATGCATGGACAGAGTGGTCATCCTTTCCGATCATCTGCTAAAAGTGATTTTGAAACAGATTTCCCATTAAGGTCATTTGTACCTGCTGTTGTCTATTAGGAAATAGATTTCCCAATCATCCCAAAGGTACTTGATTTAAAACTCAGTCATTTTGATGTGCTTTGGCTGTGGCTGAAAAATTATTGGTGATATTGTCAGCAATTAATGAGTCCCAAAATAAATCTGTAGCCATTTGAGCCTATGAGCTCTGTTTTTTCTTTACTTGATGCAGTAGAAATTCATTCAAGTTTCATTTTTTCAATGTAAAATGTATCATGCACTTATAAGTAAACATTCACAATTTTATCCAAGTGAATATTTGTTGATGCTGATGATCCAAATTAATATTTGATTTGGTGTGGGTGTTTTTGTTCAAGTGATAAACTAATCACTATAACATGTATTATCTGATCTTTAGTCCTGAAAAGCAAGTGATTTCACAAATTATTCTAAACAGTATATTATAAAAAATGGTAATTAGAATAACAAGAGTTGGCCTAATGTGCAAAGTAGCTTTGTGTGAGGGATTATCACCTAAAATGCAAGTGATGGAGGTTAACGATAAAAATGTCAGAGGTTAAATAAAGGTAGATCATCCACTGAAAACTCATGTCAGGAAACACAACTTAAAAAACTTGAAAATTTTTTAATAAACAAAACCATTTCTTAGACTAGCAACAAAAGAAAAGATGTATGTTGACATTTTATGAACCCAAGTGTACATTGTTTCCTTAAATTACCTTCAAATGATTGACATCATGTTTTATAAAGTGTAAAATATTGATGGAAGCATTTGGCTGTCTCCTCCTCTTCAGCTATTCAATTTGAAATAACAATTTACTTAGGATAAATATTCCACTTTCCTGCTTTCTCTTACAGTGAGCATTGCCTTCATCACAGAGTTAAAAATTCATCTCTAATTTGATTTAATTGGTAGGACCATTAAAAATGGGAAGTGGTACCTGCAGGGATCCATCAGCCTGTTGAGAAAGCTCAGAGATGTTTTCATACTTGAAAATATTTGATGCCAGTTGGAGACCTTATAAAAGTTGTTTTCCATACAGCATCCAAATATTTTTTGTTCCGTACCCATTTACTGTAGAAACCTGGACTGTGAGGAAAATAACAAGGTTAATCATTTCCCCCCTCAAGGGTTATTAGTAATCTTGTTCATGCTATCCAGAGAGCTGCAGTGTTTGTTTGTTTTTTTCCCTTTTCTTTAATATTTCTAAATCCCCCAAATAAAAGTTTCATTTGAATTGCCCTTTAGCTAATTAGGTTTTATATAATGAAGAAAAAAATTATCTGACTAGAGAGGCTATATGGCAGATTGTATGGTGTGCTACATTAATTTTGATCTGTTTGCTGATGTTCTAGAAGGAAAGCTAAGGTCCCAGGTGAAATACCTTTGGGACTTTATTATATCATATATCCAGTATTCTCATCACAGATCCATTTCATATTTGTGTAACTAGCATTTCACATTCATGAAACCTTTGTGGTTATCCTAAAATTGAATGAACATTAGGACATAGCTGCTTCTTTATTCTTGAATAAATTAAATATTCCAATGATGCAGGGGGTGAGGGCGTAGCCCCTACCTTAAAAAAAATCTGAGAGGTTTTAGTCATCTTTAGCAAACAACAGTTGTCCACCTTGATCAGATTTGCCTTTTTTCATATGTCTTTTCCCAGATATGCCTTTTCCCAGATGTCTTTAGAATGCCAAGCCACTTTTTAAGTGTGAGCTGATATCTGTACCTTTGCTCTTATCTCTTTGTGGGGGCATCTGAAAATTCCTAGCTTAAGCAAAGATTTGCCAGGATCTCTGAAAGGGCCTATAACGAACTTTCTCAAACATGTAACTGTGAACTAAAAGTAGGGTATCACCGAAGTCTTCTTGGAATATCAGTAGGGAGCTAACTGTTCCACTTCCTGGGAGATGTCCCCACATGTGTACAGAATTCCATTTTGGAGACTCTTGGGCTCAAAGTGTCCAAGTAACTTGTCAAATATAATATGGCCAGGAAGGCCTGTCTGACTCCAAAGGCTGTGCTGGTAACATTATACCAAATGGAAGAGGTTAGAAAGAAAGTTTCTATATTTATTGACTCCTACCTCAGACTCTTTCCAATCTAATACATTGACCCATTTCTGTGTGGGAAATTTTAGTGTTCTGAAGAAAAACAGAAGTTCATTTTCTGATACCTTACTGCGTGATCAATAGAAACTACGTTAAAATGAGCTTCCTCTACCACCATCAATGATAAACGTCCTCAAAAAGCTGAGGAAGAGGGGAAATGTGAAATGTTATTCATAGAACATGGGATAGTTCATGAAGTTTAGCTACGCATGTTATGAAACATGCTTGTACATAGTCTTATGACAGTAAAAAATCCAAATTGTTTTTATTGACACAGCTGCTTAAAACAAGCAGACACAATTCTGGGTGTCATCGCGAGGACAGACTTACCACTATCGCATTAACCTTTTGTCTTCCCCAGCAGGTTAATGACGCTGTGTTTCTGAGAGTAGGCAGCTTACTGTAAAGATGGTGAAATTACTCCAAGGCCCTAGGGGTTCTTTATGAAGAGCTTTAGGTTTTCTATGGATTCCTTTATAGACATCAATAATGTTTCTAAAACTCACTGAGGAATAAGAGCAGTAACTGTATAAATCCAAAGGGACCCCGTGACTCTGTCTCCACCTGGTGTTTTCCTCATACACTCCTGGAAGAAAAATGTTTAATGAAGGCTCACTAACATCCTCTCAAGCAGTGGCTTTTCATATCCATCGTGGCACCCTGCTTCCCACCGTATTTTAGAACCAAATATTATGTAAAAATTAGTGTTTTTAGGAAAATTGAAGAGTACTCATACAACATCATCATTTTATAGGCAAGGCAACTAAGGCTTAATTGAATTGTCAAAGTCATCTGGATAGTAGCCAAGGCAGAATTCTAGCTCAACATTCAGTTTCCAATCTAGGACTCTAGAATTCATTCACCTTCTCATTTAATTAAATGACTAATGTATTAAATACTACACAGTAGACTATTCTAAGGGGAAAAGTACATGGAAAAGCATAGTCACAATTTACTCAGGTTTTAAAAGGTTTCCACAAAATGAGTTGGAAGCTGCCTGTGATTCATGCTAAGTGGGTACATGTAAGATGGAAGGCGGTAGCTTTCTGATGTAAATGAAGTGTTTTTAACCTTCTGGTTCAAGCTTGCCTTTCAGCTTGATTCACTGTGGTGTCAGCAATAGATGGCCAAGTTTAGTAATTCTAACCTAGTTCTCTCCAACTTACAGTGCCGAGATTTCCTTGGGGCACAAAGAAGAAAAATTTTCTTCCAAAGTCTCATTTTTATAACTAGAATCTCAGTTTTTCTGACTCATTAAAGTGCCACAAACCAAATTGTCATAAAAGAGTTTTCTGAGTCTCCTTAATGGGAAAAAAAAAAGGAAATTCATGCAAGATATATAGTTGATTAATAGGCTAAACTGATGTGCTCCTAAATTTAAAGAAACCCGGAAATTTACATCTTATCTTTGTGTTAACAATAAAACCTTTCCCACAGTATTCCAAAATAATTTCTGTTGCTTTCTGGACAATAGTATTAATCAATGTAGGCCCTAGAACCAGATTATTCCCTAAAGTAAGTTGTTTCTTAAATCAACTTTTTTATATATCTGAATCACTTGCTTTGGGAACTGTTAAGGTTATAAGAAATAGGGGAAGCACATTATAACCCCTACTTCAGTTTAGTAAGAACTGTTTATGCTACAATAATTTTTTATTACAACAGCAACCTTAAATAGAATAATAAGAGCTAACACAACATTGAAAATCAACTATGTTGTGCTCAGTTGCATACGACTCTTGGTGACCCCATGGACCTCCATGCTCCTCTGTCCATGAACTTTTCCAGGCAAGAATTTGGAAGCTGGTTGCCATTTCCTACTCCAGGGGATCTTCCCGACCCAGGGATTGAACCTGCATCTCTGGTGTCTCTTGCATTGGCCAGCAGGTTCTTTACCACTGTGCCACCTGGGAAGTACTATACTTCAATTAAAAAAAAAAAAAAAAGCCAACATTTCTTCAATGCTCACTACAATTACAAGCAAATATTAACTCATTCAGCCTTGACAACAACCAGCAGGTAGTGTCATTATTCTGTTTTACATATAAGAAAGCTTAGACACAGAGAAGTTAAGAAACTTGTCCAAGTGATAAAACTCGGATTTAAATCCAGTCCAAGTTCTATTTACATGCGACATATCTTAAATAAATTTACCCTCAATAGATATTGCTTAGGCTTCCCAAAGATGTAATTTGAAAATTTAGCAATGGCGATAGAGTAATAGTATATGATGGGCATTTCAGATATTCTTTTTCTTTGTAAAGGGGATAGTTTTGGAGTATGAAATCTTTGGTCTCCACATTCACCAAGCTAAAGTCTTTTGAGATCATCAAGACATGTTTAGTCCATTTTTCCAGCTTGTGGGATCAGGATCCTTGAGAACTAGGGATTTCCATAAGAGGCTGTTTTTGAAGGATTGGCCATCTACAATCCCATTGGACACATATGATGATCCTTCCCCTTACCTCAGTAATAATTTCTCAACTCCAGAGTGGGTTTCACTATGACAGTCACAGGTCCACAGTTACAATGTGTAGCAATAATTTTTCCTTCCACACAAGGGATTCTTAATCCCCTAAATCCCCTAGATTCTACAAAGAACATGTACTTCATTCCAACGGGCTTTATCCTTCCATGAATTTCAGCGTGACACTGCTAGGTCATAAAAGAGCCACTGGAGCGATAGAACTTAATGGCTGAGAGAAAACGTAGACATCTTTTAGTCCAGCACCTTTACCTTACAGATAAGGAAATTGAAGTCCAGAGAATTAACTGCCTGACAACTACTTAACAGAACTGGGACCAGATCCTTTAACTTCTGATTCCTAGTAATTTTTGCCTTGCAACATACTAACACTTTGAGGCCTTCATATGGACACAAAGATACTGCTTAGTAAATTCATGAAAGAATGAAATTTCAAAATTCTGCAATAGTTTACCTGGAGGTAACCAATGCTTTTGATGTATTATAATTATTCTTCTGTTTGCAGTCTCTTAACTATTTGAAATCAGTGGCCACTGGCTAAAAATTCTCAGAGGCTTCATGTTATGCAAGGACTTTTATTAGAATTGGATATGATAACATAGAATTTGTCTTAATTATACAGATAACGTACCCTCCAATGTGCCTAATTTACTTCTTGGAATTAAACATGTTAGTAATATTGATTGAATATTTATATGTGCCAGGATCTTTGAGTAACAAGAGTAGCCAAATAGTAACTAGCTGATTTAAAGTTTTCTCACTTGGCTTTGCAGTTATAAGACAAAATAAAAATTCAAAATTTTAAGATGAGATATTAAATTTAAAAATTCTATGATGACCAAATATTATAACATATAAGTACAGATAGTAACATGCTATAGGAGTTAAGGGTCCACACATTTCAATATTTCTTTTCAAGACATTTTTCCTCCCAAGGAAAAGATATCACACATAAAATTTTGTTCCACTAGAGATATGTATAGATTAGATTAGGATTTCTAAGTGAATGCTGGTGGTTGTGAGTTTTAATTTTTCAGGAAGGTTAGGCATCCCACCCAGTGAAAACCATTTGGGAAAAAAAGTCTGTATTTCCAAGAAAATAGAAAAGCTACACTCTCCTCTCCCCCAAGAAACTACCATAAGTACAAAATACAGAAGAAAATTACCTTCTAGGTAGGGATCAGATTGTAACTGAGGTGTCTCTCTTCATAATTTCATACAGGTCAAGCAGTTAACAATTCTAAAGTAGAATCACCTACATTAGTTTTTTATATATGTAGGAAGATCCTCAATATGGACCTCAGTATACCAGAGGAAAATCATAAAAGAGTATAAATATACTACAGTATTGTAAAGTAATTAGCCTCCAACTAATAAAAGTAAATGGAAAAAAAAAATATGAAAAGTGAAAGTGAAACTGAAGTTGCTCAATCAGGTCCAACACTTTGCAACCCCGTGGACTGTAGCCCACCAAGCTCTTCCGTCCATGGGATTCTCCAGGTAAGAATACTGGAGTGGGTTGCCATTTCCTTCTCCAGGGGATCTTCCCAACCCAGGGATTGAACCCAGGTCTCCTGCATTGCAGGCAGATGCTTTAACCTCTGAGCCACCAGGGAAGCCCAATATAAAATATAGGCATAAACAAATATTTATTATATTAGAATATGGAATAGAGCTTAATTTATAAAGTTAATTTTCAAAACTCACTTCTAAATTGGTTTAGTATAAATTTTATCTTCACTAAAAATTTCTTGGCAGAGCTTATTAGCAAAATGATTAATTATAGTATTACTTTCACTTCATCAAGTAAACCAAGCCACTGAATACTTAACTTTAGATTTGCAAGCATCACCCCCACATATGACCTATATTTACCTCTCCTACAGAAAAAGATGGAGAAAACCATTTCAGAGAACTAAATGGTTCCTAATTTGATGCTAATAATATACATAAATATATTTTCTATATAAAACTATAACAGTGATTTGAAATTTTTTCTAAATAAACAATTTCTAAAAATCACTTGTTTTTCAAAATGGCTATCACAGTTCAAGTAGGCTTGTTCTGTTAATTCCATTTCTCCCCATCACCAAAGTACTCACATGGAAAGTAATATTCAGTCAATAACTTGCATATCTTGCCTACATATTACCAAATATCTATTTATTTAGTAACACCTACAGATGTGGAAAGTTATTGCATTCTTTTTTCATAATTTCAGAATTCATTCCTTTTTCATAATTTCAGAATTCATAAATTTTGAAGATACAGCAATATCTAGCCCTTTGCTTTTACATGTATATAACATACACACAGAGCAAGAGTAGATCAGCTTTTCTAATATTAAAAAGCCAAAGTTATAGTGAAAGTTCCATGTCTTGCAAGAATGTTATTCACTATAATCTAATTATGGAGGAAACAGTCTGATAATACCTGTTTACAGTAGCCTAGCCACTTGATATCAATTACTCAGTTATTAAATATTTACTGAGGCCTTCTGGAAGGCTTTGCCCTTCCTCAAAGAGATTCAATTTAATTACAGAGACAAGAAATAGACATAAAATTTAAAGTAGCAATATTAAAACTTCTGCCTATCCACATATCCATGAAAAATAAGGAACATAGGAAGTCACATGCTATAGGAGTTTAGAGGCAAGAACTCTCCTTGTGGACTTGGATGGTCTCAAAGGACCACACTAGAAATGTAGTTTTGAACTGATCTCAGTGAATGGCTGATTATAGAGTCATGCAATGGCTGCTTTAATAGTTATACTCTATGTACCTTAGCAATAATAGTTTTAAAGCACTCAATCCTAAATCTGGCTATTTTCCTGCTTTTCCAGAGTCATTTCTTTTAAACATGGGCGAATATTTGAAAAATATAACATTAATTCTAAAGTTAACAGTGTTTATAATTATTTCTGGACTGGAACCAAAAACTTTAGAAATATATTTTCAGTTAAAAACATCATGAAAACATATACACACCCATACATACAAACCTGAGATATGATCAGAATACCTTGGTCTATTCTCTTTAAGCCAGAATCACCAGTAATCCTTCTCTTTCTTTCTCTGAGAAATTGCATAAAAACAAATAGGAAATAAATCCACTTCTTTGCAGAGATAATGGCTCACACTTAAAACATACCCTGAAGAATCTCTCCTGAAGACTAATGTAACCAGCTGATATCTGTAAATATAAATTGCAGAGAATGGAATTCTCAAGTGAGAAATTATTTCTTTCCCGTTATCTTCCAGTTTCAGGCAGCAGCTTTATATAATGATTTGGATTGCTGAAGTCCCTATTTAGTTATTTGTAAGAACACTCTACTTTATTACAAAAGTTAACGTATAGAGCTTTGTTAGGGAACGGGCTATATATTTAATGTCCATTCAATGTTTTGGGAATCATCAATTGCTTGCTTTTGTCTGGTGTGGGAGTCATGTTGTGTTAAGTGCATCACAGCCAAGTTAAAAAGCAGATGTGTGGTTTGTGTCTTTGTCCATTTAGTTTTCTGTTTAAACCAAAGGGCATTATAGCTGAATATAACAAACCCTGATTTTTCCTGATGCGTGCAGCTCCTCCAAAGTTTAATAGGAAATGGCCGAATATTTCTTCCCTTGAGGTTTCTAACCCAAAACAAGGTAGGAGCATGTCAAATTCCTACTGATATAAAATCCCACATGTTTAGGGGGAAAATCCCATATTCTGTTTTTTTTTTTTTTTTTAAGCACTAAATAAGAGCATTATCACCAATGCCATGCCTTTGAAAGAATCATAATTCAAATATTTTTTTCTAATATGGAGTGTCCCAGAAATATTATAGCAAAAAGTGTAGAAAAGATTAGATGCCACAGAAGCTATAAGACCTCTATCAAGTTTACATTGAATGTCAGCCAGTCCCAAGAGAAGTCTAGTATTTGGTTGCCATCACAGTGGGGAGTGTAAATAATACATCTTAAAAACTTTTGAGTGGCACAGGTGTCCTTCCACTGTCTCCCTTTTGCTTTGCTTAAGTAAACTAACTGGTAGTTTAGTTGTATTGAGGGTCAGGAAAAATAGGTAAAGGCAGTTCTACAACCCCTAAGAGACCTGTTTTGTTGTTTTTGTTAAACTATGGTTCCATATTGATTGACAGGAATTTGGATCTCTTTCTCTCCCCCTCTGCTCCGCCCCTTCCCTTCTACATCACAGTATATTTTCTCTGGCGAGGCTTTTCCTCTTTTAATCCTGTATCAATTAGTAATTTCTGTCAGGATTAAGAGCAACCTGTTTTCTTTCTGTCCTTAGAGCAGTAATTATTTTCTGACTTCTAACATCATAAATAAATAAATAAAGGAAACTGAAGCCAGCAGTGTGATTACACAGGAAGAAATAGAACCTTTAAAAACTAGCCAATCAAATGCATAAGATGCAGTGTAATGTTAAAATTACATTAACATCTAGCCTATAGATATATATAGACATGTATAAATAGTTCATATTAATAGAAAGTTGTCTTCTTTTGCGTCCTTTCTTCTCACACACACAAAAAAAGGCACATCTTTGGCTTCTACCTTCCTTCGTTATATACAGGATGTTCCTTTTAAGCTCTAATGAATACAGATGGAAGAGGAAATGAGCAAAAGGAGGAACCAGGAAATAGCTGCTAAGCAAAACAAAATATATTAGCAATTTGTTGAGGAGTCAAATTGGAAGGGCTGCTTTTTCAGTCCTTGATCAGAGTGATGAAATCAAGACTGTCCTAGATACATATATTACTAGCAAATAGAATTATCTTAATCATCTGCTCCAAATGATTTTTTTCAAGTTTCTACATACGTATGTGGAAGAAGAAATACAGATCAAGCTCACCCCATTAGTATAATTCTACGAAGACTGTGGCGAGGTTTAGTGGCATTGTTCCTTGGCAACTTCAATGAGAGCATCTTAAGTGAAATGTCACTCAGTATTTCCCATTGAATTTCATAGCTCAACAAATTATACAAGACAGGATCTAAGACTTAACACTTCACAGTGAGTTTTCTGCTGAACAAGATTATGCATTGTTCAAAACTTGAGTTTTGTGCTGAACAAGATATGCATTGTTCAAAACCTGAAAGAGACCTTTTTATTACTTTTGCTATATTTTCTGAGTGTCACAAGACTAAAAGCTTTCAGAAATAATCTTTAGTTAATACTAGTTGCAGTTTTTTAGAATGTAGATAATGAGTTCAAATGAATTTATTTGAGAGGTGCACAGTTGAATACAGTGCTTGAACTTGAAATTTTAGCCAAAGGTGTACTTTCTGTCAGAGGTCAGTTCTGTGGAGATGTAATTTATCTGGTCAACATCTGCAGAAAGCATCAAGCTCTATCCTGTTTTTGCTACTTTCACAAGTGACTCTTCACGAATAACTGAAAAAGAAAAGCAGGCAAACTTAAAAATTCCTGCCATTAACAAACCGGTATCTTAAGAGTAACAAAAACCGGTATCATAAGAGTAACAAATGTTAGGAAAAGACTACATTTCTGAAAGACAGATTCCAATTGACTCTGAGACTGAGATCCAGGATCTCCTAAATGGTTGACCATTGTAACTGTGTTCTGTGATGTCTAATCAGTTCAGCAAAAGTAATCTAACTGGTTTATATGCAGATGGGCTACTGTTACACAGAGAGAAAGACATGGTGAATTGAGTTAATGATGTTACTAATTAATTCAACAACACAACTACTATTTTAAGAGAAAGACAATAGAGGATCCTAATATCCATAATGTTATTGAAATAATCTGCATAACTGGATTATTGATTTAAATGGTAATTCTTTTTGCATCTGAAAATAAAGCTTCCAAACTTTATTACTGACAAAGTCAAACCATTTTCAGCCAAATACAAGCTTTCTCTGTGATGAAATAAACTCCCAGAGGCAACAAATACAAACAGTATCTTCATTTAGGGCTACTTTTCAAGTGGGTTGATGATAAGTAATTACAATTTGAACGTTTCACTGTTGTTTCTAATGTGCTGTTCATTCTTTTAAACCTATCCAGTTGCTCCCAAATTAGCTTTGTCAACAGTTTCTTCTGTTCAAGTTGCAAACCACAAGAGAGGTAGGAATTCTTGGATTCATACAGTGATTTCATGGTGTTATGTGTTGTGAAACATTGCACTGTATGAATCTGGAATATCTGTGAAGTGTACCCATCAGCTTATTGGTGAGGCATGTTGATTGATAATGATCAATGCATCAAATAGTACTGAGAACTGTCATGAGAGGAAAAAAAGCTTCACATGAAAATTTGAATGCTGCAAATTTAAAATGCTTCAATATTTGTTTTCTGAAAGATTAATGTGCGAATCAGAATCATAACACTTTAGGTTCCTGTTTCGAACATGAATGTTAGAGCTATTAACATTGTTACTCATTTGCATTGAAAATAAGGAAACTCACAGTGAGTTTCAAGGATGCTTTTCATGAGAACAGAATGGTAGGTTCATGTACGGTGCCCATTTGACAAATGAAATACCTTGGAATTTCCACTTCCCAACATTGTTTGAATGGAATTTGAACAAATACCAGTGAAGAGCTACACTGGATTTAGCATTGATTATGACCCAAAAATAATAGTTACGTTACTTTCTTCAAATGAAAGCGAGCAGAATCTCATCTGTGACTCATGAATGGCCCATTCCAGCTGGCATCTGTCATCACATCTTCACAGACTGAAGATTTTTCAGGAAACATAAAGACTCCTGTTTTTATTTCACCATTTTCCTTTAAATGTCCTATGTGACAGGTGTCTTGTTTTCCATCCTTGCCTGTTGGGTACATGTCATGTTTCTTTTGGGGGGAGGTTGTTGTTTTTGTTTTTCATAAAACATCTCTTACAAAGAAATATATTAACAATATATGAATTTGATTTGACCCACTTGGTGAAAATGATAATAGCTTCCCTATTCCTTACTGAAAAGAGTCAAATCATTTTCCAGATTTTAATCAACTTGAACTGGTCCTGCTGTGGCATATACAGTGAAGGAGGAAGCTGGTCAGAAGATGGGAAAGGGAAACTGACAGGATTTAAACCACGTCTGAAACTTTCCTCACAATGTGCTTTTACATAGCAAACACTGACGGTGCCCTTTTGAGGGGAGTCCAGATGGATTTGAAATGTGGAGAACTAAGTCCTTCAGGAACAGAGCAGCCGCAGGTTGATAGGTTGTCAAGCCTATCTGGGCATGTGTGTGCATTGCACACTGCAGTCATTGACACCGTGGTAGTGATGCCACTCCTTACCTGTGACAGGCAGACCTACCGGGAAACCAAGGAGGTGAAGGAGAAAGGAACCGTTAGAACCTTTACAGGACCCTTCTCTTTTCTGTCATGTCAAAGACTGCACATGCCAGAGGCCTCTTGACCTGAAATTTGACCCTGCATGATTGAATCTCTAGTTTCTTGGGCATCACAGCACTCATGAGATCTGAACACATCTCCACAGACCAGAAGAAGCCACCTAGTGAATTAGAGATATCATAGACTAATCCACACTGTTATCCAATAATATGTGTGGAAGGGCTTCAAAAGTTACATAAGGTTGCAAGACAGGTTTGGGGGTGAGGCAGGGACCAGGAAAATGCTGCAGCCACTTTATTCCCATGCCTGGGGGTAGCCCCTGGAGGCTTGGTGACTCTGCTAATGTAGTGAAGGGAAAACGCTCTTTAAGAATTATAATTCTTTCACCTTCTATTTATCTAAAATCTTTTCCCAAAATCCTCTCCTTTTGAGTGACTAAAATTAATTTTCACCAGCTCTGACTTTGAATAAGCTTTCCTCACTTGGCCCCGAAATTAATAAATAAACCTACCTATGCCGCATTCAGGGTACATTATCTTATATTCTGTGGTGTATCTTGTGTTACAGTACATAGGTAAAATAATATTGGAATTGAAGGAAACATGGGGAATAGTAAGAAAGAAGAGACCAAGACGTTTAATCCTCCTCCTAGTCTTAATATTCTTTTTCTTTCATTCTTTCTCTCCAAACTTTTTTTCTGTAACTTCTACCTACTGAGGCCTTCCCCAGCCAATTTCAGTCAGAAAGTCTTTTAAACCTTAGAAGAGATTTGGTTCTCTCCTTATCTTTGACAACTTTGAACTCCTTCTACCGGAACACTGCTAGCTTTTATGGCTCTTAACTAGCCAGTTCTTAGGGCTTCCTGGGTGGCTTAGCGGTAAAGAATCCGCCTGCAATGCAGGAGTCACAGGAGATGCAGGTTCCGTCCTTTGGTCAGGAAGAGCCCCTGGGGCATGGGCATGGCAGGGCATGGCAACCCACTCCAGTATTCTTGCCTGAGGAATCCCATGCACAGAGGAGCCTGGGGGACTGTAGTCCACAGGGTCACAAAGAGTCAGACATGACTGAAACAACTTACAATGCACGCATCAGCCAGTCCTTAAGTAACATGTCATCGTACCTGCCTTATATGATGTCATGTATGTCAGATGGGGGGTTTTGCTCCCCCTGGGGACTCTTGGTTGTCACAGCTTGGGAGTTGCTATTGCCTCTCGTGGGTAGAGGTCAGGAACGCTTCAGAATAGCCTACGTTTAGGAAAACCAAGGGTGATTCGCCCCAGATGTCAGCAGTGCTGAGGTTGAGAAGCTCAGCGCCACACTCTTCAGGCCTGGGCCTCGTTCTTGTTGTCCCCCGGTATAAGGGGGTTCTCCATCAAAGCGCATCGCTATGCCACACTATGTGAATGTTTTAGCTTCTCTGCATAACAGTGGTCAAAACACACCTGAAAAATAAAGAGAGTCTGCAGTGGGATTGGAGATTGAAAAGCTGTGTAAAACCATAGCAATTTTTTTTGAGAATTTCCTTTTTCCTACTGAAATTGATCTGTATAGACATATAGTCAACTCTCAGCTAAAATATTTACTAACTTAGTTACAGCTTGATATGTGAGTGCTGTTTTTCTGAACTCTTTAATATATGGAATATAGCCAGACTCTTACAGCATTTGAAATGAATTTAAGCATAACTTTCGTCTGTGTCTTCCTCTGTTTTCCAAAAGAAGATGCCTCAGGATCCTCACTGATTCATTGACTCATTGATTCATTCATTCGACATATTTTGAGTACTTAGTATATGCTCGGCGATGTGTTGAGTTCTGTTTACATCTGTGAACAAAATGGACACACTCTGCACACATGTATTTACATTCAAAATATAGGGGAGAAATTTTTAACATAATTTTCAGATACTCTGCTGCTGCTAAGTCAATTCAGTCGTGCCCAACTCTGTGCAACCCCACAGACAGCAGCCCACCAGGCTCCCGTCCCTGGGATTCTCCAGGCAAGAACACTGGAGTGGGTTGCCATTTCCTTCTCCAATGCATGAAAGTGAAAAGTGAAAGTGAAGTCGCTCAGTCGTGTCCGACTCTTAGCGACCCCATGGACTGCAGCCCACCAGGCTCCTCCATCCATGGGACTTTCCAGGCTAGAGTACTGGAGTGGGGTGCCATTGCCTTCTCCTTCCGATATTCTAAATACTCCAAAATTTAAATAGGAGGAGGGGGAGATTAATGTGTTTGGGCCAGGGACTGTTATTTTCAGATAGAGTAGTCACAGAACTTACTCTGAGCAGAGACCTAAAAACAAAGTGAGGCAGCAATTCACAGGGAGGTCTGGGGGAAGAGTAGGCCAGACAGAGGTAACAGCAAGTGCAAAGGCCCTGGGGAAGTGCTTGGCGTGTTTGCAGAGCAACACGGAGGCCTTGTACAGTGAGCGAGGAGGAGTGTGTCAGTAGTGAATCCCTGGGAAGCCAGGGGCCATATCAGCTGGGAATAAATGAACTGAGATTCTGCCTTTTATTCTGAATGAGGCAGGAAGCCATTAGGATTAGGGCAAAAGGATGTCATGACCTAATTTAAGTTTGGAAAGAGATACTTTGACTGCTGTGTGGGGGAGACCATCACATTGATGGAAGCCAGGAAAGCAGTTTGAGAACAACAGCAGTAATCCAAGTACTAAGGATGTGATGGTGAGATGTAGAATGTATTTTTAAAAGAGTAGTCAAGAGGATCTGCTGATTGGTTGGTTATTGGGGGGGAGCGGGGAAGGGAATGAGAAAAAGATTGGTGTCAAGAACAACTCCAAGAATTTTGAGCAAAGCAGTTGGTGGGATGGAGTTGTCATTTATCAAGATATAGGGCTGGCTGCTTATGTAAGTAGCAGATTTGGGAAAGATAGCCTATAAGCTCAGTTTTGAACATGTTAAAATTGAGATATCTGTTAAATGTGTTAAGTGGAGACATTAAGAAGGCAGTTGCATATATCAGTTTGGATGAAGTCTCACCAGCTAACTGGGAAGTTGGACTAGGCTGGAAATAACTATTTTGGAAAAGTCAGGTGGCACAGTGGTGAAGAATCTGCCTGCCAATGCAGGAGAAGCAGGTTTGATCCCTGGGTTGGAAAGATCCCCTGGAGTAGGAAATGACAACCCACTCCAGTGTTCTTGTCTGGAAAATACCATGAACAGAGGAGCCTGGAGAGCTACAGTCCATGGCATCACAAAGAGTCAGACAGGACTGAGCAACTAAGCATGCACACACACACACAGAGTGTATTGATGCTTTATAAAGTTATGAGGCTGGGTAAAAAACCCTAGCTCTGTACCCAATCCCTCTGAGTCTTCCCAGTGCACCAGGCCCGAGCACTTGTCTCATGCATCCCACCTGGGCTGGTGATCTGTTTCACTATAGATAATATACATGTTTCGATGGGTAGAGAGGGAGGTGGGAGGGGGGATCGGGATGGGGAATACATGTAAATCCATGGCTGATTCATGTCTATGTATGACAAAACCCACTACAATATTGTAAAGTAATTAGCTTCCAACTAATAAAAATAAATGAGAAAAAAAAAATGAAACACACACACACACACACACACACACACACAAACCCTAGCTCTGGGTTAGCCTAAAGAGCGAATAGGTACAAGGTTTGAGCCCTCAGACATTTGAGAAGATACAAGAAAATACAGAAGAGGGGTAAAAGCAGTGGTAGGTGGGGAAGGAAGTGAACCAAGAAGAGAGTGGTGTCCCAGAAGCCCCCTGATTCGGAAAGGGTTGCCAGAAAGCCCTGGGGGCCCTATTGAAGTTCATGGTCGTGAAGTTGAAGTGAGACTTGTTCTGAAATAGTTGGAAAGAGGCCCAGCCACATTTAGCTGCTGGGGTATAGACATTGAGAAGTAGAGGGTTGGATTTAACCAGAATCAGATTTTCCCAGGGGTCTGTAATTGAGGGTGGGAATTTGGGGATGAGGGAGATGAGACTATATAAAAGGAAGTGATTATAAGGATGGGCCATGTACTCTATACTTTGTAAAAGAAAAAAAAAGGAAAGGATGAAATGGTGGGTAAGTGAATTAGAGGACCAACGAATTATGGACTATTAATATCATCCCTTCTGGATCCTAATAAGATTGTGCAGCTCTGACTGTATCATTAATGATCATTCATGGATTCTGTGCCTGTGTGAAAAGACTAGTTCCTAAAGAATGGGAAATTAACAGAAAACTGAAAAGTAATATAGAAGTTTAATAATTACATTTGAAATGTCTTGAATTCATACAGTGCTCTGGTGTTTTTGAAATCCCTTTCAAATGTCTTTTTCTCATTTTGTATTCTCAAGTATATCATGGCCAGAGAAGACAGATTTATCAAAGTCTCAGAAGAACCTTAGAAGTTTTAAAGGAATAAAGTCACTATTAGCTTGTTTCTTAGATTCTAAAGATATTTAAAATATACACATATCTTCTGAAACAGGCTTATAATATTTAGTGTTTAGCTGTGTGCGGGTTTGTATATAAATTATTTGTATAATTTATATTATTTAAATCTCCTGTTAAAATTGATAAATTGGTTTTCAGATGAGACCCAGAAACAAATAGTTAATGTCATATAAATGCATATTGTTTATTACATTCAAAGAATAGTAGGTAACAGTGAGTTTCTAATAAGGATTGGGTCTTTATTGAACTTGAATGTCTACAGACATGTTTTTTTGTGTGTGTGTGGGTAAAGTTTTGTCAGGTGAAGCCCAGCATGTAGTGCCCGGAAAGGAACCATGTTATGAAACTTCTCCAGCCCTGTTCTCTCCCTTTCCCCCATGTCGTGTCTTTGCACACTCTATTCTTCTCACTGGAAATGCTCATTTCCTCATTCTTTTTTAAAAAAATAAACCTTACCTGCCCTCATAGAAGATTCAATTTTAAGTTAGTTTTTCCTAATTTTCCTCAAGTTAAATGAATTTCTCCTTATATCACTTTGCGTATCTGTGTGTGTGTGTTGTTGAGTGTGTGTGTGTGTTTTAGCACATCCTCTTGTTTTTTTTCTAGTTATCTGAGCACATTTGTCTTACCTTAAACAAGCATCTTGACAACAAGAACTTCTTGTGAGCTAGGCCTACCCCCATGTTTTGAGAAGATAAAACAGATTCCCCACCAAGTTACTTCTCACACTTTCTTTCTATCTGTGTGTGGTTCTGAAAAGCTCCTAGGATGAATTTATGCACAAAAAAGATTCTCTTGAAAAAAATCTGGATTAATTACATTAGGTACACAGAGGACTAACCTAGGGCAGGGTTATGTGAAGAACAGAAGCCACTTAGGGGCATCTTCTAGAGAAGGAGAGCCTGAGGATATCCAGGCAGCTCTGAAGAAGTCCTTGGGAAGCAATTAGATTTGAGATGTGGGTCTCCTCCCTGAAACTACTCCTCTGGGGTGGCTCCAGGCCAGAAAGAGTCTCCCTGTTCCAAACCCTCAGCTAAGGAAAGTTGGAGAAGCCCTTTGGGTTTCTGAGGGAGTCAGAAATGCCAGCCTAAACTAGGTTGAACCCAGGGAGATATAATGTATGGGGGTGAAATGTTTGTCTTCTAAGAGGATTTAATTTGGTGATACGTAATTTTATTATTTTTCTTGTTGCTGATATTATTATTAATTTGGCATGACTTAGCCTATTTGCAGGGTTATCTTGCCCCACCTCCCATATGGCCTCCTTCCAGAACTCTCCTCTCTGGTTCCTGCGAATCCCCACGCCCACTCTGCATCCCCAGTACAGCAGCACACAGGGCCAAGCTGGCCTGCAGTAAACAGAGGGCCTTGCCTTCGGGAACCTCCCGTTCCTCCTGCCTTTCTCTTAAGCATCTGGGGTCTCCAAGGTGCTAGCCCTATTCCTGGGTATCTCCCAGTCTTCACTATTTCCAGTGTCCTCCTCTGCTTCTACCCAAATTTAATTTCATTCTGTTGGGATCTTGCCCTCAACTCTCTGCTGTAATAACTGGCTGTCATATAAATGAATCCATACCATTCTGATGAGTGGCAGATGTTAATTTAAAATAAAAAAGCCAGTCACCCTTCTTCCTTATTCATTTTGATGACACTCATTTTTACTCTGATCATCAAATGCAGTGCTACCAAAATTTTACTCTAGGGCAAAAGAGTAATTCAGCACTTTACCTTGTACCTAACACATAGACCAACTGAATAAATTATTTATTGCATGAATGAATGGGCTCAACTAGTGACTGTTTGGCTTCCTGGTGGGATAAAATAAAAGCCAGACATTATTGAGAGGAATATTTTTAGACAAACAAGGTTTGCAGTTTCATAGTTGACCTTCCTTATAATTGTGAGCTAGGTCTACCCCCATATTTTGAGAAGACAGAACAGATTCCCCACCAAGTTACTTCTCACGCTTTCTTTCTATCTGATTTAATAACTACTGCACAAGGAGAGGCTTTGTTTTTTTGTTTTTTCTTTTTAAAAGGTTGAATTAGATTAATGACTTGCTTTGGTTGAGATACAAGAGAGAGACAATTGAGTCACTCTCCACCCTTCCCCACAATTCCTTGTCTTATTATCACCATCACCCCTAAACCTCAGAGGAACCTCCAACACTTTGGGAAAACAAAGAAATCTAAGGGTACAGAAGCTGCCTGACTCTTATTTTGGAGTAGACTTAGCTTGAAACTTGCAAGAAAAGGAAATCTTAAGCACACTCTTTTCATACCAATAATCTCCCTGTTTTTTATATTCTCTCTCACACTTAAGCAAACATGCAGATTTGGCCTGATGAAAGGATTACAAAAAGCCATATTCTCTTCTTACCAATTGGAAGGAACAAAAATAAACAATTGTTTAATTGTCTAGACTCGTATTAAATTTGCCATGATTTCTTCTATGAAACTCTGACTGAGTTACTATCTTGACATAAATGATAGTAAGGCTCTAAACAAAGGAGTCATGAGTGATGGCAGACTCAGGCCTTAGATGCTGACAGTCTTTCCTTCTTCTTTTTTAAGACTGCAAATATGAAGAGAAAATGAAGGAAGTGATGCAAAGATAGCGAAGTTTTTAATGTGCAAAACTTAGACTTTTGCATCAATGGAAACAAGCCTTCCCAAATTTTAAAAGGTGTACACCTGCAAATGCTTCTGTTCATATTGTCTGCCAAGAATTAACACCCTCTGATCATGTTCTGAATGTCCAACCTTTCTCTCCTGCTTGAAACAAATGCCACTTCCATGCCAGTCACAACCACCTGTGGTCACCATGTGTCATGTGGAATCTCATACATGTAATGCCATTCCGCCGTCTTTTCTCCACTTCTCATTTTATCTGAGCATGTGGTGTGCTGATACTCTGCAACTGTATACACTCTGTATACATTTCTGTTCTTCCTTGCAAGATTGTGAATGCTTCGGCCACTCCAATCGATGCAGTTATATCGATCTGCTAAATACAGTCATTTGCGTGAGCTGTAAACACAACACTAGAGGGCAGCACTGTGAGTTATGCAGGCTGGGCTACTTCAGAAATGCTTCTGCACAGCTGGACGATGAGAATGTGTGCATAGGTCAGTTCCATTATAATTTCAGCTATTGTTCTGTGCCTTTCAATCGATGGGGAGCTATTTAAGGTGGAGAGGCTGGTGATTTGCACCACAACTGAGCCAGAATGAACTTTCTTAATGGAGAAAACCTCCTTGTGTTGTACTGGAAATTCACTTGTGCTGGTTGAAATCATAATTGGGGGATGTGTTTTCAATTCTTTGTTTATTATTGCTTTAAAGATGATGAGCTGAAAAATCATGTTTAAGAGGTAGAGAATTTTCTTTTTCTTTTTCTTCTTTGTTTTTGCATGAAATCTTAAAACCTGGTCATTTCAACCTGATCTTAAAGTCTTAAAGTTGTACATTCTACTTTCAAAATGTAAACTCGTTATAAGATTTTTAATTATAGATATGAGAAACTAAGACACAAGCTTTTGTAAATAATTGGTAATCAACAAGTATTGATTTAAAATACTGCCATTTTGGAATTGAAAGCCACTAGCAATTGGTAATGCAGAAGTTTGCTTGACTTTTCCATCCATAGTAATCAAATTCCATTCATTGAATTTTCCTATAGCCCAAAAGGAGAAGCAATTTTTCAAACCTGCTCAAGGCAATTAATTCTCTTAGCTTCCAAAGTACATGAGCCCTGGAAGACCAGGGCCACAGGGTTCCCTTGAGCATTCCTTCCACCCTGTATGACTACTGATCATGTCAACTCCAGAGAATCAGGTGCCCTTGCCATCCAAAAAGCTTCTCCTACCTTTTACATTGAGGAACCTATCTTTAATAAAGGGTGCTGATGGAAAAATAAGAAATAAGAAATGGAATTTCACTTCATAATGTACTTTGGAGAAATGCATATGTTCAAAATAGTGAAGGGTAGATACATATCTATTACCAGACAATGGGTAATATATAGGCAACCAATGTTAAAAGAAGATTTTTTCACATAGAGAGTAGATAGAATACACAAACCAAAAATGAAAGGTGGTCCTTTCATCAAAAAAGGCATCCAACCATTTTGTAATTCTAAGATCATTGTTTTCTGATTTGATTGTCAAGGTTGTATAGGTATTTGCCAAGTGTCACTTAAAATAGCTGGACAAGTTTTTTTCAGTTAAAATGGGTCAAGTTTTGTAATACTGTTCATGTCTATAGTATGTTCTGTTTTTCAAAGTGCTTCCTTATTATTTGTGAATTAGTGGAGAAATCCCTGGACTTAGAGGCTGGAGAGCTGGGTTCAAGTCCCAGTTTGCTATTTAATAGCTGTGTGCTTTAGGTAAGTCATGGAGAACTCCTGGTCAAATTGGTATCATATGGGATGCACAGGAAACACTTGGTAAACTGTGAACTGACTTGCAATTTTTTTTTTTAACTTAATCCTCATTAACAAAACTGTGGTGGTAAGTATTCCACTGATAATTTCCCCTATTTTCTAGTTGAGAAAAGTAAGGCAGATTGACCCAAATCGTATAGCTTTGTAAAGAGTTAGTTTCCTGACTTCAAAACTTGAGCTCTCTCCCAACTACCGGGACACAATTAGCAAAGCTAAACTTGTCAGACTTTTACTTATGGTATGCTTTTAGGATGAGAGCAGCAATTCTACTATGAGTTTGTGAACAGAAGTTCAATTGCCTTTATAACATTTGGGTTACAAAGATTTGAGACTATTAGTGAAAACCAAAAGGCACATAGCTGTCTGAATTTCAGATGCAGTTACATTTTGCTGAATGTCATTTATAAAAATATATAAATGTCATACTATAAATATGGAAACAAGTGAAAAGGTAAAATAAATAGGAACACTGGGAACACAGGAATAAAACCTAATAAGTTTTTTCAAGATACAAAACATTACAATAAGGAGTAAATGTTTTACAATATCAATTTCATATTATTTTAAATAAATCAAATAAAAAGACCTTACAAGAAAAGATTTTATTTCATAAAATTTCTCACAGCAGGTAACTTAACAATATCCTGATATTTTTACTCAGAGTACTCTCTTCTAATGATGTCTTCCCCTTTTCCTATTCTAAAGTAATCTATGAACTACAAAATCTGCACTCCTATCAAGTTCTAAGAGGCATAGTTCTGTTATAAATCCGTATTTGATTATACACAGACAAGAAACTAGCCATTCAGCTTTTGTCTTTTAAATCATGTAAAGTAGAGATGAGTGGAAAACTTAATATACACTATTCTGTTTATTTCTACTTAAAAAAAAGAAACGAGCAATTGTTTTCTCCCTTTCTAGAACGTTTGTTAATTAAAATTATAAACCTTGGGAAGATTTTATTTTACTGAGGTAAATATATCCCTATGCAGTATTTTATACTCTTCAAGTAAAGTCATCAGTAAATATAAATATGAGTATTTTTATATACTATTAAAAGCTACAATATCCCCTTCACATACCCAAATTCTTTAAATTGTTGCCCTTTTCCTAAGAAGTAAAACTGTTTTTAAAGACTGAACTGAAAAATTTGGTTAGCTTGTATATGCTACAGTCTCTTTTGTCTTTAGTCGCTATAAACATTCAACAGCTTCCTTAAAGACCTATAGATTCCACTTTTCCTGCTTGAGGGGCCAAGGGGAGAGCCATCAGGCTGCGAGAACACGAGGCTGAGGCTTGGGTTTCCTCTCTGAAGGCCATTGGAAGCCTGTGGCTCCATTACCAAGACTAGTTGCTATTTTCTACATTTAAGTTCCCTAAAGGGCTTGCAGTAGGACTAAAGAATTAAATTTGAGAAGATACACCACAAGTAATTGAGAGTTAATTTTAATACCATTTTGTATAGAAAGCACTAATGAAAATAAATGGATATTTACCCAATTCACTTTCGCAGACTTAGGCACTAATCTCTGCAAATTTGAACTTCATCTAAGCCACCTTAAAAGTTAAGGGGGAAAAAAGGCATTTGCCATTTCTTTGACAATTGGCAGTGAAATCCACCACCCTGGTTTTGAGGGAACAGCACCTATCTTTAACAAAATAACGACTGTGTTGAAATAGATGTCTTAAACTATTTGCATCATTTTATATTATGGTAAATATAAAGTGTAGGCTATTCCATGTTGTCACAGTAATCACTGCTTTATGATTCTTGGCAGATTTACCCATTTTCACACAAATTCCAAGTCAGCCATGTTTCCAAAGATGCATGTGTGATGCAGCAGTTCCATGAAAATGGCCTCCTTGCATGCTTCCGTTTCATATAAACTTCAGCATTTAAGCAGGAAGCTGGATATATGGCTTCTGACCTTGGGTAATCACTGCTAATAATCCCTGATAACAAGCTTGACCTCAGAATGAAATGCAGGGCTCGGCATTTGCCACTAAACGTATCTTCAATTATGATGTATTATTGTTTTCATTCCCTTGGAAACCCAAGATCAGGTAATCAGAGGCACATTCTATAAAACAAAACAAACCCAACACACTTCTAATACCTATAAATCAATTGTAGTATGACTTTTTAATCAGACTTCCAAAAGTATTTCATATTTTTTAGTTTTGTAGTCCTGCATATTCTTCCTGTTTCAAGGAATAAAATATAATTCTCCAAGGCTATCCTCATCACTGCAACACCTACCATTGGCTTGAGTTCCAGAAATGATATTTTTAAACTAAATTACTTTGTATGCAATGTGGAGAGTAGACCCCACCTCTCTTTGTCACTAATTTTCATGACTGAGTACATTACTCTTACCACCTTTCAAATGGCAACCACTGAGATGTGCTGTGGTTTAGATGTTCCACGTTTTTAAAAAATCTTGTTTACATGTTTTACATCTCAAACCTTATATTAATGAGTTGTTACCGGCTGACTGACTAACGTAGTATGTGAATTCATATTGACCAGGTGTGACCCTATTCCCTGTCTTACAAAATGCTGGTGGTTAATTGTCAACTTACATACTTTAAATAGTAAGAAACATATCATAGTAGTTTTGCTATAGGTATGTATGTATATATATATATATATATGTATGTTATATATATATATATGTCATATATATATAAACATTTTAAAAGTCACAAAAAAATTTCTATCTAAAAAAATTTTTAACAGCTGTCACACATACATGGGCTCCCCTTGTAGCTCAGTTGTTAAAGAATTTGCCTGCAATTCAGGAGAGCTGGGTTCGATTCCTGGGTCAGGAAGATCCCCTGGAGAAGGAAATGGCAACCCATTCCAGTATTCTAGTCTGGAAAATCCCATGGACAGAGGAGCCTGGCAGGCTACAGTCCATGGGGTCGCAAGAATCAGACACGATTTAGCAACTGAACCACCACCACCACCAAACAGACACACATTAAAATAGAAAATGCCAATTTAAAATAAAACTCCAGTTATTAAATCAAGCCAGACAAGAAGAGAGCAATTTAGACTTTATTTGGTTTTAGTTTTACTTGTGTATGTCACTCTTAGCCTCACAAATGTTTCTATCTTAAGAATGCTGAACTTCAAAATTCCCTTAACATGAAATAAATAATGATTCCAAGGTACGCCACAGTCTTTGAAGAAATTATCTGATTAGTTCCTATGACAGAACCACACCTCTAGACCTATCTATGTAACAGTAAATCCTTAATCTCCATTGCCAACTTAAGACACTAAACTTAAAGATACTAAACTAAAATTCTCAGGGTTTCTTGTAGTTGGCTGCTTGGTTAGTTGCTTGGTGTGATTTTATTTGATTTTTAACATGAAAATCTCTTAATGATACCATTTTATAATAAGGGAAATCAAGAGACAGAGAGGGGCATAATAACTTGCCCAGCATTCTACAGTGGGATTACAAAGAAAGAAATTTCAGCTTACAAATTCCAAAAGCTGCAAACTAACTGCTGTTAGCTTTCTTAGCTAATGGAAGCCTAAGGAATTCTCATTTCTAATTTATCCTTTAAGCAAAGCAGAGTTTCAGAAGTAAAAATATCCTGCATAATATTATGTGAGGAATCCAGAAATTATTCTATTTACTTTTTATTACACAAAGTTATATTTTTCTGTCCACGGACATTATAATGATACGAGTCTCAAACTGTGCATATGTTGAAATTTATTTAGGATTACAAAATTCATTTTTCTTCCGTGATTGTTAATCTAGGTTACATAAAACTATACTAACATGCCTAGCAGATACAATATCTAAAGGCTGATTGCAACACAGTATGAATATATATATAATGCACCATCCCAAATCATAAAGTAAAACCATCTTTGAATGAATAAAGTGCATTCATATTGCACTTTAACAATGTTCAGCAGTTCTCAAATATTGAGTGTAACAGATAGGCTCGTTTGAATAATTTAAAACAGATTTTACACTGATGGCATATTGATTTATCCTTGATACACAAACTTCTCATGGCATTCATTAAACCATCTAAAAATGCCCTTAACAAACGGAACCTCCATTATAATCTGTTAGCAGTGAAGAGCATGATGTCTTATTTCCTTAGAAGTTTTCAGCTGATTTCCTCCCATAACATAAAAATGATATCATGGAAGGCTGAGCAAATAAATAAATGGGCCTGAAAGAGCCATATTTTCCAAAGCATTTCATTAGTGGGCATCTTTCTTTAAGTGATCCGTTGAAGTAAGTGACGCTCCTGTATTGATAACTTACAAGCCATGTCTCCAGCCTGTGTGTTGTCTTGTTTCTACAGAGTGTTATTGTAACCCTTTGGGCTCAGTCCATGATCGTTGTAATGGCTCAGGATTTTGTGAGTGTAAGACTGGAACGACAGGGCCTAAGTGTGATGAGTGCCTGCCGGGAAATTCCTGGCACTACGGCTGTCAACGTAAGTAACTCTGGGAGCTGCCCTCTGCCTGCTGCAGCATGGCTGATTCTGCTTGTCGAGGCTGGTGCGTGCAGCTTCTCAGAGCAGAAAAAGACCCAAACCGCTGACAAGCTTTAAAAACTACTTAATGCCCCAGCCCACATATAGGAGAGCGAGCAATCCATCAGCTGTCCAGCGGGCTCCTTTGAAGCCCATCTTCGTTTCTTCTGATGGTTGGAGCAACTTATATTGAAATATTGTACGCAGATTCGTGTACCTCGCCAGACCATAAATTAAGTGGCACAATAGGGACCCAGCTTAGAAATCCTTACCGCAGAATGAAGGGTGATGTGTATGTGGTTAATATATTTCTTGAACTACCCTGGAGCTCCAGAGTTCATAAATTAAATGGTATCTACATAACTTATTATCACCCTTGTATCATACCCATCACTGCCTCTGAACCAAAAACCTAAAGGTAATAAATCTAAGGGATATTTAAATGCCAGGATAAAATAAATGATGAAAATCAATGTTGATTTTAAGCCTCTGAGGTTAGGCACCATGCAGTGAGCTTTACACAGATGCCATTTGGTTCAACCTCATTTCTCTGAGGATTATCAGACCTTAAAAGCTTGTCAAGGCAGGTGGCATGTCGGTGTATTCCGGGAACAGAAATTTAAAAATCTGAGCAGAAGCTTCCTTCTGTCATTCACAACCTTTTCTGCTTTTTAATTCTGCACTAGCTTTCCATTCTATCTATACACAGTCAGCTTACTAATATTAAAGAGCCACCAGACAGAGCCTCTGGAGAGTGCAGGCCCGATAGAAAATCATGCAAGCCATGCATGTAACTTGAAATATTTTGTTATACACATTTAAAAAGTAAAAATAAATAGAGGTGGATTTTAACAATTTATTTTATCCAAAAAAAACCTGAAATATTATCATTTCAACATAGAATTAATGTTATGTTATTAAGGATATATTTCACTTTTTTCAGAGCCTTTGAAATCAGATGTTTACTGCTTATAGAACATCTCAATTAGAACTAGCCATATTGCAAGGCTTAATAGACACATATGTCTACCATATTGGACAGCACAGCTCTAGAGGGTTTTTGCTTAGTTTTCACTTGAAAAAAAAAAAAATGTCAGCATGCAGGAACTATCTAAAGCCGTTTCTACCAGGGGTGAACAGAATATTTTACCTGCTACTTATGAAATGTATAGTTATCTGGAGGCTACACTTCTGCATATTATAAAGCCAAAGTGAAATCTGTCGCCATAGTAATGCCATGGGCATCAGTGAACTGTGGTGATAACTGAGAAATTTGACTTTGAGCAGTCAAGGTTAGGATGGGATCTAGAAGCTGGAGGGTGAGCATCTCTCCCCATGCTGGAGAGTCGTTAAAAGAATCAAATAGTGTCAGAAGTCAGGCATCACTTCTGTACCTAAGCTCTGGATACGGTCATTATTTGAAAGTTATACACACTGTAGGTTCCCAGGAAGCATTTTAAGGAAAACAATATGAGGATCCAGGACTGAGGAGATAGTTGTCATCTAGATACAGAGGCCCATAGAAGGCCAGCAGTCGGGAGGAAAGAGAAATAGAGGAGGGGCCAGCATCAAGACTCAGAGCATAGGGAATGAGGAGACTTTATAATGAAGACACACCTTTCCAAAGGGAAAGTATCATGTTAACTACCCAATGCAGCAGGACCTAATGAATGAGTTCCTGAAGTGTAATCAGGGAAAGACATTGGAGAAGTAAGTAAATGAATCCAGCCTTAGAAGAAATGTATGCCCAAAAAAGGCCTAACTTGATTTTTCTGTGTTAATTTCTGGAGTATTATAAAAAAAGATATGTCATCAGATTTTTTTTTTTTCTGGAATTAGAAGACTGGATTTAGGCATGGACGTACCACATATGTGCCATATAATGTGCAAAATGCTCTGTGCCTCAACTCCAGCACCTTATTACCTCCTAGTTAAGTAGATCAATGAAATTACAGGAGTAAATATTTTACCCTCCTGAGTATTTCTTGAATATCTACTATAAATTAGGTATTGAACTAGCAGTCAAGGCTAAAGGATAAAGAGAGATAGCTGCTTTGGGCATGTGGATGTGAAGTTCGCAATCTGGAGTGAGAAGCTGATATGCACCCAACAGTTAGGAGGTAATCAGACCAAGTGCTATGGACATGCTTTTAGGGAAGCCCAGGTGGGGAGTAAGGCATCCTAGAGAGGAAGACATTTTGAGTCTTTAAGTATTAGTAAAAGCTTTCCTGGATGGAACTTCTTGGGCAAAAAAGTACATAAGCTGACATGCTCTGCTTCAGAAACATCAAAATGTACTGATATGATTAGAGGGTAATGAGTATGCATGTTGTATGTGTGTTGTTTGTGTTGGGATGGGAGTAAAATGTTGAAAAAGCAACCATAGACCAGATCATGAATGCCAAGCTAAGAAGTTTTATCTCATCAGGAAAGAGAAGTGAGGACCTTCCTACAGGGGTGATATGGGATCCACCATACAGTTTTAAGCAGAGGAGAGGATAAGATTCTGCTTTAGGAAGATTATTCTGACTGCTCTGTAAAGGAAGGGCTGGGACAGGGTGAGACTGGGTTTACTATATAAATTTAACAGACTTCAGATACACCTTTGAGCACACAATAATTTTATCTCAGTCTGAAATCTTTTCTTCCCTCAACCCAGCTACACAGGGCTGACATGTTAAAATATAGGAATTCTTTTGCCAGTTGGTAAATGGCTATTGCATTGAGACCTAAGTGCATCCCTGGAATCTCTTAGATATCCTCAAAATCTAACAGGATAATACTTGTCAAAGTGGTGTGCGCTCAGCACCTGCTCCAATGCTAGAGCAGGTATCCATACTAATTCGTTAGTGCCTGTCGGCCGATAGGTATTTTTCATACCCCTGCTATGTCTGCATACACATGAATGCATCAAAGAATGCCCCTCAAGTCAGTCTGTTTTGCTCTCTTCCCTTCCCAGCCACCCCACGTGCGCACACACACACATGCTTCTGTTTGCCCTAAGTTGGACCCACCCTTGGATTGGCCACATTATTAGTGGCAGTGATAGTGACCTGGCAATGAGAAACCAAGGAAAGGAAAACATAGTGTTCAAGTAGGGCTGAGAGTGGCATTGGCAGCAAGGAGCAGGAATCAGGTGCACATTTAGGGAGTCAAGACCAGGGAGGAGCTGTCGTATCAGGACAGAGTCCAGCGGATCCAGACACAGGGTCCCCAGTCTCCCAGAGGACTGACAAGAGGAGCAGTGTGGAACTGCAGCCCCACAGGACTTGTACTTGGGAATAGAAAATAAAGAGATTCAGTTCCTGACACCATTGCTTCCATCCCATGAATAGAACCAAATGAGTACACACTTCGGCTCTGGAGTCATACAGATCCAGGTTTGAATCCCATCTCCATGCCTTACTACCCACAGGACTTAGCAGAAAGTCCTTGGACTCCCTAAACTTAATTTGTCATCTAAAAACTGTGATAAAACTAGAACCTAACACGTATGGAAAATAATGAATGTGGAGCTCATGGTACATAGTAAGATCTCAATTATTATTAGTTCCAGGTACAAGTTGATGTGTCAAAGAACTAGGTAAGAATCCATGGGTTTTTGTTTTTTTTAAAAAAAAAAAAAAGAAAGAATCCATGTTTAACGCTAATTGCAGAGTGATAGTGCAGAAAGTGTAATAAGAATGGCCACTATTGAGTATCAAATTGTTGACCTAGGGGATTCTAAAAATCCCTGTCTAGACACAAGACTAATTCAAGTGATTGAAACAAAGGTGACCCCTAAAGTAATTGTGTGTCTTCAACTGGGGAAATGAAGAACTCCAGGCTCATTAGTGAACTTTCTGCCTGAGGGGTCCACTGGCTGTATGCACCATAAATGTAAACTGGTCTCTCTGGCAAAAGGGGAAGCACTTGAAAACCACCAGAATGAATGGACATCAGGCAGCATGGAACGCATGGTTCAGGAAACAGTGTAGAAATAAAAAGGTTTCAGGGAGGACGGGCAGAATCAAAATTAGTGTTAAGGTTACCCCACAGAAGAATAAGATGGAGGAGAAATTCTTTTTTAATGCACCCTTTTGAAATCCAAGAAGAGGTATGAGCCACATCCCAGAGAATAAAGATGAACCTTCTAAAGAAAAAGTAACATTTCATGTTTCACATAAAATGTGGTTGGTTAACATGTGTTAGAAAATAAGGAAATACTTGTTAAGGGTGCCAAGAAGACTAGACACAAGGGAGGTGGGGTTTTTTTGTTGGTTTTTTTTTTTTTTTGGTTTGGAAGATGTAATGGAAATACCCATACATAGAACCAGTGGGGCTGATGAAGAGATGTGTTGTCTTCCTGAAGTATGTATAAGCTACATTGGAATATCAGGCAATATTAAAGCCACCAATTTCCCCACATTGTTCCCTAATTTATATGGATACTAATGGTGCTTTCAGAAGAACTTATAGTGTGAATATTTGGATTAAAGTTAAAATATTTTGTGACATAGCTAAATGTTAAGATTTTGGAAGATAAGATATAGGAAATCAAGAACTAAGCACCCACAGCAAAGGGAAACCTGAGAGTCAGTTGCTGGGTCATGGCCTAGAGTATCAAAATATGTGTTCTTGGAAGAGATCAGTACATATATTACCAAGAGCAAGAAAACACGTGTTTTGTAGGAAGCTCAATGGTCTGCCTGATCAAGAAGAGTTTCTAATTAAATTTGATCAGAATATAGTAAAAATGCTCTTGTAAAACTGTAAAACCAGAAATTGTGGCAACCAAAAATTGTTTTAAAAGCCAACAGTTATCTTAGGAGAAAAATGAGAGAAAGTTTGGGGAACAGAATTCCATTACTTAGGTGTATGCCTTCCAGAGAATGCATAATAAGTCTGTTTGTTTTTACTGCTGCTTAGAGAATTATCACCAATTACCACAAATTCAGTAGCTCAGAACAACAAAAATTTATCATCTTACAGGTCTGTATTTAGAAGCCAAACAAGAGTCTCCCTGGGCTAAGATCAAGGTGTTGGCAGGGCTGTATTCCAGTCAGGCTATAAGGGAAAAGTCTGTTTCCTTGCCTTTTCTACCTTCTGGATGCCACCTGTACTCTTTTCCCCGTGGCCCTGTCCTTCAGCATTCAAAGCCATGAACTCCCCATTTCTCTGTGCCTTTTCTTCTGTCACTGCATCTTTCTCTAACCACAGTCTGGACAAAGTCTCTACTTTTAAGGACCCGTGTGATTAGAATGGGAACACACAGATAACCTAGGATAATCTTCCCATCTGAAATCCCTTAATCACATCCCTTTTGTCATGTAAGGGAACAGGTTCCAGGAATTCGGATATAGACATCTTTGGGGAGATATTTTTCTCTGCCTACCACAGTTATCATCAAGAATGCCAGCTTTTAATGACAGTGATGAATATGCAGGTATCGTGGAGATGGAATGTAACTCCTATTTGGAATAAAGATATTCAAAGGTAAAACTTTGAAAGAAATACATACTATGATTAGAAAAGAGTGAATGTATGTCAAGAAGGTATAGACTTGCGCTGTGAGTTAGAGACTGAAATATTTTTCAGGGAGGATCAAAGATCTTATAGAAAAAGTATTGTGAGTGTGTTTCATAGACTGTACAACCATTTAGAGGATATAGATACTATCCAAAGCCAAATTAGGAAATCTAACTACTTTGTAATCTTCCAAAATGGGGGAATTCACGTATCAAAAATGTGTGTACTAGCCATTCAGTTGTGTCCGACTCTTTGCAACCCCATGGACTGTAACCTGCCAGGCTCCTCTGTCCATGGAATTCTCCAGGCAAGAATACTGGAGTAGTTAGCCATTCCCTTCTCCAGGGGCTCTTCCTGACCCAGGGATCAAACTCGGGTCTCCTACATTGCACAGGCAAATTTTTTACCATCTGAGTCACCAGGGAAGGCCTCACATATCAAGAAATCTGCTAAAAGATGTGTCCTGCTAATTGTTGACTGCATTGATGAGAATTTCTTTACCCAAAAGAATGGAAGAAGCAGTCAGGAAACTATTTATACCACTTATTTATAGTAGGGAGATGACAATGTCACATAAGAGAGCATTGCTATTAAAGGCCTTTGAGAGATATTGTCCTGAACCTTAAGGAAAAAAACAAAATATTCTTGGAGGGGTGCAGATAAGATCTTAGACCCTCTTTATAACACAAACACACATATTAATTTTTTAAATAAAATCAGGCATTGTTTCTAATAGACTACCTAGAGAAAAATGGGAGACTTCTATACTAACCAACATGGCTATATAAGGATTTCTTATGAAGTTTTGGTGAACATTTATTAAGTCCCTACTATATGCTAGATACTGTGCTGCTGCAAATTAAGGCTATAAAAACAAACTGCAAAAATGTAGAATGGTGTAGAACTGTGTTAACAAGTTGTTCAAGTGGCAAAGATGTTCAGTTCCAGGTAACATTTTGTCGTGAGTGCAAAGACACTAACACAGTTTTAGACTGAACAAGGACCAAAGTGGTTATAGTTCCCCTGAAACATTCACTGGACAGCCCACAGCAAGAGTTCAGTCACTGAAAAAAACATTTGAACAAAGCAGAGATATAGGTGAGTTTTGTCTTTGACAAAGATTTCTTTGTCAAAAAGAAAGATTTCTTCATTTGGACGAGTTTAAACAGTTTGGTAAGCATGTGGTTTAACATCTTACAGATGTCAACCAGTGTTTGGAGGGCTATTATGTAACAGGTAGACGTGTTGGTTCAGGAAGATAGAATAAGGACCAGTGGGAAGAAAGAGAGAAATGTTTCAGCTTAATATTTTCCAAAAATTATTCTCTCCAGCTGTCTGAGAATATGCAGTATGATGCCTTGGGTTATGATAAATCCCCAGACTCTGGAAAAGCTCACACAGAAGCTGAATGAGCTCCTATGAGTGATGCTTGTTGGAGAGTTTCTGCTTAAAAGAAAATTCAAGTGAAAAGACCTCTAGGGCCTCTCCAAGATTCCAGCTCTGACTTTCAGACCAAGTCTGTGGGGGCAGAAAGGAAGTATAATGAGAGACACAGCTCAATTTGTATTAAGAACCACAGTTTGGCCTCTCAGCTTTCCTCTATAATCTCTCTCAACAGACAGACTCTCATACTCTCACTAGCCATGTTCTCAGTCCTCAGTTCTGGTTTCTAAGAATCAGATTTAAGGCTTACATAACTTCTGTTTCCTGGAGATTAATAGGTTCCCATCATAGCTTTTCTGCTACCATTGTTCAAGGGGATTTATTTTTCTTTCTTTCTTATTTTTTTTTTTCTATGGGATTAATTTCTACAATCCTGACAATTTGTGATCATTAAAATGATTCTTCCAGTTGCTTCTCTGATATGAAGATTTTACTTCCTTGGGCAAATGCCTTGAACCTAACTTGTAATTTTTCACTTGCTGTGGTTGCAGTCTCCTGCTATTTGCTGTGTTACATTGAAACGTCCAGTTCACATTTCACCAGCTGACCTCACATGTTGAATCCATTGACAGGTGGCATATCACTTAAAGAGGAATGTCTGTGATGCTTCAGAGTATTTTCAGTCCTAGACACATGACTTCACTCATTGGGCTCTTATATCTCTATTGCTAAAAATGAATGGCATCACTGAATCCAAGTTTTTAATTTCCTTGCTATCAGTTTGAACGCTAGTCTCATTTCCCTTGCTGAGCACCACATACATAACAGTGATGAAAAATAAATACTTGGAAGGGCACTCGATGTTACTGTTTTCAACTCCTAAGGGTGGGAAGGAAGTGCTTGTTAAATAGAACCAGTAGGAGCCTCCCGGAGGTAATTTAAAAAGGAAAATATTAGAAAAAAGGAAGATAGAAGGTGGCAATTTGTAGGCATTACAAATATGCTGGGTTGTCCTCCTGGGGGGAGATATGCATTTTGTTAACTAGAAGAGTAAACCCGGGGTTGCTCCCAGTTGTGAAATTTCTCCTGATTCAGCAGAACGGCACCACACCACTCAGTCATGCTAATGCCCATCACTTTCCAGTGACAATTCTGTTTTCCATTCATTCCTAATAGAACTTCAATCTGGGATTGGTAGGAAAAGCCCACCGACCTCTAATACATCAGGGACCCAATGCCACCGTGAGCAGAGGAGTCAGGGTTTACGCCTGTGCTGTGGAAAGTGCTTTAACGCTTCACACCACTAATGGCTCGTTTGGAACAACCACAGAAGCAATGGCTGATGAGGCAGGCTGAAAGAAGTGAGTTGTTCAGAATGCCCTTCACAGTAGGATCATATCCTAATACATTCAAATCCCAACGCTCTTGAATTGCTGAAGCTTGGCATAGTAGACATTCTAAAAGCAATTCCAGGCTCCCCCCTGACATTCTGAGGTTTGCCTACTGCTCTGCTAACCTGTGATCAGCTGAGAGAGGGGCCTCAATTCTGACCTGGCTAAGCAACTTTCCATATTTACTTCACAGTCCATGCTAATTTTTGCCCCTTTATTTGAAGAGAATATTAATAATGACAAGTATGCACAGATTTTACCATTTCACACTGTAGAACCATCCAAGTTTAATAGTGAATGTTATCTGAAACGGCAAAGCTCGTGAAGAAATTCAAGTACAGTTGTATCAACGAGTAGCCCAGAATCAAAGCGGCAGCCTGGACTTTTCTGACAGTGAGATGATCCGAAGTCCAAGCAGAAACACAATGCATGAAGTTCTCCCCTTACTTTAGACAGTGCAGAAGTGGAGTTTCACCATGAGCCATTCTTTACACCCTAGTGAATGTGTTCTAAAATTACATGTATAAAGAAAATGTCTAAGTGTGAAAATCAGCTCAATGGAAAAAGTGTCAACCTATTTGAAACTTATAGGGGAATGGTCTTCATTTAAATGAAGGGCCAGTCCTCAGCCACCAGAAGAAACGAATTCTGAGGTGTAGGAGCCACAGATACGCCAGGATGGGGGGTGCCTGATAACTAAGGTCTAGGAGTCAGCACAGTGACTTGATCTGGGTGTGACTGTCACCACCTCTTGAAGGACTGTTTGCTGGACCACTGCAGACTTTTCATTGCACCTCCTCCTGTGAAATCTTAGACATGGTTTGGATGTTCTAAGGCTTTTTCTTGATCTGAAATTCTATCATCCTGAAGTCTCAAAAGTGGTCCCATCTGTTTCCATATGGATCAATTGCTGAGAAATAATAAGTAATATAAAATAATTAAGTTATTTATTGTGTACTTTATTTGTGTCAGGAACATGTATGTACTACCTCATTCTACCAGGGAGGTAATTTTTTTCCCCTTATTTTATAAACAGCAAAACTGAGACTTATAAAGGGTAATTCTTCTGAGCCAAACACCTAATAAGTGGGAAACCAGTTAATAGTGAATATTTATTGCTAATTGAGTTTGCTGAGAACATTCTTGGGTTTCCCAGGTAGCTCCAGTGGTAAAGAACTCACCTGCCAATACAGGAGATGTAAGAGATGCAGGTTTGATCCCTGGGTCAGGAAGATCCCCTGGAGGAGGGCACGCCAACCCACTCTAGTATTCTTGCATGGAGAACTCCGTGGACAGAGGAGCCTGGCGGGCTACAGTTTAAAGGGTCTCAAAGAGTTGGACGTGACTGAAGCGACTTAGCACAACTCACAGGATAGCATCCTTAGGATTTTATAATTTTTACTTTGCAGATGGAGACAGAGGCCTTGGTGATTTATTCCAAGAGTCAGTGAACTGTTTTTTAAGGGCCAGACAGTAATTATTTTAGGTTTCCTGGGCCATACAGCCTTTGTTGCAACTACTCAATTCTGCTGTTGTAGCCCCAGATAGACGGCACTGAAATGAAAGTGTCTGTGTTCCATTAAAACTTTATTTGCTGACTTTTAAATTTTAATTTCATATAATTTTCACATGCCATGAATTATTCTTCTTTTGATTTTGTTTCAATCACTAAAAAAATATGAAAACCATTCTTAGTTCATAGGCCATAGTAGACAGGACACAGACTGGATTTGGACTGTCAAACATAGTTTGCTTTATTTTAAGCTCAGACAGCAGTTAAAAATGAAGAAACCGAGGACCTCTTAAATAAAATGGAGATAATATGAAGCAGGAAGCAAGACTGAACATTAAGAAGAAAAAAAAAAAACCAAACCATGCATTTCACTAGTGTGTCCTCTGTCTTGATATGAGTATCACAGAGAGTTGGTCTAATTGATTCATATTCACAAGGCCCTAATTGACCTTAAGAAAAAAGCTAAAATTTTCAGAAACATGAAGGCTTTGACCATATAATTTCCAGAGCAAGATCACAGACATAGTCAGTGCCAACTGTTTAAAGACTTACAAGCCAGCCAAGTCAATTTCGCATCAATTTAGTACAATCAGCAACTAATGAAAGTGAAGTTAGGGTGGCCATAATGCAATCAGGATTGCTCATGTTGGTGTGAGGAATCGTTCTGTTGCATTCTGCAGGAACAACCCGTCACCTTGAATATCAGCAAAAACCTCTGCTAAGGGAGAATCACAGCAATAATATTGGCTACAACATCAAGGGCACCAGGAAAAAAAATACATACAGAATATACATACAAGATTTATTTTTTTACCATCAACTTTGATATCAGAGGTAATTACTCTGAATACAGCACTCATCAGTACTGTGAACCCCTGCCTTTTCTGTCCAACGCTCTTGTGAGTGTTACCAAATCTATTGAACCCAGGGCATTCTAAATCATAAAGCTCTACCTACACGGATGGAATGTCACGCCCCATCTCAATTTAAGTACCACATGCTTTCCATCTCCTCTTTGTCAGGTTTCCTGTTTTTAAAAATTACAGTCAACCTTCAGTTATCTGTTGCTGCAAAGTGTGGAGAAGAGTCATGCATAAATACAGGGCAATTGATTATTTTGATGTAAATTCCAGTAAAGTTGGGTTTCATCTGGAACAGGCATATATACACAGAAATTCAGACCCACACATGGTTCATATGGTCTGTGTCCAACCTCAGTCCCCAGCTCATCGTCACAATTCAAAGTCAAGATCATTCAGACATCTCTGGGTATTTTAAAAGAGGAACAATTGCTAAGATGTATTTTTAACAATATTCCTTCCCATATTCTGCAAAAGTGTAGGATTAATATTATGTATTGTGGTTATTTCTTCTAAGCTACAACTCTTTGGGGGAAATGAGCATATGTCTCAAAGACAACACACTGTAAAAATAATGAAATATTGATGCAATTATTTTTAAGAATCACACTTAGACCTCTTTTTAATTAGTATTATTGACCCTATGGACTTAGTCTTACCTTAATCTGTATTCTTCATCATGAAAATCAATAATATGGACAACTACATTGTTCACATGGATTTGAGTGTAAAAAGACAAAGTTTGGGAGTTTGCAGGAGGGCTAATTACCAGAATAATTTGGCAATGTATTAGTGAGGCAGTTTTAGAGATGACAATCACTGCATTTTCAGTGATTTTACTGATCCAGCTTTTACTAGCACTTATGTGGAAGATACTTAGATATATAATATTATGAGGTCTTTCCTGAGATATCACACCTCTGTTCTTTCTCTTTTTTTTTCATTTTAATGACATTTGCTGTTTTCCTTCTAATACTACAAACTATACATGTTCACTGCAGACAACTAGAAATATGTAAAAGAATAAATTAAAAATTAGCAATCACCCATAATTCCCACCCCTCAGAAATAACTATCATTTATATATTTTTCTCAGTGTCTACATATTTTTTTAATTGACCTATGTCACTGTGTTAGTTCTAGGTGTACAACATAGTGGTTTAATATTTCTACACATTTACAAAATAATCACCATGATATGTTTAGTTGCCACCTATCTGTTCTTTCTTTAAAATGAAAACTAAAGTTGCTGATTTTGCAAAGGATACTAAGCTACATATGGACATATAATGTATGACTTCTATAAGATTTTACTAAAAGCTGTCTGGTGTCTGGTGATGGAGAAAACTGTGCTTCACCTATTGATAGGCCCATCTAATATAACATGGTTAAATCAGTCATATTCCATATGTTCTTCATGTACAACAAATGAGATCAGATCATCCCATGCACTATAGAAAAACTCTGCCCATTATGTCATCTTTGATTACTAGATTCAGTTTAACCAAATAATAGAAGGGCTGCTTAATAAAGTCTTGCTAAATCTTTTGAATTCTTCTCCCCATCAAACTAGACCCACTTTGGGTTGCCTAATTCATTTATTTATTCACAAAGTCACTCATTCACTCATTTACTCATTTATGTATACTGTCTCTCATTTAGCAAATAGTGCAGTTCTAGTCATGTGCCAGGAATTCTGCTAAATTTGAACACCAAGAAACAAATATAATATCATCCCTGCCCTCTTATAAGGACTGAGAATACAAGATGGATGTCAAACCTGACAGAACTTCACTCTTGTTGGCATCTGAGAAGACCGACTTCCAGTACCACTTTTCTAGCTCACTTTCCTGATCATAGGTACCTGTGCTTTGACCTATAAACTTAAAATCTTATATCTGAGTTGGCATCTTGGAGATATCCTAGTTTAGCCCTTGGGTCATACATTAGCTCTCCTAATTGCAGGGACGACAGTGGTCACAACTTAGTGAGTGCTTGCCGAATGTAGTAACTATGCCAAGCAACTTACATTGCCTTGTTTAATTTGCATAAAACCTTATTAGCGGTTATCCTCATTTTACAGATACAAGAACTGATGCTCAGAGAGGCTAGGTAACCTGCACATAGTCGTCTAGATTCTAACAACTTAAATGTGTGATCATTCTGTGCATCCTTTATCATCAGCATCATTTGGGGATTTATTAGGAATGCAGAATCCCAGGCTTCATTCTAGATTTACTGATCTGCATTTTAACAAGATTTCCAGGTGGTTCATATGCATATTAAAGCTTGAGAATCAGAGGATGAGATAATACATGTGAACTTTAACCTAGGAATTTGACTTCAAAGCCCAGTTTGTTGTTTGTTTTTGTCAGTTATCCATTCATAGAATAAGGGTGTCTGGAAAATCCAGGGCTTACATGTGCCTTGGAAAAATTTTATTAAGAGGCAGCAACTCATACTGTGGCTCCTGTCATCAGTTTTTACCAGCATGTATTCTACAAATCCAAATCATATTAAAATAAAGAGAATCATGAAAACTTAAACAAGTAGCCTATTTGTTTTCTTTCATCCATATAATTTAAAAGTGGTTAATATTTGATAGGCTAATAATAAATATTTTAATACAGTATATTGCATTTGGTTATGAATATATCAAAAGGAAATACAAAGTGAGTTCCCAAAGATAAACTTTTATTGGACACATGAATTAGAACATAAAATTTGATAGCAATTACCATTTAATCTATTCATGTTTAGAAACATATTGAAAAAGAAACTCATAACTCAGTTAATTGTTATGAATTATTAATTGCTCATTTGAAACGTGATGAGCAGAACTGCACTTGTTGAAAAACTTTCTTTCCTGGTGGCTTTAACCTTTGTGTCATTGGTTTTATGAGAACAAAAGGGAAAGAATGACAGCAAGATTCTAATCGTCCAAAACTAGAAAGTGACAAGACTGTGAACATTTCAGTGACTATATAAAGGTTAATTGAGATTGAAATGAAATAGTTAGTGCTGGCCCTTCTCCAGAATACTTAAGTGTGATTCTCCAGGGATGGACCCTGGCACCTGTATTTTACACAACTTTCTAGGCTGTAACAATATATAGCCAGGATTGAGGGATACAGTTTTAATAATTATATATTATCAGAAAGATTTAACACATCCATGAATTTGACTCATGATATTCTGAACCTCAGGTGAGATGCAAACTGGTTTCCAGTCTGCCATCCCTGTTTAGAGTTTGAGGCAGAAGGGCACATAACTAATGCTGATGCTGAAAACGCATCCTTTGTGCATCAGTGCCGAATCAAATCTTGGAGACAGAATTTTGAGTGAAGTAGGAAAGAATAGCTTTATTGTTTTGTCAGGCTCCTGCCCTCATAAGCTGTGTGTCCCAACCCAGGAGGATTTGGTGAGGAGTTTCATAGCAGTGATTCAAGGATGGGGTTGCTGACAAGATTCGGGTGTGTGCAGAGTCTACTCTCCTTTAATCTGGCCTCAAGAGATCTTCTCTGAAGCGAAGAATGCTGACATTTTCCACTTGTTGGGTTTTAGTTCTGTAAATAGTTCAAAGATATTGTTATGTGTATCCGTTGCGGAACCAGGACTCTGCCCCTAAGGCTGCTCGGCGTTTCTTGGCTGCCCCTCCCTTGTCTCTGCATCCCCTCCATTCCCTGATCAGCAAGTGTTGTCTGTCAGGATGGCCGAATGGTCGGAGGTGCCCACCCGAAGCTTCTGTCTTCTCTGATTAGCAACTGTTCGAGTCTGCCCTTTGGAACTCAGAGAAGGTCATGGAGGCTAGAGCCCGTTCCCTACGGACAAGAAATGCAGAATATAGAAAGGCTTTTGTACCCAGGAGCCCAACAGGGTCCTGGTCAGTTTCAATACCAGGAGCATTGTAAACCTTGGGCAACTTTATAAAGATACATTTCCTAGATGGCAGTGATTCCTGATTCAAACAGGCAGACTAAGATCAGGAATACATCTGGATTTAAAGATACTTGATGTAAACAGCCCCTTATTTCTCAAAAAGAATCAGTGTTACGAGTTTCTTTTGTTGAATGAAAAAACAAACTTTCAAAAAGTGGAAGCTTTTTTTATTAACTAAATCCAGGGATTTATTGTTTACTGTCAGCAGCGTAACTGCTTTATAATTGATTTTTCTGAAGAGAATTGAAAACTTAAGCCACCTTGATTTTCTTTATCTTGACACACATGATTAGCATTACTCTGAAATATATTTTACCAGGTTCCCAATTACCATTTTTTAAAATCCACTTCCTTGTTGCATACTTTTCTTGATAAAATAGCTCTAAGACGGAGAGAAAGCAAGTTTATAGAGATAAAAATATGACTGCTTTATTCCTATTGATAACTTTATCCTCTTTATTCAAAGATATTGTCTTATTCAGTTATGCTTTTTAAAATGGATGAGATTATTAAATGCATTAACGTCTCTTAATTTTTTAAATCTTTGGATAAAGAAGTGAGAACATTAAGGGCAATGACAGTAATTTAAAGATAATGAGACAAAATGTAATATTTGCAACTTAGGAACTAATGTGCCTAAATCCTTATTAGTTCAGTTCAGTTGCTCAGTCGTGTCCGACTCTTTGCGATCCCATGCACTGCAGCACACCAGGCTTCCCTGTGCGTCACCAACTCCCGGAGCTTGCTCAAACCCATCTCCATCACGTTGGTGATACCATCCAACCATCTCATCCTCTGCCATCCCCTTCTCCTCCTGCCTTCCATTTTTTCCAGCATCAGGGTCTTTTCCAATGAGACAGCTCTTCACATCATGTGGCCAAAGTACTGGAGTTTCAGCTTCAGCATCAGTCCTTCCAGTGAATATTCAGGACTGATTTCCTTTAGGATTGACTAGTTTGATCTCCTTGCAGTCCAAGGGACTCTCAAGAGTCCTCTCCAACACCATAGTTCAAAAGCATCAGTTCTTCGGCGCTCAGCTTTCTTTATAGTCCAACTCTCACATCCATATGACTATTGGAAAAACCATAGCCTTGACTAGACGGACCTTTGTTGGCAAACTAATGTCTCTGCTTTTTAATATGCTGTCTAGGTTGGTCATAGCTTTTCTTCCAAGGAGCAAGTGTCTTTTAATTTCATGACTGAAGTCACCATCTGTAGAGATTTTCGAGCCCCCCAAAATAAAGTCTGTCACTGTTTCCGTTGTTTCCCCATCTATTTGCCATGAAGTGATGGGATCGGATGCCATAATCTTAGTTTTCTGAATGTTGAGTTTAAGTCAACTTTTTCACTCCCCTCTTTCTCTTTCATTAGGAGGCTCTTTAGCTCTTCTTCACTTTCTGCCATAAGAGTAAATCCTTATAGATACAATTAAATATATTTTCTGCAAAAATGTCAATCCTGTACCAATAGTTACTCACCCTCAATTTCCTCACATAAAATGAAGATAAGAATTATATCTACCTTAATATCTGTGAGAATTAAATAATATAACAATATTTAACCTAAGTTCTGTCACACAGTAAGGGCACACAGTGAGATAATAAAATTGTAAATGGTGGCACCTGCCTTCAAAGTTTCATTGAAAACAATGGGACCTGGCTCAACAAATTTAAAAAAGCAATCAAATTACAAACAGATCACATGATAAGTAAAAGGAAAGCCTTGATAGTCGTGGCTGCTTCCTAAAGAAAAAACAAAACAAAAAAGGCTAAAGATGAATGGGATCTAACACTTATTGTGTCAAAGATGAATGGGATCTAACACTTATTGTGTCATTTTTTTGTAGTGGTTTTAGGATGTAACTGCCACATGCAAATGCACAATTTCAATTAAGATTTTGTCTAAAATCAGTTACTTTTATTTTGCTGCTTCCAAAAGGTAAATAAAGGCTTTATAATAAACATTCATCCATTAAATTCACCCTAATGTTAGCAGAACTTTTTCATCAACTCTGGGATCATCCTAAATCCTAGAAATTAGCATATAATGTTAAAATGCCTGCCTGCTAGCCAGGTCTTGAATTACGGTGACCCCTAAACAAACCAAAAGCTAGAGTAGGTTCTGCACTTGGACATGAACCAGTTTGTCAGGAATAATGATCGGACAGGTACAATCCACTGAGTCACCATCAGACCTACTGAATACTTGACTATTTTCAGCTGGGTGACTGTTGAAACTCTTATGGATTTGTATGTCAGAAATGTATTAAGCTCCTTCTTTGGGTCTGGGCTTTGTTTTCTGCCTTTTTTTTTTCTTTTTTTTTAGGACGCCTCAAGAGACTTCCCACGGGGTTATTTAGCTCTTCCTAGCAAGTTCATGCTATGTACTATTTTTCAGCAAAGTTAAGATTTCTCTTCTTATAATAACAAGATAATCAAATTGAAGTTCTTACTTTGAAGAAAATAAGGTGGTTCATTCCTATAGAAGGTTAGAAAATAATAATATGGGTAACAATTTAAATAGATGTCATACTGCCGTTGAAGAAGGAAGGCTAAATTTTACAGTGAACCAAGAGACATTGAGGAACAGAGGATACATTAGTATTTTTGCAGCCCTAATACCATCACTATAACATGTGAAAATGAGAAGGAAACATTAACCTCCAAAGACCAAGGAGAATGTGAGGGAAATGTGACTGTCACTAGCTTACACGGGACTCATTATCAGGGTCAGCTAGTCCTAGTTAAGTCTCTGCATTTGAAATGTTCTCTCTACACACTGTACTGGCATCTGACTTTATGTTTTAACATGAATGGCATTTAACATGAATGTCATTGCAACTCCATACTGAGTGAGGGATCACCAGGGAAGAGAGAAATGGTGTTAAGAAATACCACTCTGATGGAACATGGCAGGAGAGAGACCCTGGGTGGAGGGATTGATTACTAAATAACCAAATATTTATTGACTATTTTTATGAACTTCACATCATGGTAGTAAAAGAGAAAGAAAGAAAAGAAAAGAGTTTAATACAGCCTGTTCCCTCGAGGAGTTTACCTAACTTATAAAGACTGGACTATACTTCTCCTGTCCAAAGTATATAGGATCCTCCTTTTGGCTCTTACTGTGAGAAAGAAACTGGAAATTATTCTAGGTCTACTCTAGCTGAGTAACTCTCTCTTGCAATCCTGGCTCTGCTTCTTCCTGTATAACTTGTTGATCAAATTATATAACCTCTAAAACCTAAGATTTTACTTCTCTAAAAGAGATGATTCCACCTCATAGAGTTGTCAGGGAATGAGATGAAATGCTTGTAAACTGCTGAGCACAGTTCCTGGGACACAGTAAGCTCTGTAAATGATCACTGTTTATTGTTACTGCTCTTTTATAAGCAAACTCCAGTAGGTAACAAAGAACCTGGATGAAGAAGTGGGAGGGATTTGCAAATATCAGTTAGTCATTAAACCTGTAAATGGAGATCCCAATCATAAATTTTGGCTTTTTAATTAATGTATGTGTGTGTTGGGCTTCCCAGGTGGTGCTAGTGGTAAAGAACCCTCCTGCCAGTGCAGGAGACATAAAGTGAAAGTGAAAGTCACTCAGTCGTGTCTGACCTGTGACCCCATGACTATACAGTTCATGGAATTCTCCAGGCCAGAATACTGGAGTGGGTAGCCTTTCCCTTCTCCAGGGGATCTTCCAACGCAGGGATCGAACCCAGGTCTCCTGCATTGCTGGTGAATTCTTTACCAGCTGAGCCACAAGAGAAGCCCAGGAGACATAAAGGTTGTGGATTTGATCCCTGCATTGGAAGATCCCCTGGAAGAGGGAATGGCAATCCACTCCAGTATTCTTGCCTGGAGAATTCCACCGACAGAGAAATCTGGCAGCCTACAGTCCATAGGGTCACAAAGAGTCAGACATGACTGAAATGACCTAACATGCACGCACACACACATGCATGTTTGTGTGTTAGTCACTCAGTCGTGGTCAGTTCTTTATGACCCCATGGACTATAGCCTCCCAGGCTCCTCTGTCCATGAAATTTAACTTGTGTGTGTCCGGTATCCATCACGGGAACATAGGAAGTCTCTGGTGATGTGATGGACAAAGACCTTAATATGGATTTCTTGATGCTATAAAATTCAGTAGGAAATGGAAGTGAAGAAAAAATAAGAATTGAAAGTTCTTCCTAGACTCAGAGGTACCTGACATGGATGATCTGCTGGTCCTTGGGAGATAACTAAGATACAGAGAGTGCCTGAGTCCCCTGCTCAGAATTGGTGAACACTTCTCTCTGGGTCCTCTGAATGGGAAAATGGAACTTCCACTCATTGTAGCTCACTTCTCTAATACTAGTGTAGTTTCATGTCACAAAACAATGATCAGCATTAGCCATTTATATAAGTAGGAGACCAGAGTTCTTGCTTGTGTCCATTTTCAAATTAGAATTGTATTGTTTTGTAAAGCATCCAGTGAACTTCAAGTTCGGTCCTGAATCTGAAGGTGGTTAGTCTTTTCCTTTCTCTTTAATCAAGAAGACAAGGCACTGTCTGTTCCCAGCCCCAAGTTTAACATTAATATAGAAAATGCTTTAGACGTGGATTTCTGTCTAAAACTTCATCTGAAAACTGGCAGTCTAAAAGGTACTGCAAACACATTTCTTTTCAAGAGAAGACAGGAGTTCACTGGGGATCTTTCCTTTCCATCCGTAGGTACCTAGTTTCCAGCGACAAAAGTATGCATTAGTCACCAAAGGATACATTTGCAAACAGAACTAGAGAGCATGATGAATCCCTCAGGTGGTCTCTTCAGGTCAACATATGTCTGTTTCTGTTCTTCCAGTATATTTAAACTTTTCCTGGTAACTATGTCTTTCTTTTTAAACTGTCATGCCTTTAATAAATAGGAAAGATGAATACCACATATGCAAGAGTCTTACAAATAAATACAGCCATATTATAAACACTTTAAAAATTAAATTACATTGAAAAATATTTCAGTAATAAACATACCATGTGCCATAAGCATGCTTGGACATTTCATACATAGTATTTCATTTATTCTCCCCAATAACTCTACAAGGAAGTGCTAGTATACCCATTTTATAAATGAGGAAACTGAAACTCAGAGAGTTTTTAATTTGTTCAAAGCAAACAACTAGTAAGAGGTAGAGCTGTTATAAAACCTAAGTATAGATCTGACTTCTTGCCCCATATGCCACACAAGCTCAATGCAACGGGTTCAAAAGAAACCCACTTTAAGCTCAGCCCTCCTTTAGAGCCAGGAGGTAATTGGAGCTTGCAATGTTCTGGTCTTGGACCACAGCCCAGCTACAGAATCAGTTTGCTTTCAGTGAGATAGAAACAAGCCTCAGTTCTTATCAATAGGGGTGTTCATGAACACAAACGCCACCTTGTAACGGAGAGACTCTGGATAAAGGCAAGCATCCACTGACAGAGGTTACCGTCTCTCTCCCTCCATCGCTTAGTCATCTGCCATCAGGAGCAAATATGTATTCAGTACCCTTTATGTGCAATGAATTTATTTCTCAGAGTCAACAGCTGGTATAACTACGCACACTCGGAATAAGCAAGTTATTCTCTCAGGTCCCCAGCGCACAAGGTCAATGCTTAGATGCATGCAGAGGAGAGTTCCCGCTGAAACATACAGTCACTGTTGCGACCTACTATCTTATATAAACCTGGGATGTTAGAAGGAATGTGCCATCATTCGAGGATGCAAATCATGTGATTCAAGACAAAAATCCTGTGCTTTTTCACACAAAAATATCACCCCAACTAAGCCATTAAAATCTTTTTTGATCAATTCCTCAAGCCTGTCAAAAGCTTAAATCAATAGATATCAAACTGTGGCCCGATTCGCAGACCCTATGTCACAAGCTAATACCCCAAGAGGGAAATGGCATACCTAAACAGCTGTGAGATACTTAGTCACTGGATCTTCTATGACATCTTATTTAATCTTCACAGTGTTCCTATAAGAGATGTCACTTTCTGCTTTTTCACATGAGGAAACTGGGAGAGGTGAAACAAATGGTCTAAGGTCATGAAATTAGAGGAGAAAAGCATGAGACTCAAACCCAACTCTCTTCCTCTCCAGATCTCTCCAACACATGTTCATCGTTCAGGTGCTGGGCACAGAACACCGAGCTATGCCTGCATGGTGCTGAGCCCCATAGGGAAGCCCAGGCGAGAGGTGAGGTGTGATGAGGAGTGATGCTGAACATCAGACACTTGCATGATGATTTTTAGAAGCAGTAAAAAGTCATTATTACCAATAGTCTCCATTAGCCTAGCCCCTTCGGATCACACTGTTGGGTGCTGGAAATAGGAAGGTGCCCATCTTCTCTCAAGCAGCAGGCTTGTTCTTCACCAGCTGTGTTAGTGCTTGTGAAAAGTAATAAATGCCTGACTCACTCTGAGGGTCCAATAGTCTCAGCCAGGCAAGGCAGCTACAAAGTGACTCTGCTGGGCAGCAATCTGGCGAAATGGAAAGTGATGGCTTTTGCATCGCAGCCATTCCTGTGACATGAGGCGACAATATGGCAAGAACAATATGTGGACAAGCCTTTGTTGTGGTAGCAACTTTCCTGATGTCATGTCAGTGCTATACGGTCAGGCTTCCTCTGTTGCCCTGGAGACAAGAAATGGCAAGAATTCTCTTCATCATCAGATCATTAGCTGCTGGTGGCAGACACACTGTCTCAGCTCTTGTGTCCTTGGCTTGTCATCCCTTTGGAAGAGTGGATAGGGAGGAGTGGAGATGGCTCCATGGAGTGGCTATAAATACTATAAACAAGATCTTTGAAAACATGGAGAAGTGTCACAGAATAGTCCCCAGTGAGGTTGGGCAAGATGCATCTGTTTCTAGAAGGAATAAGAATATTCCCCAAGCCGTCACACAGTGACTCATTCTCCTGGGAGACAGGTCATTTTATCTTAGAAAGTGAAAACCATCTTGTGGAAAAGGGAGGATGAGCAATGAAAGACAAGGAGATGAAATAGACCAGTGGAAGACACCTTTGAATCACTTTAGGCTTTAAGTATGGTGAATAGATCTGCCTACAATAAGTAGAAGGTCAATAATGTGACCCACAGGAAGCCTTGATGCCCTCCATGGGCTGGTCTGATAAGCCAAAGATTAACTTGACTGTCAGCAGTTGAGTCTAACAAAAATGAAACCTCCTTGGACATCAAACAGACATCCCTGCTTTCAAACTTTAAGAGAAGGAGTGGGATTTGGGCACAAGCAAGTTCTCTCTCATCCAGACTTATTTTGGAGTCTGTCGTATATAGGTCATAATGTAATCCTGGAAACCCTGGTATTACATTTTCACTCTCAGTCAAGTGAATCAGACAGAGCTGTCTGAGGGCTCCCACCAGAAGCAAGTGGAGACACAAAGGGACTTCTTTACTTGGACTTCTCGCTGAATCTTAGAAAGCCTTTGAAGTGGCTGCTGATAACACACTCCTCTTCACCCAACTCTTTGTTTCTGAATAGATTCAATTACCTGGTACCAACCAGGGGACCATATAACCAAGGGTTAGAGGTTCCATTTTGTTTTATATTGGTCAGCAAATACTTCTGTCTGGCTACATATTGCAGTGCTCTTGCTTACATAACATGATGCAAGACTTTAATCCCCAGTTGGATGACATGTTTGTTTTGACGTGCCGTTAGCTATCAGACCATCATGAAACTAGTCTCCATAAGACTGTACTGGAGGGCTAGGGCTTAAGTCCATGGAATTACACATTCGGAGCATTGTGTCATGTAACTCAATGTATAGATTAATTAATAATTATTCTGCAAAAATTATACATACAGTACCATCCACACATTTAGGAAGTGGCTTCCTTTTTTTTCCATTATGAATCTAATTATAGGCACATCTAAATTGTATTATTTAAAGAAAATGCAAACCTGAAGCCTCAGACTCATGTGGCTAACACCATCCTTTTTGTATTGCTTTTTTAAAAACCTTATTCCTCAGTTTTATAATTGACATGCAACATATTTGTCCAAGGTGTACTACACAATGATTTTATATATGTATATACTTCAAAATGATTACCACAGTGTCTATAATCTATAATATCCATAGATATTATATCCATATAATCCATATATATCCATATATATCCATAGTCTATAATATCCATAATCTCACACAGTTACACATTTTTCCTTGCGATAAAAGATCCCATGATCCACTACTTTCCCAACCACTTTCAAATATACATTGTCATTTTAACCATGGGTGTGTGCATGCTAAGTCACAGGACTACTGGGAAAACCATAGTCTTGACTAGACCATAGTCACATGCTATACATTAATTCCCATAGCCTTTCTATCCTATAACTGGAAGCCCATACTCTCTGACAGCCTTCATCCCCCCCACCCCACACACACACACACATTATTATTTGGGTCATATGATTTAGTCCTGACAATAACTCTTTGAAGTAAATATTACCATGCCCATTTTACAGATGAAGAAATAATCTCAGAGAGGAAAAGTACTTTGTTGGAGGCCTCTCCTCTAAGTTGTTTTAGTAAGAAATTGTATGTAAATTAGATGTGTACACAAAGAATTGTTCCAGTCTGTTTTCCTTCATCAGGAAAAACATTCATGGGGATAAAGACCAGCAGGCAATATATTCATGTTGGAAGGAAATACCATAGTATACCTATCGTTTGGCTTATTTTCCAGGATGAATTTCTGGGGGTTTTGGTACCAAATTCCCAGTCTAATACTTTAACTGAAACATTCCAACATACATTTGGAAAGATCTGAAAGCAAGGCATTTGAATTCCATTTGCATCTTCCACATGTACCCATGTGCATGTCACTCTGCTCAGTGCTGAAGCTATACATAGACACAAGCTCTCATCTAACATGGTTACAATGAATGTGTTATACTCGATTATGGGAGAATTTGAGAGTATTAGTTAATATTTTGCTTAATTATAACATGCATGTGTCCATCAGATAGTCATGTAATGTTTGAAGAGTCAAATGGATACTTTGTTGGGGCGTTATCTAACAATAACTTATTTTAATTAAGTTTTTTGTAACAAGAAAATTGCAACATTCTTTATAAATATTACAGTTTGAATCATACATAAGCTCCCAGAATAAATTATTCATATCAGTAGACTTATGAGTTCATAGCGTGAGGATGTGTTCGCCTCCTAAAGTATTAGAAAATTATGAACCTAATACTTAGCCATGATATCTAAGAAGCAGAACATTAATTTCTTGACTTTTGTGTAATGAGTAGTGTGAGGAAGTTTTGCCTAAAAACTTTTTTTCATATACATATCCCAGACTCCTTAGTTAGTGATATTAGAAAATGGACACATCCTCGGGATGGTATGTTTTTATTTACTATATTTGAGGGAAAGCCTTGGCTTCCCATTAAAAGTTGATCTAATTTGTTCTAATAGCCCAAGTGCAAATAAATTCAATTCTGACATGTTCTCATCGAAAAGTTTGGGAATGTTATTCACCATATGTCTAATGTCAAATATTAAAACACATAGTACAATAAAAAGCTAGTTCAAAATCCCCTTACTTTCAATCTATTATTCAGATTAATGGGGATGACACATTAGTTCCACTGTTAAACCACTCCAGTGGCAATCTTCTAAAATTAGGAACTGCCAATCTGGGGAAGCAAAAGAACTCTATATCATTTTAAATTTAACTTCAGCCTACTCTGAAGCCATTAGAGACGATTAAAGGAGATCTCTAGCCATTATATTCAGCCCAGTAGTCTTAGAGTTCAAAAGGTGAAAAGCACTTTTCACCATAAATAAACTGAGAGACAAAATTATTTTCAATGAAGTTCAATTTTAGTGAAAATAAAGTAGGTAATTACACTGGTTATTACTGAGGTCACTGCTTTCATTGACCATCTGGCTTAAAACTAAAAAATAGGTATCATTTGTGACATGGGCAGAAATGAGCAGTGTCCACAGCTTCCTCTTTATAAAGACCTACAAATTCAGTTAATTCACATGTTAACAGTCCTCATGAAACAGTCACTGAAAAATAGCCTGATGGCCTTTTGAAGCTAAACAACTCAGGGGAAAAAAGGCAAAAAGCATGCGGTATCCTACCATTACCATCACTATGGGCTTCCCTGATAGCTCATTTGGTAACAAATACAACTGGGTTGGATTCCTGGGTCAGGAAGATCTGCTGGAGAAGGGATAGGCTACCCACTCCAATATTCTTAGGCTTCCCCTGTGGCTCAGCTGGTAAAGAATCCATCTGCAATGTGGGAGACCTGGGTTCGATCCCTGGGTTGGGAAGATCCTCAGGAGAAGGGAACAGTTACCCCCTGTACCCCCTGCAGTATTCTGGCCTGGAGAATTCCTGGTCACAAAGAGTCGGACACAACTGAGCAACTTTCACTTGACGATCACTATAGTTACCATTTTCCATATGACAGACCTTTGCATAATATTTTTTTCTTGACAAAACCTGTCTAAATTTATCATTCCAGTTACTATAGTTCACCTATAAATGGAATCCTATTTATTGGATGTAAACTTTGTTTTTAAATTGGAAGTGTTATCCCCCCCACCCAGTAAAAAATATAATTTAATTTTTGCCTAATTTTGTCCTACTTCATACAATCTCAGAAAGCATTAAAACAGTTTGGAAAGTTGGATGAATGAAGTTTTAAAATCATTTTCAATGCGTATTTTTAAATTTCTCTTTATTAAACTCTTCTACCTCTGAAAAATGTTATTAATATTATTACATTATTATATAGCATCAGTTCACACTATCACCTGAAGTGTATCAAAGAGAAAAAAGTTAGAGCAGTTTCTTGCTTTTTGCTTGGCAACTTTGAAAAGACTTCTAAAAATATTTTGCTCAAGAAGAGAGAGAAAGAAATTGTGTTACTTTGGTTTGAGTCTTAAACCTAAGGTAACTTTATTCCTTTATTCTTTGTAAAACCTAGGTTCTGTGGTGTTGTGTTTTGTTTTCCTAACACAGAGGCCACTAGCTTCAGGTTATGCTATTCATTCAGCCTCAAAATAGAATACATACTTTCTGAAGATCCCATTCTTTACATTCATTTCTGTTAGAGAGTCTTTGAAAATACCCTTGCCAGTATATATAGATGTCAGCCTACAAGAAGGAAGGGAAAGGAGAGAGTGGGAGCAAGGCAGGAGTAGAAAGTAAGTTGCCAAGAGAAAAAAAAATGTATTTTCAATTTGAGGTTATTTCTATTCAGTCAAGTCTTTCAAAACCATTCACAGTAAAGAGTAATGATTCCTTACAGGTAGGGGTAGGCTTTAGCATCCCCACTAGCTTCTCCTGACAAAATCCATTATGCAGTGACGCTAACAGGAAGCCAGCAGGGGAGAGTTTGTTAAAACACCTTCGGAAGGAAGCGCTTTAACCTAGAATCCGGCACAAAGGAGCTGTTCCAACACAGGGTTTTGGAACGTTGAAGAGATGCGTCCACAGCAGCATTTTCAGATGTAGCCAACCAGGTACTTCCAAAGCAAATTATTTGCTTGTGGGTTTACCAGTGGGAGGTTTTAAATTACAAATCAGTACCCTTCCTCCCCAACCAGCCAGATGTACACTGAGGGAGTGCAAAAGAATTGATGAGTTAAAGTACAACTGTGGCTCGTCTTATCTGATTTCTGTCTCTGTTCTTGCCCTTTCTGTAGAACACGGAGAGTAGAAAACAGTTTGCTCTGCTAACAACACTTCTTAGCACAATTAGTATGTGCAGGCTAATACCCATCTCAGAGTTGCAGATTCCTGGTTCTCATCACAACACTCACATCGTGCCTTTTGCCACACAACTCAGTTGTGCCGTCACACAGGGTCATGCTGATGGTTCAGAGGGAGCACACTCTCAGGCCATTATTGGCCTTTTTCACGATGACATCATTCCTCTGCCCTTTCACTCAGGCAGAAGTGAGCTGATAATATTTTATCTGGCAGGACAGATTTTTAGAATTTGGAATAACCCTGGCAATTAAATCTCACAAAGGAATCCAGTAGTTTCTGTTTAGGATATGAAATTATTTCTTCTATGGTCCATGGTTTAACATTGGCTTCTTATGAATATTTATATTGCTAGCATCTTAGCTGCACTGCCAGGGAAAAAGGCAGTTCTGTTGAAATAATAGCTGTAATTATTTGATAGGTTCCTTTTTTTTTTTTTTTTGACAGCAGTACATCCTTCAGCTTTCACTGTTATACCAAACCAGATATTAGGAGGTAGCCTAGCTGTGGAAACCAATGCTAGAAATTGTCCATCCATCATGAGGAATGATCCTTTCTCTGAGGGGAATTTTCTGCTGAATTGCCAAGTGCATAATATTCCCCTGGAGCAAGCTGCATGAGACGACACTGCTGAGACACATTCTGTGATATTTAACTCTGGAGGGTCTGGAAGCCAGTGCACTGGGGTTCTAATTGTATTCTCTAGTTATCGTCATGACTTAAAGCCCAGAAGGTCGGAAGAGTTTATCTAATCCCGGGGTAGAAAAGCAATTAAAATCCATCCTAGCCAAGATAGCTTCCACAAAATCCATTACCCCTTCCCTATTTTTAGGCCCATAAAGGAAAGACGCTGGGTAAAACAAGCCATAGAAGCCTGCAGTTTATTTAATAATGTGTACTGAGCATGAATTCTGTGCCAGGTGCTGTTCTAGGTACTGAGAATATGGTGATAAGAAGACAAACATAGATCCTGCTCTCAAGAGCTCGTGAGCTGGAAGGAGGCAGATGGGAAACAAGTAAAGAAATAAACACCGGGTAGGCGGACACCACCTGAAACTTGTAGTCAGCCAATGCTTTTCTGAGAAGGTAACACTTTGATTGAAACCTGAGTATCAAGGAAGAGCCCACCATGGAAAGTTCTGGAGAAAGAGTATTCTGGACATAGGAAATACTTCCTGAGAAAGCCAGAAGGCAGAAAGGAGCTTGGGCGATTGAGAGAACGGAAAGAAGCAAGTGTGACCGGAATACAGTGAGTGAGAGGGAGGTGGCCTGAGATGAGGTGGAAGAAGATAGACAGGCACTAGACCACAGGTCCCTGATGGCCAGAACAAGTGTGGATTTATTCTAAATGCAGTGGACTTTAAGCAGGAGAGTGGAATTATATGGCTGTTTAAACTTTAAAATAATAATTCTGGTACTGTGTAGACAACAGATTGTAGAAGAGGTCAGGGAGGAAGGGCTAAAAGGTGACTAACAAGACTCCAGCAGTCCACATGAGAGGTGTTAGTGGCTTGGACTAGGTTGGGAACAAAGCCTGTAATGAAAATGTTGGATTAGGAGCCTGTTGTAGTCTGTGCCTGCCTTTGTTGCAAAACTTAACATTAAATCTAAATTTTGAGGCATCTGCAACAGAGATGTGCTCTTTCTGCTTTCTCTTGCTCTCACCACATGGATACCCTATAATGGATTAGTACTTGATTCTGTTCTGTAGAGAAGGAAACAAAGACAAAAAGTAGTAGTAGTCACAGCATTCCAGCATATGGGCATAGCAATCAGACAGAATGACAAGGGGACTAAGACCGCAAGACTGGGTGGGAGCCCAGGTTTTGCCTCCCACAACTTGTGTGACCTTAAATATATTATCTCAGTTCAGTTCAGTTGCTCAGTCATGTCTGACTCTTTGCGACCCAATGGATTGCAGCACGGAAGGCTTCCCTGTCCATCACGAACTCCTGGAGCTTGCTCAAACTCACATTGAGTGTGATGACAGTGATGACCTCCAACCACCTCATCCTCTGTCGTCCCCTTCTCCTGCTGCCCCCAATCCCTCCCAGCATCAGGGTCTTTTCCAATAAGTCAGTTCTTTGCATCAGGCGGCCAAAGTATTGGAGCTTCAGTGGCAGCATCAGTCCTTCCAATGAGTATTCAGGACTGATTTCCCTTAGGATGGACTGGTTTGATCTCCTTGCAGTCTAGGGGACTCTCAAGAGTCTTCTCCAACACCACAGTTCAAAAGCATCAATTCTTTGGTGCTCAACTTTCTTTACAGTCCAACTCTCACATCCATCCATGACTACTGGGAAAACCATAGCTTTGACTATATGGACCTTTGTCAGCAAAGTAATGTCTCTGCTTTTTAATATGCTGTCTAGGTTAGTCATAGCTTTCCTTCCAAGGAGGAAGTGTCTTTTTCTGTAAAACTGTTGAAATGAGAGTACCTACCTTGTAAGATTATGAAGAGGATTAAATAAATCAATTCATGGAAAGTATTTAGAATAATGCCGGTACAAGCTAAGTGCTCAGTGAATAAGTGTTAGCTTTCAGTATTATTAATTTGGCTTAACTGAAACCTGTCCCCTTAAAAAAATAACATGTATACTGACACAATTCTCTTTAGTTACCAAACAGGAAGAAGGATTCATAAACAATTATACCTCATTTAGACTGCTCTATAATCAAAATAGTTACCATTTATATGCAGTATCTGTTTTCGTCTTCAAAAGTACCCTGCCATGTACCCATTTCACGGATGTGGAAGCTGAGGTCTGATGAGGTCATTCGCCCTGCCAGGGCCCTATAACTAATAATGCGAGGAGCCAAGATTTGACCCAGCTGTGCATGACTTCACAGCCTATGCTATTCCTCAGAAAGAGTGGGTGAGAGACCAGCTATACCAAGCTAGTTCTAGTTCTCTCAGATCCATCATCAAACAAGCCAGGAAGTGAGGTTCCCCATTGGTTTTCTGCTGCCAGTTCAAGTCTTCATTTGTGCCTTCACTGGTTCCCAGTTAAGAATGTCCCAAACTAGATTCCTGTCCTAGTTAGCATGTATTTATCGTACATTTTGATGTCATGAGGCAAGTACCCATCATCAACACGAATTCTTAGGAAATAAACTAATGATTGGAAATCACTACATATCCTTTACTTTTTTCGTATGGTTCTTCAATCTTTTTTCCATTATTCTCACAGTATTGCTCTTGGCAATACAGTTAAGAATCTACTGACGCTAGCGTTGGAAAATAAATCTATCTCATGTAGGTTATAACTTGGTCATACCAATTCATTTACCTTTTAATTTTGCAAGGTAATTTTGCAATTTTATCATTACTGACTGAATTTTTGCCTAAACTTTCATCACATTAGTTATATAATGCTGGGAAAAATAATTCACAATTTCAGTTCATTGGTCCCTTCATTTTTTTGCTTTTTTACACTTATTTTCCAAAAATAAAATGGATGAATTTAAAACAGAAATGAATAATCCATATATTAATTAAAATATTTTTAGGTAGTTGAGTGTTCTGTAGAAAGAAAGTCTAAGTGTTCTTGTTAGAAAATTGTCAAGAACTAAAATGTACTTGTGTTTTGCAAGGTTTTTTCCAAGCAGTTTGCTACCTGGTCTATTTGAGGGCCTAGTTCTGTTCTTAGGAGTCATTTCCATATATGTTCATTAAATCATAGGACTTATTCATTCTTCACATCGTCCGTAACCTTGAAAATTGCCTAATGCTCACAATACAGTAAAAATGCCATGTATTCATTTTTAGATATATTTCCATTTTGATGGATTTAGGAGATTTGGGGTTACTTTGAAATTATGTACTTCCTTCTTAGACTATAAAAAAAGAGGCTTCTAACCATTATTTTGGAAATATGAAAGCAATTAGTGGCAACAAGGTAATGGTTTCAATATTCAAGTTTGAAGTAACAGCTTGCCTTCAGCTCAACATCCTGTGAATTATGTTTCTTCCCTTCTACTTAACATAAGCAGAGTCATCCTCTTTACATACTCTAAAAACTTGTTGAATCTTTTCTTTCTTTGCAGTCTGTGAATATACCACCCTGCTTAGTCTAGTTAAAGCTGGGCCAGACATAGGCTTGCCTTTTGACTAAAGATTTAAACACTGTAGGTTGATTTAAGAGGCATAAAAATCTATAACCAGAAACATCATTGGCACAAAGGAATTGCCTGAGTGAACAGGCTGGAGATGTATCTGTTTCAGATCCTCATAGGCTGACTTGTGAGGGGCACCTCATGTAAAAAGCAAGCACTGCATAGAAATCAGTGACTGGACACAGATGGAAGATCTAACATATCAGTGATAGGTAACAGGAGTCCAGGGGAAAGAGGGGTGAATGAAAGCACAGAACTTCAGATTAATCAGAAGCCTACATGAAATAAAGCAATCAGAACTCTGGAAGGTAAAACCAGATAAGATGATCCATGTGGGATCACACAGCATACCAAGCAGCACAGCCAGTGACAAGAAGCATGTTTGTTTGAATCAGTGTCTTAGCTTTGGCCTTAGGACAAATCTGAATGGGGATTTGTGGGTGGGCCTATTCAACCTTCTGTGCTTTTTTATGGGGAGCATGCAGGAGTCATTCTTCCTTCCGATCCTTGGAGTGAAACAACCTGGACAGAAGCTAAATCCAATAAGATTTTTCAGCTTAAGATCTTGAAGAGTTTAAATTTTAAATACCATCCATCTACCTGCAATGCAGTAGACCTGGGTTCCATCTCTGGGTCCCATCTCTGGGTCGGGAAGATCCCCTGGAGAAGGGAATGATAACCTACTCCAGTATTCTTGCCTAAAGAATCCCATGGACAGAGGAGCCTGCTGGGCTACAGTCTGTGGCGTCGCAAAGAGTCGGACACGACTGAGCAGCTAACAGTTTCAAACCTCCAAAACAGCCAGAGACACCCTCAGAAGGCACTGCATCTCTAGATAGGTTTCTGTGGGTATTTCTCTCCCAATCAACCCAACTCTGTAATTTCCCTCCTTGTCCTCCTGGGTCCTCTTTCCCTGCTGCTCTCCTTCTCTCCATGACAAAAGAAACAGAAACAAAAGGTATTAGAAGCTAAACTAAGGGACTTTTCTGAAGCCATTACTTGAAGTTAGTAATGAAACTCAGATTTGTTTCCGTTCTATTCTCAGGACTGATTTAACTCTTATATGATCTCAGGGCTTCCCAGGTGGCACTAGTGGTAAAGAACCCGCCTGCCAATGTAGGAGATTAAGAGACACATGTTCGATCCCTGGGTTGGGAAGATCCCCTGGAGGAGGAAATGGCAACCCACTCCAGTATTCTTGCCTAGAAAATCCTGTGGACAGAAGAGCCTGGCGGGCTATGGTTCATACAGTTGCAAAGAGTTGGAGACGGCTAAAGTGACTTAGCACATGATCTCAGGAATGCAGAAATCGCTGGAAGAAACATTGTGGAGAATTTCCTCTTATGTACCAGAAAATAGCACAGATGCTTAGAATACAAAGATGAAAGCTGGCTGAGTGCACAAAGCGATGTCTACTACCCTCAGGAAGTAATGTATACAGACTTCCCACTTGCTCCGCACAAAGTGTGATGTTGCTAAGTGCAGACAGTGAAAGGAAGCACAAGACAAAAATCGCCCTGCCCTCACACCACTTATGCTTTAGTTGAGGAGACATGAAATTCACATGAAAAGGAGTGTTTGCTGTAGGTTTTGAAGAGTCAAATAAAACTTAACATTTACTGAAGGATTTTATGTCAGGCATTGTTGCAGTTGCCTTATATGTTTTACTTAATTTACTTCATCATGTAGTCCTATGACATGGATATCATGTATTAAATTATCTCCATTACATAAATGAAGCAAGCATAGGTCAAGGGATTTGCATGGAGTCACCCAACTAGTATTTAGTGGAATTGAGATTTAGATCCAGGCCATCCAAATTATGTTTACCTTTATATCTATGTCCATAGCTAGATCTACATCATTAGCTGTAAGGTTTGAAAAGCAGGACTGGTGTCTGAAGGCAGGAACAGTCAGAGAAACTCTGGTGGGTGTTGTTCATGAGCTGGACACTTAGAGATACGTGGGGAGTTTTGGGAAGGACAGGCCAGGAGCAGAGGCACCAACTCAGAGGCCAGCATACAACAGAAGGACAGGAGGATACCAGGGACTGATAGTGCTATGGAGTCAGAGTAGTCTAAGTTCTAGTCCTGCCTCTCCACTTGGCCACTAGTGAAACTTGGGTAAGATGCACAGGTTTCCTGTAAAGTGGAAATAGTAATAATAATAACTCCTGCCAGGTGAGTGAAAATATTCTGCAAGATAACATGTACAAGTGTCTATCCTCTTAATTATAATTTTATTTTATTAATAATTTTGTGTATATATTTCAGATTGTTGTTGTTCAGTCGCTAAGTCATGTTGGACTTTTTACGACCCCATGGACTGCAGCATGCCAAGCTTCCCTGTTCTTCACTATTTCCCAGAGTTTGCTCAAACTCATGTCTGTTGAGTGGGTGATGCCATCCAGCAATCTGGTCCTCTGTCATCCCCTTCTCCTACCCTCAATCTTTCCCAGCATCAAGGTCTTTTCCAATGAGTCGGCTCTTCATATCAGGTGGCCATAATATTGGAGCGTCAGCTTTAGCATCAGTCCTTCCAATGAATGTTCAGGGTTGATTTCCTTTAGAATTGACTGCTTTGATCTCTTTGCTGTCCAAGGGACTCTCAAGTGTCTTCTCCAGCATCACAGTTGGAAACCATCAGTTCTTTGGTGCTCAGCCTTCTTTATGTTCCAACTCTCAGATCTGTACATGACTGCGAGAAAAGATAGTGAATAGATTAGCCAGGAGTAGGAAGTTCACAGTGGGGAGTGAAAGCAGACAATGGGGAGATTCTGATCTCCTCATATTGTGGGGGGTCCTGACTTCAGAATTATCCATTCAGCAGCCACAGAAGATTGTGAGTGAGAACTCAATCTGGCCGTAGCCCCTCTATGCAATTTGATTTAGGGGACAGAGAATAAACACCATGGGAAAGTATTCTAGAAGAAGAAATAAAACAATGAGTAGAGAATATGTGAGTTTTTTTCTGTAAAATTCACTTGTTCACTCACGTAAAAATACTCATACTCAATAGATACTGGATACTAGGCAATCTTTGAGGCATGCACAAAATCAAAAAAAGGATTTGGATAAGTCAAAATTCTTATCTTCACAGAGCATATATTCTGTAATAACTCTTTAAAAAGCGAAGTGAAGTCACTCAGTCATGTCCGACTCTTTGCGAACCCATGGACTGTAGCCTACCCGGCTCCTCTGTCCATAGTATTTTCCAGGCAAGAGTACTGGAGTGGATTGCCATTTCCTTCTCCAGGGGATCTTCCCGACCCGGGGATCAAACCCAGGTCTTCCACATTGCAGGCAGACACTCAACCATCTGAGCCTTTATTATATAAAATTACATATATTCAAAGAGAAGTATCAGAGATGTTGAAGAAAGTGAAATGCATTAGAACAAGATATTTTCAAAGCATGTTGTATGATTTCTCTTTAACCAGCCCACCCAAATCTTATTCATCCCTGCTTCATCTAACCTTGGTATGCCTTAGTCTGCTTCAAAGAGAAGCACTAAGATCTTTTCACTGTACTTTAAATAATGTTCACAGCCTCCCAGTTGTATCTAAACCAATTTATAATTTTTTTTTTCTTCCTGCTGCTGAATCTGAGAGCCCCAGAAGGCATAGCTTCTACACATTGCTCGCTAGCCTCTTGATTTCTGTCTAACCAGCTCTCTTCTCTCCTGAGATATAACAGCCTTGCTCTTCTTAGGCAAAGTCGTAAAATGCCCTTCTGCATACTTGCAATGGCTTCATTTCCTCTTCAGATCATCTACTAAATGGATTTATTCTCATTCCTGCACCTTTTTCTTAAGCAACTATGAAAGGATTCTTTTGGATATTGAGAAGAGACTCTGAGTACCTCTTTCTAATTCTTCATGTTTGAGGTTTAGTTTAAGTAAAAGTTGTGTTGCCTAGAATTACTTAATGTTACTCATGAGCTGGTCTCACCTCCCTGTCTTTATGTAAACACTTTCTTTAATAAGAATTTTTGTCTGTTTTCCTCTTCATTAAAGAAAACAAAATAAATTGCAATTATTTTTTCATGTAAGACGCAAGAGGAGTGAAAGATTATATTTTTCAAATCAATGAGTAAGCACCAAAGAAGCTAGGAATTATTAATGATGAAAGTGAACTAGAGGACACAACAGCATCCACTTTGTGAAGTTACATTATCTAATGAGATGCAAATACATGAACCTATAAAAATAAACCCTATTTCTGTGGCTCTTCTGGTTTGTCTTTTTGTTGTAGAACTTTGCATAGTGACTGGCACTTAAAAAGCACTTAATAATTGTGTTGAATGATCTCTTGTGCTCATAACAGCCCTGTGAAATGGCCTCTGTTACAGATAAAAAATAGAATTTAAGAAAAAAAATTCAGATTGGAGAGCCATGAGTGGTGATGTCAGTATTTGAACCCAGACTTCTGGACACCACCACAGTACACAATTAAGGGCTAGATTTTACAGTTCAAATTTTGAGTGTCTCAAGAATTTATCAATGGGGGAAGATGATGTAAGTTGCAATGTGAGGTGCGACTTTATTGAAAAGGTATGCTTGTGACTTGTCCATAATTGTAACCCCTTTGTCCTTTCCTAACCTCACTAATATATTTTAGATCACTTAAATGCCTGGTCCCCAGTGCAATAGTGAGTACATTTTTGAAAATTAGCAGTCATTTTTGTTTGGTTCCAGTATCCCTAAATGACTCATGTCATCATTTTGCACATTCTCTTGATTCCATAATGTTGCTTTCTTCACCTTGAATTTATCGACATCAATTCATTTTGCTTTGACATTGGCATTAACAGGAAAATGTCTTTGTTTCATCCTGACATTATAATATCACCTCCCAAGACTTGGTTTGACATTGTCAGGAGGTGATTATGGTGACAGCAAGGCCACAGAAGACAAAAGTGAATTATAGTGATTCCCAGGGGGAAAAAAAAAATCATTAAGAAAAGTTACTGCTGTGTGATTTTAGTAGCTATTTTTCATACTTAAATATCCCTGCTGTTTAAAAATCCTAAGAGGGCTTAGACCATATTTAGAACACTCCTGCCAAGTATATATAGGAAAAATTAAGTCTCTAAGGAGACATTTGGCTATAGCTCGACAAACAGGAAACTCAGATTATATTTTAGTTTTACAAAGTGCTCAAAGGCATTGAAATTCTGTCTCAAAAAAAAAAAATCATGCATGTGAATTAATGACACAATTATCTCCTTTCAGCCACAGATACTTGAATTTCTTAATGCCGAAAATCAAAAGCCTGTAGTACAGCTCTTCCTTCCTACTCAGAATATGAAATGTCTTACAGATCTGCCTTCAGCTCTGAATGGGGCTATATGGATTGTCTTATAATTCTCAAGGAACACCAAGTGTTTGTTCTTGCATTTTTCTATATGCTATGATGGTCTCTCACCTCCACCCCAGTCCCACATAGAACAGCTCCATCTGGATTTTCCTTTAGCCTGTGTTCCAAACTTAACTAATCACCTTCTGATGAAAAGAAACATGTCACTAAGTTCCGTCCTTGTGATATTTCTTTGCCTTCATATTACCCACAATGCCAAAATTATAATGAGAGGTAATGTGTTTTGACTAATGAAAAATGAAAGGAGTGCTTCTAATCTCTTAACTCATCTGCCTACCCTTGCTTCTTCCCCTCTCTCCCTCCCTTCCCAGGACATATATTGTATCATTAAAGGAAGAAACCCAAAACTAATCACCATTCTCTTCTAGCTAATGCTCTCCATTATGGATTCACGTATGAGAAGCCCTGACAAATCATGACATACAAGCTGAGCTGGAATGTCATAGCTGACCAGCAATTTTTCTACATATTGCTGGTTAACTTCTTCCCATTCCCTGCAAAATGTCTCCCCCTTCCCTTAACTCGAGAGCATGAGTTAACCCCAGCTCTACTCTGCCTCATGCTCAGCAGAAGCTTTACCCCCCACTCTGCGGAAACTAAAATAAGACCACCAAGGAAATGTTCCTTCTTCTTCTTCCCACTATCCAACCTATCTATCTAGTAAGTGGATATCCTTACTATCTATCCAACTATATTGATATCAGTCTACTAATAATATGTTTGTATTCACCACTCAGAAGAAGGCAGGCAATAAAAGACAACTTCTGTTTACTTGCTTAATAAATATTTATTTGGCATTTATTTCTGCCAGAAACAAGGCTGAATATTTGTGATACAGCCACAATGAACAGGCCATATATGTGGTGCAGACATGTACAAATATAGCAGATATGAGTTTCTCACAAGTTCAAGCAGCATGAAATACATTTTCTTTAGGTTAAATCTGACCATGAGCCCCTCTACTGAAAAGGTGGTGGGAGATTCGATTAAAGTCATCACTGTTTTTGATCATCGAGTGTAAAAATGTCCCCTCATGTTCCATTAGTCTGCACTAGTTCACATGAGATGGCCCTTGGGCTACAGATGCCTTTAGCTCAGGAGACCCTGCTGGTTCCATTCACACCTGAAGCTATGCAGCCTTCTGCAAGACAAGGAATCCTTGTGTCTAAGTCTCTCTTAAAATTATAGGATTATGTAGGAACTCTTGCCTTTTGTGAGATAATTTTTGTAGACATTTAAGATAATTGGTAGTTTGACTAGGAATATATATTAATAACAAATATTGAAATGTGGCAAAATATGGTCACATGATTCATTTACTGAAATTACCTTTATCATCTTAGTAAAAGACACTTTTATTTTCTCAAGTAACAATTCTTTTTATTAACAAATGACAAAGAATCTGTCTGCAATGCAGGAGACCTGGGTTTAATCCCTGAGTCAGGAAGATTCCCCTGGAGAAGGGAGTGGCTACCCAATCCAGTATTCTTGCCTGGAGAATCTCCATGGACAGAGGAGCCTGGTGGGCTACAGTCCATGGGGTCACAAAGAGTCGGACATGACCAAGTGACTAACACTTTCAGGATTTTCAAAGGACTCTATATTTATTCCAGGCAATTTGGAAAGAGTAAAATGTGTAAAGATGAAAATTAAAGTTATTAAAATCAGTTGCACTGCTACCAGCCAGAGATAAACATTGGTCACATTTTGGTAGAATCTGTCCTGGCACATTCTCTTAAGTTTATATTACATAAGGTACTTGAGAGGTACATGTCTGGACTTATGGGGTTCACGCTGGATAAATATTTGTACTTTCTCTTTTGACATAATGTCATGTACTTTGAAATGATGGTTCATACCCTGGTGTATGTTGCCATTGTGTGTGACTATGCCTCCCAATGAATGCCATCTTTCACCTTGGGCAAAAAGAGTAGAGCTTGCACATTTTTATTAAGCTAGACAAGTGCATTTTCTGATACCTGATGAGAAACTGTGATTTCTCAGCACCATTTTTATGAGCATCTTGCCTGCGTCTGTGTCTGAGATGTTGACCTAAATAGGATTTCAATACATCATTAATGATCGCTTTAGGAAAGGTGACCAGCCTTTGGTTTGTGGGATTCTTAGTGAATTAATTATATCTCAATATCAGCAAAGGTTTTTTTTTTTTTTTTTTTTCCAGGTTGCAACAGCTAAAAACTTGGAGGTGTTTGGGCAATGCCTCTAGCTCCTGCCTTCGAGTCATCTGTTATCTCATTCACGCTAGCTGAGTTACCATATACTACAGACGTAGGCCTTTTGAAATGAACATGGCTTTCTTATGATGTTTTGAGTAGCATTTCCTTTGATTGGACAAGAGCAAGTGTCACTCCCATAATCAGTGCTTTGATATTAGATGTATAAGTATAGAATGGTTGCTCTGTAATGTCAGAACCTGCTGTACTTGATTACCCAGACGTGTCTGACCACTTGCTGACAGCTCCACATTGTTCGCTACAGCCCCTTTAGCTCTGCTCCTTGGCCTCATTACAGTGAAACAAAGTGGGCTGGCTGCTGTCACACGGGGATTATGCCACCAGCGTCACTGTCCCTGATGAAAAAAGGCTGACAGGCATGTAGGCTGAGAGCAGGAAAGCAAGGATGTTTCCACTTGATGGCTCCCAGGTTTCAGTCTATACAGATACCGCTTCAGCGTTGCAGAGGCTAAAGACTGGCCAAGGGGCAGTATCACCATTGCTCTTCTGAAAACACACCTTATGTACCCGGATTGGCACAGGAGGATGCGCATTGAATGCAAGTATATACAGGTCACCTTTGAGAAAACAGGCACTGCCTGTCCACACTGACCTTGCAAGCACACAACAGTTGAATTAAAATATTCACTAGCTGCATGTTTGACCCCACACTGTCTCAAGATTCATGCCCTCAGAGGATATATACAGATGCTGTCTTTGAGAGAGTACAACATCTACTTCCTTTTCACTTCAAGTACCTTGAATTGGATAGGTAGTGATTAATTCATTCTTCTGGCAGATACAGAAATAAGCACCTCACTCTTCCACTTTGAGCTTTTAGCATTAAGGGAAACTGGGAAGGTATTGAACATTAACAAAGTATACTAAGGTTTTATATTTTTTAAAGCACCGTCACATAATTCATCTTGAGGCTTCCAACGACTGTGAGGTCGATGAGTAGGACAAGTGTTATTATCCTTGCCTTAGAAGTGCAGAAAGAGAGGCACAAAGAGGTTAAATGATTTCCCCAAGTTCACACAGCCCATTAACCACAGAGACCAGACTTGAATCACAAGTTCTTCACCTAATTCTCTTCATACCACCTCATGCTTTTAGTGATAAGAAAAAAACTCTCTCTCTTCCATGGGACACGAGCAGACAAAACCGATCAAGCCAAACAGTCACCCAAGTCATCACTGGGGCTCACAATATTGGAGAAGTCCAACTGTCATCATGTATCTGATGAAAAAGAGGAGGAATTCCTCACTTTTTGTCTTTTAAAATGATAGGCTTTCCATGAGAAATATTCATGCAACTCATAAAGCTCAAAAGGACTTGAAAAATACCTACTTCAAACTCCCTAACTTCATAGCTGCCACTAGAAGGTAAGCTCCACAGAAGCAGCTGCATGGTCCATCTGGCTCACACCTTGTGTCCATCATCTGGAACAGTGCCTGGTTGGATGATGGATGGACGTCACTAAGTGGTTTCATGATAATGTTGAAAGCCTTACTGCAAAGTGATGATTAGTCAGAACTAGAACTCAGGTTTTATGACTCTTAATCAGTGTTGTTATCACTAAGCCATATCCCCAATCGTGGCCAGACATAAGTAAGAACAGATAGGAAAAATGTACCTCTAGTTCCCCCGAAAGGCCATTAGACAACAGTCTATAGAGTTTCTTCTATACACCAGGAGCTAACCTGTAGATTCAGTTTTACATCTCACATCTCAAAACTTAGTAAAACAGCCACCAAGCCTGAATAAATGGGTTATTATTACAGCCCTTCATCTCCCTGCTGCAAGCTCTCAAATGCCTCAATCAGAGCTGTGTGTTGCACGCATGCCTTTGTTATTAGCCTGTTTGGTGGAGGTTATTCACTCTTCAACGTTTCTTTGAAAAGGACAGAAACAATTTGGAATATCTTTCCTTCAGCAATCCTAGGCTTGTTTCAGGTGGTGAAGGTAGAGGTCACTTTATTAATAAAACCATCAAGGAAGGCTGTCATGGTAACGCATTGCCTTGATTCCTTGAAGTGCAGGAGACAAAGCCAAAAAGAGAAACTTTCAAGTCTATAAATACAGACCCAGCATTGCTCAAGCCTAGCAGCTTACTGACAGGGCAAACCTAAATGTATATAGCTTTGAACAAGACCCAAACAGAAAAAGGAAACTTCCCTTTGGTAATGTAATGGGTCATCATGACCATAATGGGGATAAGTGACCCTTCAAGTCACAAAAGAAATGAAGAATAGAATGAGTAGCAATTCTAAGTCCTGGCTGGTGCCCTCTTTGCACATTGGGGTTCCCTCTCAGTCTGCTTTTCCATACCTTCCAGAAATGATGAATAGAGGAAAAAGGAATCAAAGTCTTATCATTCAAATTTTGATGATAGTTTGCAGTTTAGAAAGGGGAAAAGTGGATGACAAGAAGGAAACCTACAGAAAGTAAGTTAAAGGATCAGATGATTTAGTCACATCCCTGTGACTCTCATGATCCAAGATAAAAGAAAAATAAGAAGAAGTGAAAGAGGGGGGAGGAAATGCTGTCTGTTCCTATTCTTTCACTGTGAAAATTCTGACTATTTTTATAAACTTGTAACAACTAGTTTATATAGGAGCTTATGTATTAGTTTCTTCCTCCTGTAGTCATTCACAGGTGGGCCTGATAGGGATATTTTCTGTGAGCCAAACGAAGATATTTTATTAAAAGCTTCGTGTTCATTACCTGGGAGGCAGGGTTCCCATTATGTATAACTTAAACTTATAGGCACATCCCTTTGGTGATTAATTTGTAATAGAATACAATATCTACTGTGGTGGCTTGCTTATCAGAGCTATTAGAACACCTTGCTGTCTTCAGCCTTTCCATCAGGATTCCACATTTCATCTTTTAGCCATACAACTCTGGGTCTAACATTAATACTGTAACCTTATCTATCAAGGGCCAAAGATTGTCTTGGTTTGAAAGCATTCCTAATATTGAAACATTATAGGTTACATGGTGTGATATTGGGCACATCATAATGAATTTATTTCTATCAATAGTAAAATGATCCTTTAGAATGTAATCAAACTGTTAGCAAAGTAGTATTAGCTTTTTCTGTATCTAAGGATTTATATTTTATCATAATAATAATTGTGCCTGCATGCATGCTCAGTTGCTTAGTCGTGTCTGACTCTGCGACCCTATGGACTGTAGCCCACCAGGCTCCTCTGTCCATAGGATTCTCCAGGCAAGAATACTGGAGCGGGTTGCCATTTCCTCCTTCAGGGGATCTTCCCAACCCAGGGATCCAACCTGTGTCTCTTGTGTGTCCTGCATTGGCAGGCAGATTCTTTACCACCTAGCCACCTAGGAGGCCCTAATAATTGTATCTAACAAATAACAATTTGTTTCCAATACTAAATCAAGTCTTATGTGAGAGATTTAAAAATGAACCTTCACTATTTATAGAGGTAGCACACTCTTAGTTTGTCAATAGCAATGAAGAAAAAAAATTAGGACATGCTTAACATAAATATTTAACAAAATAAGGTCAGCGTTTTCAGTTTGAGGCAAATTCACACAGAAGGGTACCAAATAAAGAAGTGATAACTGCAAAGTGCTTGTTGGATAGAAATCCCATTTGGATTTTTAATCTGCAGTGATATGCAAGATGAAATGGAGCTAATGCCAAGGTTTTGTAAATGTTATCCTCTTGGCAGTTCCATCAACTGGTGGTCGATGCCTGAAACTGTCACCACGTCCACGCTCATACTGCTTGCCGTACAACAAGCCAATAAGTCGAGAGGAGTTGTTGGGACAAGGAAGAGATTTTATTCAGAGATTTTATTCAGAAAGCCAGCAGACTGAAAAATTGGTGGACTTGTACCCCAAAGAACCATCATGCCTGTTTAGAATTCAGGCTTCTTTTATACTAAAAGGGGAGAGAGTAGTATCAAACATTTTCTGGTTCTGGTCAGCTTCCAGAGGTGACATGTTAGCTTCTTCCTCCCTTCAGTGATTCACACGTGGGCCTGGTGGGGATGTTCTCTGTGAGATAAAGATATTTTATTAATAGCTTGATGCTCATTACCTTGGAGTCAGGGTTCTCAGAGATGGGCCATTATGTATCACTTAAGCTTATAGGCAACATCCCTTTGGGTGATTAATTTATAATAGAATATAAAAGGTTCTTTGTTATTACAAAACCTTGTGTTGAAAGGAATTCTGAAGGTTAGTGCAAGAGAATGCCATGATTAATTAGCTATGTTTTCTACATAGAGGAAGAGGAAATGAGAGCATATACAACATATTTGCCATTCCCAACCTAGACCTGTGATATTTTTGGTATTTTATGTATGGGCTGATTTGTTTTTGGAGCTCTGCCAGAATGTGGTGGAACTCTAGAAGATGTGAAATTTAATGTTGTCAACAAGACCCCCACCCAGTATGATATGAAAACAGATCAGTTGGGCAATACAAATGAAAACCGGAGGGTCTACAGAAGTTATTTATATTGTCTTAAGGAGCATGGAAAGCGTTGCACACTGTGCAACACATTAACTGCATTTCTTCCGACTGCTCTCTTCTATGTGAAAAGCAGTAATCTGTAAATTTGGAGACCTGCAGTTCTAGAGCTACCCTTTAATGTTTTCAATTTCCTCATCTAGAGCTTGTCTAGATAGCTCTTAAAATTTCCACAATCTTTGATTTCTATCAGAGCAAGGTACAGAACAAATTACATGACAAGAGTGATTTTGGTTTCTCTTTAATTGTAAGCAATATTAAGTGGTCTGTCTTAGATGTTCATCGTCTGTATTTAACTCCCCCAGGAAGATAATCTGCTCATACTTCCGTTTTGAGTACTACAGTCATCTTAATTCCTATGGTTCTGCACCTGAAAGCTTGCTCTCTCTGATCACTAAGGAGTCTTCATTTTCCTTCCCCCAACGTATGTAAGGACAGCTGCCCATCTTCATTGCTGTGGCTGATAACCTGATCCAGACCTTCAACATTTTATCACCAACATTAATTGAGGAGTAATTCTTTGTTTGGGTGGGAGAGGGGGCGACCCTGTTTATTGAAGGATATTTAGTAGCATCTCTACCCATGAGATGCCAGCACCATGCCCTCCCCCAAGATGTGACACCGAAACACATCTCCAGATGTTGTCAGATGTCCTGTGGGGGGAAAAAAATCATCCACTGTTGAAAACTACTACTTTAGACTGACAACCAAAGACCTCTATTAAACGTTAATTCCTCAAATTCCTCCAATCCTTTTTCTAATTATTCTAAAATCCCTTCTGTCAGATTCAATCAAGAGCATGCAGGGCTTACTTTGCATATTTCCTTTACCCAGCTCAAAGTGCCCTTCCTCTTGTACTCTTCCAGTCTATTCCTAGATCCAGCTAACCACAGCAGGAAGACTTTTGTGATTAATTTTATAACCTCATATCATCACTGCATTTTGTTGAGATCTTTTTTTCTCAGCATCATTCCTGGGTTTTCTTTCTTTGCCTATGGCTTAAATGAGGATAGTCTTCAGGGTTCTGTTTGCAGTTTTCCTTTCAACTTAATCTATATTCTAGCAGATGAGGTCTTCTATTCCTTTCTCTTCACTATTTGTAACAATGACCACCATCACCCCTGTTCCAAATCTGTATCTCCAGGAAGAACTGCCTCCTGAACTGTTAACTAGTTTTTTCCAACGAATAACAAGACCCCTGCAGAAGAGCCTGTGATCCCTCTAAGTCAACAGATCCAAAAAAAAAAAAAAAAAGTTTATTTTCTTCCCTAACCAAACCCTGCCTCCAGTCTTTTCTTAATAAATTACATTATGATGTGTCCAAATGTCAAAAATAGGAACCTCAGACTTTCTCTTACCTATTTCAAATAACCTGCCTCCAAATATGTTCTTCCTTCCTCTTCCCCATTGCTCTAACCTATACCAAGCCTATTCTGTTGAAGTATCTGGTCACCTTGCCTCCAGCCTGTCCTTTCTCAGGTCTAGCCTCACCTTTTCCTCCCTTTAAATCACCATCCTGCCCATAGGTCTTTGACAGCCTCCCATTGCTTATTGTCTAAACTCTGTAGCATGTTACACAGAATCTTCATCATTCACCAACATTTTCCATGTGTCTCTGAGGCTCCAGTCAGAAAAGTGAACCCATACTACGTATTTCAGTAGAGAGAATTTACTAAAGGAAATGGTTAAACAGGTGCTTTAGAATTTAGACATGAGAAGAAGACACTGAAATAACTCAGAAATTATCAATTGTGTGAGCAGGGAGCAGTAAAAGAGGATGGGGTTATTAGAAACTAACAGTTTGGAGGAGAGACCCCACAGATGTGGGACCCATGCCTCTTAGGAGAGGTAATGCCTGGCTGCTACTATTAGCCCTAAAATGTTAGGCAGGAGCCCCTTGGAGCTGGGACTCACACCTCTAGAGAAGGAATGCTGCCAGGTTGGTGCAGAAACCTCTAAGGGTTTTAGTCTCTGAGAGACTGAAACTGGTTCTGAAAAGGCTGAGCCCCAGAACAAACTGCTGCTGTTGGGAGGTGGGGCCATTGTTGGGACAATACTCTTAGGAAGAGCCCTGAATCTGGGAAAGGGAAATCTCTGCTTCCTTCCTCCTGCCTTCTCTGTTCTCTCTAATGCACCCTGATGGTGGAAACCAGGAGAGAATTTGCAGGGTTTCAGCGTCAACATCAGAAGAAAGGGTGGATTTAGATTTGAGTGACAAATGCTTAACAGTCAGCACAAAGTATTTTCACATCTTCTTGCCTTTACTGATAGAGTTTCCCCAGCCACAATGTTTTTCTACCAATATTTGCCTGATGCATGCCATTGTTCAAATACCATCTCCTTTCTATATTCTTCTCAAATCTTCCCCCAGATAATTACTTACACCAGCGTTTGAGTTCCCCTAGCAGTTTGCTTCTGTTATAGTTTTTTTCATATTGCATCATAATTATTTCTGTATATGTTCATTTGTTTGTTTTCCACAAAACTGTGAACTCCTTTAGGGCAGACAGAGTTATAACCATATAGCAGTAGATTTAGCAGCACACCTGACATGCAACAGATGCTGATTGAGCTGGACAGAACTGATAAAAGTATTTTAATGAAATTTATATTATATTATTTCTTGTATATATGTATTTTATTTTCCCAACCAGATTTAAACTTTATAAGAGCAGAGATCATGCTTTCTATTTCTTTTATTTTTTCATGGTGTTTAGTACAGGGTTTTATATGATGAAGAAGAGCTTAATGATATTTGTTAACTACTTAGTTTATTCATTAGGCACCATAAATTTGGTTTAAAATGACATGAAGATGGAGCATAAGTTTATGAATAGCAGGTAAGATTTGTAGTTAGGTTTAGATGTGCTTCTAACACGTGATTCCAACAGAGAGATCTGTGCATTTGGTAAAGCTCTGTGTTTGCTGAATAGCACAATCAAGAGACCAAATGAAATGTGTCTTAAAGTAAATTCTAAAGTAATTAAATATATTCCAGGTTCCATTTTTTCTCCTTATCACTTATAGAAAACATATTACTCTAATTAATGTGAATATTAATCCTGGGTTACATCTGGTCCTTGAGTATTTATTAAATCTCTCACAATCATCAACATCAACTAGTAGATTATTAAAATGTAGGAAAGGTATTGAATTTTAACTTAATCACCAGATTCTTGAAAAAAAGAAACCTCTGTTCAACAACTGATTTACATTCAGGTCCAAGAAGAAGAAAAATAGCTTTTTTTTTTTCTTACGGGGAGTGATATTTAATTAACTATTGATTTCTTCTCAATTATTCAAGGCAAGCAATTATCAATATTGATGGAAACAATATTTCCCTATGTGTAGTGCCCAAATGAAAGGAAATATCCCATTCAGCAATCTGCTGCCTGGAACAAGAAATGCTGAGAATCTTTAACTTTAAATGGAAACAGTTATTTGGATCTGTTTATTCCATGTTGCCCCAATTAAACAGATATTTCCTGAAATGTAAGCAAAACAAAATCCTGAAACCCTATGTATGCTTTCCAAATTAACAAAAACCAAAAAAAAAAAGTGGGGTTTTGTCAGTTTTGACCATGAGTTTAACCACTCTACTCTTGTAGATTTTGCCTCAAAGTTACAGATCTTGACTTTTTTTTTAACCCAGACTCATAAAATACTATAATTTGGATCTAATATTTATGGTTTCTAAGTCACCCTATGAGACGTAGCTTACATAATCATTAGAACCCTTGAAACACTACCTTGTATATCAATATTTTGAGCCTGAAGGATTTAGTAGGCCTTAAAGTCACTTCTAACATTTACAGATAGCAGGTTGGGGTACACTTGAAAATTATACCAATCCATTATACAACTATGATAGAGGTCTCCAAGGAATTGTTGTGGAAGGTGGGAAGATAGGGCCCTATTTAGGGCAAATTTTTATTAACTCTTGAGCATCCACCACCATCTTTTCTCAGCTCATTTGCACATAGAGCATTAGCATGTTTACATTTAAGAAGCTTCTTTTGAAGGTGACATAACTATTGAACATGATTAATGGACAAGGCAATATTCTCTATTGAATTATTACTGGGAGAAGAGGGTTATATTTTTTAAATACTTTACACTTGATAGTATGAATATGTGTGTGCGTGTGTGTTAAATTGGGGAAATCTGACTATGACACTTTTTAAAGATGAAGAATGGTATAATTTATAAGAAGCTACTTTTTCTGCTCTGCGCCAACCCCCTCCTCATTCCAGAGTTGTTCTATATAGTAAGTGCTTAAGTGGTAAATGTTGCTGGAAAGTGTTCTTAGCTCTTTTCCTCTTTGGTGTTGTTTTCATTTCCCTGTGTTCTATTTATCATTCTGCTAAATCAGTGAAACCTTGATTATCTAAAGGAATAGGAGACATGGAATAATAAGAAAAACTTGATCTTTGAAGAAATAAATTATTAGAGATGCAAGTCACATGACAGGGACTGTGAATGAATTTTAGTATCTGAAATTGCTTGCTTTATTTATTCAAACTGATTTTATTAATTGATGGACATAGTGAAGTTTTGATAATCAGGGTTTCACCATTGCATTTATTATTATCCCTGGAAATCAGGGTAACCTTGGACTCTACTTGCTATATTTGCAAAGCGATAAATATCCTAATAGGCTATTAGGCACAAATGCACTGCTCTTCCTCACACTTCTCCCATGAAAAGCTTTCTCTCCTCGAATCTGGCTGCCACCTTGCCTGGAGCATGCTGCCTGCCCCCTGCCCCACCCCTCACTGCTCCTGCTTGCCGCAGGCTCCCGACTTCCTGCATGCAGCGTTGGAATCACCCGCAAAGAGAATGGCCCACCCCTTAGAAGTTCTTGGTCATTCTAGCAGTACTGCTTTGCATTTTAATTCCATTCATATGGCTCCAAAGCCCTGCTTTCTTGTATGAGGCACTATCCTTGAACAGCCCTGGAGGTCACAACAGGTCCCAGTTCTGTGAAGATACTGCCAATCCCGGAGTATCACATTTCTTTGTACTTGATAGCCTGAGATGGACAATGATAATATCCAAGATTGCAGCAAAAAAAAATCTATATGAAAAGGATTAATATGATCAAAACAAAGGCAGCAAACTACATTTGTTTGGAAATCGGAGTCACATGCTTAGTGTGCGGAGGGGAGGGGGGAGCACAAGATCGATAGAGATTTTTTTTTTTAAGCTGAAAACATGATGTACCAGATGAACTTAAATTGATTCTGCTTCTCCTCCCCGCGCCCCCCTCCCTCGTTCTGCAGCGAACGTCTGCGACAACGAGCTCCTGCACTGCCAGAACGGAGGGACGTGCCACAACAACGTGCGCTGCCTGTGCCCCGCCGCCTACACCGGCATCCTGTGCGAGAAGCGGCGCTGCGAGGAGGCGGGCGGCTGCAGCCCCGACTCCGGCCAGGGCGCGCCCCCGCGCGGCTCGCGCGCGCTGCTGGCGCTGCTGGCCGCTCTGCTGGGGGCGGCCGGCCCCCTGGGCATCTAGGCGGCGCGCCCAGCCACCGGACGGGCCGTGCTCTGGGGAAGCAAACACAGCCCCGGCGTTTGCTGCTAACATAGGAAACCCGCCCTCAGACACCCCCACTCAAACACAGTGTACAAAGAAGGCCTAACTGAACTAAGCCATATTTATCAGCCGTGGACAGCACACCTGAGTCAAGACTGTTAATTTCTGACTCCCAGAGGAGTTGGCAGCTGTTGATATTATCACTGCGAATCACATTGCCAGCTGCAGAGCTTACCACCCATCGGAAAGGCTGTGACAGCCCCCCAAAAGGAAAGAAAAACAACAACAACAAATCAACCAACCGAAAAACATTTGCTACAGGCACGTGGCGTGCCCCAGCACCACCCGGCCCCGTGTGTGGACCAACCAAATAGAAGCATCTTTTGCTGGCAGTGCGTTGTGGGTCTAAGGAAGTCTGTTACAAGCTGCCATATTGGCCTGCTTCAGCCCCTGAACCCCCTTCCAACCTGTGCTTTAGTGAACCGTTGCTCTGTAACCCTTGTTGGTTGAAAGATTTCTTTGTCTGATGTTAGTAATGCACACGTGTAACAGCCCCCTCCAAAAGCTCCAACCAGTCATACCCTGTGTATCTTAGCAGCACTGAGTCATCCCAGTGCAAGCACACATCCACTGTCCCCAAGAGTGACTACAGAAAAAAAGAAAGTGTATCTATCCTTTTGTATTCAAATGAAGTTATTTTTCTTGGAATACTGTAATATGTAGATTTTTTGTATTCTTGCCAATTTGTGTTACCAGACAATCTGTTAATGTATCTAATTCGAATCAGCAGAGACTGACATTTTATTTTGTCCTCCTTCATTCTGTTTTGTTTCATTGTGCAGAGATTTCTCTGTAAGGGCAACGAACTTGCTGGCATCAAAGAATATCAGTTTACATATATTAACAAGTGTAATAAGATTCCACCAAAGGACATTCTAAGTGTTTTCTTGTTGCTTTAACACTGGAAGATTTAAAGAATAAAAATTCCTGCATAAACGATTTCAGGAATTTGTATTGCAGTTTCTTAAGATGAAAGGAGCAGCCACCGAGCAGTTTCACACTCACTTTACTGATTCCTATGTGGACCGAATACACTCAGCTGACGAATTTAGTACCCAGGAAGATGGATTGATGTTCACTAGCTTGGACAACTTCTGCAAAATATGAGACTATTTCCACTTGGGAAAAATTATAACAGCAAAAAAAAAAAAAAAATTAAGTGATTGCCAAGATTATGCCAAAGCCTGTTGGCAGAGTACTAAGAGACTTTTATTTTTAAGTCATGCTATTTTCACAGATTGATGTGATCATGTGACTCTAGGGATGCTGATCTATGTATCTTTCCAATTACAGTGTTTACATGGAGTATCATAAGAGAAAACCTGGGGAACCAGGAAAGTCGCAGGGAAATTGAGTGATTAGCAATTTGACTTTGAATATATTCAGACTAAGTATTTACAGGAAATATCAAAATACCCAGCAGCAAGTAGACATAACTGCTGTTCCTGAGAATAAAGTTTGTTTTAAGTACCGCCCAAGGTGTAATAAATTCTTGTTTCTGCCTTTTATTAGGCCAATTACTGTGCAAGACAGCAAGTTGGGGAGAGGAGGGAAGAACCAGTGCAAAGTTCCAAAGTGACTAAAACAGTGTGTATTCCATTCCCACCACACTATTGTCCTACAGATTGCAAATGTGTTAGCGACAGCATCTCCTGGAGTCAAAAACAATTATCAGCCCAAGCCGGAGTCTGAAGGACAGTGAAGTCCTGCATGACTTGGTAGAGCAATAATCTATGATGGTGTTAGGTTGGACGCCTACTTCCAGTCTGAATTCTTCACCCTGCCGCTGCTCCTTGCTGAACTGGGGGAGGGGGATGTCTTCTGATAAATATCCTCGGTAAAAACTAGATGAAGGAACAGCACGTCTTACTGGTTTTGTTCCCAGAAAAGCCAATTCAAAGAAGGCAATAAAAGGTAAACAGGTAACGCCTGTGCTGCCTGCCACCCCACGTCTAAGTCGATTGAATGTTTGTTATTCAAACCCACAGTCTCTTTTGATGTAAGAAATAAGGAGAGATGGAAATAAATTAGAGCTCTGGCTTAGTGCCGGAGTGGCCAACCAGAAACTGGAGATTTACATTAGAAGCATAAACAGCAAATTGTATTTCAAGCTCACCAAAGACTACACGTGAAAATGCCGATAACATACAGAGTTTGAGATTACTTATAATGAGGTGGATTTCTAATATTAAAATTGAAGTTTAAGTTGTCTTATAGTTTATTAGCACAAACCAAAGGCAGACTATGTTATTTCCAGCAGCGATGCACTTTATCATTATCCACTCGTGGCTTTGTCACCTGCTCAGGAATCAGACTGAACATTTCAATACACAGTTTTCCAAAAGCTAATTCTAAAATTTAATGAAGGCCTGATCTAAATCTATTCATCTGCATTTTATCTTTATGACGCTATAAGAATCTAAATTGATGAGGAATATCTTGCGTTCAGTGTATTTAGATATAGTTTCCTGAATTTCCTGAAGTGATGTGATCTGCTTTTAATAAATTCACTTTTAGGTATATAACAAATGGAAATGAAATGTTCTTTTTAATCTGGATTCTCAAATTCTTCTAAAGAGTATATTACTTTGATTAAACCCCAACTCGGTGGATTTTATCTGCTGTTTTCTAGCATTCTTGCAAAGCTGGTTCCATCTACAATGTTATGCCTAAGGACAGGATTGGGGTAAAAAGTGGGAACTAAGTTGTTCACATATTTAAGGCCCTAATTCTTGCTTGGTCTTTACTTGGATTAACCCTTAGGGTTGGTTAATATGGTGTTATATATGAGTTAGTCAGCCAACTTTACCACAAAGTACAAACACAATTTCTTCCATCAACTCCTTTGATGAATATAAAACTTCAAAGAAATCTTTGTCCCAAGGTTCTACTATATAGAAAGGGCTTCCCTGGTGGCTTAGATGGTAAAGAATCTGCCTGCAATGCAAGAAACCCAGGTTCGATCCTTAGGTTGGGAGGATCCCCTGGAGAAGGGAATGGCTACCCATTCCAGTATGCTTACCTGGAGAATTCCATGGACAGAGGAGCCTCGCAGGCTACAGTGCATGGGGTTGCAAAGAGTCGGACATGACTGAGCAATTAACATTCTTCACTTTTCAAGTATATAAAGTGTTGGTATTTTGAGAAAGTAATTAGACTGCCCTGTGATGATGTAGGAGTGATTTGTTTCTGACCCTGTACACAGCCAAGGCAGGGAGTTTCAGTCCTAGAAGAGGGGGCACTTACTTAGTGAGGCCCATTCTGACTCTCCTCCCCCTTTGTCTTCATAGCCAGGAACCTAGAATTCCCTACCTATGTGTCCTCCACCCACTTTTAGGGTATGTCCACTTATTCTGGGGTCTAAACTCCTGAAGGCAAGCAGCACCATGAGTGTACATCCTTGAGTACAAGAAGAGGCAAAGGGTGAACATGTATTATAGATAGATTAGTGACTTGGGCCTCGGAGTATATGCTGGGGAATCCACACGTGAGTGAGAAGATGCTCCTTGCAGTGAAAACCAGAGCTCTGGGATAGAAAAGAAGGGACTAAGGGGTGGGAGAGAGAGTAGGGTATCTCAGGGCCAGGGTCTGGTACAGAACTCTGAGCAGTCTGAATATTCCAGACCTATACCTGGGTTTCCAATTGTTATGACAGTATTCATGTTAAAGCAACAGGATGGAACATAGGGTTCAGTAACACTATGTTAGCTTGAGGTGTAATTTTTAAATATTTAGAAATACGGTATGTGGGCTTCCATTGGTACTGTTTCCTGCCCCAGCCTTGTGGGATGAACACTGCATGAGGTGCCCTTGAGTCACATGACCAAGTTAGCACAAATCCTTCACCCAGGTGCAGGTTGGGAGAAGGCATGTGTGTTAAGCCACTTCAGTTGTGCCTGACTCTTTGCAATCCTATGGACTGTAGTCTGCCAGGCTCCTCTGTCCATGGGATTCTCTCGGCAAGAATACTAGACTGGGTTGCCGTGCCCTCCTCCAGTGGATCTTTCCCACCCAGAGATTGAACCGGAATCTCCTGCTTTGGCAGGCAGGCTCTTTACCACTAGCGCCACCTGGGAAGCCTGCGGGAGAAGGCATACTGGTCACAGTTCAATTCCTATAGTTAATGCTCCACTTCCCTTTTTCTCCAGCCTGTGGTCTTATTGAATGCAGGAAGGTTTGGATGGACTGGGGGCAGCTGTGAGGAAACCCTGAAATCAGAATTTTTGTCTCATCATCTTCACTCTTTGCCATCAATTAGCCAGTATTACTGGGAAGTAAGGACCTCATATTCTGAGATGGGATGCTCTGTGCTATGTGGGAAGTGGGTTGTTGCCCGTCACCTGTTGTTAAATACTAGATATGATACTTATTTAACCGTTTATCTGCTCACAGGCTTACACAGAATGTGTGGGCACTTTGAACTACCTGTTCTATATACTTGTTATGCATTGAATTCTGTTTATGTACAATTTAAAGCTTTAGCTTCAGAAATCTTATCTAGAATTTCATACCCACTGTTTCGATTCTCAGCCTTTATCTGTAAGGATGACAATGGTGGCAGCAACTAAGCTGCATCTTAGAACAATATGAATAACTGAGTAAAACTCTAGGATTTTTTTTTTAGAAAATCTAATTGGGCAGCCATAATGGCATGCATATAGGAATGAGAAATATAGATAAGGAACACCCCTAGAGTTTGGATCCAAATGTGTGGTTGTGAACAATTCTTTCTTTGCCTCAGGAAATCAGGACTAGATTCTAATCAATTTTCTTTCCAAGAAATATCAAATGTCCATTTGGCACAAATATTCTGACAGTTCTGATCATTTCCATATGAAATAATTTTTCACTTTTATCTACACTTTCACTATTTTACACTAAAAGTAGTTTTTCTCTTTAGTTACCAAAAAATTTGCCAGTGAATTCTCGGCATAAACTGTATATAAGCATCATATGATGTCAGAAAGAATTAAGAATGCCAACTATCATATTTTGGATTGTTACCAATAATCTTGGGAACATGAAGAATTTTTACTCTTCAGCACCTGGTAAGGTGTGACTCACACATGTTACCATCTTCATCTTGCATCTGAAGAATAAAATAACTAAGCAACAGGCATATCCCTTGTATAAATAATGTTATTACATTTAACTAGAAAGGAGAAAATAACATCTGTGAAAAACTTGCATTAATCTTGAAAAATGCAGTTAAGTGACTTAGCAGCAGCAAGATCCACTATGGCAGAAAAATTTCTAAACCCAACACGTTTTTAGAGTAAGTTCTGAAACAAGTCTACCAAGAAGACTTAAATGATTTTAAGTTGTTTAGAATATAGTTGAGCATTTAACAAATGCTGGAATCCCCTCTCTGCCTTCGCCCATCACCCAAGAGCTCTTTTTAATTGATGACTGAATTAAAATGGAGTAGTAACATCTCAAATTATGTGATGTTTTTATTAACCTGGAATGATAGCTGGTAAAATGGGCCATTATTCTGCAAGACCTAATTATGTTAACACTAAAGATTTAGCTAGGCTGACTGGAGCAAACTGCAGAGAATTGGAAGTAAAAATATTATCATTTTCTTAACCTGGTCTCATTTTTTTCAGAGGCATTGCTTTTAAATATTATTTAATTAGTGAACTTTGAATTCTGTGGGTAAAAGAACCTGACTGAAAGAGAGAAAAAAATAATTATTATCCCTCCTACATCTGTCGGAATAGATGTGAAAATTCCTGCGTGGTGAGAATGTGTCAAGTTATGTTACAGACATGGTGTACCACGGTGTGTCTCCTCCAGGAGCCCTGCCCTGACGACACCGCATTGCAGCTTTGCTCTCACTGTGGTAAGTCATTCTAATCTAATAAAAGAAGGAAAATGGCAGAAAATCACACACCTGAAGTCCTGTTAAGAATAGGTGATTCTTTTTGCCCCAGGCAGGCAAGAACATAATGTCATTTCTGTTCGTTTGTGTTTTGCTCTGAAGGAGGGGCCACTCCTGTGGGGAAAATCTACCCGTGTGAAACACGGCAAGAAAACATTCTCCAAGGAAATAGCATTTTGCTGTTTACCAGTCATGCCTACCCCATGAAGCCCTGAGTAATTGTTTTGGCTTTCACGGTGTGATAAACACCTAAAGGCAAGAGATTAGTGCCATCACTCTTTGTCTCTTTTTCTCTCCCTTTGGAAAAAAGAGTGGGTCCAAATATAAGATGATGACATTTGCAAGAATCCTTCAGTTAGTTGATCCTAATTATGAATACTCCAGCTAAATATTTAGTTTATTAAGTTAATAGTGTGACAAATATTGGAGCAGTTTTACAACCACTTAAACTCGTGTTTACATCCTCTGTAATTACAATTCATAATTGGGAAAGCAAGCAGTCAAAACTAAATGCATTCTGATCAATGGTTCTCATTCTGCCAAATAGATCCAGCACAACGTGAAAGCAGGACTTCTCCATCTAGAGTTCCAGCTAGACTTGGGAAGGGCAATGGAGGGATTCTAGCACTGAAGTACTTTTTAACTTAGGTGTAAGAGTTTGTGTGTAAATGATTTTTTTTTTCTTCCTGAGCAGAGGGTCTATTAATTCTCTCTCTTTTTAAATTTATCAAAGGCCTGGAAGTATAAGGATGACTGCACTAAAACCTCAGGCTAAGTTTTTTTGTTTTTTTTTAAGAAAAATGAATAAATAAACTGTTGATAGGGGATGGATGAAAATAATACATTGGTACTTGAAAGTACATGTTTTCCAACAATCAGCTCTTTTTTCATCTCTTACTGACTTTATCTTTCCTGAGCATCTTTCCCCAAAGGGCATCTGTATTCTCTTTTGTAGATATATATTTCAATACATTCACATTTGTTCTGGAAGCCGCATGAAGGTAAAAGTGAAAATAACCTAGATCAGGAATGTAGTATGAGTAACAAGCCATCAAAATGTCTCAGCAATCTGGTGTATTTCTCATGGCAACATGTAGGATCAAGGACTTTCACTTCATCTGGATTCTTGGGTCAACCTTCCTTTAAGCTTCAAAGGATATTGGTTCCAATAAAGACTTCCAAATAAAGCTCTTGGGAGAATCTCTGTTTCTGAATAACTTAAATATTTGCATTAATATATTGATAATAAAAGCCTCATACCTCATAATCAGTTCCAATTAAATGATAACTAAGTTCTGGCAATCAGATAGATATCATTTTTTTCATTCAATCTGAATATGTACATATTTCCATGTAAATTCTCATTTCAATGTGCACAACATATTTTCGCAAACAATCACATACCTGTGTCATTGAGCCAGTGAGGGCTACCTCTAATCAAAGGTAGATGGTACTTGGTTGACTCGAGACTTGCCTATTCCAGGATGTTACCACAAATACTTAAATCCCTCTCCATTAGTCAGATTCTGTCCCCTAAAATACAAGCACAGTCTGAAAAGGTTGGAAATAATGTGGGTTCTGATTGTGTTTTCAGGGTTGCAAGAAGCATAGCCTCTCTGACTTCTCTGTTGCAGGCATTTTGCTGGAAAGGGCTCAAACTGTTTCTTTCCCACACTTGTCCTAACATTTTAAAAGAATAAAATATTTGAGACACTAGAACATGGATTGAATGGCGCAAAGTCATTTTCCTTTTGGCTGATTTGTTTCATTTCTATAGTGATTCTCGCTACAAGCATCCAATCAGGAGCAAAGGTCCTTCTAATTGTCTGTATGGTTCCCTGAGTTGTGGGCACTGTTCTCACTGTTCTGCTTGGGGTCCTGATTTACATTCTCACCCTGAGCGAGCCAGCCAAAGACTTGAGCTATCTGAATCAGAAGTGACTAGACCACCTGTGGTGTTGAGCACTTGAATGTGGTTAGTCTAAACTGACGTGTCTTGTGAGTGTAAGATACCAGATTTTAAAGAGTACCAAACAAATGAGAAAAGAATGTGAATTATCTCTTTGATCATTTTCATATTGATTACCTGTTGGGATGATAGTATTTTGGACACATTGTGTTAAATAAAATATATTATTAGAATTGATTTAAACTGTTTCTTTTTCATTTTCTAATGTGGCTACCAGAGATGTTTTAATTACATATGTGGCTCACATTATGTTTTTATTGGACAGCACTGCTCCTAATTTTCCTATCTCTAAAATGGGTCTAATAGTATTCACTCTCCAGACTTAATGTGAAAATCGAAGTTTGAGCTAATGAACATGAAAATAGTTGGTAAATTGTAAAGTGTAGGAAGAGTCTAAAGGGGTGATGTCCATCATGGTGATAATCTTGATATTTTCAAGCTCCAGTTCCACCTTTCCAGATTTTTCGGGAAATTTTCAGCTGGAGGTCTCACCAAAACTTCCTCTACAAGCTCTCCAGGGCACTGAATACAAGGCCCTTAAAGTTTTGAATGTGACACATACCTGAATGTGAAGCTTGCATTTGCAACCTTGTCAACAAACAGAGTGCTAATAGCAGTGAAAAATAAAAGTAATAGCAACCACTCAGCTAATCTTTGCTGAAAGGCTTGAACCAGTAGCTGTGTTAAGTATTTTTACTGTCTTTATGCTAAATAATGCACTGCATTTCTATAAGTGCTGCTTATGAGCATATTGCTGACTCATTTTCTCTCTGCATACTTAATTGCTTCTCCTAAGGCCTATATGTAGACCATGAATGGAAGATGGCAAAAAAGGGAACAAAGGCATAATGTGAGTTAGCAATGTGTGTGTGTGTGCTCAGTTGTGTCCAGCTCTTTGTGGCCCCGTGGACTGTAGCCTGCCAGGCTCCTCTCTCCATTTTCCAGGCAAGAATACTGGAGTGGGTTGCCATTTCCTCCTCCAGGGGATCTCCCCAACCCAGGGATCAAACCCACGTCTGTCTGTTGCTACTCCTGCATTAGCTGGGGGGATTCTTTACCACCAGCAGCACCTGGGAAGCCCGATATGTACATATACTTGCATAGCGGGCTTTCCTGGTGGCTCAGCGGTAAAGAATCCACCTGCAATACAGGAGACTTGCAGGAGACCCGGGTTCAATCCCTGGGTTGGGAAGATCCCCTTGGGGCAGGGGAAGGGGCGGGGAGAGAGTTAGGAGGGTGCGGAACTAGCAACCTGCTCCAGTATTCTTGCCTGAAAATCCCCTTGGATAGAGGAACCTGACAGGCTGCAGTCCATGGGGTCACAAAGGGCTGGACACAACTGAGTGACTAACAAAGGGCAAACTTGCATAACAGAGTTCTAGAATCATAATGTGCAAGATGTTAGGGTTTCTATGTAGGCATTCTTCATTTGACTGCACTTCCCTCTATTGCTTTTCCCAGATACTGCATTTTTTACACATCGAAGGTTCGTGGCAACGAGCAAGTCCATCAGCTCCATTTTTCCAACTGCATCTGCTTATTCCGAGTCCCTGTGTCCAATGTTGGTAATTCGGACAATATTTCAGATTTTTTTCACTATGATCATATGTGTTATGATGATCTGTGATCAGTGATCTTTGATGTTACTATTGCAAAAAAATTAAAACTCCCAGAAGGCTCAGATGATGGTTAGCATTTTTTAGCAGTAAAATATTTTTAATTATAGTATATACATTGTCTTTTGGACACAATGCTATTGCACAGTTAATAGACTACGTGTAAACACAACTTTTGTATGCACTGGGAAACCAAAAAATTCGGTGATGCTTTATTGTGATATTCTTTTTATTGCAATGGTCTGGACCCCAACTGGCAACATCTGCAAGGTATGCCTTGTAGTTGGATTCAAGTGTTGAACCTCTTATTAATTTAAATTCTGTCTGCTTAAAGGATAGTTTTCATGTGATAACACCTTTGTTATCTCACCACTCCATTCACAGCCTCTTAGGACAGACTCTTCACTCCATAGCCTTAAACTCAAACCCCATCTTGTCCTCAGCACATCTCTCTAATCCATGAAGTCTGAAAATGCCCTGCACTTTATCATATTCTTGACGTGTTTAGGTCTTTTTTAACACCTCAAATGCCTTTCATAATTCTTCACCCATAAAAATCCTACTCCAAGTCAGGTTCCACCTCTCCAAGAAGTCTTGTCAATCATCCTCATTACTTCTATCCATGCTTAATGATCTGACTCATCACTTAGCTGTTGCTGCATGTGCTTTATCCTGTGATTTACTTGTTATCTCTCCTACTAGATTATCATTGTTCACACTGACATTACACACACACACACACACACACACACACACACACACACACACAGGATCTTGCTTATAACAGGTCTCTGTACATTCATTTGGACTTCCCAGATGGCTCAGCGCTGAAGAATCTGCCTGCTAATGCAGGAGATGCAGGTTTGATCCCTGGGTCAGGAAGACCCCCTGCAGGAGGAAATGGCAACTCACTCCAATATTCTTGCCTGGAAAATTCCGTGGAGAGAGGCGCCTGGTGGGCTACAGTCCATGGGGTCACAAAGAGTTTAACACTACTGAGTGACTGAGCATGCACACGTACGTTCACTCACAAATGCTGAGTACCTGTTCTGTGCCTGGCGCTGATGTAGATGATGGAAGCAGCAGAGTCTAATACAAATTTGAGTGTCTGTGCTTCTCATTATCTTTAAATAGTGCAATTTAAGTAAATCACCATATTAAATAATATAAATAAAAACAAAAATAAACTGAATGCCTGAGAAGAAAATATGTCTACATTAAAGATTTGCAGACTGAATCTCATTTTAAATACTTTAGGGGAGTGTTCCTAATTAAAACCTGTGGTGTGTGCTTCTTAAAAAGCAAGCAGTCCTTATCATATCATCAGTGTATCCCAGTTGACGTTTTCTAATTTCAGATTTCAATATACATAGCTTTTTCTTAAAATAGAAAGATCTGCATTCCTGAACCTTTGTCGTAGTTTGCCCTTGAGCAGATTGTTCTCAGACGTGAGAGTGTGCATCAGAGCTGGAGGGCTTTAGTAAAACCTGATGCTAGAGCGAACTCCTGAGTCCTGACAGTGCATCTGAGCTGAAGCCCAGGGTTTGATTTGTAACAAGTTCCCAGATGAGACTGACACAACTGGCCAAGACATCAGCCTTTGAGAAACTTTACCCTAATTAAAAACCTCACTGCAATTTCTTGAGAAACGCGCAGGCTTTAGCCTAACTCCCCTTCCTTGAGACTCAGTGACCTAACACTAAAATGGGCATCATGATTTTTACCTGCCAGGCCTGTGATGAGAATTAAATGAGATAATGTACATGAAACTGTCTAGTCTGATGTTCACATTCAGGAAATGTGACTTGAAACCACACACTTTCAGTTTAGCCATAAATAAGGCAAAGGCATTTATTTCACCAGATTCTCTCACTTCAGCAATTCAAGCTATCTATTAGAAATTCTGGTCTCTAAATTCAACCAATTTCACCCACAAAATGATAAAATAATAGAATCCTACAGTTGACAAAGACCTTAGAGATTTTCTGGATCGAGCAGTTAAATGTTCTGGACCAGGTAAATGGTCCAGCCTTTGCTGTTTACTTTCTTGATCCAATAATGCAATCAAAACAATTGAACTGGCTGCATGTATCATCCCTGAACTTGCATATTTGGTTTTTCCTAAATTGAATTATTTGACCAAAACAAGCTGTATCCAGACTGAAAAAAAAAAAATAAGAGATGAGATTCTCGGTTTTCTTGTCAGCTCATGGTTGTAGCTTCCAAAGGGACACTCTGCGGCTCACACTTAATTAAAGCCCAGTCCCTCTGACTCCGGCTTGCCCACTAACTCACTCTGTGGCCTCTCCCTGTGATGTTTCTCTACACTATAAGGGCTCAGGGGGCTGTTAATGCCAGGAATCAATGATCAAAAATTAATTTCGAAGCCTATGTTAAGAGCTCATTAACGTGAACAGTGCAGCCTGCCTAACCGAGAGTCTGAGCGGCACAGCCGAGATCTTCCAAAGGATTTGAGAACAAAATTTTGCAGATAGAATGTATCTTGAGATAATGATGCTTGTCACTAATAACCTAGCGCTAAGTTATAAGCCTAAATTGGAGACTTTGCAGAGGCATACACGGCCTCTGTAATTTCCAGTTTGGTGTAATAATATGGAAATGGCTTTTGATGCTGGGATTGGATCAGTCTAAATGAGCTGGAATTGATAGCTGCCTGTAATACTAAGGGCAGGAGAGAGTGATCACGCCTGTGTCCTTGCTGACTTCTCTAGGGCTCTCCAGACGTGACAGTTTTAAGGAGTGAGACTTTAAATGTGTTATGGAAACGCACTACAACATCCGGCAGCACAAAGCGAGGTACTTCTAAAATTGCCTCAACAAGAATACAGAATGGGGATGCTCCTTACCAGCAAAGGAAAGGGGCTTTTGTTCCCAGTGAAAAGTAAAAGGAGATGGCAATTCAGGAAAAATGTGGTGGAGGTATTCTGAGGGCACAGAGAATTAACTCTTCCTCTAGGAGACCCCCAGGCCCACCCACTCTGTCCCCTGGAAGTGATACCATTCCTGAAGGCAGACACCTGCAGACTTCTGGGGGGCAACATAATGGACACTCAAGGGCAAGACAGTTACACTCATGATTAACATGTGAAAATAGCAAAATTCAAAGCCTGTGGTCAGTGATATAGGAAATAAGGCGCTTCTTTAGTTTCTGTATAATAGATAACATCTGTAGTATTACATAACAATTAATTTCACTAACAAGCTGTCACAGTATCAGCAAATCACCAGGATTTGTGAAATAGTGGCGTGTATAGATGAACCCAAGTGGGCTCAAACATGACACCAAATATGTATCAAACATAATGCCTCATGCATCACGTTTCTCCCCTGTCTTCTCCGTGGCTCAAGGGTTTGAAAGAAAGGAGGAGGAGGGCCTCATGGCTAACCAGCTGGCCCCAGAGAAAAGTGCACCTGGATCCTCTTACCTTCATTAGCACAGCCCTTCCCCAGGCACAGACTGGAGTGATGTGGAGGGTTACTCTATGCCCAGAACTCTCCCCAAATTGAATTGAGGGAGATAAGAAATAGTGCTGTCTTTATCCTGTGCTTATATATGTAACTTCTAAGGAAATTAATGTTTGAATTTGTGACAAAAGCCCTTAATCTACATTTGGCATTTCCTGTCTTCGGATGTTAACACTCAGTCACTCAGGTGGTGTGATCATTTGGGAGGTCCCAAGAGACTATGCTTTCTGAGTTACTTTTTGCCAGAATGACCCTACTGATGCTAAATAAGGACAAAGTGAAACAGGGAATGCTGCTTTGTGCTTGTAAAACTTCTTCCAACCCAGGTTTTCCAAGCATGGTACAAACATTAAGAGAAATTATTATCCCCACTCTACATGGAGAAACGTTTGATTTCTTTAGTAATAGCCTCTTATAGCAGTTTCCAGATGTAATTACATTGGTTAGAAATGCCAGCTTGAGCAACGAAATTATCAGCACGTTACATGAAACAAATAAAGGAAAACAATACTCCCTAGAACATATCAAGTACAAAAGGAGTTTCCTCCACATCCTGACTCCCACTCTAATGGGGGGTAAAACACCAGCATTGCTGTAATGAGAAAATCTGTTGCATCTTTTGGGGGTTATGGTCGAATGTTTTAACATCATTTGAACACACATGAGTAGGAGGCTCCCTCAGGAGTAAGGAGAAGGCTGCCGCCTGCCCCTCAGACATTCATTCTCTGAGTGAGATAATGAGCAAATAAACTTTTACCAAGCACCACTCTGCTCCTGGTGCTAGATGCATTCACATACCCAATTTCCTTCAGTCACCATCACGATTCATTTTGGAGAACCCTGGAACTGTGACTTGATCTTGGACTCCAGGCTTGGTGTCCTTTCCACCGGCTGCAATGCCAAGGCCAGGACAGGACTCACTACCTTCCTCCCAAGCAAATCCAGTTCCTCATTTCTTCAGCATCCCCAGGGGGCAGAAAGCCAGCCCTCCAGGACTGCAAGGAGTCTGCCTGAGTCACTGACGTGCTCAGCTCATAAGAACATGCTGAGGGGTAGACATGACAGGCACCTCCTCACTGTCACAGGCCTTCAGCACTCATCTAGATTCCAGGATCTTTCCTTGCCTAGCAGAAGTGTTGGGAGTGTGGGCTAAGAGGTCCAGTTAGCCAGGTCTGAAGCCAGTTTATCCTCTTACGAGCTCTGCAACCTTGGTCCCTGACTTAACCTTGTTGTGCCTCAGTTTCTTCATTGATGAATGGGTTTAATAATACCTACCTCTCATTGTTGTTATAGGAATTGAATGTATCACTCGGTATTTGGTTACAGAGATGCTGTTCAATCAGAAGAAATATAATCAAAAGGATGACCTCGGAAAGGTTTCCAGTACTACCTAAATTTCCCAATTATAGGCAGAGTTCAACATTCTAAATAAAGCCGTAAGCAATGACACCTGGGTTCCTTTGCTTTCCACACCCTCCTTCTTTTTCCCAAGACCTTTTTCTCCTTGATGTATTAATAGCTGCCTACAGATAATATTAATAAACCAGTCACAGTCTCTAGATGCTATTCCATCCCTGACCTACTCCTGTCTCTATGAGATGGGAAATTGTTCTCTGAAGACAGAAATGTGCTTATGTAAGTGCATGTACACATTCTCATCCCCTTCGGCAATAATGCCTTAAGGAAAAAAATGTGTTTTTCAAGTTGTGGCCATAAAACTATTTGGTAGGACCTTATAATCTCGGGGCCAGGAGTAAAAAAAAAAAAATAGCACACAAAGGGAAATTTCCACCAATGTTACAGAACCGCAGCAGCAAAGAAGCTGTTTCCCAAACAACATAATCACTAAGCCACGTGACCTTTGCTGCCATGTGACAAGCGAGAAATCCTCTAAATTAAATCGGTCGGAATGGCGAACCTGAGAGGCGCCCCCTGACTGAGACCTCCGGCAGCAGGGCAGAGGGCCAGGCTGGGAAATCAAGCAGAATTGAAGTTCCCCTGAGAGAGCAGTAAAGAATTGAATGGTTCGAATGGTAGGTGTTTATAAGTTTTGCCAAGTCTCCTCTTGCTGACAGACTGTGGCTTCTCAATTGAGTATTCCACTTATGTTCTGTGCTTCTGCTTCTGTGCTGTGGCCTTGCAAAATTGTAATGTAATCACAGTTTGTTTCCGTCCTCTGAACCTGTACCAGAAGGTAACTCCCAGCTGTATGTGTGTGTGTGTTGGGATTAAAGATAAAACAGGTTCAGAGGCTCATGATACTCAAAGTGCACTTCTTTTAAAACAAGGCATTTGGGCAGAGCAGATCTGGGCTCCAGATGTAGCTGGGAAGAAGAATAGGTGACCCCTCTCTGACCTTATTTACATCTGGCCAAGCTGGAGCTCGGTGGCTGTTCACAAATGGTTTAAGAGGAGTGAGGCAATGTCCTCCATGCTTGTCCCTCCCCATCCCCATGTACCATTTTGAGTCTCCAATTTAGTAGAATACTGACTTGAAATGGATCACACCCAAAATCAAATTCCAAGAAAGGACCACATAAGAGTGCATGAGAGGAAGACAACTTTGGAGTCAGTGTCCCAGCCTCAGAGGCAGGGGCCAGGGTGGAGTCCAGCTCGGCATCCTTCTGAGGTAGGAGTGCTTTGGGGGAACGGCTCTGGTATAGTCAGGGTTCCAACAAGAAACAGATGGCAATCTTAGTGGGGTAGTTGAGAAGAATCTATTGAAGGGACTGTGATCAAAGATGTGAGCCAAGTTAAGAGAAAAGAGGTGGTGAGGTATCTGGGCGTGGGGAAGCAGTGCCTCCCCTAGTCCAGACGGGCAAAGGTAGTGAGCCTTCCGCAGAACCTAGGGAGGCTGGTGACTTGGGGAGAGGGTGGGCTCTCATAGAGGAACCGGCCTCTGCCAACCTGCACGAGAGCATCCCAGGGGAAATTCCAGTTCTTCTCTGCCTTTGAGTCTCTGTCACGACCTCCCACTCGCCAAACTCAATAGTAATCAAGAGGGCGAAGGAGTCTGTATGATGCATGAAGGTTTATCCAAGACGAGTGGTGTGTGGTCCACAGGGGCAAATGGAGACTATAGAGCATCATTCTTCTCCCTCCTTAAGGTCCTGGCCCATTGGGACAATCTGCGAATCCTCACTGAAGTCAAGTCAAGTGACTTGATTAGGCTTATCCCTGTGAGGCTGTCAAGGGCTGTTCCGTCTTGTCTCACAGCCCACCAGAATGTTGACAAGTTTGTGGTTCCACCAGTAGCAACTGGGACATTTTGCAACACAGCAGCCAGTGCAGAAGGGGCAGTGAACGCCGTGACCAGTAGGAGTGAATGATCCTGCTAGAGTGGCCTTCTGCAGGGCCAGCACTTTCTGAACCTGGCTACAAAGGACACATGCAATCTTCCAGGTCCCCAGAAAGGACATCTTTAGAGCAATGACCAGAACTGACATATAAGTGCCCTAAAAGAACCTCTGACATTCTGGTGATATGGGACGAGGACTAAGAAAACTTCTGTAAAGAGCCATGTGGTCATATTTTGTGCTTTGTGAGCTATATATTCTCCATTGTAACTGTTGAGTTCTCTCATTGTAGCACAAAAACAGCTACAGACAAGTGAACAAATGAGCATGCTGTGTTCCGATGAAACTTTACAGTAGGTGGTGGGCTGGATCTGACCTTCAAGTAATAGTTTGCTGACTACTGGCTTAGACTACTGAGATTTAGGGGGCTCATATAATCCTGCCCTTATGGGTAACCACAAGATAGTGAGGTAGGGGTCATATCTGTTTTACATATTGACATTTTTTAATTTCCTTTAGATTGTTACCAAATGAAAATAGGAGCCATGTCTTATTGCTCTATTTGTAAGGCCTCCTCAGACAGCCATTTTGCTTTTTTGCATTTCTTTTTCTTGGGGATGGTCTTGATCCCTGTCTCCTGTGCAATATCATGAACCTCCATCCATAGTTCATCAGGCACTCTGTCTATCAGATCTAGTCCCTTAAATCTATTTCTCACTTCCACTGTATAATCATAAGGGATTTGATTTAGGTCATACCCTTATGGTCTAGTGGTTTTCCCCACTTTCTTCAATTTAAGTCTGTATTTGGCAATCAAGAGTTCATGATCTGAGCCACAGTCAGTTCCCAGTTTTGTTTTTGCTAACTGTATAGAGCTTCTCCATCTTTGGCTGCAAAGAATATAATCAATCTGATTTCGGTGTTGACCATCTGGTGATGTCCATGTGTAGAGTCTTCTCTTGTGTTGTTGGAAAGGGTATTTGCTATGACCAGTGCATTCTTTTGGCAAAACTCTATTAGCCTTTGCCCTGCTTCATTCTGTACTCCAAGGCCAAATTTGCCTGTAACTCCAGGTGTTTCTTAACTTCCTACTTCTGCATTCCAGTCCCCTATAATGAAAAAGACATTTTTTGGGAGTGTTAGTTCTAAAAGGTCTCATAGGTCTTCATAGAACCATTCAACTTCAGCTTCTTCAGTGTTACTGGCCAAGACATAGACTTGGATTACCATGATATTGAATGGTTTGCCTTGGAAATGAACAGAGATCATTCTGTTGATTTTGAGATTATATCCAAGTACTGTATTTCCTACTCTTTTGTTGACTATGATGGCTACTCCATTTCTTCTAAGGAACTCCTGCCCATAGTAGTAGATATAATGGTCATCTGAGTTAAATTCACCCATTCCAGTCCATCTTAGTTCACTGATTCCTAGAACGTCAACATTCACTTTTGCCATCTCCTGTTTGACCACTCCCAATTTGCCATGATTCATGGACCTAACATTCCAGGTTCCTATGCAATATCGCTCTTTACAGCATCAGACCTTGCTTCTATCACCAGTCACATCCACAACTGGGTGTTGTTTTTGCTTTGCTCCATCCCTTCATTCTTTCTGGAGTTATTTCTCCACTGATCTCCACTAGCATATTGGTCACCTACTGATCTGGGGAGTTCATCTTTCAGTATCCTATCTTTTTGCCTTTTCATACTGTTCATGAGATTCTCAATGCAAGAATACTGAAGTGGTTTGCCATCCCCTTCTCCAGTGGACCACCTATGGTCAGACCTCTCCACCATGACTCATCTATCTTGAGCGGCCCCACACGACACGGCTTAGTTTCATTGATTCAGATAAGGCTGTGGTCTGTGTGATCAGATTGGCTAGTTGTCTGTGATCGTGGTTTCAGTCGGTCTGCCCTCTAATGCTCTGAGAAGAAGAGAAGCAAAAAGCAAAGGAGAAAAGGAAAGATATACCCATTTGAATGCAGGGTTCCAGAGAATAGCAAGGAGAGATAAGAAAGCCTTCCTCATCGATCAATGCAAAGAAATAGAGGAAAACAATAGAATGGAAAAGACTAGAGATCTCTTCAAGAAAACTGGAGACACCAAGCGAACATTTCATGCAAAGAAGGGCTCACTAAAGGGCAGAAATGGTATGGACCTAACAGAAGCAGAAGATATGAAGAAGAAGTGGCAAGAATACACAGAAGAACTGTACAAAAAAGATCTTCATGACCCAGATAATCATGATGGTGTCATCACTCACCTAGAACCAGCCATCCTGGAATGTGAAGTCAAGGGGGCCTTAGGAAGCATCACTACGAACAAAGCTAGTGGAGGAGATGGAATTCCAGTTGAGCTATTTCAAATCCTAAAAGATGATGCAGTGAAAGTGCTGCACACAATAAGTCAGCAAATTTGGAAAACTCAGCAGTGGCCACGGGACTGGAAAAGGTCAGTTTTCATTCCAATCCCAAAGAAAGGCAATGCCAAAGAATGCTCAAACTACTGCACAGTTGCACTCGTCTCACATGCTAGTAAAGTAATGCTCAAAATTCACCACGTCAGGCTTCAGCAATACATGAACTGTGAACTTCCAGATATTCAAGCTGGTTTTATAAAAGGCAGAGGAACCAGAGATCGAATTGCCAACATCCACTGGATCATCGAAAAAGTAAGAGAGTTCCAGAAAAACATCTATTTCTGCTTTATTGACTATGCCAAAGCCTTTGACTGTGTAGATCACAATATACTGTGGAAAATTCTGAAAGAGATGGGAATACCTGACCACCTGACCTGCCTCTTGGGAAATCTGTATGAGGGCAGGAAGCAATAGTTAGAACTGGACATGGAACAACAGACTGGTTCCAAATAGGAAAAGGAGTACTTCAAGGCTGTATATTGTCACCCTGCTTATTTAACTTCTATGCAGAGTACATCATGAGAAACACTGGGCTGGAAGAAGCACAAGCTGGAGTCAAGATTGCCAGGAGAAATATCAATAACCTCAGATACACAGATAACACCACCCTTATGGCAGAAAATGAAGAAGAACTAAATAAAGAGCCTCTTGAAAGTGAGAGAGGAGAGTGAAAATGTTGGCTTAAAACTCAGCATTCGGAAAACTAAGATCATGGCATCTGGTCCCATCACTTCATGGCAAATAGATGGGGAAACAGTGGCTGACTTTACTTTTGGGGGGATCCAAAAATCACAGCAGATGGTGACTGCAACCATGAAATTAAAAGACGCTTACCTGTTGGAAGGAAAGTTATGACCAACCTAGACAGCATATTAAAAAGTAGAGACATTACTTTGTCAGCAAAGGTCCGTCTAGTCAAAGCTATGGTTTATCCAGTAGTCATGTATGGATGTGAGAGTTGGACTATAAAGAAAACTGAGCACCAAAGAATTGATGCTTTTGAACTGTGGTGTTGGAGAAGACTCTGGAGAGTCCCTTGGACTGCAAGGAGATCCAACCAGTCCATCCTAAGGGAGACCAGTCCTGGGTGTTCATTGGAAGGACTGAAGGTGAAGTTGAAACTCCAATACTTTGGCCACCTGATGTAAAGAGCTGACTCATTTGAAGAGACCCTGATGCTGGGAAAGATTGAGGGCGGGATGAGAAGGGGACGGCAGAGGACGAGATCGTTGGATCGCATCACCGACTCAGTGGATGAGTGAGTAAACTCCCGTAGTTGGTGATGGATAGGAGGCCTGGCATGCAGCAGTTCATGGGGTCCCAAAGAGTCAGACATGACTGAGCAACTGAACTGCACTGAACTTATTGTCCTGGGCATCCTTAATACCCAGGATTACATAAATGAATGAATGAGTATCCACAGAAGGATACATTGCAGTTTCATTGAGGTTCTATTGCAGTTCACATTAAGTTGAACCTCCTGCCTTGTTCATATATATATTGACTAATCTGAAGATAGGTAGAGAAATAGAAACTCTGTATGGGTCTTAAATTTCTCATAAACTTGAGACAGTTTCATGCACTAAATGGTACTACTTTACCTTAATGAAGGTATAATAGGTTAGCTGAAACAAACAACTGTTGACAGTAGGAAAGAAAATAGGATCCTAATTAATGTGTTTGCTAATGAGACTCCCTGGATGAGTGTTTAACCACAACACGTGAATTAGGTGTTTATTCCTAACATATGCTCAACTTATGGGGCTGGGTATTGGGTGCTTTATTTGTCACATATGGCCTTCAAAAACTCCAGAAAAAAATTTTTTTGCAACTCTGTTCTGTTTTTTTAAATTTTTACTGGAGTATCGTTGATTTACAATGTTGTGTAGTTTCAGGTGTGCAGCAAAGTGAATCAGCAGCTCTGTTTTTATGATCTTGCGTAAGTTCCTTTTCTATTTCCCTCCCTCCCACCCCCGGGGTATTTATGGTGCACCTGCTATCATTAGTCCTCTCATAAAAGATACCTTTGCAATTGGCTGTGAGACACGTCTTCACATCCCAACCACTAGTGCAGATCCAGGACTATATAAATCTATTTGCATAAGGTGAAGAGAGCTGGAGAGGAAAAGAGCAAATAGTTTCAGTGGTAAAGAATCCATCTGCCAATGTAGGAGGCTTGGAAGATACGGGTTTGATCCCTGTGTTGGAAAGATCCCCTGGAGGAGGAAATGGCAACCCACTCCAGTATTCTTGTCTGGAGAATCCCATGGACAGAGGAACCTAGAGAGCTACAGTACATTGGATCACAAAAAGCCAGGACATGACGGAGTGACTGAGAAAGCAGGCACACAGTAGAAAGTTTGACCACTACCCTCCTTTACAAGTGAAAAGCAAAAGCAGAGTGCCTTCCACGTAGCCCGAGACTTCTTTGTGATGATGGGAATATAGCCAACAAAGCCAAGGAAGGGTGCTTTTGTGTTTTCCTTAAGTAAATGGTAGTTTGATTCAGTTCAGTTCAGTTCAGCCACTCAGAGGTGTCCGACTCTTTGGGACCCCATGAACCACAGCACGCCAGGCCTCCCTGTCCATCACCAACTCTGGGAGTTTACCCAAACTCATGTCCATTGAGTCGGTGATGCAATCCAACGATCTCGTCCTCTGCCGTCCCCTTCTCCTCCCGCCCTCAATCTTTCTCAGCATCAGGGTCTCTTCAAATGAGTCAGCTCTTCACATCAGGTGGCCAAAGTATTGGAGTTTCAACTTCACCTTCAGTCCTTCCAATGAACACCCAGGACTGGTCTCCCTTAGGATGGACTGGTTGGATCTCCTTGCAGTCCAAGGGACTCTCCAGAGTCTTCTCTAACACCACAGTTCAAAAGCATCAATTCTTTGGCGCTCAGTTTTCTTTATAGTCCAACTCTCACATCCATACATGACTACTGGATAAACCATAGCTTTGACTAGACGGACCTTTGCTGACAAAGTAATGTCTCTACTTTTTAATATGCTGTCTAGGTTGGCCATAACTTTCCTTCCAACAGGTAAGCATCTTTTAATTTCATGGTTGGAGTCACCATCTGCCGTGATTTTTGGACCCCCCCCAAAAGTAAAGTCAGCCACTGTTTCCACTGTTTCCCCATCTATTCGCCATGAAGTGATGGGACCAGATGCCATGATCTTAGTTTTCCGAATGCTGAGTTTTAAGCCAACATTTTCACTCTCCTCTCTCACTTTCAAGAGGCTCTTTATTTAGTTCTTCTTCATTTTCTGCCATAAGGGTGGTGTTATCTGTGTATCTGAGGTTATTGATATTTCTCCTGGCAATCTTGACTCCAGCTTGTGCTTCTTCCAGCCCAGTGTTTCTCATGATGTACTCTGCATAGAAGTTAAATAAGCAGGGTGACAATATACAGCCTTGAAGTACTCCTTTTCCTATTTGGAACCAGTCTGTTGTTCCATGTCCAGTTCTAACTATTGCTTCCTGCCCTCATACAGATTTCCCAAGAGGCAGGTCAGGTGGTCAGGTATTCCCATCTCTTTCAGAATTTTCCACAGTATATTGTGATCTACACAGTCAAAGGCTTTGGCATAGTCAATAAAGCAGAAATAGATGTTTTTCTGGAACTCCCTTACTTTTTCGATGATCCAGTGGATGTTGGCAATTCGATCTCTGGTTCCTCTGCCTTTTATAAAACCAGCTTGAATATCTGGAAGTTCACAGTTCATGTATTGCTGAAGCCTGACGTGGTGAATTTTGAGCATTACTTTACTAGCATGTGAGACGAGTGCAACTGTGCAGTAGTTTGAGCATTCTTTGGCATTGCCTTTCTTTGGGATTGGAATGAAAACTGACCTTTTCCAGTCCCGTGGCCACTGCTGAGTTTTCCAAATTTGCTGACTTATTGTGTGCAGCACTTTCACTGCATCATCTTTTAGGATTTGAAATAGCTCAACTGGAATTCCATCTCCTCCACTAGCTTTGTTCGTAGTGATGCTTCCTAAGGCCCCCTTGACTTCACATTCCAGGATGGCTGGTTCTAGGTGAGTGATGACACCATCATGATTATCTGGGTCATGAAGATCTTTTTTGTACAGTTCTTCTGTGTATTCTTGCCACTTCTTCTTCATATCTTCTGCTTCTGTTAGGTCCATACCATTTCTGCCCTTTAGTGAGCCCTTCTTTGCATGAAATGTTCGCTTGGTGTCTCCAGTTTTCTTGAAGAGATCTCTAGTCTTTTCCATTCTATTGTTTTCCTCTATTTCTTTGCATTGATCGATGAGGAAGGCTTTCTTATCTCTCCTTGCTATTCTCTGGAACCCTGCATTCAAATGGGTATATCTTTCCTTTTCTCCTTTGCTTTTCACTTCTCTTCTTCTCACAGCTATTTGTAAGGCCTCCTCAGACAGTGATTTTGCTTTTTTGCATTTCTTTTTCTTGGGGATGGTCTTGATCCCTGTCTCCTGTGCAATGTCATGAACCTCCATCCATAGTTCATCAGGCTCTCTGTCTATCAGATCTAGTCCCTTAAATCTATTTCTCACTTCCACTGTATAATCATAAGGGATTTGATTTAGGTCATACCTGAATGGTCTAGTGGTTTTCCCCACTTTCTGCAATTTAAGTCTGCATTTGACAATAAGGAGTTCATGATCTGAGCCACGGTCCGCTCCCAGTCTTGTTTTTGCTGACTGTATAGAGCTTCTCCATCTTTGGCTGCAAAGAATATAATCAGTCTGATTTCAGTGTTGACCATCTGGTGATGTCCATGTGTAGAGTCTTCTCTTGTGTTGTTGGAAGAGGGTGTTTGCTATACATTTGACCATAAAATCTTAAAATAACAGAGTTCTTAGCCTTCTTACAATAGAAACAAACTTATTGGGGATGGTGGAGTTTAGGGGGCCCAAAGATTCTAGCATATATTTCAGCACTAGTTGCTTGAAGTATCTATGATCAAGCATCACAAATAAGACATAACCTCCATTTCTAGGTCACTGAATTTATTCAGTAAATATATAGTGCGCATTCAGTGAATACCCAGCAGAGGTGAATCCAAATCTGAATGCTGTTACTTCATCCAGTCCTTTTTGAGCCTTCCTACAGATGGTTTTGCAAGCTTTTTAGAAGGTATGTATTTGATACTTGTTTGACAGTCCTCACAGAATCAGAAACAAGGTCCCCGAACACTGACACTCATCTGTCTGTGTTTGTGCCACATTTTGCCATGTCTTACCTTGACATGACTAGCCAAGAGGATGCAAAAAAGAAAAATTGTAGTTTCTTGATAGGCGATTGATCAAATATTGTTCTCACTTTTAGATGAAAAAAACTTTTTTATCTAAATAAAACATGAATTGCATCTTTTTATTTTTTAAAGGACAATATTTAATTCTTCATAAAGCCTGTGGTCCACGTATTCCTATTGTGATAAATTATATCACAATATATCTCTTCTCTCACCTTTTTCTGCTGCTCTCTGGCACAACCTAGATCTTGCCTTCTGCCCTTGTGACCCCGGGTGTATGTCTGTTATTCAGAGCACTAAGTGAAGGTCAACAAGTTACTATAAAATACCAGACAAATGAAAGAAAACGTTACTTTTTCTCAGTGATTTCTGGCCTGAAAGCACAGTGATTCATTTTACACTGGGGGGACAAATTACTGAATGTCAGCCTATGTATGGCAACATATACAATAAATGAGTCAGACTAATAGTAATATTAAATTGTTCAGGTCCAAGTATATTTAAAATTCTATGAAATAAAAAAGGCACAACCCTCGTTCTCCTGCTAAAATTAATTCTTATGAATAGTATAACATGAACACACACCATGAAAAATACTAGACTTTAGATCAAACAACTAATGTAACTATAATTGATAGGTGGCAGATAGTTATTGAAAGACAAAGTTAAATTACTTACTTTCGTGCTGTTTCTCAATTTCTCACTTACTTTGAAGAATACTGTTTTAGTTCTAAATGAGCTATGAGCATAAATATTAATAGTAGAAGACATTTTCAGCTGTGGGTCTTGAACCAGCAATGAACAGTGTTATTGATGCCATCAGCTGTGAATTAAAAGCTCTTTTAGTAATAAAACTGGCAGATTTTCAGTTCAGACTGACACTATTCCAAGATTACATGCATAAGTGACATCCCTTCAGTAACACTGTACTAAGATATATCATAGAATCTGAGAAAGCATCTGATAGTTAGAGGAGGCATTAAGTCAAACATGGAAAAAGTACATTCCAACTGCTACAGATGTTTTCAGCAAAACTGTACAGGATTTTCAGCTGATGGAAAATTCAGCATAAAAGGACCATTTGATGAATTAGATTGTCTCCTTAAAAAACATCAGCCAGGTTTCTGTGTGATGTGATTCTTTGTTTTGAACTTGCTAATAGGAGATAAGATATCAATGTCAGTCCTCATTCAGCTATTATTCCCCTCTCAATCATCTTTAAGAGAATCCTGTGGGAGAGAAGGAGTTTTTAGATACCATTTTAAACTCTCTTTGGGAAGATGAGGCAGTGGGCTAAAGATATGGATCTGACAAAAGTGCTTGAGATTTACAGAGCTCAAAATCTGATTCTATGATTGCATGAGCTCATTCTAGCTTGAGTGTGTGGCAGAATTAGCAATATTGAATAATATAGTTACACAGCACAAAAATTGTTTGATTTGGGTAGCAGGTTAAGACACTAGAGAACAGAACTCAGGTGATCAGTCAAGGGGCAAAGATTGCACTAGCAAATCCAGCACATGGAATGTGATTCCTAGTTGCCAAAAATAAGTAAATTAGTAAACACCAAACCTGAAATTAAAAGTGTCAATAACTGGGAGAATGTTGGTTATATATCACCTCCAGCCCTTTTACCCTACATCCGTTATTGTTGCAAATAAAGAGACCAAAGACAAAAGAGGAAAAGTGATTCCTCTGGTTGTATTGTTTTCATTCATTTGTTCATTCAATAATCATTTAATGAACACCTATGATGAACAAGGTGCTGTGCTAAATAGTAGGCAGAAGTAGATCTGTTACCGAATCAAACGGGTCCGCCTGCCTACACAGAGTAAAGCCGATCTACTGACACTGGGCTGTGGTGGAGGAAAGTGCAGCCAGCATTTACTGCAGGGAACCAAGCAAGGAGCTCAGGACAGCTAGTGCTCAAAAGGCCTGGACTCCTCAGTGGCTTTCAGGAAAAGGATTTAAAAAACAGAGAAAGGGAGAGGGCTGTGGGTGTATGTGATCAATCCATGAACATCCTTCTGTTGGTTGATGGTGAGGTAATTAGGAGTCAACTGTATTGTTTCAACCAGTCTAGGGTCTACGTGCTTGTGGGAAGCATACAGTGAGTTAACTTCTTCCACCTGGTGGGGGTTTCAGTATCTGCAAAACAGTTCAAAGGATGTGGCTCAGGATATCATGTAGAGCCCCTGAGGGGAAACTAAACGTCCTTGACTTTGTTTAGCGACTAAACTATTATTATTTGTCTTGCTTGACTGTTTTCCTTTCTTTCTGCATTTTCTCACCCCTCTGATTAAAATTATTTTTGGAACTGGTTGATGGCCAAGGAGGCTAAACTTCAGACATGGGGGTATCTGGCCCAGGAAGGCCCCATAGGGTCCTGCTTGGTTACAGATTCAGCTTTGTGTATCCTAGAACTTATACATTAATAGTTTTAAGAAAACAATGTAAAATTAGGTCAAAAAGTAAGTACTTATGTGGAATAATAGAAAAGCAGAAATGAAAAAAGGTATTAAAGTGGGCTTCCCAGGTAATGCTAGTGATAAAGACCCTCTCTGTCAATACAGGAGATGCAAGAGATACAGGTTTGATCCCTGGGTTGGGAAGATCCCTTGGAGAAGGAAATGGTAACCCACTCTAGTATTCTTGCCTGGGAAATACCATGGACAGAGAAGCCTAGGGGGCTATAGTCCACCGGGTCTCAAAGAATGGACACAAGAGAGCAACTGAGCACACCCGCACAATCAGTCATCATAAGCATCACAATATCCAGAAAAATAGCATATCATTTCTATTAATTAACTGCCTATGACACTTTTATAGTATCTTCTGACAATTTTGGCTGCATATTTGTCAATCACCTTTTCAATGACAATAATTTTACAGTATTTTCTGTAGGCAGGAGAAATATTAATATCTTAGGCTTTCCTTCAGCATCACTGATCAAAATCTGCTTCTGATAATTGGCAATTTGAAATGATTTTTTTCAGCTTCACAACTCATTATTAGTTATGTAATATATTAAATTTCAGAATTATTATCAAATTTGGGAAAACATATATCAAGGAGAGACCTCCTCATTTGATTTAATTCCAGCAATGAGAACAAAACCCTCTATGATTTTATACAGCTAGTGATTGGAAGAATTTTTCATAAACTAACTTCTGGCACCATATAGTTCAAACCTAGTTTCTTTTCTACTACCCCCTTACTTCCTCTGCTTGAAGCTATAGTAACACACTCATTTCAGAACACAAGCTCTGATCCTTCATCATTATATCCCAACTCTAGATGAGTGCACTCAGAAGGCAGTAGGATCCTGGCTAGAAGCTATTCTTAGACTGGATCAGCAAGCAATAACTTTGTGATATAAAAAAGTGAATGTGAACCACATAAACATCTCTCGCTAAACCAAAATTAAATATCTATGCAACTCAACTCTCCCTTGATAAACAAGAAAGATCAGTCCCAAATTATTTATCATCTGCCAAGCAAATTTTCCAAGAATTACAAGTTAGAGAACATTATCTTGTCCTTTAGACAACTTCTGTACCCTCTGGAACCCTGTCACCCATCTATAACCCACCTGTAACTGCCTTGTATTGATCACTCACCATCAACAGTCTCTGGGCTAAGGGCTAAACATGGTGTGTTGCATTTTATCCATCTGACAACCTTCTTGTTTGAGATTCTCAATCTCTTTCCAAATGTGGGAAGTGATGCTTAAGGAAGTTTAAATGCTTTGCGGGATATACAGATATTAAGTAGTGAAATGGAATTTGCAATAAAGACTTTCTGACTTCAAAGCCTGTTTTGGACTTACTATGGGCTTCCCTCGTAGCTCAGTTGGTAAAGAATCTGCCTGCATTGCAGGAGACCTGGGTTCAATCCCTGGGTTGGGAAGATCCCCTGGAGAAGGGAAAGGCTACCGACTCCAGTATTCTGGCCTGGAGAATTCCATGGACTATACAGTCCATGGGGTCGCAAAGAGTTGGACACAACTGAGCAACTTGCACTTTCACTTTTCATGTGTCAGGCACAGTTAAAGCTACAGGAGGTGTATCGGTAAAGATTATACAGTTCCTGTCCTCACAAAAGAAAGGCTAGCAAGGAACAACAACAAAACGCAGGCATGTCGTCTATCATGGGTGGTGAGGGCTGTGAGAAACTGTTCATCCCCAGCTGTCACAGCCCCCATGAGCATTCTGATGCACTCTAGACTCTTTTGTTACTTGAAAGTGAAAGTGTCAGTCACTCAGTTGTGCCCGACTCTTTGTGACCCCATGGACTGTAGCTCACCAGGCTCCTCTGTCCATGGAATTCTCCAGGCAAGAATACTGAAATGGGTAGCCATTTCTTCGGGGGATCTTCCCGACCCAGGGATTGAACCCAGGTCTCCTGCATTGCAGGCGGATTCTTTACTGTCTGAGGCACCAGGTGTTCCCTAAGTACACAAATATTCACATCTCAGGGCTTTTGCGTTTGATGTTTTCTTTCCCTTAGAACAATCTCCTCCTAGTTTCCATATAGTTTATTCCTTATCTTGCTGAAGTCTCTGCTCAGATATCCTTTCCTTAAAGAGAGCTTTGACCAACTGCCTGCATTTTCACTATAATCTTCCTCTGCTTTAGTTTTCTTCATATCACTGAGCACTGCCTGTGCGCATGAGTTTACATACACTTACTCATTTTACATACACTTACTCATTTTTCAGCACTGACTTTCCCACCAGAATTTCTCCTTCATGAGATCAGTGTTTTGTTTTATTGTCTCTTCTGTCTCCAGTGCTCAGAACAACATCCTGGGCATTGTAAGTGACCAGTGAATATCTGAGAATAAATGGATGTGCCTCCTGTGTGGTCTGATGTCATGAATGGTCAGTGAGACAGGCTGTCCCTGAAAAGCAAAAGCAAAAGTAAAAGAAAGATACAAGTCTCTGTCAACCTGTCTTTCCACTAAAGTCTTTCCATCTACAGTCTGAGTTGTTAAGGGTCCCAGCGAAGTCTTCTGATTCTATAAGACAATATTCTTCTTCTTGGTCAGGTAAACTCTCTCCCTGTAAGAGGGCCAGATTTGAGACCCAAACTGGGATTCTCGGCAACACATTCAGTCCTCACACAGACTTTAGTCCTTTGCCGTAAGACACACATATCTCTTCTTGACAGCATCTGACTCTTAAGATACACTTATTGTGTTTCTCTGGGAAGCTGTTTGTGATATTTAGAACAACTTTATCTACCATGTAATAAAGTAGACATGTGCTATGGAAAAAAAGGCTAAAGTTTGTCATAAATGCCTACTGGAAGTGGGACTAAGGATTTACTTGACTAAAAAGCTGGCTTTGAAACTATTGTTTCTTGGGCCTTATAATGACATCCTCCTAGTAATAACACGTTTATCAAAGAGGATGTGTTCCAATGAAACCCTTAAAGACAACCATTCATCAGAGGAGTAATGATCTATAAAGTGGCAGGGAGTGATCCAGCATTAGTGACTAGTAAGTCACTTCCATTTCCCGAAGTTCCCTAAAAGCAGAGTGGGTTCAGTGAGGCCCATGTACACAGAAGCACTGCTGAAGCTCTACTCCCCAGTTTAGGTCTCAGACTCATCCCCTACAGTCATGGCTGCCAAGAATCTGTGTTACAAAACAACAAAATGCCTTTACCTTTTAGAACAATGATGTACTTCGTAGATACTGAATGCTCCTGAAATTGTTATTGGTGAAATCTTATCTCTTGGCATTTGACCCAACCCTACTGGGAAAATACATTTCCATTCCATAGGCATAGATACTGACTTAAAAGCTTCATTTGGGGGAAGGATCTCCACCACCCCACAGCACTACAGAAACCCTTCCATGCCCTGCAGTGGTCAGGTTCTGCCTGTGCAAGCTCACAGGTAGAGCCCTTATCTCCCTGGGCTGCACCGCATTCAGTCTTAAGGATGGAAACAGCTAGTGGTCCCTGTCTGCCCTCACCCTATTCCCATGACTGGGCAAGGACTACCTTCTTGATAAATTCCCTGCATCTTCAGATGTTGCCTTGTTCACTGTAACCTCAAACGTGTTTAGACATCAACTGGAATTGAATATTTGGCAGATTCTTTATGATCTAAGACCAGAAATTCTCTAGTGATGTGAAGTCGCTCAGTCGTGTCTGACTCTTTACGACCCCATGGACTATAGCCCACCAGGCTCCTCCATGCATGGAATTTTCCAGGCAAGAGTACTGGGGTGGGTTGCCATTTCCTTCTCCAGGGGATCTTCCCGACCCGGGGAGGGAACCCAGGTCTCCTGCATTGCAGGCAGGCGCTTTATCGTCTGAGCCACCAGGGAAGTACCTTCAGTAGAGGAGCTCTTCTCTAAGCCCGCTCTAAACCCTGATCTTTATAGCGAAAGAGCTCTAAGCAACTCTTATTTACTGAGCCCTTTACCGTGTCCCAGAGTGGTTGGCGTAAAGCAGGCAAAGGACAAAGGTACCAAGTGAGGTCAAACAGGTGGTTAGGGGCCAGATCAAGAAGAAATTGGTCATGAGGATTTGGGACATCTCCTTTTGCACTAGGTCACAAAACTGGTTATGGACAAAGCTGGGACTCAAATCCAGGCCGGTCTGACCCCACTGCCCAAACTTTTAACAGTATTGATGTATCCCTAACTGTAGTAATTACACGTTGGTTGCCGATAGACATTTCAAAGTTTTATTTGTACTTTATTCTTATTTCTGTTTCCAGTCTATTTTCTCATTTCTTTACATCCCTTCATTGACAGAGTTCTTAAATATCTCTACCCATTGCTTCCCAATTCTCACCACCCTCTTGTTCGCTGTCTTTTAAAATCTGTCCTCTAATCTCAACAATCTTTTATGAAACTCCTTTCTCAAAAAGTTCCAGTGTGATTATTGCACTTCAGCTCTGGTGGGATTTCTTAGCCCTCATTTTTCTCAGTGTCTCTACAGTGTTTCATACCCTTCCCTTGCAGAAAGTCTATTCTTGTTTGGCTTCTATGACATAGCAACTCCCCCTCCTTTTGTCTGCTCTTCTGTTCTGCCCTTGAATGTATGACTGTTGGGTTCTCTTCCCAGCACTCTTCTCTAGGTCATCGTTTTCTTTACTTCAGCTACAACCAAGACGTAGATGATTCCTACTCTTTGAACTCTGTCCTGAATTCATCAATTATAATTGACCCCTGGACCAAATTCTCCTTTCCTTCCCAATTCATTGTTCCTACTACATTTCTTATTTCTACTAAAGGCAATGTAATTATTCTAGTGACTCAGGCTGGAAAACCTACCCATCTTAGACACTCTGCTCACTTCTCACAGCTAAACACTCAACAATCCTGTATCTGTCTATTTCTCTTATCGTCTCTCTTTTATTCCACTGCAAGCATCCTAATTTTTATTCTCATTATCTCTCACCTGGCTTATTGAACATATTTTTCTGCTTTCCTATAAACTGACATGAGAGTAGTCTTTCAAATATTTAAGTTATGAGCACATATTCCACTCCCCTGAAAAGTGAAAGTGGAAATGTCTCAGTTGTGTCCAACTGTTTGTGACCCCACCAATTGTAGGACACCAGGCTCCTCTGTCCTTGGGATTCTCTAGGCAAGAATATTGGAGTGGGTTGCCATTTCCCTCTGCAGGAAATCTTCCCAACCCAGGGATCGAACCTGGGTCTTCCACATTGCAGGCAGATTCTTTACCATCTGAGCCACCAGGGAAGCCCCCACTCCCCTACTATAAAACAAACACTCCAGTTCATCCTCACTGCCCTCATAAGGAAATCCAGACTCTTAACTGATAATTTGTATAACAATCAGGACAGACTGTAATCTGCTAAAGTAACAAACAATCGCCAATGTCAGAGCACCTTAAAATAATGCATTTATTTCTTATTCATGCAGTTTGGTATGGGTTCAAATGGCCCTACAAGAATGCTGACCTCCATGTGGTACCTCAGCGTTGAATTTTCATGTTAACACATATTTTTGTTTAAATTCTCAGGCTTCAGAGTTAAGGTCATCTATCCAATAAACCTTTTCTGACCCCTAAAGAATATGTTAGATCCCTTGTAACATGTCTGCATAGACCCTGCATTTATTGTATTTCCATGAATTTTTCCTTTTGTACTATAATTCTTTTTGCATTGTGATCTCACCCTCAGAAAGCTGAAATTTCGTTGAAAGTTAATAGCAAATCTTATTTATAGTGTCACCCATCTAATAGGTGCTCAGTAAAAATTGGTTTAATAACAGCATTGTCTAACAAATAAAGTGCAGGTTTTTTGGCTTTACCATAATCTGACTCCTACCACCTTATCAGAGTTGTTTGTTATGTGTCTTCATGAACCTTATTTTATCATATAATTCTGTTACTTAATATTTCCACTACATGCCCCACATTTTCCCATCCTTGTGTCTTTGTTTTCACTGCTTCCTTATCCTGGAAGCTTTCCTAACAACATTTTTTAAAATTTTCAAGTCCTACAGATATTTCAAAGACCAGTTCTAAAGACAATGCTCTTTGCATCCTGAAATAATGTCTTCCTACTCTGAATACCTGTCAAATTTCACTCATAGCCAGAATACCACTTTATCATACAAAGTGCTCAGTAAAGGTTTGTGGGATGAATGTTGAATGTTCTACAGAGTATAAAATCCTTTCCATTTCTTCCCCACCTCAGAAATAAGAAGTGAACATCAAAAATCTATGAAATATTCAATACTCTATTCAGTCCCTATTAACAAGCTGCTGGAACAGTGACCCTAGAGTGCAGAAATATCTGTGAAACTTTAAATGAATTATCAGCAATCAACATTTTGCCAAGGAAAACCAATAGGTATATCTATTTGTCGTTTTGCCTTATTCTTTCTTCTTGTTGGATTTATTAATGCCCATATCATCAGAGCTATAATAAGCCTTAAAATTAATGGCTGATGTCTTTTGTAGCTTAAGACTTAATTTATTCCTCAAGCCTTAGACTCTGGCACAATTAGGTTTTGATACATGGACATTTCTGCTTACTCGGGACTTAGTACTAAAGGACTCCACATTTTGAATGGCCTCATAAATATATATTGAATTTAATTTTCTAACATGCAAAACCCATTTTCCTGTTGTTTTGAGGTTTTTCAAGCTTGGGGTAGAGCAAGTTTCTATAAGTATTTTTGTTGTGTGCCATTAATTAGTTCATAAATCAACATGTCTTAGAATTGCACAGATTACCCTAAAGCCAATACACTTAGCATCAAAACATTCAACTGCATTCTTCAATCTCACCTAGGTCTTGAAAGGGTTTTGCCCTAAGCAATTAAGATTGCTAGAGTCTCTTGGACATTAATAAGAAGTTAATGATACTACAACAGTTTTTTTTTTTACTGAATTTCTTTTTTTAATAAGTTACTATTTTTTGTTTTTTTGTTATAAAATTTTATTTATAAAATTATGAGCCACTAATTTTCCAGAGAGTAACAATCAAATGTTACTATTGTAAGTTACACAATGACCTAAGTTTTCAAAAATAATCAGTGGAGAAAAATAGAGAAAATACTGATGAACTAAAAGATAAAAAGTGAATGTCTCCTGAGCTTCTCCTACCCAGAAACAACCACAATTAAAATGCATATATTTTATTTCATCTCTTGGGCCTTTGTTTTTTCTCCCTTATTTTTGGTCTAAATGCCTTTGTGCTTTGTTACCCACACTCACGTGTTGGTCGTCATGCATATTTTTGATGAGACTGTGAAACTGTGAATTCTCTCACTGGGATCATAGAGGTGAGTTGGAGCAGGACATTCAGAGAATAAGAACTCTCTTACACTGGATAGTCTCCCATCATCTCTAGTTTCACCCAACAACAAATGGGTCTGACTCCATCACATCCTTCCTGGGTGTAGCCACTCTCCCCTCACCTGGGCACGTGCGATGACTATGCACAGAGGCCATGCACACATCTCAGCCTTTCCTGGCCTGATTTTCACTTCTGAATTGATAGCTTCATTGAAAGTAGGTTAACCTGGAGACAGATTTCTTTCTTTTTCTTCACCTCCAGCTCCCAAGCTCTCAAAGAGTTAAGTAAAACCAAAATGGTAATCACTAATTATCCTTCAGGGTGCTGGTCATTATAAACACGTATGCATGTGTTCCACATACTGCGTCTGGTTAACTATCCCACCTCCCCCTCACCTGCCCTCCTGGAGTATGATTTGGGCCTGAAAAGCTCAATAATTCAAATCAGTTTAATAGAAGCATAGAAGATTAGGCCCATTCTCATTTCAGGTCATCCCCAAAATAGAGACCCAAGTTTTCTTGACATCTAGGCCCACATAAAACTTGCTTTCTGAAATTTATGAAATAAATTCCCAAACTTATAAAACTTATTCTTTTCTTAGAGAAGGTAAAACTGATATTTTATCTTCAATCATCCACTAAGATATATTATTCTCATTAAAGATTAAAAACAAAAGGAGGCAGAAAACAGAAACATTTGAAATAAAGATTTGACAAGTATGAGCCAACAGAAACTTCTTCATGAGAGACACCAGCCAGGATGGCTGCAGTACGGGGTTGGCTGAAAGAGATTAACATGCAAAATGGAACAGGAGAAAAAAGAATGGGGAAGAATTGTAGGGGAGCAGAGCAAGGCATGTTTAGAAGTATTCAAACAGTTGGTCAAACAGAGAGATACGTGAGAGTCTTCAAAAAAAAAAAGCTGATATACCATAGGAAGGCAAATATTATAGTGCAGGGTGCCATATGTCAGTAATTAAAAGAGGAGGAGAAAGAAACTGAAGGGGCAGAGTGAAGAGACTGATGAAGAAGTAAAAGTGAGAAGGCAGTAGATGGGGGAAATTCCCTAGCATTCTGTACACTTCTATACGTGAGAGCTGGCTTGGGATGCTGCCCTTCACATTCTTACCCAGGCCTTGAAAGAGGAACTTCATTAAGGAAGAAAAGCACTTTTCTTATCTTCAGTTCAACCTGAAGTACAAATTTTCAATATGGCCTATGAAGAAACCCATGGTGCAGATGCTACAATGTGTCCTGTTACATTTTTCTATATATTCAGCATCTTTATAATATATATATATATATATATATATATATAATTCTCACTCTTTAGGTAAAAAAGAAATAATTTTCTAAGCCAGAGAGGCCTCCTTAAGTGACAGAGCCATATAAAATAAACAAGTAAGGGGAAAAAAATACTATGACCTGTGGAGAATCATGAATCCATTCAGCTAGGCAGCCATTCTTTATCTGTTCATTTATTGCCTGTTCTTTATTCTTTGTCATTGTTCAGTCACTAAGTCATGTCTGATTCTTTGCAACCCCATGGACTCCAGCATGCCAGGCTTCCCTGTCCTTTACCATCTCCTAGAGCTTGCTCAAACTTATGTTCATTGAGCTAGTGATGCTATCCAACCATCTTTGTCCTTCATCAACTCTTATTTATTCATTCTTTTTTAAAATTAATTTTTATTTGAGAACAGTTGTGTTAGCTTCTGCTGTACAGTAAAGTGAATCACTTATACATATACATATATTCCCTCATTTTAAGACTCTTATCCCATATGCATCATTACAGAGTATTGAGTAGACTTCCCTGTGCTATGTAGGGGTTCTTATTAGTTCTCTATTTCATGTATAGTAGGGTGTATATGTCAACCCCAATCTCCCAGTTTATTCCTCGCCCGCCCCCTGCTTTTCCCCTTGGTAACTATAAATTTCCCTATTCCATAAAGGCACTGATATTAAGAATGAACCCATCAAAAGATGAAGACTTTATCTTCAAGGATTTTACTCTCTAGGATATAATCACATTTCTATTCTGGTTAAAAAAACAACAACACAGGTTCTCTGTTTTTATCTTAATCCTGGGGTTCCTAAGGTTATAAAACACACATGCATGCACACACTCACATACACACAAACACCCCTCTTCTGAGCAATAATCTAATTACTTTTATCAATTTAAGAGGAAAAAATTACATTTGTGCATTTTTCAGAGTTCAACAGGTTTTCTTTCACTAGAAGAAATTAATCATGCCCAGCTCTCAGCCTTGCATTGCCTGACATGCAGTGAGTAGCTGACCTTTATTCCCCTTTCTCTTCCCCCTTTAAGGACTGTCTTACAGGTGTTCACAGCCACCCACCCTGTGAGGTAAGCTGAATAGGGTTTGATCACTCTCAGTAACATGAATAAAAGTCTAAGACTAACCAAAGTGACAGAGTTGGCAAATCCATGACCATGGACTCCTAATCCATGAACTCCTAATCCAGTATTCTTTATACCCAACATGTGAACACCTATTGCTAAGACTAATATGCATATCTGCTCAGTCCTGTCCGACTGTTTGTGACCCCATGGACTGTAGCCCACCAGGCTCTTCTGTCCATCGAATTTTCCAGGGAGGAATACTGGAGTGGGTTGCCATTTCCTCCTCCAGGGGATCTTCCCGACCCAGGTACCAAACCTAGTCTCTATTGGCAAGCAGATTCTTTTACCACTGAGCTACCTGGGAAGCCTCAGGTTTGCAATGCAAAAGAAAATCCTGTTTGGAGTTGAATAGTTAGAACTGTTACATCACAGTGATTTTTCTGAGCCTGCTTCTGGATAACTGACCACTTTCAGCTCATGCTTACGTGATCTCTTTAGCACATTAGATCCTCTATTGTGATAGCAGCAAGAACTTTGGTTTGCTGGCGTCTCAGAAATCCCTGTCATATTTAGGGAGTTTGGGATGGACATGAACACACTGCTATATTTAAAGTGGATTATCAACAAGCACCTCATGGAACTCTGGTCAATGTTATGTGGCAGCCTAGATGGGAGAGGAGTTTGGGGAGAATGTATACACAAGTATGACTGAGTCCCTTTGCTGTTTGACTGAAGCTATCACAAAATTGTTTATCAGCTATACCCCAATACAAAATAAAAAGTTAAAAACAAAAAAGAAAGAAATCACATATCAGATGGAAAGAGAACACTTTCTCAGTGATAACCATTGCCATTCCTTTCTCATGCCATTAGCATAAAAACCAAAGTTCTCAGTTCAGTTCAGTTTAGTCACTCAGTCACGTCCGACTCTTTGCGACCCCATGGACCACAGCACGCCAGGCTTCCCTGTCCATCACCAACTCCTGGAGCTTGCTCAAACTCGTGTCCATCAAGTCGGTGATACCATCCAGCCATCTCATCCTCTGTTGTCCTCTTTTCCTGCCTTCAATCTTTCCCAGCATCAGAGTCTTTTCCAATGAGTCAGTTCTTCGCATCAGGGGCCAAAGTATTGGAGTTTCAGCTTCACCTTCAGTCCTTCCCATGAATATTCAGGACTGATTTCCTTTAGGATGGACTGGTTTGATCTCCTTGCAGTCCAAGGGACTCTCTAGAGTCTTCTCCAACACCACAGCTCAGAAGCATCAATTCTTCGACGCTCAGCTTTCTTTATAGTCCAACTCTCACTTCCATACATGACTACTGGAAAAACCATAGCTTTGATTAGACCAACCTTTGTTGGCAAAGTAATATCTCTGCTTTTTAATGTGGTATCTGAAAGTGAAAGTGAAAATGAAGTCGCTCAGTCATGTCCAACTCCTTTTGACCCCGTGGACTGTAGCCTACCAGGCTCCTCTGTCCATGGGATTCTGCAGGCAAGAATACTGGAGTGGGTTGCCATTTCCTTCTCCAGGGGATCTTCCCAACCCAGGGATCAAGCCCGGGGCTCCTGCATTTGGGCAGATGCTTTAACCTCTGAGCCACCAGAGGTTGCATGCACGCACCAGGGAAGCCCTTAATGTGGTATCTGGGTTTTTTTAATATGGTGGTGTAGCTTTTCTTCCAAGAAGTAAACATCTTTTAATTTCATGGCTGTGATCACCAACTGCAGTGATTTTGGAGCCCCAAAATATAAGGTCTCTCACTGTTTCTGTTGTTTCCCCATCTATTTGCCATGAAGTGATGGGACCAGGTGCCATGATCTCAGTTTTTTGAATGTGAAAACTCAAAGCCAGCTTCTTCACTCTCCTCTTTCACTTTCATCAAGAGGCTTTTTAGTTCCTCTTCACTTTCTGCCATAAGGGTGGTGTCATCTGCGTATATGAGGTTATTGACATTTCTCCCAGCAATCTTGATTCCAGCTTGTGCTTCTTCCAGCCCAGCATTTCCCATGATGTACTCTGCATAGAAGTTAAATAAGCAGGGTGACAATATACAGCCTTGACGTACTCCTTTCCCAATTTGGAACCAGTCTGTTATTCCATTATGAGAACCAAAGTTGTCATAATGGCTTAAGGTGAGATGCCACAAGGCCCTTAATCTTCTGCCATCCCCAACCCCCACTCTCTCTGTTCCAGCCACACAGGCCCCTTGCTGTTGTTCCTCAGAACAAGCTAGGCCTACTCTTGCATTCAAGCCTTTTCTCTGCTTTCTCTGCCTGGAACACTCCTTTTCCCAAATATTCACATGGAATCCTTCTACACTGCCTTTAAAGTCATTTTTTTCATAAGCCTTACCCTGTCCATTATATCCTTTATACTTCAATGTCATTGAACCCACCCCTGCCATTCCCCTTATTCTATTTTTTTTTAATAGTGCTTATCATCTTCCAAAGTATGTAGTTTGCTTATTTATTATATGTATGATTTATTAATATCATCTGTCCCCATCTCCTTTGCAGATCTTATTCAAAGACATATCTAAAGTGGCACATAGGAAGTATTTATTAAGTTTTTGTTGAATGGATAAATGAACACATCCCTAAACAGAAGTCAAGTAGTAGATTAAGATGGATGCCTGGGAGATATTGTTCATATACTCAGATTCATAGGAGGACTTAGGTCTTTCAATCTGTACTTTTTATAACTATTCGAATTACTTAAATATCTTTGATTCCATTTTTTCCTTCATGAGAATAATTCCCAAAGGGATCCTGCATTCTCTTAGGCCCACACTGTCTCCTGTAGGAGCCATTTCCCCCAGTGCTGCTGGCACTGTCAACACAATCTTTGCACTAATTGCACTCTTTGGTGCTCATTTCTGCCCCGACCTGAGACAGCAAATGCCTTCAACCTACAGGCAGTCTCCCTGCAGATGTACTTCAGTGCTCAGTCAAAGCCACTACACCTGAGCTTGCCTTGCCAGCAGCATATTTTGCTGTTCAATCCATGTTAACATTCAGCGCAAGCTTTCCTAACCGGCAAGATTCTGTCTGATAGACCTAGCCTTCCTCCTTCCGGCTTCTGTCTTCTTTTCTTTTATAGAAACATTACTTATTTATAACATATTGTAATAGACAACTATGTAACTAAAAGGGAAGCCTACTTCTTTCTCCCTAACAATCCTTACATAAGATATTAAGAGTGATACTTCCACTTGCACGATATGGCTGGGAAGGCAGCGTAAGTTTGACAGGACCCAGAGCTGGAAGGGGAAGAGCTGGAGAACCTAGAAACCCCTCCATCAGGGTAGGTTTGCTAAGCCCTCTCCCCGCAGAGCTGGCTCCGCATGCCTCAGCCTCCAAAACACTCAACTTGCTTCCTCTTTCATGTGACTGATGAACGTTTGGAAGTGGAAAACACTGACCTCTCTGATCTTTTTGACTGTGCCATACCTCACCCTTGCTGGGAAAGGAGCAAAAAAAGCCTTTAATTTTCTTTAATTTGTCATGGTTTTCACTTCCATTTGAATGGTAGGTGTCAGAAGACCTCTGCGTGGTGAAATGTCTTACCCTTGTCATCACATCCTCTCCACAGTCAGCCTCATGTCCATGAACTACACTTCTATGTCACTCTGGCAGGAACCCATTCTTCTTGAACAGCCTGGAGATCACTTCCTAATTCACCTTTGTTAGCATTATTACAGAGCTCGCTTGTGAGCGTTTTTAAAGGAGGGAACATGTGCTTTCAGGATGGTGCTTTGCTCAGTCACACAATAAATAATTATTGACCAACTGCTTAACCACCTAAGTAAGATATTTGTAATCTTGCCACTATGTTACATATCTAGAAGCCCACAGGATCCGAGAGAGTGCAGTCTTTTTTTTTTTTTTTTTTGCAGTCTTTTTTTATATATAATTTTATTTAGTTAGTTTTGGCTGTGCTGGGTCTTCGTTGCCATGAAGGCTTTTCTCTAGTTGCGGCGATCGGGGGTTAGTCTCCAGTTGCAGTGTGTGGGCTTCTTATTTCGGAGGCTTCTGTTGTTGCCACACACGGGCTTTAGGGCACACAGGCTTCAGTGGTTGTGGCACATGGGCTCAATAGTTGCGGCTCCTGAGCTCTAGAGCACAGGCTCAGCAGTTGTGGTGCGTGGGCTTTATTGCTCCACTACATGTGGGATCTTCCTGGATCAGGGGTCAAACCCATGTCTCCTGCATTGGCAGGTGGGTTCTTTGCCACTGAGAGAATCCAGTCTTACACTGAACCAATCTCAGCTATGATCAGGAGCCAGAGAAGGATGCAAGCAGTATCTTTATTGCTCTCCTTGGGGTCAGAGGGAAGCCTGAATTTCTCTCGTTTTTCCTTTAGGTCTTTTAGGTCTCTCTCCACCCACCCATCCATAGTCCTGGCTTCATCTAGTTGTGCCTCCCATGGTACAAATCTATGGGCAGCATTCCTAGTTTCATTTATAGAAGTGGAAACCAGGTAAATAAAGACACTCTTCAGCATAAACATCTGAGAGATGGACTTTCATTTGCTAATATCTATCATCTCTCAAGCATAATATTAAGAGCTATAAATCAATGGAGTTCTGATTATGTGCCAGGCACTGTGCTAAGCCCCTTACATGTATTATCTCATTCAAAGTTCATGAAACCTAAGAGTTGAATACAATCATTTTTCTGATGATTTCATAGACTAGGGAGATGAGATGTGAAGAGTTATACAGCTGAGTAGTGAAGAATTCAGAATCCAAACGCAAGCTGTCTAATTCAAGAGGTGGTCTGCAGTAGAGTCTAGAGCAGTGGAGAGATTAAAAGAGCTGACAAAAGGGAAAGCACTTAAAACATGGCCTGGAACATGGTGAGACTCAATGTAAAGGTGTTGTCCCCATCAGGAAACAGAGCCAAATGGTAAACAAAGGTAAGGAGTAGGGGTGAGTGCTGCCACACACTCATTACTTGGAGAGTTTACGTAAAGAATGAAGATGAAAAAAAGTTGCATTGGGAAGATTTCTTTCACTTATCAAATATGTATAGAATGACTACTGAGGGCCAGGCCCCATGCTAAGTGGAAAGATTCAACCTAATTTTTGCCCCAAAAGAGAAGTAGGAAGACACTGCTAAATGGATAAGTCCATGAAGTGCTGGATGCCTTATTAGAGCAAGATTCATAGAGGAGTGGTTGATTCCTAGACAGGATTTCACACGAGTGCCACTGGCCAGAATAAGGACCTGCAATTTGTGATACAACTGCTGTAACAATAGGGGATGGAAATCAACATTTTCCTGAATTCCATCTGCCAAGCCTGGAAGCACCCAGAAGCCACTCACAGGCGTCTGAAGGATATTCCTGGTCACATCCCCCCTCGTCAGTACAGTGGGAAGCAGACGTTGTTCACTGCCATATGCTTAATGAAGTGTGGAGATTAAATCCAAACATAGTCACATACCTACTTCAGCTTCAATGACTAAATCATCTCTCTCTCTTTTTTTGTTCCAGAAAGGTCATGTTTGCTCTAGATATAAAGAGGGTGTTAGGCAGTGAACTTGGGTTTATATTTCAGTGTTATTTCGTATATATATATATATATATACACACACACACAAAAATATATATATAGCCCCAAATTCTAGTAATTTTGTGTCATACACATGTTATCACATTTTCCTGCTGTCAGTGCACACTTGCTAAGTTGCTTCAGTCATGTCTGACTCTTTGTCAGTACACTAAGCTAAATTGACTATTTCCCTGTCTAAATTTATTATTAACAGGGTTAGAATAAACTCAGGAAAATGTGACAGAGTAGAAAGGATGCTGGACCTGGAGTTGGATGGTTTGGCATCCAGTCTCTCCTGTTCCATTACCAGCATCACTTTAATTTGGATTGCTTATCTATAAGATGGGTTTTATAATAGATACAGAGTGAGTTTCTGCTCTGGAGACTGGAGAGACATAAGATTGGCGTCTGAGAACTCAACTAGTATTGATAGAATTCCACACCATAGATGTGACGGGCATCTGTGGTAGCATCCAAGAGATTCTCTGTGACTTGTAGCTTTAGAAAGATCGCAAATTCCAATCAGATTGCTCTCAGGGAGGATAAACTTGAACATAATTAAGATTTAGTAGTAGAAAAAAAATCGATAATATTGAACTCTTTTTGGAGAAAGATTTTGTGAACAAAGAGATAATCTAGGGCAGGCTATTTGTGTGTGGGGTGGGAGGAACGGGTCGGTCAAGTATGGCTCATGGACCAAATCCAGCTTGTTGCTTGTTTTTGTAAATAAAGTTTTATTGGAACATTTGTTAACATATTGTGATTAGCACTTTTTTGTGTTATAGTTACAGAGTTGAATAGTTATGGCAGAAATCATATGGCCCACCATTCATAAAATATTTACCATCTGGCTTTTTACAGAAATATAACTTGCTTATCCCTAATGTAAAAGGTCAGTCTTTGATGGCTCAGTCTTTGATCTCTTCTGGATCATCTCCATAATAATCTCTCACTGGTTCCCAAAATGGGACTGTGAGAGGCCATCATTTCTTATCAAAATCCTCTTCTGTGGGGTATAATTATAAATGTCACCTGGTGTAGGCATAGTGAGAGAAACTCCAGAGTTTCCAAGTTTGGAAATGTTTAGGACGAGATGCCTGATGAATCCAACATAAGAAGTTAGGGGACCTCCTAGCCACATTCCCACCTTAGAGACAAATGCGTCAAACTGTCAGAGCTTAACACCATTTAATACTCAAATATATAATTTCTAGGTCTATTCCACATCCCTAAAGCAATCTTCTAATCATGTGCCTTCCCATGGAGAATGCTACCCAGAGAGCTGGTCAGGTTGACATCTTCCTGCTCGCCTGCGGCATTGCTCAGGCTATGGCTAAATCGTTGTTCTGGCTTGTCTTTGTCAGTGGTTCTTGTGCCTCAGTCCCTGAGTGGGAGAAGGAAATGGCAGCCCACTCCAGTATTCTTGCCTGGAGAATCCCGTGGACAGAGGACCCTGATAGGCTACAGTCCATGGGGACGCAAAGAGTCAGACACGACTGAGCGACTTCACTTTCACTTTCCCTGAGTGGGAGACATACTCTCAATGTACCAACAGATTCAGGGTTCCAAACTCACAAGGTTGTCATAGAGCTATATAAATAATGAACATGGACCCAACTTGGTAAACTATAAAGACCCACTGTGCTGCTTTGATTTCCCATGTACATATTTAATGAAAGTTGGGGAGGGAGAGGGGTGGGACTACTATCCTCTGTGGGAGAGACTTTGCTAATAGCAGAAATAATGTCCTATGGTTTGTTAACACTTTTTTATTGAGGTGGCTGGTAGAAACTCTTATCAACAAGTTTAAATTCTTGTTTAAATGGCTCTTACATCTATTTTCCCCTCCCTGTTAGCCCCATTCCACCCCTGAGTGAAGCCCTCACCGTATTTGACCTGGGCCTGTGACACCTGCTCACCTCCAATCTAACCACACTGATTGACCACTCAACCACTGGGTACTAGATTGTTCTACTCAAACATGAAGCTCAGCATGTTGGCGCCATTCAACATTTTTCAGTAATGTACTTTTAAAAAATATTTATTTATTTTTGTCTGTTTTGGTTCTTTGTTGCTGTGTGGGGTTTTCTCTGGTTGTGGTGAGGGGGGCTACTCTCTAGTTGCGATGCATGGGCTTCTCATTGCAGTGGGTTCTCTTGTTGCAGAGCATGGGCTCTAGGGCACATGGGCTTCAGTAGTTGCAGCCCATGGGTTCAGCAGTTGTGGCTCCTGGACTCTAGAGCACAGGCTTAATAGTTGTGGCACAGGGAATTAGTTGCTCTGTGGCATGTGGGATCTTCCTAGACTAGGGATTGAACCCGTGTCTCCTGCATTGGCAGGCAGATTTCATTGCCACTGTGCCACCAGGGAAGCCCAATAATGTACTTTCAGATTCCACCACATCCTGGGCCCACCCCTCCAGACCCATCACCAGCCACACCAGCCATGTATAGCTACCCTCCACCGCGTACAAATTCTGCAACTCAACATTCCCATTAACTCTTTGCTATGACAGGCTGCTGGTTATTCCCCACAGCTCATTCTTCCCTTTTTCATCTTATTAAAAATACATTCCGCTTCCTCCCTCTCCCCCCTGCAGCTAAACGTGGTTGTATGTCTCTCCTTAAAGTCATTGAAATGTAGGAGGAAAAGTGGGCAGCTTCTGCCTCACTTGACTCAAATGAACTAGCTCACCCTGGATCCTCTTCTCTCCATCCTTCCTGTGGTTGGAACTTGCCCTTAGCAGCAAGCCAGGTGATACTCCACTAATCCCAGAGGATTGTGGAGCTACAAGTAGGAAGGATCTTGGTCCCTGAATGACCTGGTGGAGCAAAACTGCCCCGTCTGAGTGACCTCGTATCTTTAGACTGTGATGTGAGAGACATACGGACATTTATTTCAAGTCACTGTCTTCTAGATCTCTGTTACAGCGGTTAGTCTTTACCCTATCATGTGCACGTGTGCTACGTTGCTCCAGTCGTGTCCAACTCTTTGCGACCCTGTGGCCCTAGCCCACTAGGCTCCTCTGTCCATGGGATTCTCCAGGCAAGAATACTGGAGTGGGTTGCCATGCCCTGCTCCAGGGGCTCTTCCTGACCCAGGGATCGAACCTGTATCTCTGACATCTCCTGCAGTGGCAGACAGATTCGTTACCACTAGCACTTCCCTACCCTAACACACTTGCCTTCATATATTCTAATTCCTCAGGAAGCCCCATTTCTGTTCACTTGGTAAGCTCTAGATCTTCCCTGTAGCTCAATTGGTAAAGTTTGCCTGCAATGCAGGAGACTGGAGTTTGATCCCTGCGTCAGGAAGATCTCCTGGAGAAGGGAATGGCAATCCACTCCAGTATTCCCCTGGACAGAGGAGACTGGCAGGCTACAGTCCATGGGGTTGCAAATAGTTGGACACGACTGAGCAACTAACACTACCCTACTGGTAAGCTCTAGGTCAGCACTTTCGTGAAGAACCACGATGCCCTTGGGATGAAGCAGGATGAATTCTTCCTTGCCTATGTACTCCACACAGCATTTACTTGATTATACCACCAATACCCCCTGAAGGAGGGCACGTCAACCCATTCCAGTGTTCTTGTCTGGAGAATCCCATGGACAGAGGAGCCTGGTGGGTTATAGTCCACGGGTCACAAAGAGTTGGTTTAGACACGACTGAAGTGACTTAGCACACACTCAGTCATCACCAGTATCAGATGGCTGTAATTTGATTTTCTGTTTGTCTGTGCTGTAAACATACTGTCCTGTCAGCAAGCTGAGCACCATATTTAGCCAACTTTGAATCTTTAGGCCAAAGTTTAGCATGTGGTAGGATGTTAATTGGGCTTCACAGGTGATGCAGTGGTAGAGAATCTGCCTGCCAATGCAGGAGACACAGGTTCAATCCCTGGATCAGAAAGATCCCCTGGAGAAGGAAGGAAATGGCCACCCACTCCAGTATTCTTGCCTGAAGAATCCCATGGACAGAGGAGCCTGGCAGGCTACACCCCACGAGGCTGCAGAAGAGCCAGACATGACTTGGCAACTAAACAACAGCAAAGGAAGTTAATATATTTTGAAAGGTAAGTGAATAATGGCTCATCTCCTCATCTTATAGTTCAGCAGTAAGGAGCAGCTGAAGGGTTCAGAAGCAGAAGAATGAAAACTAGAGAAAGAGGGTAACTTAGAAGGAAGGAGGAAAGGGTGAGGCATGGACCCTGCCCCCTCCAGGTCTTCTGCATCCTCACCAGCACCTGGCCCTCTGTAGGACATAATAGCTACTTATTGATTGGACCCAACGTTTGCCTATCATTATTGCTTCCTTTTGTAGGATCCCAAGGAAGCTGTTATAGAAAGTCAGTCAGGAGACTAAAAGAATAGTGGGGGCGGGGTGTCAGATTGGCTGTTAATTAACACCCATCACTCAAATCATCGAGTAAACAAAGCTACCTTAGATGTATGCACATGTTTAGACACATGGCTTTACTTCAGTGTCTTTCAGTGTTTAATGTATCTGACAATTACATGAAAGTTATTAAAACCCATTTCTTTATGTCATTAGATTTTAAAAAACAGAAACTTTCAAAGGAGACTGCTTCTCTCACTGATTCTATTTCTTTCCTATAGTCACGTCCACTCATGGTAAATATGGCACATGTTTCTTAGGGTAACACAGGCTAGAGAAAGAGCTGAGAACTCAATGGCCTTTAATTATTCAGGATTTAATCATGCAAGCATGTACAATCAATATTTGTTCATCTTAATCTGATTACCAGCTAGTGGTGTTCAGTGCCTCCATCAACAGGATAACAGTATGACACATCTCACAGACTTTCCCTGGACTCTTCTAACAAGCTGATTGGGAGGATTATAATCAGTTAATGAACTCATCAATGGCATTTTCAGGAGCCAAGGCACCTTCCTGCACTTCCATCCCATGACCATATTTGCCTGACATCTTGTGGCTGCAAGGAACATGACAGTCTGTAAACCCAACATCTGTACCCAGTGTGAACAGCATCTTTGAATACTAATGTCAGCATTACAATTAGAACAAATATGAAACTGCCTACAAGATGTGTGACATGCAATTATTTCATCTAATTAAAATGGAAACTAGCCTTTTCTTTTTATATTTATGAGGCAAGTTGGAACGTGTGGTTCAATTCTTCTAAGGGAAGGAATGGGGCATCTATCTGGGCTATGCAACATCTGGCTTGGATGTCAACTGCCTTGGCCACAGAACATTTCTGCTGTGAAAGGCCCACCAAAACAGAGTGTGGCACCCTGGGCTGAGGAAAGAAAGAATAACTGTGGTCAGCTCCTCTGGGAAAGAGGATTTCAAGCTGGGATTGCTGGAACAAAGAGTGAAGACTCGTCTGAAAGAGGGGACTGATGATAGGTTTTATTTTCAATACACATGGTATAAATTTGTGGCTCACAAACTTTATTGTTTAACACCAGAAACATTTTGTTTAAAACCAAGATTAGGGCTTTCCTGGTGGCTCAGTGTTAAAGAATCTGCCTGCCAAAGAGACACAGTTTCAACCCCTGGTCCGGGTAGATCCCACATGCCGCAGAGCAACTTAGCCTGTGAGCAACACCTATTGACCTGTGCTCCCGAGCCGGGGAACTCCAACTGCTGAATCCACGTGCAGCAACTACTGAAGCCCATGCACGGTGAAGCCCGTGCTCCAAACAAGAGAAGCCACCGCAATGAGAAGCCTGCGCACGGCAACGAAGACTAGCCCCTGCTCACCACAACTAGAGAAAAGCCCTCACAGCAACGAAGACCCAGAACAGCCAAAAAAAAAAAAAAACACAAGTTTAGTGTGAGTCCTATAAAGTACAACTTGGGGAAAAAAAAAGGTGCCTCGATTGAATCTGGGGGTCTGAGCTCCACTGGTTTAGCTTCCTTTTGCCCACCAGAGAGACACCCCCAAACCCAGACCTTTGAGGGAACAGCGTGGAAACTGATGGAAAGATAGCAAGAGTTTAGATTTGAAGTCAGAACTCCTAGCTTTGTATCTCAACTCCATCCCTTAGTAGCTGGAGCATCATTTAATAAGTCATTAACCTTTCTAAACCTCAGGTTCTTCATCTGTAAAATAGAGGAAATAATATTTATTCCACAGGGTTATTGGGAACATTAAAAGAGGCAGTAAAAATGAAAGTGCTTTGTAATTACTAGACAAATGATCATGTTGTCATCATTAGGCAGCCGTAATGGGTAGTCACGCAACCAAGAGGAACAAGCGCCAGACAGTGCCTTGCATCGTCCCCTTGCCAAGTTCCCTGGAAATCCAGAGGAATCTATTGAAAGTCTTGATTAATGAATATGTCTCTGAATAGCTTAGAAGAGCTGAGACACAGTAGAATGCTCTGCACACTAAAATACAGGGTTTCCAAACACGTGTTGGTTCGCCATCATCACCTTGCTTGTGAAAGACAACTTTGCCTGAATCTGTTACCCACTCCCACCTTACATGATAATCAAGTCAGAAGATGTATACTTGTATGTCTACGAAGAAAGTACAGATACAGAGTCACAGACAGGCTGTAACCTGTCTCTGAGCACACGGCAAGTTCATGACTGAGCTGAGACTAGATTCCGTTTCTCTTGTCACTTCAGTGATCATCCAGCTGCCTAGGACAGCCTGTCTTATAAAGGATACTTGTCTATGTCAGAGATGGGAGGGAGGGGAGCTAGTCCTGCCCTGGAAAAACCCAGTGATGGGCAATTCCAGAGTCACTTCTAGGAGCTCGGAGCTGGCTGGGGACAGCAGGATAAAACAGTATAGAAACTTAGCATTTGCTTCCCTTGAGAATTTAATGAATGGGGAATGGAATCCATTCTCTCTGCTGGGAATAGGAGCAAGAGATATTTTCTTTTTTTTCTTTTTTTTTTTAAGAGATATTTCTAAGTGTGTCCAAGGGAGGAACAATCTTCACTGATCAGCAGTAGGATATCAGCCCTTGGAGTCCATGACTCTGAACACCCACAGTCCCATGAGAGTGAGATACCAGGTGAGAAGGTGAATCAGGAAATGTTGCTACCATGAGAGCCAGCAGCTGGCTGTTACCGGTGAGCTAGGATACAGTCAAATACAGAAGACCAGGCTTATCCCACTCTGAACACAGGATAAATTCTCACGGAAAAGTGTTTCATTTCCAGTGGAGAACTTTAGAAATAAGCTGTCTGATGTGTGATCCTGACCCCCAAAGGAGGCTATAGGCAGAGTCAGCTTAACACCTTCTTTTTAAGCTGAAAATTATATGGTTGTATTGTGCCATTAAAGATAATTTAAGAGAAAGTGGATATTTAATTTAAAGATCCTTTCTGGCAAGGCTGAGCCCTATCTTAACCAGTATTTGAAGCCATTATATAAACCACCGAAATCAGAACCACAGCAATCTTGTCTATTAATGGTCCAGACTCTTGTGCCTTTTCTCTCATACTCTTTAATGTTTGCTATTTCCTTTATTTGAACAAAAAGGAGAAAAAGCTCAGTCACAGAAATAGAACATGTCACACTTGAATTCAGTAGACTTTTTTTTTTTTAAAGAGAGACCCTTCCAAGGCAAAATGATAAATGGCTAATAAGAAATAGGGGTGCCTGGGGGCTGGTGAGGAGGGGCTAAGTGCGCACTGGAGACTTCAGGATTTAGTGATAGGGAGCTGCTGTTTGTACCCTTGAAGAAGGAGCCAGCAGTTCCCCTTTAAGGAGAACAAGTTGGCTCCCGGTCACTGCTGAAGGTGGAGCTGCGGCTTCCCTAAACCTGCCACACCGAGTGACCTTTGCGCGGAGCTATAGCAAGAACAATGGAGAGGCAACACTCCAAAATTAGTCACTGAGGCTGTTGGATTTGTTTCCGAGCCAGATGTTTTCTTGTTGATCCCTGCCTGGCCCATATGTCCTCCATGAGCAAGAGCACGCAGAGCCAGCGGCCAGCACTTCAGAAGCAGCCACCAGAGCAGCTGATGGAGTCCTTGGCAGGAGGTTACCGCCTGATTGGTTCTTTACCTTTTCTCTTAGAGATCAAGGGCATTATGCAGACAGCACACCTGCCTACTCCCAGGGCCAGGCTCAGGGCGGCCAGAAAGCCTCGACTCTCACTGAGCTCTGGTGAGCTCCAGAGAGCCCCTTAGCGGTGTCCCTGGCCCGCTCCCTCTTTTCATCTCCTTCCCAAGAGGCCCCTGTGGAATTTAGTAAACAGTCATTGCCACGTTCAAAGTGGGGCTCAATCTGGCCAGCAGGTGTCTGTTCTCAGAAGCAATATCCATCTGCTGTGTGCTGAGCTGAGGTTGGGAGCAGGGGACTCTGCCATCCTCTGAGTGAAGGATGGAGGGCAGATTACCATTTCAAAGTGGCAGGTAGAGACAAGAGACTTGAGGGCTTGTTCATTTGGGGAGTTGACCAGGTTTGTCCTTTGTACCAACAAAAACTGCATTGTGGTTGTAAAAGGCGAGTACACCTTCCCCAGCTTCTCACACGGCCGGTAAGGGACATCTCTTTTTTCTGCCCGCATCATCCCCTTCATCTGGAATATCTGCCTCCCCCTGTTCTCGGGCACTTTTTTCATGCTGGACAATCAGAGAACTTCTCTGCAGTTTTCAAACCAAAGCTGGGCCAAGAATCAGTCCTGCTCCAGGAGTGGGAGCTGTAGGATGTGGGTCTCATGGCAGAAGCCAGAGTGCCATGAGCGAGGCTGGGTACCAGGCTGGGTACCAGGCTGGGTACCAGCAATGGGCCCGCCCACTCCAGGCCAGAGACTCCTGAGGCCCCAAGGCAGCTCTGCCCTTCCCGTTTAGCTCTCTGATCCTTCTTTCAATTACATAGGATATTCTCATATCCTTGCAGTAAATTACTATTTTTGCAAAAGCAATTTTGAGTTTCTGTCCTTGAAGAGTCCTGACAAATAAATAGTGTGTGTATATGTTAGTCTTTCAGTCATGTCCAACCCTGTGCTACTCCATGGACTGTAGCCCGCCAGTCTCTTCTGTCCATGGAATTCTTCAGGCAAGAATACTGGAGTGAGTTGCCATATCCTCCTCCAGGGGATCTTCCTGACCCAGAGATTGAATCCGGGCCTCCTATATTGCAGGCAGACTCTTTATTGTTTGAGCCACCAGGAAAGCCCCTGGATCACATCAAATGGAAACAGGACAGGACTCTTGAATTACCACACTTTCGAAAGCCAACTCTCTGATTAACCAATTTGCTGAAAATTAATTCCTCAAATAATCTGTTTGCTGGGAGACCTAGTCACAAAGCTGAGTCCAGACTTTGGTTTAGCAGTGGCTTCTCTGAGGCTGTCACTTCAGCTCTTAGCTGTGATGTCGTTCAGACTCCTCTAAGTCTGAATGTCAGTTTCCTGTGGATTCACATCTTAAATGTCCAGGATGTTTGGAAGAGTAGAAGTTTTATATAGGCAAATGAAATGTATCCCTTAAATATAATTTGCTACCTTTCTAATGTGAGACCTTATGTCCTATTTCTGCCTATTTCTTTTCTTCATTTTCTACTGCTCCTGCTTTGTACCCCATCTTTGTCCCACAAAACGTCTGTGACAAACTGTTTGAGACCCTGTTAAAATCTATCTGATCAATTTTAGTAGTCCGATCATTCAGCATGTTAGACTTCAGGTGAATTGTGAATAATTTACTTTCAATGACTTGACCAAGACCCCCGTCAAATGCCTTACTTACCATCAACAATAGGCTAGAAAAATGAAACCCAAGAAGAACCTACCTAATCTAGATTTTATTTGCTCCTTTACTCTTCCCGTTCAGCAGACGAGTTCATTTACCCTAGTAGGAGATCTCCCCAACCTCCAAGACAAATTCTGGGCCTCTGATCTGTAGGCTGTGTTCTGTTGCTTTGAGAGGGCCTTGGCTTCCACTGGGCTAGGCAAGGTGAGCGCATTACCCATTCCCTCATTATAGCTGGTACTTCTCCTTCACGGTACATCAGTCAGCTGTATTAATTAATTCTTAGTTATGGTTATGTATTTACTCTATCCTTCCCCATTAAACTGTAAATCCTTGAGTGCAGGAACCAATTCAATCTGGCATCCTCACTGTATCCCAGGTACCTGGCCTGTCAATGGCACCATTTGGGAACCATCCTGTCTTCGTCTTCCTACACTGACTCTGTTGCTGCTCACTTAAACCTTCTGAGTCTTCAGAAGCCTAAGGACCAGACCTTAGTCATTCATGCCCTCTCTGGCAATTCTGGCTCTTCTGATGGCCATGTGATTGGAGAGCCTGGTCTCACCCGCTGGACAAGCCCAACCTCTGCTTTCACTTATTTGACCTGAGCAACTGTTTCCTTCACCAGTCAGGTCTCTGTCTCAGGGCAAATCTTGTGACTTCTGGTCCAACCAAATGAGGAGGATAAGACACCGGACAGCCGTGATCTGCTGTGACAAGAGAAGGGGACTCAGTGGGATGCTTCAGAAAGAGCAGGGACTGCTGCTATTGAGTGAATTGGGGTCAATTTCAGGTTATACCGTTTACTTGCTATGTGATGTGTTGTAAAGGAGAGTTAATAAGAACAACTGTTTCATAGGGGCTGTTGTGAAAATAAACACAGGAGCAAATAGAGACTGTCTGGCTCAGAGTAGATGCTCATTGGTATCGTCTCCCCCTCGGCCCCTGGTGGGTCACATTTACCAGCTAGCTAAGGAGTTTTCACATTTAGAGTCTCTGCCTGAGTGACCTTGGCCCCTAGGACTTCCTACCCTTCTCTTGCTTTAAGGAAAAAATTTAAAGCCCTGGAAAAGTGTGAAGGGTTTCTAAATTACCATCTAAAAGTACCATATTCCCATCAGTCAAAATCAGGCTGAACCCACCAGTGCTGCCTACAGCTCTCTCCTTGGACCTGGTGAAAGCCAGTGTCCTGACTTCCTCACTGACCAAGGGGGCGCTGCAGCGCCGCAAAACAAGTCTACCTGCTGAGCAGAGCCCAGGCGTCCTGTGCAGCCCCCCTTCTCCAGGCTGCTGCCCATCTGCTTTATCTGACCTTGACCTCTTAATTTAGGGTGGCCAAATTTAGCAAAGAAAAATGCAGGGTATATATTTAAATTGCCGACAAACAACAAATACTTATTTCATGTAAGTATGTCCCAATTATATTCATTGTTTATCTGAACTTCACATTTAACTGGGCGCCTTGCATTTTATCTGGCAATATTCGACTTTGCTTATTTCATTCTCTGATGTGGCTTCCTAACTACCCCCTCTCTTGCTCCTCCACCCCCACCACCATCTCTCTCTCTCTCTCTCACACACACACATATGCACAAACACACACACACATGCACACAGACACGCACACTTTCTTAATCCAAGCAGAGCCATGGACAGAGCTCAATACAATTAATCCTCTCCCCACCCTCATCTGTCTGCTTCAGTCAGGAGTTTCTAACCACAGTTCTGTTCTTACTTGTTTATCCCACTGCCAGCCTCAGTTTCACACGTCTGATCATTTACACTGAGTATTAGCCTGGCCCAGGCCCATAACAAACCATGCCCTTGGCTCCATACCAGCAGTTTCTGTAGCCAAAATGGGCACTGTTTTTGCTTATGCACTAAGATGTAAGAATAATAACTTAGCCCTTTCCATTCCAAGTCCCTGTTTGCATCTCCCTCTAAAAGAGTGGAGTCATCCATCGTCTTGCATTATTTCATTTTCCCCCTCATTTCTAGGCACCAGAAAACTTCTCTGGCCCTCACTTTCTGTCTCTGCTGAACTCTTTGCACTCCTTTCTTAAGGTATTTCTGTTGTTTTGGCTTGTTTCCATGAGTCCACACTCTGGAGTGCCTCACAGAGGTGAGAATAAGGAGAGGCAGGCTGTATTTGGAATTCTCAGGTTTGAGAATTGTAAGCCTTGGATCTCAGACCAGAAGAATGCTGAAGTCTGTTAATGTATCTGTTAGTGTATTCTTTCATTTAACTTCATGATTTCCAGAAGCCACAGATTTTCATCTGAGACTAGAAGAGCTACAGTTCAAATTGTCAGAGATCCCCAAAGCACCAAACAAGCCCCAGGCCCTACGACCTCATGATTCTGAAGGGAAAGAGTGAGAAAAGATCAGAGAATCTGAGCCAGTGCAGCCTGCCAGATGTCAGAGAGAAAGAAACACCTGCTTGAACCACATTGAAGACGAATGGAAACAGTGCTCAAATTAGAGAAAGGAGGGAAACCTTTTGTCACCACACAGGAAATGTTTGGCAACTGAATGAACTTTTGCATCAAGCTCATTTCAGTGAGGGTTACAAATATACACATCAAAAGATTTTTTTTCCAGAGAGCCCAAGAGAAAGCAGATGTTAATTAGAATGCAACTGTAGCAAGGCGGGCTGAATTTTGTTTTGTCCTGCTGTTGCCTTATTAGCTCATCACATCCACTTAGTCAGCACTGCAACCTGTGCAGAAAAGACTCTGCAAATAGTCTGGTCTGTAGAAGCCATGATCAGAGCGTGGTCCTGGGCCACGGGCATTGGCACCACGGAGGAACCTGCTAGAAATGCAGTTTTGGGGTCCCCCTCCAGGCCTGCTGAACTCGAGCCCTGACCTCGAGGGGTTTCTGGTGTAGAGTAGCCGTTCACACCACCTCCATGGTTCATGGTGATTTCTCAGAAAAGTTCATCCTCTCTAAGGCTTTTCGACAAAAGAAATGGCTAGTAGATTGGTTTTATGTGGCAGGAGTCTAGCTTGGCCCCTTCCAAGTTAGATGTTGCTTGCATTAATATCAAAGTACACGCGGTGTTATTTCCAGACATAGAGTTATTTGCTGCTGCTGCTAAGTTGCTTCAGTTGTGTCCGACCCTGTGCAACCCCATAGATGGCAGCCCACCAGGCTCCCCTGTCCCTGGGATTCTCCAGGCAAGAACACTGGAGTGGGTTGCCATTTCCTTCTCCAGATAGTTATTCAGTTACCCACAAATAACAAAAGCATTGCTTTCTTACTCCTTCCTCTTGTCTGGAGGTTTGGAGAGCGGGAACCGGGCGAGAGAGGGAGAGACCCAGATTCCTGTCAGTTGATACGGAGCAACAGCAAAAGAAAACAGGTCTCTTGGTGGTTGCTAAACTGCCTTTATGTATTCTCCCTGACCCTCAGTACAACTGACTTACCTGTCAGTTTACTTAAGAAAACCAAAAGGGAGAGAGTGGAAGGACACCTGTGCTGTTCACAAGTTTTAAAAAACATTTACACTCCCCACTTGATGGCAAAAGAACTCTAGGTTTCTCTTGAGACGGATTGACATTCAATGTAAATTTGATAAAGTGCTTACAACTTCTATGCCATCTACTTTTCCCCCACAAACTTCACTATAATATTTCTGGAACACTCTTTACATTAGAAAAAAGATTTGAATTATGATTTTTTCAAAGACTTTTTTTCAATTAGTGAAAATCACACACTTTTGAATGAGATTTATGCTGGCATTCTAGAGTGTCTAAATGTCTGTTTTCACAGTGGGAGACTTGTGGCTTTGGTCTGTGCCTCAGTGGTAGAGAAGTGAGGATGAGGTTACTACGCTTGAGATCTGGTGCATGGCTCATTGCCCCTGACTTGAGCCCCATCTCAGCACATACAGTTTCAATATAGATGATGTTTGCCCTGTTAGATGGCTCTTGATTAGAAGCCCATACATTAAAAAAAAATTTTTCTTAGGGTACAGTTGTTTTGCAACATTGTGTTCGTTTCTGGTATATAGCAAGGTGAATCAGCTGTACATATACATACTTCCCCTCTTTTTTGGATTCCCTTCGCATTTAGGTCACCAGAGGCACTGAGAGTTCCCTGTAATACAGCAGGTGCTTCTTAGTTATCTATTTTATATATAGTAGTTTGTATATGTCAATCCCAATCTCCCAATCATCCCACCCCCTCCTCTCCCCTCTTGGTGTCCATGCATCTGTTCTCTATGTCTGTGTCTCTATTTCTGCTTTGCCAGTAAGATCATCTGTACCATTTTTCTAGATTCCATACGTAGGCATTGTCCTGTGCCTAGTCGCTCAGTTGTGTCCAACTCTTTTCGACACCATGGACTGTACCCCGCCAGGCTCCTCTGTCCATGGGGATTCTCCAGGCAAGAATACTGGAGTGGGTTGCCATGCCCTCCTCCAGGGGATCTTCCCAACCTAGATCTCCCTCATTGCAGGTGGATTCTTTACCTTCTGAGCCACCAGGCAAACCCATATATAGTATACAATGTTTGATTTTCTCTTTTTGGCTTCTCTCTGTTTGACAGACTCTAGGTCCAGCCACATCTCTACAGATGACCTAGTTTTGCTCCTTTTTATGGCTGAGCAATATTCCATTTATATATGTACCATATCTTCTTTATCCATTCCTCTGTTGATGGACATCTAGGTTGAGAAGCCCATATATTTTTAAACCTTGGGTAACAGTATAGATCTTAAGCAACAATTCTTGGTAGGGGCCTGACAATGAATGAGTCATATCATACTCTATGGCCTTCCCAAATATAACTTTGCATTAAAGTATGCTCTTAAGTTCCTAAACCTAACTACATTTATCAAATATTAAATACACACACAATGATCCCTGAGATTTTGGCTTTTGTCAGTGAAATTGGTAAGACTTTGGTTTTCTGCTTTATACTTACTCTTGTGTCAGAATGTAGGTTCAATCCCAACATTCTGATCCAAAATCTCCTGGAAAGAGAAATGGTTACCCACTCCAGTATTCTTGCCTGAAAAATCCCATGGACAGAGAAGCCTGGCAGGCTACAGTCCATGGAGTCTCAAAGAGTCAGACATGACTAAGAGAGACTCAACATGTTCAGGAGAAAAAAAAATAGCTTTAATTTTAAAATAATAAAATTATTTGGCTTCAAAGTTACTTCCCCCAAATTTTTATTAATTTCTGAAGTGTTTTTAGCATATGTCCACAAATTCTTTGATATTCCTCCTTCCTTCTCCCCCCAGTGTGAACTGAAGTTAATGTCTGTCTCAAAGAAATAAAGTAGGAAAAAGGAAGGACAGTAACTTTACCATGGAGAGTCCTAGAAAAAACCCCCTTAACCAAGCCACAGTGAGCATCACCAGTAAGAAGTCATGATGATGCCATGGTGAAAATTTCATTTCACCTGAGTTACATTCTTCCCTGAAATCCATAACCCCAGTTTAAACAGGATAAAACATCAGACCACACAAAATACCTGAGCAGCAGTCTTCAAAAGTACCATGGTTGTAGAAAATAAGAAAAGACTGAGAAAATACCACAGGCTGGAAAAGACTGGACAACTGAATGCAATGCTGCATCCTGAACAGGATCCTGGAACAGATAAAGGACATTAATGGAGACAGCAGTGGAATGGGAATAAAATCTGACCAGATGTGAATTTCTGTGCTTTGAAAAATGGATGTGGGAACTCTCTGTACTGTCCTTACATCGCAAATGATTTCAAAATAAAAAGTTAAAAATATAGCAAGGCTGGGGGCATTTATAAAAACACTATGCCAACCACAACTCATGTATCTAGGCAGCTGTTATGTAAGGGCATCGCAGTCCGTCCTTACAGACACAAGAGCTCTCAAAACTTCAAGTATCATTTTTGACCATCTCCCGCTGGAACATCACCTCCCAGGAAGATGTGAAATCGCCCTCTGCTTAAGGAACAGAGGCGCTGGAACAGGAATTCTGTTCTCTGCATTCCCGGCCTGGCTCCATTGCTGAGCCCGCCTCTCACTGACCATCCTGCTGTGGCATTCACTGCACCTTTCTGGAGGCTGCCCTAGAAAAGAAAAGGTGCATCTGAATATCCAGCCATTTTACCTCTTCCAAGCAAACTCAACGAGCCAATCTGCTTAATTCTCTGTTTGTCATAAACACATGACAAGGACATTTTAAATCCTTTTTTTTTTCTGCTTGGTTTTGTTTTTTCCTCCCAGAATGAAAAGAGCTCTTTTACCTCTGAGGGTTTATGTTCCATTATTTCATTGGCATTGATTTCCTTGCCACAGAGCCCAGCTTATTTCAAACGCATGAAATCTGTCCTCACTACACATTGCCACTGGAGATTATTTTCTATCCTCATTCCCAGGCACAGCTTCTCTTTTTTGAAAAACAAAGGATCCTGCCACTACAGCAACCTTGCTCACAACCTGTTTCAGGATGACATCTGACCCGGGAGGTTTGCATTTTAGCTCAGCTCTTTGCTTGTACTGTCCTCACACAAAATTTCCCTCTGAGCAGAATCCCATCCCTCCCCCTGTGGATTGCGAAGGGCGTCATTGAATAGACAAGAACCGCAGCAATGGACATCCGGCGCAGGGCACTTTGGCTTTGGAAACCCCTGGCTCTTCATCTTCATAATCATTTGCAAATATTCACTGAGGAGACTCTGATGAGGAGGTGGTGAAAACATAGAACCAAACAAAGGAGAACCTGTTCCATAGATTTGGCCATGAATTCTTACTACGTTTCTGAAGCAAGTCAGGAAGAGAGGAAAAGAGTGAGGCGAGATTAATCATGTGTTCGATTCCTTAGTCTCTAGAGATTGGAAAGCTATGGGGACGAAAAAGGATCTGACCCTAAAAAACTGAATCCACAGGAACCTGGTTGGACACACACGTGCTCCAAGGAGCTCTGACTTTTTTTTTTTCGGTGGAGACATTAGGATATGCTCAGAAACAGGACTCCTGAGTCATCGTGAGCTAGCCTGGAAGACGAGATCTTTGCTGACAACATCCATTGAGCCATGTACAGCTATTGAACTCCATGTCTCCAACTCAGCAAGATAGTGCCTATGATTATATAAGATGGAAACTCATTTGCTTCAAAAACAAAACAAGAACAAAACCATATTTATCTTACTTGCTTGCATGCTTAGTTTACAAATAACATTTCAACATTTCAATTATGGTGTTTTTTTAATTCTGTCATTCAGCAAGTCAGCTCTTTGTTTGCTCAAGGGCTCTTCTAGGAGTTGTTCATGTATGATCATTTTTTACAAAATTATAATCATAGCATAAACAGATTTTTGAATTTTGTTGTTTAGTTTTAAATGACAGCATGTTTCTAACCTGCTATAAAATATCCATAATTACCGTTTTTAGTAAATGTATAATATTCTATTTTGTTGGTATACTGTAATTTATTAAACTAGCCCTTCTTGTTCGGTATGAAATGTTTTCCAATATTTTGATATTATAAACCAGAATTCGATGCATGTGGCTTTTTTCTTTTTTCTGGATAATGTATTTAGGATAACTTTCCAGAGGTTGAATCTAGATGTTAAGGGACACCTTTTAACTTTCATTTTTATAACTCATAAGTAATTTAAGTTGCTCAGTAGTGTCCGACTCTTTGCGACCCCATGGACTACACAATCCATGGAATTTTCCAGGCCAGAATACTGGAGTGGGTAGCCTTTCCCTTCTCCAGGGGATCTTCCCAACTCAGGGATTGAACCCAGGTCTCCCGCATTGCAGGCAAATTCTTTACCAGCTGAGCCACAAGAGAAGCCCGGTTTCCCAGGGGCATTATTTATACGTTTCCTTGTCTAAATAATGAGTCAAGAAGTCTGGAGATAAAAGTGGAGTAGGTAGGCACCTACTGTTGAGCACCAGAGCCATGTATCAAAGTGTCTACTGGACAGCTCCATTCGGATGTTTCATCAATATTTTAAATTCAGCATTTCCACAGCTACAGTTGTCCAATTCCTCCCACCTCCCCAGACGTGCTCCTCCTCCAGTGAACCCCAGCTCAGATGAGAGCATCACCATCTAGCCACTGCTGAAGCCAGAAGCCTAAGACTCCTGCTTGGTCCCTTCTTTTCGGTCACCTCTCCCTCCATCTAATCACTCATGAAGTGCTGTGGGTTCTGTCTCCTGGGAATCCCTTGAACCTGGTCGTTTCTTTAAATATCCACATATACTGTTCTAGTCCAAACTCCCGTTGTCTCCACTTGGACCACTGCACTAGCCAAGTAACTAGACCCCATACCTCTGGTCTTCTACCCTTTTATTCATTCTCATTCTTGTTGCACACAGGGAGACCTTTCTGAAGTATTTCATTCTTGTGCTTAGAATTGTTTTCCCATTTTCCTTTGTATGGTTTTAAACCCCTCATCTGGATTACCGGGGTATGTAGGATCTGACCCCTTTCATTCTCTCCAGTTTCATCGTGAGGCATTCTCCTCTTGTTTTCTCTACACCAGCCATTCTTGTCTTATTTCTGTTCCTGAAATGTCCTTTGTTCCTTCTTGCCCTGGGGTTTACACACTTACCTTTCTCTCTTTTAAGAACTTCTGACCCCCACCTCCTAATCCTCCTAAATCCTGCCCACCATTCGTATCACATCTCAAACGTGTCTTTCTCAGGGAGGGCCCTGGCATCAATCACTCCCACCACCAGGACTGTCATACTGAAGCAATATGCTCTTGTAACTCTCTACACCTCTCCTCCCACCGTGTTCATCTCACTCCTTCAGTTATCAAACATCTGTCTCCTCCCCCAGTTTGTTAACTCTATGAAGGCAAGAACTGGTTACTCTCTTGGTCACCACCGCGTCCTCAATGTTCAGCATGCATTTGAGGCATAGTAGGCACTCAGTCGGAGAAGGCAATGGCACCCCACTCCAGTACTCTTGCCTGGAAAACCCCATGGATGGAGGAGCCTGGTAGGCTGCAGTCCATGGGGTTGCTAGGAGTCGGACACAACTGAGCGACTTCACTTTCACTTTTCACTTTCATGCATTGGAGAAGGAAATGGCAACCCACTCCAGTGTTCTTGCCTGGAGAATCCCAGAGACGGGGGAGCCTGGTGGGCTGCCGTCTATGGGGTCGCACAGAGTTGGACATGACTGAAGCGACTTAGCAGTAGCAGCAGCAAGCACTCAGTATATATTTGTTCAATGAATGAACAAATGAATGGATGGCCTAACCATATTCTCAGGCCCTGTTTTAAGATATTTCCCGTCACATTAAACAGGATATTCTGAGAATCCCACTCCCAAAGATATTGCTTATGATTCACACCTATGCATTTTATACCAAATGTGCACTAAGCTGTAAGAGGAATATTTTAACAGTTGATTTTCCTCCTTGCAGGTGGATAGATTATTAGTACACCAGCAGACCAGTAACTAAGGGTAAGGCTAATCCTACATATTTTTCCCTCTACCCTGCTTCTCAGACTTGTCTTTGGAGAGGAGTGATAAAGCAGATGGATTTAGTTTTTATGTCAGTCATCATCAGCTGAGTGGAGGCTTTCTGTGTGAAAGGAAAGGCTAGCATTAAATTGATTGATGGTTCATTTTTTCCTATTTGCTCCTTGGCCATTGGAGTGACACCAGGAGGACTGTCTTGTTAGAGGGGTGTGAGACAATGGCTCTGACAAAGGCCGTTACACACACAGAATTCATCACTTGTAATTGACCCCTGGAAATGAGCATGTTCACACATCGTCACTTGCATGTTGAACTGCTTGGAAAATCTATCCTGCACTTATCCAAGGGCTATAAGAGATTAATATTAGCATGTAATCTCACAAGAAATATTTGGAATTGTATTTCTCTAACAAATGGGAGATGACAACTAATTCATATGAGTGTTAATGATTTTACCTTTGAGTTGTCTTCATTTCTGGTCACACACCAGGTGTGCAAGATATGAAAATATGTGATTTCCATGCACTGCCGTGGTTGTAAGCGGCACAGGTGTTGTGTTCTTGCAGTCTTCAGCCTTACATCCTATGGCTGTTATCACTTCCCTTATTAAAACATCCATACTTTTTGCCCTAGAAGGTGAAGTTCCAGGCAGAAAGGAAAAATTCACCAAGTGGACCCAATATTGTCTACCAGGGTTTATGTCCCCCCTGGGACTTGCTCACAGAAAATTGCCCTGCCACCAGCCTGCCACCAGAAGTGGCTGCACCCTCTTGAATGTTCCTGCACCAGTGGGGACAAAAATCTCCTGCCTCTGGCTGTCCTTAGCACAGCTAAGCAGGGCCTGGCTGGGCCTGTCCAAAAAAAAAAAATTAAAGTACAAAAGAAGCACACAGGAGGGATAAACAACGAAAAGCAAGAATGATAAAATGTCCTGCTTAGAAAGTACAGATTTCTGAGCCTGTCTCGGCCACCTTGCTCTGGAGGCTCAAGGGCCCTTCTCTTTCTGTCATTTTCTCCTGAGGATGATATTATGCTTAACCTGAAAAGGGAGCCGTGCACCTGACCTCCTGGCTTCTCAGAAACAGTGTCCCTAGCTAGAGATGAGCCTTCATCCACAGTCTGAGTTCTCCCTTTGTTCCTCCCTTGCAGATAATATAAAACATCTCATCTTTCTCCTTCCAGCAGGAAATGTGAGTATATGAATAAGCCCAACCATTTTTTTGGCTTCTGTTTCTGGGTCCAGTATCATGATAAGTTTCTCAGGGTGAGAGGCAGGGGTACAGCAGAGAGGTAATAGGGGAGAGCTTGTTTTGTGACTTAAAGGAAAGTGAAAATTCACAAGAAATGTGGTGCGATTCTGTGGGAGCCTGGAGGGCTACAGTCCATGGGGTCACAAAAGAGTTGCATATGACTTGGTGATTAAAAAACCAACCCTTTCCAGCCACAAGGAGAAAGGTCAGTTATGTTCCTGCCTCCCATTCCCTCTTGTCTTCCTCCCGGGCATGACAACGTCCTCAGCGTGCCTGGGTCTAGAAGGTAATGGGGAAACCTCACATGGGGGTGAGATCTTTCCATCCTCTAGTTCAGGAAGGAAGGAGGGGGGCACCCTTTTCCCAGGAGCCTGAGGCAAGCACACGATTGAGAAGGCAGAGCTGTAGTTACCCTGCCTTGCCTCTCCTTCCTCCAGGAAGAGCAAGGTGTTGTGGGTTCCGCTCCCGCTCCACTTCCACCCTGACTCTGTCAGCTGCTGTCCACTGACAGAAGGATCAGTTCCAGAGGCCAGGCCCAAGGTCCACAGGTGACTGCAGAGTGCAATGATGCATGCTGATTAAACAACAAATTTGGCCGTCTTCAGGGCCATCCCCAACCTGCAAGGAGTCCATGAGTTTACTAGTTATCTGGAGATCACAATGACCCCAAAAGGTCTGCACAAATGACCCTCTCCCTGCCACTTCACTCCCAACCAGAAGCAACCAGAGAGTAAGAACACGACTTCTCAGGGGACAAAGGTGAATTTGAGACATGCAAGACCAGACAGACCCTGGGGAAGTGCCATCATCGCTCCTGCTCAGGGCTGGTCCTTCAGCCTTAACTTGGCCCCTGGACTGAGAAGTTCCCAGGCTGCCGTGCAGGGAGGACGGGGAGGGGATGCTGAGACGGAAGCTGGGCTGGAAGTGTTGAAGAGGAGCCAACAATGGAGGTGCCTGGATGCCCTGAGGGGAGAGTCTCCCTAGAGCCTTGGGGCTCTCAAAGAAAATCCAGCAAGAAGCAGTGTTTAAAGCTCTGCTTTCTCCTAAGGGTTCACCTACCCTGTAGCTCTCCTGCACCCCCACCTCTCCCCTGCCCCACGGCCTCACTGCACCCCGCCGTGTGGCCTCCGATCCTCTCCTGTGCTTTGCACCTGCTGCCCACCAGAGTGATTATCAACAGCTTTAGGGTCCCCAAAGGGAGGCTCATCTTCCATTTTATCTCTGTTTCTAGAACCTGCTGCATCATCATGGCGGAGGCCCAGAGCTGGTACCCACACCTGGGGAAGCAGACCGGGTGGAAAGGTAGAGGGTGCTGAGGATGGATTGTGGAGCATCCTTCTCTCTGGCTGGAGCCCCACCACCTCAGTTCTCGCCATGTGCCCTCTTGGGGGTGCTGAAACAAGGATGAAGATGGAGTGTGGTGGAAGACACACCCCTTCTCTGTGGGCTACACAGTCATGACCTCCTCTCAACCCAGATCCTGGACCTGACCTCAGACATCCGATGAGTCCCTGACGTCAAGACCTGCAGGGTGAAGCTCCTCCCTGTGGAAGAAAGGGTCCAACGAGGAGCTGGGAAGAGACAGAAACTCACCTCAACTGGGTGTCAAGGTCAGGGGCCCCACCTCTCCTTGTATTAAAGAGGAGACTCTGTAAGCAGAGGAGGGAAGCCAGCCAAGTGACCCTTGAGTGGAAATCAGGACAGAAATCTTTTGCCACACAATCCCCATGGGAAATATGACAAAATTAGTAACGGGAATGAGGTCTCCCTCAGATGATATGAGAATCACTGACTTGAAAATAACCGCAAGGTCATCTAGTCCAGCTGCCACCAACCGCCTGAAGTTTTCCAATAGATTTTGGACAATCAGGCATCAAGCCTCACACAGCAGTTCAGTGCCCTGATTTCCAGCAGAGATCCTCGGTGAGTCAAGATTTCTTTACTTTGGGCTATGTATTTGGCTGCTTTAGTGAACCATCCTTAAAACATTCCCCAGGACAGGTCATTCTTTTGTTGTTATGGGCTTTTATTCCTGTGAAAGCTTTGAGATCATGATTTCAGAACTGGAAGGAACCTAGTCATCTAATCCAACCTCCTCGTTTGACTTATGAAAACTAAAAGGAGCCTTGAGCCTTGGGCTAGAGTTCAGACAACATTCCCACTGTTGTACCCCAGTACATCCTCTGAGGGTACAACCTCTAGTTCTAGGACCCTCATGACAGGACTCAGTGGACTCCCTCAGTCTTCTGTTACCTGATCCCCTGCAGCCCTGGTCCTGCTGACTCTTCCCTTGTCTTCAAAACCCTCCTCTCCTGGTCATTGCATCACCCTTCGTGGTTTCCACTCACCTTTCCAATCTTCTCAGTTGGACGTTTCCCTACCTGTCCTGCAAATAAATGCAGGTATTCCCTACAGCACGCACTGGGCCTAGCTCTCTCACTCCAAATATTCTGTTAGTTAGTCACCTCCTGTATATGGATAATTTATCAATATCCATCTTCAACCCACAGCTCTCTCCCCCGCTGGTACTTTATACTCTAGAGCTATAGATCCAGCTATTGACTGATCATCTCCTTGTCAGTGTCTCATAAGCATCTCCACTCACTATGTTAAAGAATGAATGTAATTCACTATTTGGTCCCTCCCTGTTCCACTCCTGCATTCCCTACCTCCCCAAAACATCCCTCTATCATACTCAAACCCAGGAGTTATTCTAGACTCCTCTATTTCCCTCAACTCCTTCCTCCAATCTGTGCCTACCAGGAAGAAATGATGGAAGGAGTATAGCAAACAATCACACCAGGATTGAGGAAAGTGGCCTTGTCTCCCAAACTTAAGGGATGTCAAGAATGAAACAAAGAGCAGACTCTCCTGGTACGATCAGCAGACACATCTGTGCCCTCATGAGTGGGACCGCCATGGCTTCAGTCTATCCTTAGATGCTTTCCAAGATTCACCTCATTAACATAAATCCAGGTATGAGGTAAAGGGGCTTGTTATGAATAACAGGACATCTGTTTCACTTATATGGATCTGGAGAGACTTCAGGAACTGAAGACAAGAAATCAAATATTAGAACAAAAGATGCTCCCATTCCCCTTACTGCTCAGAAAGTTTCAATGGTTTTGGAAGCTGTGAGCCAGGTACCATGGAACCAATATCTATGAGCAATATATTTTGGTCATCTGAATGACCAAATACATATTCTTATAAATCACAATATCTCAGGCTGCTGAGACTATGCAGCCACTCCCTGATCACTGCCTCCTCCAAATGTTTTTTAGCCGCTTCAGCTTTATTCACTTTAAAAATAATGTGCTCATATGGGCAGCTTTGCTGCACTTCCGTGCCTTTCACAGCTATTATACATCCTGATCTACCTTCTGCTCCTATGTCCTCACCTTCCCTTCTGTCATCACTGCTTTATCTATCTTAGGCTCCCCGAAACTGCTCTCACCAGTGGCCTCCATGCTCCTAATTAATTCCAGTGTGTGCTTTTAGTCCCTGCCTTGCTTGATCTCTTAATAATACTTGGCACAGGTGGCCATACCCTCCTCTGTACCCTTGGCCTGCTTGACACAATGATTTTTCTCCTAACTTCATGGTAGGCTCTTTTGCCTACGTGACTGAGGCCTTGAAACACTGGAGTCAGGTGGCATTCGGTCCCAGCCCTCCTTCCTTATTCATCCTCAAGTCTTTCCTTGTGACCCCATCCACCCCAGTGACTTGGATCACCATCTGTCTGTAAACTAATGGCTCTTTAATCTGTGGCAGCTGCTCAGACTTGCTCCTGAGCAGAACTATCACCATGGGGATGTTGCCTGTGTGTACGTGACACTCAGCGTGTCAGAAGCTGACTCAGAGCCTGCTCCCCATTCTCACCCTCACCATCACATCACTCAGCATCCCAAACCCCACTTATTCCAACAAGCCTCCCAGAAATGGCATACACCGGCTGTTCAAGGCAGACACTGAAGTTCACTTTTTACCCCTCTCGCTTCCTAACCACCCAGATCCTATGCAAACAGGCTCTAAGTTCATGTCCTTTCCTCTAATGTGGGCTTCCCCAGGCTGTGACCATCATTTCTCAGGTACACTCCAGAAAACACCTCTCATCACATCTCCCTGGGCCCACTCTTGACCCCTTCCAATCCATCCTCACACTGCAGCCAGAAAGGACTTTATAAAATGCTCATGGGGCTGGGTCACTTGACTGCATAAAAGCCTTCGATGGTTCCCATGGCTCAGATAATGCTCCAAACCTCAACATGGCTTGATTTCTGTCACACAGTGGCACTTCTCAGACCCAACTCACCAGTTTAAGTCAACATTTTCACTTCTCCAAGTGCTTCAACTCTTTCTAGTGTCTAATTAATTAATTAATATGCATTGGCCATTAGACCTAAAGATCCACAAGGTCATGAGTCTTGTCTATTTTGTTTACCACTGTATATGTAGTAATAAGCACAGTGCCTGACATATATTTGGGAAATATATGATTTATTCATTCAGAAAATAGTCTTTAAGTGCTTAATGTGTGTCAAGTTTTATTATTGGTTCTTTGTGATATGGAAATAATACTTTTTTTAAAAGGGACAAAGTTCCTTGCCCTTAAGGAGTGTATATTCTAGTAGAGAGAGACAGAATAAACACAGTGAGAAAAGTATATATCTGATGGTGGTAAATGCCATAGGAAAAAAAATAAGTGGGGAAGGAGGAGGGAAAGAGAAAGAAAGGAAGGGAGAGGCAATGAAAGAAAGGAGAGAGGGGTGAGGAGGGAGGGGGAGAACCAAGTGGGTATTTGGAGGACGAATGCTGCAACAACGGGAGCAGGCAAGTTCAAATGTCCTCGGTGGGCGTACGCCGTAAGAGTTCATGGGCCAAAAAGAAGGTCTGTGTGACTGGAGTGGAAAGAGCCAGAGGAGAGCAGTGAAAGATGAGTGCAGAGACACAAGAGACTCCATCATGCAGGGCCGGACAGCCTGAGGGAGCTCCATGAAGGTACCTAACGTGGAGCCACTGGGGTACCTTCAGTGAAAGTAAAAGTGAAATCGCTCAGTCGTGTCTGACTCTTTGCAACCCCATGAACTATTGCCCACCCTCCATCCATGGAATTTTCCAGGCAAGAGTACTGGAGTGGGTTGCCATTTCCTTCTCCAGGGGATCTTCCCGATCCAGGGATTGAACCCGGGTCTCCCGCTTTACCGTCTGAGCCAGCAGGGAAGTACCTTCAGTAGAGGAGCACTAAGGTGGGACAGGGCTTCCAGCAGTCTTACTCAAGATGCTATGTTGGTAATAGACTGAATGGGAGTAAAGATGGGAGCCAGAGTGCCAGGGAGGAGACTCCTGACACCATCCGGATGATAAACCATGACAGCTCCAGCCAGGGTGGTAGCCGAGAGTTTGAATGCCATACGGATTGTGAAGACAGAATTGGCACGGTTTACTGATAAGTGGATGTTGCGTATGAGGGGAAGAGGAATCAAGAATGATTCTAATGGGTTTTGGCCTAAGCAAACGAAAAGGCAGAATGGCCACTAAGGTGGGGAAGTCTGTGGAAGGAGTCAGTTTGAACAAATTAATTTTAAGCAACCTATTAGATAATTGAGACATTTCGTGCTGATCAGAGTTACATTTTTTTTAAATTAAAATATCACTTGTCAAAATGCCTCATACCTTTTAGCATGAGTCTCATATTTTTCAAGCCCAAGGCTCTGGCCCTATCCCAGACTTTATAGATGTCGTAAAGCTGTTCTAAGGGGATACATTAGTTCGGTACCGTCTGTGATGCCAGATCTCCAGAAGTGCTTCTGTCTAGATATTTACTCTGAGCATCGTTTTAAAATTTTAATAAGCAAAACATTCCTGGGTGTGCAGAAGGACTGGAGCTACTCTTCTTTCTAAAGCTTCCCAAACTCAGAGGTATTAGATGAGGTTTTCTTGGCCAGACCATGTGCCAGGTCCTCTGATAAACCATCTGCTAGGAATCTGTCCTTCCATAACACTGAGCCAAGCACTCCAGATGGGGTTGTGAAAGGACGCTAGTCTGGATAACGAAGGCGAAGGGAGAACCACAGGCATGTTTTCAAATCATTGCGCCTGGGCCATCAAGGACATCCTCAGATAATGTCCTTTCAGGCCTTCCTGGAGTAGTCAGATCACTGCTGGCCCAAGGATGGGATATTTAAGCCCAGAAAGCCCCTAAAAGAGCCTCTGTGGGTAAATTGGGGGCAGATGTTGCCCCCATGAGTAAAATTTAAAAAAAAAAGATCACAGAACTCCAACCTGCTGAAAGACAAACATTTTACCGCAAATCTACAATATTAAATGAGTAGAGAGAACTTTCTTTTCTTAAAATAACTTGCTTGCTAAGGAAAAAGATGTGCACAGTTCTCAGACTCAAACGTGCATCCAAGGAAAAACGCCAAGTTCTACAGACAGTGCATAATCCACCTGCAGCCTCTTGTGACAGGCCTTCGGCGATTAAAATTTTAGTGTCTCTATTTGGAATGGGTTTTCCCATCTCAAAGAACTCAAGCAGCAAGGGGTCCAGCTGAATTCCTAGGGTGGTTCTAGGCAGTGCCTCTTTTGCTTTTCTTATATCGAATGGAGGAACAGGAAGAACCTGATGACTGATTTAAGTGTGTGTATTCAGTGTCTTAGTAGTGTCCAACTCCTTGCAACCCTATGGCCTATAACCCACCACGCTCCTCTGTCCATGGGGTTTCCCAGGCAAGAATACCGGAGCAGGTTCCCATTTCCTTCTCCAGAGGATCTTCCTGACCCAGGGATTGAACTCACGTCTTCTATGTCTCCTGCTTGGCAGGCAGATTCTTTACTGCTGGGCCACCAGGGAAGCCCGCCCAGTGTAGGAATGGCCATCAAATAACAAGTCTGGTTTTCTCTGAGAATTAGTTCACAAGACTGATTAGCAACCAGATTTCCAAACCCTGCAGGGAAAAAGGCAACAGCAATGAAATGAGGATAAAGCTCTTCAAAGGGTGGCTTTGAAGATGATAACATGCATTTGAACATTTAGGATCACTGTAAGTTTACCGTTTAAAACTTCTTTCATTTAGAATAGTTAAGTAATGCACTGGGTAAATAAGAATAGATGGAGTGGTTTTTATTATTAAGTGTATTAAATAACATGATACTCTCTTCTACTTAAATCTCAAAAATCAATGTAAATAGTTCAGTTAGATTCTGTTTTCAACAGTATCTAGGGTAGGAGTTCAAGTGGGGAGCCCTCTAGAGCAGTGCATAAAAATCTCAGAGGGAGTAGTTACTTGTAGAAACCATGCTTGTCTCTCCCAGCCTGGAAACTGATCCACTGCAAGTATAAGGCCCATACCTCTATACCCATAAAGATACCCAGGGGACCATGGGGATGCTCCAGCTTCACTGGTACAGATAAACGTTTTGAATGAATCGATGCATATCCATCATGAAGTACATTTGTAAATTTGTCTGTGATGGCAGGCGGCAATGACCCTGTCCTGAAAATTACTCTGGAATCATGCCCACAACACTGACATGCTAATCATGTGTTTGGGGGTCTAACCAGAGAGGCAGCAGGGCTTGAGGTTACAGGAGCCTGGGGTCCTGGCTGGGTCACTTGCTAGCTGTGTGACCTTGAGCAAGTGAAGAAAACTTTATGTGCTTGATCTCTTCACTTATAAAGTGGGTAGTAATTGTATAGCTCTTGGAGCAAAGTAAAGATGGAATGGTTAGTATGTACAGAGCATTTTCTCCAGTTCCCAGCCCATAACAGGTGCTGTATAGTGTTTGCTATCTCAATACCCCTGTCATTGTTGACAGAGATGAGGATTCTATACCGACTCTGGCAAGAAATGGATTAAAAGGATGCAGGCAGACAAGTTGCCAATAGTGTTCCATATCCTCAAATGACGTCACCGGAGGACGCAGGAGCCAGGGCAGAAGAGGAAGTCAGAGAGCACAGCTTGGGCACTTTTAGACTCTGCTGTGCAGGGAGAATGAACTGGCCGAGCTTCGTGGCTAGAGAACAAAGAGGGAGTTCAGAGGGCTTTTTGTCTTTTACAGAAATTGAAACATGGCAGTATCATTCTCTCTTCCAGCATCCTCCACCAAAAAAGAAAACGACTCTAAGGATTTGTGGCACCAATGTGTAAAGTGTAGAAAAACATGAAATTCTCAGCTTTTTCTTAATCTGCTGATGCTCAGGACAAACATAACACATTTAAAAATTTTGCATTTTAATGATCTTAGTAGTTTGAGCCATATAAAATTGCTGATTTGTGGATCAAAGAAGATAAACTATCAGCAGTTTTCATAGGGGTCAATTCATAATATGCCCAGGACATTGCTATTCTGTGCAGTACACTTTAATTGTTATTTTTTATGCTTTGTACTCAAGGGAAAATTTATTAAAGGGCATGTTTAAAAAGATGTATATGAAATAAAAACATTTCAAGGCTGACCTTTGGCTACGTAAAGATTGAGTTTGCATAAAACTTCCAGCCATTTTGTCTAGCTAATATCTGAAACTTCTAAAATTGGAAGGGACTTTTAGGGAATGAACACCTTTTCTAAACATTTTTTTTTTTTAATGAAGAAACTGAGGTCTGGGACTTCCCTGATGGTCCAGTGGTTAAGACTCCATGCTTCCAAAGCAGGGGGTGTGGGTTCAATCCCTGGTTGGGGAATTAAGATCCTGCATGCCTTGTGGCATGGCCAAAAAAGCACAGAGAAAAAAAAAGTAGGTATAGAGAGGATTTTCTCTTGTGAGCAAACTGAATCTCTATTGTCTGAGAATTTGTCAGGGTGTATTCATAAAGAAGCCACATTCATGGTGTGGATAACACAGGTCTGAGCAGATTTGCTTTGACCTACCTTCTTCTTAGCCAGGTTCCTGATTCTGGGTATAATAAAGCTTGGGAGAAAAAGCCTTCTGTATCTAAGAATTCTCTGACCCCCTCAATCAAGTGACACTGCCAAGTTACAATCAAGTTACAATGTCCAGGAAAGAAATATTAAAAAAGAAGGTCCAGGGCATCTACCTTGCTTCCATATTAGGTACCTGATGTTACCCCTGCTTTATAGGAAACAGGTTCAGAGAAGCTGCCTGCACCCACACTGTCTGTATTCAGTTCAGTCACTCAGTCATGTCCCCATGCAACCCCAGGGACCACAGCACGCCAGGCCTCCCTGTCCATCACCAACTCCCGGAGTTTACTCAAACTCATGTCCATTTAGTTGGTGATGCCATCTAACCATCTCATCCTCTGTTGTACCCTTCTCCTCCCGCCTTCAATCTTTCCCAGCATCAGGGTCTTTTCCAGTGAGTCAGTTCTTCGCATCAGGTGGCCAAAGTATTGGAGTTTCAGCTTCAACATCAGTCCTTCCATTGGATATTCAGGACTGATTTCATTTAGGATGGACTGGTTGGATATCCTTGCAGTCCAAGGGACTCTCAAGCGTCTTCTCCATCACCACAATTCAAAAGCATCAATTCTTCAGCACTCAACTTTCTTTATAGTCCAACTCTCACATCCACACATGACTACTGGAAAAACCATAGCCTTGACTAGACAGATTTTTGTTGGCAGAGTGATGTCCACATTAGCTTAGAAAAAAGAGGCCACCTTCCTGAGAGCTTCCAGATCTCAACTGAGTGTATTTGATTGGGAGAACGGTCACAGGAGAAACCTGGTCTCAAGGAGTTTTGAAAATGCAGTGAGTTTTGAAAATCCACCTCCCGAACTGAAAAAGCACAAAGTAGAAATCAAGGCAATCCTCGGAGGAGGCCCTGTAGAGAATGCGTTGTACTAATTGGTTTTGGCGTCTTTTCCTGGCCAATAACAGGGGCATAGCCCCATGGGCTTAAACCAGCCCTGGTTTATTTCTTCAGCTGACAGTTTGGTCATTTCTTCAAGTGCAGTTGAGCCTTGAAAAACGTGGTTTGAACTACAAGCCCACTTACATGTATATGTATATTTTTTCCAAAAAAAATGCTTCCCTGGATTTCTCTAGTGGTCCAGTGGTTAAGAATCTGCCTTCCAATGCAGAGAACGCAGGTTCGATCTTTGGCTGGAGAGCTAAGATCCCACATGCGGAAGAGCAACTAATCCCGCACATTGCAACTACTGAACCCACGCACTCTGGAGCCTGTTTGCCACAACTAAGACCTGACATAGCCAAAAAAAATTAAATATATATATATATATATATATATATATATACACACATATAGGTGAATTGGGGGGATATTTGTGACAATTTGAAAAAACTTGCAGACAAACCCTGTAGCCTGGAAATATTGAGAAAATTAAGAAAAAGTTATGTGTGTGGGTGATATTTAACATAAAATTAATAATGTGTTAGTTTTCTGTTTCATAACTTTGCTTTCAAAAAATGACATTATCATGTGGTTTGCCTCTCTCATAATTGTGAAACTGAGGGTTAAATCCATGTCATCTGCCCTCACTAATCAAGGTGGTTTTAAGATTTGCATGTCCTCCTATGGGCACCATAATCCAAGCAATAAGATGTTTTCCTGGGGTTGTCTTCTAGTGACGTGGAGCCTGCTGCGTCTGGTTGGAGCTGAACTGGTTAAGACTGGATAGGACCTCCCACCCTTCAACTGGGCATGTGCGAATGACCTTTGCAGGCGCCCCACCTGTAGGCTAGTTACGCCTGCGCAGAACCACCCGTTGCTTCACCTTTCTCAAATCATTATCCTCGCGTCCCCGGGGCATCCCACTCCTCAGCCCGCAGTGCTGCTCGATGCCTCCCGCACTGCCTCACCTTTGGAGGAGAGGATTTGTTCTCCCATCTCAGGGTTTCGCTGCCTTGTGAATAAACCCCCTCTTTGCTGCAAACCTTGGCATCTGGGCGTTTTTGGCTTGCTGCGCATTGGGCAAGTGGAACCTGGTTCTATAACAATTGAAGAAACCGTATCTTCACAGCTAAGTGTTTTTTGTTTAATATAACATGTTTCTAGTATGATATTATGAGTATGGCTATAATACTGCATGCCTTAAAAATGTTATAATGATTCATTCATTAATATATAGGCTAGGCTACCGTAAAGCTAATCGTATGAATTATACTAGGCTACCATAAAGCATGTTGCCATTTCTTCATTATCAATGCATGAATCATTACATCTGTAAATCCAAGTTTTTCACGTTATTTTTTTCACTTTTGATGCCTTACGTTAGTAATATATGTAACATTGACTATCTTTTGTATCACAAGACAGTCTTGATGTAGGGTCTGACTATCCTTGTAAAGAGGTGACAAATCACAGTATTGATAAATAGAATACAGTTCTCATAAAATATTTTCTTATGGTTTTCTTAAAACATTTTCTCTAGTTTTATTGTAAGAATACAGTTTATAATACATGTAATATATAAAGTATGTGTTAACTGTTTTATCAGTAAGACTGCTGGTCAACAGACTACCACTAGTTTAGTTTTAAGGGAGTCAATTGACTGTGGGGGTTAGGGGGTTGGGTGAACTAATGTTCGAGGGAAAACTATCTATGAGTAGGTGCTGGGGTAGATAGGAAGAATACCCGAGCAAAATCTGATAATTTTTAGGGGAAATGGGTGCTGGGTACCTAGTACTGTAGCGCTTACTACTGTTAGATACCTATGTTCTGATTTTCCAGTCTTATAAGTTGTCTGTCTCTACCTTTGTACACTTCTGTGAGTGTTTTCCTGGAACAAATTCTTAATGTTGAGTTGCTGGGTCAAAGTAGATGAATGTTTGATTTGGTCTTGATGAGCTTTCTGGAAGGAAGTTTGTTTCCCCCCAGCCAGTACCTCGTAACCCTGGGAGCTGCACGTGTACACACACAATATGCAGTTGTGTTTTAAGCTTTGCTAATTTGATAGGTAAAGGCCTGCGCTTCTCAGATAACACGTCACAGTGGTGTGCTAGGGTGTGTGAGGCCACAGAAAAAAGTTGTCACATCTTTGTGCAGCTGCAGTTCTTTCAGACTTACAGAAACTATTTTGTATTTCTTGATACTTGATACAAAATGAAAAATCCATACAAATTTTACTGATACAACATGAATTTTCAAAGAAATTTCCTGTTTACAATGGGATGCCCCTATCATCTCCTCCTCCCCAAGATTCTCCTGAATTCCAGAAATTCACTGTCCTCTGCATTAAGAGACCTTGGTAGAAATCTTGAAATAATTGCCCTTCACCGGGATTCTCTGATTATAGTCATTGATTAAATCTGTGAAGACGCAGATAATGCTGACCCTGAGTATAAAGATCACATTCAGAGGCAAGAAGTAGAAGGAAGAGCGAATGGAAAGAAGATGCTAAAACCTGACATCTGAGGACAAGTAGTTTCATCAAGGGCAAAGAAATTAGTCCAGAGGTTTAACGATAGAACCATGGCCTACCGTTTCTAGAAACAGAATCCAAGGCTTCTGCATTTTTGCCACAGGAAATCCCAGCCTGCAGTTACCAGCAGATGGCAGGGAATTGAAGCCTGCCTCTGCATGTCCCACCACCATAGGGAAACCCTTGTTAAAACAAGCCACAGTCTCTTTGTGATTGTTGAATGGTATTTGGTTAAAATGGTATAAATTGTCTTATTCATTAGAATCATGTGGTATTTGGAATACAGTGATATTCAACGAAAGCTCAAGTGGTAAATGGGGAAAAGGTAGTATCCAGTTAAACTCACTTAAGAATACCAAGTGTCATTGTGAAGGCATCGTTGATGGGTATTGTGTGCTTCAATTATCCTAATGACTAAAATGACTTTTCTGGTTTATTCTAAATGTAGGAGTCCCAAAACAATTCAGTTTTATTTGATGCACCGCAGCTAAATTAAGTCTGTGTCCTCATAGCTCTTAAAGACAAAATACAAAAAAGACAGACATTCAAGCCAAGTGATTTTCACCTGAATGAATACTTAACACATCAGGGTTAGCAAGATAGTGACCGATAGAGCTTGACTACATATTACTGAGTGAAGAGCACCCTTTCAGGTTTGTTCATGCAGGAATATGTCTCTAATAACATGTAATAGCATGGTGGTTATGTCTGGGATAAGATTAATTTTCTCCCCAGTAAACCTGGATTCAGTAGTCTATGTGGACATTCTCTTTGCCTCTGGATCCACTTTTTACCTGCCCATAGGCAGCAGATCTTTAGGGCCAGCACTAAACAGGGGCCTTGATCTCTGGCCTGTGATGGTTTGTGAGAGGCCCTGGAAGGGATGGGAGGGTAGAAGACATTGAAGCCAAGGTATTTGTTCCCCACATCTCTCCGTTGGGTGTAGGTCGGCAGTGACTCATCTCAGGCCCTCTCCCCAGCTTCCTCCAGCAGTTCAGGTTGCTGAAACCGCTCATTACTCTTGCTCCTCTGAGCCCTATTCTGCATTGCTTCAAGTCCAACGATGCTTCAGTGGTATCCTTTAACCCTGCCCTGGGCTCTGTAAACAGTCTCTCCATTAGTCATGTGCCTTATGTTCCTTGCTGGGAGGGGACAAATGCAGCTCTTGTAGATTCTGTCATGCAGATTGAAATGCACAGGAAAAGTCCTCAATCCCCCCAACCCACACTCCGAGTAGAAATGAGCACTTGACCAACCAAGAATTTATTTGGGTTTTTGAAAATGTTTTTGCTTTCAGAGATGACTCCTTATAGAATGAGTCATCCTGTTGATGACTTGGTGTCCTTTCCAGTTGTACCCTAAGAAATTGATAATTAGCACTGATAACACAGTCTTAATCTCTGAGGCCAACGGTATTGCTTTTATTGGAGGAGGTGGGAGGGGAAAAGGGAGTGCCTGATAATAAGGGGGAAAAAATCTGACATTCAAGAATAAGTCTTAACACACATTCCGTAAAGAACAATTAGTGTGACTACCGCTACACTCCTAACTCTGGTGCAATAAAACATTAAATCCTTGTCTATCCTTCTAATGTCTAGTAACTGAACATGAAAAATTCAAAGTTGCATGAAACTTTTACAACTAAATACAGTCCTTGCCTTTCTCGTAATCAGTCTCAAGTAAAATGCTTTCAGATCCTTCTCATATGAGAACTTATAGAGCTACTATGAGAACATATAGATGGTCAGGGCATTGGATATTGGACATAGTGAAAGTTAGTCATGGAGAATTTTAGGTAGTCAATCTGCCAGTCAGAGAAGTGGAGTCAGTATGAATACCATGAGATAAGAGCTTTATTATAGGAATTAGATCTCACACAACAATAGAAGTAAAGGCCTGGGAAGGAGAGTAGAGGAACAGAAAATAAGTCACAAGCTACACCTTCTGAAGTGCTGGAATGGTAAGCAGGTCAGAGTTAGTAGGACTATGAGAAGCCAAGCACATCTAGCCACCGACCACAAAAAAGATGGAAAAATCTAGGGATCTGTTGCCTCTGTATAGCTACCACCTTTGTGATTCCCCAGTCAAGCATCTGGTATGAGATCTAGCACTGCTGTTGGTCAACAAGGCCAAGCAATAGGAAGATGAGCTAGAGACACAGTGAAGGGGTGTCAGGAAAAACTATAACCTCCCAGGTTCTCCCATGCTTGTTCAGCACCATTTATCTAACATGACTTCTTCTGGGAGTAATGGCCACTGTTTTCTGTCTGTCTGCTAGATCTCAGGCAAGTTCCTCGGTTGACTATCACTCAGAACCATTCAGAAAAGGGGATTCTAGGCAATGTATTTCCCAAATTAGCCAAATCAGTAAAGCATAATCCAGCACAGTTCATTCCTATTCAACTATACATTCCTCATCAAGCAAATTTAACTTCTTAATAAAGACAGGAGAGACAATAGTAAAACCATGGTTCTGCCTAACATGGTTAACATGGTACAATTATTTGAAAGTGTTCAATCTCTCCTCCAGAAAGGACATATGCAAAATCTCCTATGCTACTTTATCTGCCTTTTGGTGGCATTCATTCCTCTTCTAGCTGAGTCACTCCCACTCGGATAGCCTGTAACTTAAATATTGAGATGTGAGGTTAATTGCTATGAATATATCTTATGTTAGATAGTAGAAAAACTAGTTAAATATGTCTATCATTTATATGAATACATTTATATTAAAGCAACAGATTTATCACTATTTTATTCCTTATTTCTACAACTGGTCATGTGATTGTAACTGGTATTTCTAAATTCATCCACTATTTATTCCCTATTCATATAATTTTTCTTCTTAGCTGGTAGGAGTCTCTAAACTTTATGCATGAAAGGTTTAAACATTTTATACTGTCCTGAGGTAGCTTTTCATTAACTTTTATCATAGGTTGTATGAATAGCACATAGGTTGTATGAATAGCACTAATACACATCTCAGGCGAGCTCTGGTTCTTTTTTCTTTACCTTATTATTTTGTATTGGGGTATAGCCGGTTAACAAACAATGCTGTGATAGTTTCAAGTGAACAGTAAAAGGATTTAGCCACAGGAATACATGTATCCGTTCTCCCCCAAACACCCCTCCCATCCAGGCTGCCGCATAACACTGAGCAAAGTTCCTTTTGCTATACAGTAGGTCCTTGTTGGTTATCTACAGTAGGTCCTTCTTGGTTATCCGCTTTAAATGTAGTAGTGTGTCCATGTCTATCCTAAACTCTGTAACTACCCCTTCCCCCCATCCTTCTCCCTAGCAACCATAAGTTCATTCTCAAAGTCTGCAAGTCTGTTTCTGTTTTGTAAGTACATTTGTATCATTTTTTAGATTCCATATATAAAGGATGTCATACGATATTTCTTCTTCTCTGTCTGACTTCACTCAGTATGACACTCTCTAGATCCGTCCATGTTCATGACAATTGCATGAAAATTTGCATTATTTCAGTCAAATGGCTGAGCAATATTACATTGTATTAATATATATGTACCACATCTTCTTTATCCATTCCTCTGCCAATAGACACTTAGGACATTTGCTTCCATGTCTTGGCTATTGTAAACAGTGCTGCAATGAACACTGGGGTGCTTGTATCCTTCAGATCATGTTTTTCTCCAGATATATGCTTAGTAATGGGGATATGTATATATGCTTATGCAGGGTCATATGGTAGCTCTGTTTTTAGTCTTTTAAGGAATCTCTCTACCTGTTTTCCATAGTGGCTGTACCAATTTACATCCCCAGCAACAGTGTAGGAGGGTTCCCTTCTCTCCATACCCTCTCCAGCATTTATTGTTTGTGGATTTTTTGATGATAGCCATTCTGGCTGGTGTGAGATTATATTTCATTATAGTTTTGATTTGCATTTCCCTAATAATTAGCAATATTAACATCTTTTCATGTGCATGTTGGACATCTGTATGTCTTCTTTGAAGAAATGTCTGCTTAGGTCTTTGGCCCATTTTTTTTATTGGGTTGTTTGTTGTGACGCTGTTAAGTGTCATGAGCAGTTTGTAAATTTTGGAGACTAATCCCTTGTTGGTCACATTATTTGCAAATATTTTTTCCCAATTTGTGGGTTGTTTTTTCATTTTGCTTATTGTTTCCTTTGCTGTGCTTTTGAGTTTAAGTAGGTCCCATTTGTTTCCTTTTGTCTTTATTTCCATTATTCTGAGAGATGGATTAAAAAAAAATTGCTACAATTTAAGTCAGAGAGTGTATTGCTTATGTTTTTCCTCTAGGAGTTTTATAGTATCTCTGATTTCACATTTAGGTCTTTAGCGCATTTTGAGCATATTTTTGTGTGTGGAGTTAAGGAATGATCTCATTTCTTTACATGTGACTGTCTAGTTTTCCCAGCACCATTTGTTGAAGAGACTGTCTTTTCAACATTGTATGCTGCTGCTGCTACTAAGTCACTTCAGTCGTGTGTGAGCCGACTGTGTGAGCCCATAGACGGCAGCACACCAGGCTCCCCCGTCCCTGGGATTCTCCAGGCAAGAACACTGGAGTGGGTTGCCATTTCCTTCTCCAGTGCATGCTTGCATGCTAAGTCACTTCAGTCGTGTCCGACTCTGTGCAACCCTATGGACAAGAGCCCACCAGGCTCCTCTGTACACAGGATTCTCCGGGCAAGAATACTGGAGTGGGTTGCCATTTCCTCCTTCATCCAACATTGTATAGTCTTGTCTCTTTCATCACAGATTAATTGACCATAAGTGCATGGGTTTATTTCTTGATTTTCTGTCCTGTTCCATTGTTCTATATTTCTGTTTTTGTGCCAGGACCATATTGTTTTGATGAACGTACCTTTGTAGTACAGTCTGAAGTCAAGGAGCCTGATTCCTCCAGCTGTTTTACTTTCTCAAGATTGCTTTGGCTATTTGGGGTCTTTTGTGTCTCCATACAAATTTTGAGGCTTTTTTTCTGTTCTAGTTCTGTGAAAAATGCCTTTGGTAATTTGATAGGGTTTTCACTGAATCTGTAAACTGCCTTGGGTGGTATAGTCATTTTGACAATACTGATTCTTCTAATCCATGGACATGGTGTATCTATCCATCTGTTTGTGTTGTCTTCAATTTCTTTCAGCAGCATCTTGTAGTTTTTGGAGTGCAGGTTGTCTCCTTAGACACAAACCTAGATTTATTCCTATTTATTTTTATTATTTTTGATGTGATGATAAATGGAATTGCTTCTTGAATTGCTCTTTCTGGTCTTTCATTGTTGGTATTTAGGAATACAACAGATTTCTGTGTATTAATTTTGTAGGCTGCAACTTTACCAAATTTATTGAGTTCTAGTAGTTTTCTGGTAACATCTTTGTATGTTGTATATGTAGTATCATGTCATCTGCAGATAGTGAGAGTTTAATTCCTTTTCCAATTTGGATTCCCTTTGCTTCTTTTTCTTCTCAGATTGCTGTAGTTGGGATTTCCAAAACTATGTTGAATAAAAGTGGTGATGGTGGACATCCTTGTCTTGTTTCTTATCTTAGAGGAAATACTTTCAGCTTTTCACCATTGAGTATGTTATTAGTTGTAGGTTTGTTATTGTAGATATTATGTTGAGGTATGTCCCCTCTATGCCCACTTTCTGGAAAGTTTTTAATCATAAATAGTTACTGAATTTTGTCAAAAACTTTTTCTTCATTTATTGAGATGATCATGTGATTTTTATTTTTCAGTTTGTTGATGTTGTATATTATGTTGATTTGTGGGTATTGAAGAATTCTTGCATCCCTGGGATGACTTCTGCTTGATCATGTTGTTTGATCTTTTTAATGTTGTGTTGGATTTGGATTGATAGTATTTTGTTGAGGATTTTTGCATCTATGTTTGACCTGTAATTTTCTTTCTTTCTTTTTTTTTTTTTATGGCACCTTTGTCTAGTTTGGTATCAGGGTGATGGTGGACTCATAGAATGAGTTTGGACATTTTCCTTCTTCAACTTTTGGGAACAGTTTCAGAAGGATACGTATTAATTCCCTAATTGTTTGTTAGAATTTGCCTGTGAAGCCATAAGGCTCTGGACTTTTCTTTGTTGGGAGATTTTTTTTTAATCACAGTTTCAATTTTAGTGCTTGTAATTGGTCTGTTCATATTTTCTGTTTCTTCCTGGTTCAGTCTTGGGAGGCTGTACCTTTTTAAGAAAATGTCTGTTTCTTCCAGGTTTGTCCACTTTATTGGCATACAGTTGCACATAGTAGTCTCTCATCTTTTGTATTTCTGTGGAGTCAGTTGTAACTTCTTTTCATTTCTAATTTCATTGGTTTGAGCACTTGCCTGTCTTGTCTTGGTGAGTCTGTCTAAGAGTTTATCAATTTTATTTTTTCAAAGAACCAGCTTTTAGTTTTGTTAATCTTCACAATTGTTTTCTTTGTCTCTAGTTCATTTATTTCTGCTCTGATCTTCTACTAACTTTAGGTTTTTCTTGTTCTTCTTTCTCTAGTAGTTTTATGTGTAGGTTAGGTTGTTTGTTGGAGATTTTTCTTATTTTCTTGAGGCAAGATTGCGTTGCTATAAACTTCCTCTTAGAACTGCTTTTGCTGCATCTCATAGGTTTGGAATTTTGTGCTTTCATCTTCATTTGTTTGTAGGTTTTTTTTTTTAAATTTCTTCTTTGATTTCTTCAGTGGTCTATTTATTTAGCAGCATATTGTTTAGCTACCATGTGTTTGTGGTTTTTTATAGCCTTTTTCTTATAGTTTATTCCTAATATCATGATGTTGTGACCAGAAAAGATACTTGATATGATTTCAGTTTTCTTAAATTTACCAAGGCTTTTCTTATGGCCCAGCATCCTGGAGACTGTTCTGTGTGCAGTTGAGAAGAATGTGTAGTCTGCTGGTTTTGGATTGAATGCTCTGTAAATATCAATTAAGTCCAACTCGTCTAAAGTGTCATTTAAGACCTGTGTTTTCTTATTAATTTCCTATCTGGATGATCTGTCCATTGATGAAAGTAGGGTATTAAAGTCCCCCACTATTATTGTCAGTTGTTACTGTCAATTTCTTCCTTTATGGTTGTTATTATTTACCTTACATAATGAAGTGCTAGAGTAGCTCTAATTCTAGATGTATTCTTCCCTGACCCATCGTGAAAAAGCAACTTAACTTCCCCTTGGTAATCAAGTATCAGTGTAGTAACCTCCTTTTTGCCTGTTAGTTCAGTTGTTTGAAGAGCACAAAGTGGCCAAGTGGTAGCTTCAACTTCCAGCTTAATGGATTTGTTGAATTCCAAGTGGAAGCATTCTGTCTTAAACTAAGAATGATTTTAGCCTGAAGCTAAAGGAATGGGAAGCAAAATTTCACTAAAGGGCAATAAGTATAATTGTGAAAGTACTCACACTCATGACATTCCTTAATTATCAGACATGAAAATCTTGACTATGGGAAAAACAACTTATATTGGTCTCTGATTTGGGGGTATATACTATATACTGGAGGATAGTACCCCAACTTTGTAGTATTGCTAGCCAGATGGATCCATAACTGAATCTTTAGTTCTGTCAGGCCAACTGCTTCAGTATGATGGGAAATATGGTAATACCAGTAAAGTCTGAGCATAGGACCATCGTTGCACTTAATTTGCTACAAAATGAATTCTTTGATCTGAAGCAATGCTCTGTAGAGTAATGAATAAGGCAGTCTGCAATTCCATAGATAGTGATTTTGGCAAAAGCACTCTGTGCAATGAAGAAATCTGTACCCAGTGAAAGCATTTATTCCAATGAGAACAAAGCACTGCTATTCTATAATGGAAGCCATCCAGAGTAATCAAGTGACTGGCTGGTTCCCTTGGGGAATGGTACCGTATTTAGCACTCGGGGCTGCTCATTGTTGGTAGGCTGAGAGTTCGGCACAGGCTGTGGTCAGATCAGCTTTGAAGAGTGGAATTCCATGTGGCTGAGCCCATGAATAATAATGCCAATAATCAAGATTTAATCAGGGAACTGGAGCCACTTTGACTGTTATTGGATTATTGTTGTTTTTGTTCAGTTGCTGAGACCTGTCCAAGTCTTTGAGACCCCATAAACTGTAGCCTGCCAGCTTCCTATATCCATGGCGTTCTCCAGGCAAGAATACTGGAGTGGGTTGCCATTTTCTTCTCCAGGGGATCTTCCCAGACCAGAGATCGAACCTGTATTCCCTACTTAGCAGGCAGATTCTTTACCAGTGAGCCACCAGGGAAGCCCATGACTGTTATTGGACATCTTATATCAATACAACTGTGGCAAATACTAGACAAGTTACATCCATCCTGAAGGGTATGTTGGAAGAACCAAGTTAGTCACCAACCAGTCCTCCTGAAACACAGGGGCAGGGTGGCAAAGTCCAGGCTTCAAGGGAAATCTAAGTGATCCTATAAGAACCTCAAAAGGGAAATTTTTGATAGTTCTGTGGGAAGCTGTGGCCTCTCTACTCCTGGCTCTGTGTATCCTCAGCCAAAAGTCTGGTTTTGAATGTAGGAGTTAGGTCTAGTAGTTGGAAAGAAGATCTGGATAAACAGTAGAGAAGAAAGATGACAAGCAGTATCCCCTGGGTACTTCTGAGTCTGTTCTTCTCCACATTCAGTAAGTTTCCTACATACGAACGAGTCCCATTCCAAGAGCATGTTTGTGAGTCCAGTTTGTTTGTAAGCTAAACAAATTTAGCCTAGGTACTCAGCTAATACAATCAGCTATGTATAGTACTGAACTGTAATAGGTTTATAATACTTTTCAAACAAATAACACACAAAAAAGCAAAAAATAAAACTTCTAAAATTTATTTTTTAATTGGAGGAAAATTGTTTTACAATGAGGTATTGGTTTCTCCCATACAACAACACAAATCAGCCATAATTATACATATATCACCTCCCTCCTGCCCCCAACCCCATCCCATTAGGTTGTCACAGGGCATCAGGCTAGGCTCCCTATGTTATATAGCAACTTCTCACCAGCTGTTTTACACATGGTATTGTATATGTGTTGATGCTACTTTCTCTGTTTGTCCCACTCTTTCTTTCCCTACTGTCCACAAGTCCATTCTCTATATCTGCATCTTCATTCCTTCCATGAAATAGGTTCTTTGATACTAGTTTTCCAGATTCCATATATATGTGTTAATATATGATGTATGTTTTTCTCTTCTGACTTACTTCACTCTGTGTAACAGGCTCTAGGGTCATCCACCTCAATACAACTGACTCAAATTCATTCTTTTTAATTGCTGAGTAATATTCCAGGTTCCTATGCAATATTGTTCTTTATAGTAGCAAACATCACTTCCATCACCAGTCACATCCACAGCTGGGTATTGTTTTTGCTTTGGCTCCATCTCTTCATTCTTTCTGGTGTTATTTCTCCACTCTTATCCAGTAGAATATTGGGAACCTACCAACCTGAGGAGTTCATCTTTCAGTGTCATATCTTTTTTTCCTTTTCATACTGTTCATGGGGTGCTCAAGGCAGAAATACTGAAGTGGTTTGCCAGTGAATTCTCCAGTGCTGTAAAGGACAATATTTATTTAATTGTTCAGTATTTCTTTAATTGAACAAATAAGCAGTTTTTCTCCAATTAAAAAATAAATTTCAAAAGCTTTCTTTTTTCTTTTTTTAATGTATTATTTATGTGAAAAGTACTATAAACCTATTATAATTCAGTTCAGATGCTGTAAAGAAAAATATTGCATAGGAACCTGGAATGCTAGGTTCATGAATCATGGTAAATTGGAGTGGTCAAACAGGAGATGGCAAAAGTGAATATTGACATTTTAGGAATCAGTGAACTAAAATGGACTGGAATGGGTGAATTTAACTCAGATGACCATTTAATTCAGGTGACCATTTAACTCAGATGACCATTATATCTACCACTGCGGGCAAGAATGCCTTAGAAGAAATGGAGTGGCTCTCATAGTCAACAAAAGAGTCT